>NC_091284.1:1677993-2342993 GCF_032444005.1 Ranitomeya imitator | reverse complement strand
AACAAGGCGGGGCGACGGCGGTGTGGGCGGAGTTATGTAGCGCAGACACTTAGAGACACGTGATGAACGGGGAAAGAAGACGAGAAACTGGGCGAGAAGTATGAGCGAGAGGAAGAGCGGGAGCTGAGAGACCCCCGGGACAGGTGAGAGAGGGGAGAGACCCCCGGGACAGGTGAGAGAGGGGAGAGACCCCCGGGACAGGTGAGAGAGGGGAGAGACCCCCGGGACAGGTGAGAGAGGGGAGAGACCCCCGGGACAGGTGAGAGAGGGGAGACCCCCGGAATATAGAGAAGGGAGACCCCCGGGAGAAAGAGGAGACAGGTGAGAGAGGGGAGACCCCCGGGACAGGTGAGAGAGGGGAGACCCCCGGGACAGGTGAGAGAGGGGAGACCCCCGGAATATAGAGAAGGGAGACCCCCGGGAGAGAGAGAGGAGACCCCCGGAATATAGAGGGGAGACCCCCGGAATATAGAGAAGGGAGACCCCCGGGAGAGAGAGGGGAGACCCCCGGAATATAGAGGGGAGACCCCCGGGAGAGAGAGGGGAGACCCCCGGGAGAGAGGAGAGACCCCTGAGACAGGTGAAAGGGGAGACCCCCGGGGGAGAGAGAGGGGAGACCCCCGGAAGAGAGAGGGGAACCCCGGGGGGGAGAGAGAGGGGAGACCCCCGGAATATAGAGAGGGGAGACCCCCGGGAGAGAGAGGAGAGACCCCCGGGAGAGAGAGGAGACCCCCGTAATATAGAGAGGGGAGACCCCCGGAATATAGAGAAGGGAGACCCCCGGGAGAGAGAGGGGAGACCCCCGGAATATAGAGGGGAGACCCCCGGGAGAGAGAGGGGAGACCCCCGGGAGAGAGGAGAGACCCCTGAGACAGGTGAAAGGGGAGACCCCCGGGGGAGAGAGAGGGGAGACCCCCGGAAGAGAGAGGGGAACCCCGGGGGGGAGAGAGAGGGGAGACCCCCGGAATATAGAGAGGGGAGACCCCCGGGAGAGAGAGGAGAGACCCCCGGGAGAGAGAGGAGACCCCCGTAATATAGAGAGGGGAGACCCCCGGGAGAGAGAGGAGACCCCCGTAATATAGAGAGGGGAGACCCCCGGAATATAGAGAGGGGAGACCCCCGGGAGAGAGAGGAGACCCCCGGGAGAGAGAGGAGACCCCCGTAATATAGAGAGGGGAGACCCCCGGAATATAGAGAGGGGAGACCCCCGGGAGAGAGAGGAGACCCCCGGAATATAGAGAGGGGAGACCCCCGGAATATAGAGAGGGGAGACCCCCGGGAGATAGAGGAGACCCCCGGGAGAGAGAGGAGAGACCCCCGGGAGAGAGGAGACCCCCGAGACAGGTGAGAGAGGAGAGACCCCCGGAAGAGAGAGGGGAACCCCGGGGGGGAGAGAGAGGGGAGACCCCTGGGAGAGAGAGGGGAGACCCCCGGGAGAGAGAGGGGAGACCCCCGGAATATGGAGAGGGGAGACCCCCGGAATATGGAGAGGGGAGACCCCCGGAATATAGAGAGGGGAGACCCCCGGGAGAGAGAGGGGAGACCCCCGGAATATAGAGAGGGGAGACCCCCGGAATATAGAGAGGGGAGACCCCCGGAATATAGAGAGGGGAGACCCCCGGGAGATAGAGGAGACCCCCGGGAGAGAGAGGAGAGACCCTCGGGAGAGAGGAGAGACCCCCGAAACAGGTGAAAGGGGAGACCCCCTGGGGAGAGAGAGGGGAGACCCCCGGAATATAGAGAGGGGAGACCCCCGGGAGAGAGAGGAGAGACCCCCGGGAGATAGAGGAGACCCCCGGAATATAGAGAGGGGAGACCCCCGGAATATAGAGAGGGGAGACCCCCGGGAGATAGAGGAGACCCCCGGGAGAGAGAGGAGACCCCCGTAATATAGAGAGGGGAGACCCCCGGGAGATAGAGGAGACCCCCGGGAGAGAGGGGAGACCCCCGGAATATAGAGAGGGGAGACCCCCGGAATATAGAGAGGGGAGACCCCCGGGAGATAGAGGAGACCCCTGGGAGAGAGAGGAGAGACCCCCGGGAGAGAGGAGACCCCCGAGACAGGTGAGAGAGGGGAACCCCGGGGGGGAGAGAGGGGAGACCCCCGGGAGAGAGAGGGGAGACCCCCGGAATATGGAGAGGGGAGACCCCCGGAATATGGAGAGGGGAGACCCCCGGAATATAGAGAGGGGAGACCCCCGGAATATAGAGAGGGGAGACCCCCGGGAGAGAGAGGGGAGACCCCCGGGAGAGAGAGGGGAGACCCCCGGAATATAGAGAGGGGAGACCCCCGGAATATAGAGAGGGGAGACCCCCGGAATATAGAGAGGGGAGACCCCCGGAATATAGAGAGGGGAGACCCCCGGGAGAGAGAGGAGAGACCCTCGGGAGAGAGGAGAGACCCCCGAGACAGGTGAAAGGGGAGACCCCCTGGGGAGAGAGAGGGGAGACCCTCGGAATATAGAGAGGGGAGACCCCCGGGAGAGAGAGGAGAGACCCCCGGGAGATAGAGGAGACCCCCGGGAGATAGAGGAGACCCCCGGAATATAGAGAGGGGAGACCCCCGGAATATAGAGAGGGGAGACCCCCGGGAGATAGAGGAGACCCCCGGGAGAGAGAGGAGACCCCCGTAATATAGAGAGGGGAGACCCCCGGAATATAGAGAGGGGAGACCCCCGGGAGATAGAGGAGACCCCCGGGAGAGAGAGGAGAGACCCCCGGGAGAGAGGAGAGACCCCCGAGACAGGTGAAAGGGGAGACCCCCGGGAGAGAGAGAGGGGAGACCCCCGGGAGAGAGAGGGGACCCCCGGAATATAGAGAGGGGACCCCCGGAAGAGAGGGGAGATCCCCGGGAGAGAGAGAGACCCCCGGGAGAGAGAGAGAGAGGGGAGACCCCCGGGAGAGAGAGGGGAGATGATCCCCGGGAGAGAGAGAGACCCCCGGGAGAGAGAGAGGGAGAGAGGGGAGACCCCCGGTAGAGAGGGGAGACCCCCGGGAGAGAGAGAGAGGAAACCCCCGGGAGAGAGAGGGGAGAGAGAGGAAACCCCCGGGAGAGAGAGAGGAGAGAACCCCGGGAGATAGAGGAGACCCCCGGGACAGGTGAGAGAGGGGAGACCCCCGGAAGAGAGAGGGGAACCCCGGGGGGGGGGAGAGAGAGAGGGGAGACCCCCGAAATATAGAGAGGAGTGACCCCCGGGAGAGAGGGGAGACCCCCGAGACAGGTGAGAGAGGGGAGACCCCCGGGAGATAGAGGAGACCCCCGGGAGATAGAGGAGAGACCCCCGGGAGAGAGAGAGGAGACCACCGGGAGAGAGAGAGGGGAGACCCCCGGGAGAGAGAGAGGAGACCACCGGGAGAGAGAGGAGACCACCGGGAGATAGAGGAGACCCCCGGGAGAGAGAGAGAGAGGAGACCACCGGGAGATAGAGGAGACCCCCGAGACAGGTGAGAGAGGGGAGACCTCCGGGAGAGAGAGAGAGACCTCCGGGAGAGAGGAGAGACCCCCGGGAGATAGAGGAGACCCCCGGGAGAGAGAGAGAGGAGACCACCGGGAGATAGAGGAGACCCCCGGGAGAGAGAGAGAGGAGACCCCCGAGACAGGTGAGAGAGAGAGGAAACCCCCGGGAGATAGAGGAGACCCCCGGGAGAGAGAGAGGAGAGACCCCCGGGAGAGAGGAGACCACCGGGAGATAGAGGAGACCCCCGAGACAGGTGAGAGAGGGGAGACCCCCGGGAGAGAGAGGGGAGACCCCCGGGAGAGAGAGAGAGAGACCCCCGGGAGAGAGGAGAGACCCCCGGGAGATAGAGGAGACCCCCGGGAGAGAGAGAGAGGAGACCCTCGGGAGAGAGAGAGAGGAGACCCCCGAGAGAGAGGAGACCCCCGAGACAGGTGAGAGAGGGGAGACCCCCGGGAGAGAGAGAGAGACCTCCGGGAGAGAGAGGAGAGACCCCCGGGAGAGAGAGGAGACTCCCGGGAGAGAGAGGAGACCCCCGGGAGAGAGAGAGGAGACCACCGGGAGATAGAGGAGACCCCCGGGAGAGAGAGAGGAGACCACCGGGAGATAGAGGAGACCCCCGAGACAGGTGAGAGAGGGGAGACCCCCGGGAGAGAGAGGAGAGACCCCCGGGACAGTTGAGAGAGGGGAGACCCCCGGAAGAGAGAGGGGACCCCCGGGAGAGAGAGAGGAAACCCCCGGGAGAGAGAGGAGAGAGAGAGGAGAGACCCCCGGGAGAGAGAGAGGAGAGACCCCCGGGAGAGAGAGAGTGGAGACCACCGGGAGAGAGAGAGGAGAGACCCCCGGGAGAGAGAGAGGAGACCACCGGGAGATAGAGGAGACCCCCGAGACAGGTGAGAGAGGGGAGACCCCGGGAGAGAGAGAGGAGAGACCCCCGGGAGAGAGAGAGAGAGGAGACCACCGGGAGATAGAGGAGACCCCCGAGACAGGTGAGAGAGGGGAGACCCCCGGGAGAGAGAGGAGAGACCCCCGGGACAGTTGAGAGAGGGGAGACCCCCGGAAGAGAGAGGGGACCCCCGGGAGAGAGAGAGAGAGGAAACCCCTGGGAGAGAGAGGGGAGAGAGAGGAGACCCCCGGGGGGGAGAGAGAGAGGAGAGACCCCCGGGAGAGAGAGAGAGGAGACCACCGGGAGAGAGAGAGGAGAGACCCCCGGGAGAGAGAGAGTGGAGACCACCGGGAGAGAGAGAGGAGTGACCCCCGGGAGAGAGAGAGGAGAGACCCCCGGGAGAGAGAGAGAGGAGACACCCGGGAGAGAGAGATAGAGGAGACCCCCGAGACAGGTGAGAGAGGGGAGACCCCCGGGAGAGAGAGAGGAGAGACCCCCGGGAGAGAGAGAGAGAGGAGACCACCGGGAGATAGAGGAGACCCCCGAGACAGGTGAGAGAGGGGAGACCCCCGGGAGAGAGAGAGACCCCCGGGAGAGAAAGAGAGGAGACCACCGGGAGATAGAGGAGACCCCTGAGACAGGTGAGAGAGGGGAGACCCCCGGGAGATAGAGGAGACCCCCGAGACAGGTGAGAGAGAGAGACCCCCGGGAGAGAGAGAGAGGAGACCACCGGGAGATAGAGGAGACCCCCGGGAGAGAGGGGAGACCCCCGAGACAGGTGAGAGAGGGGAGACCACCGGGAGAGAGAGAGAGGAAACCCCCGGGAGAGAGAGGGGAGAGACCCCCGGGAGAGAGAGAGAGGAGACCACCGGGAGATAGAGGAGACCCCCGGGAGAGAGAGAGGAGAGACCCCTGGGAGAGAGAGAGAGGAGACCCCTGGGAGATAGAGGAGACCCCCGGGAGAGAGAGAGAGGAGAGACCCCCGGGAGAGAGAGAGAGGAGAGACCCCCGGGAGAGAGAGAGAGGAGAGACCCCCGGGAGAGAGAGAGAGGAGAGACCCCCGGGAGAGAGAGAGAGAGGAGACCACCGGGAGATAGAGGAGACCCCCGAGACAGGTGAGAGAGGGGAGACCCCCGGGGGAGAGAGAGAGACCCCCGGGAGAGAGAGAGTGGAGACCACCGGGAGAGAGAGAGGAGTGACCCCCGGGAGAGAGAGAGGAGAGACCCCCGGGAGAGAGAGAGAGGAGACCCCCGGGAGAGAGAGATAGAGGAGACCCCCGAGACTGGTGAGAGAGGGGAGACCCCCGGGAGAGAGAGAGGAGAGACCCCCGGGAGAGAGAGGAGACCACCGGGAGATAGAGGAGACCCCCGAGACAGGTGAGAGAGGGGAGACCCCCGGGAGAGAGAGAGACCCCCGGGAGAGAGAGAGAGGAGACCACCGGGAGATAGAGGAGACCCCCGAGACAGGTGAGAGAGAGAGACCCCCGGGAGAGAGAGAGAGGAGACCACCGGGAGATAGAGGAGACCCCCGGGAGATAGGGGAGACCCCCGAGACAGGTGAGAGAGGGGAGACCACCGGGAGAGAGAGAGAGAGGAAACCCCCGGGAGAGAGAGGGGAGAGACCCCCGAGAGAGAGAGAGAGGAGACCACCGGGAGATAGAGGAGACCCCCGGGAGAGAGAGAGGAAACCCCCGGGAGAGAGAGGGGAGAGACCCCCGGGAGAGAGAGAGAGGAGACCACCGGGAGATAGAGGAGACCCCCGGGAGAGAGAGAGGAGAGACCCCCGGGAGAGAGAGAGAGGAGACCCCTGGGAGAGAGAGAGGAGACCCCTGGGAGAGAGAGAGGAGAGACCCCTGGGAGAGAGAGAGAGGAGACCCCTGGGAGATAGAGGAGACCCCCGGGAGAGAGAGAGGAGAGACCCCCGGGAGAGAGGAGACCACCGGGAGATAGAGGAGACCCCCGAGACAGGTGAGAGAGGGGAGACCCCCGGGAGAGAGAGGGGAGACCCCCCGGGAGAGAGAGAGAGACCTCCGGGAGAGAGAGAGAGGAGAGACCCCCGGGAGAGAGAGAGGAGACCCCCGGGAGAGAGAGAGGAGACCCCCGGGAGAGAGAGAGGAGACCCCCGAGAGAGAGGAGACCCCCGAGACAGGTGAGAGAGGGGAGACCCCCGGGAGAAAGAGAGACCTCCGGGAGAGAGAGAGAGGAGAGACCCCCGGGAGATAGAGGAGACCCCCGGGAGAGAGAGAGGAGACCACCGGGAGATAGAGGAGACCCCCGAGACAGGTGAGAGAGGGGAGACCCCCGGGAGAGAGAGGAGAGACCCCCGGGACAGTTGAGAGAGGGGAGACCCCCGGAAGAGAGAGGGGACCCCCGGGAGAGAGAGAGAGAGGAAACCCCCGGGGGAGAGAGAGGAGACCCCCGGGGGGGAGAGAGAGAGGAGAGACCCCCGGGAGAGAGAGAGAGGAGACCACTGGGAGAGAGAGAGGAGAGACCCCCGGGAGAGAGAGAGTGGAGACCACCGGGAGAGAGAGAGGAGAGACCCCCGGGAGAGAGAGAGGGGAGACCCCCGGGAGAGAGAGAGAGAGGAGACCACCGGGAGATAGAGGAGACCCCCGGGAGAGAGAGAGGAAACCCCCGGGAGAGAGAGGGGAGAGACCCCCGGGAGAGAGAGAGAGGAGACCACCGGGAGATAGAGGAGACCCCCGTGAGAGAGAGAGGAGAGACCCCCGGGAGAGAGAGAGAGAGGAGACCACCGGGAGATAGAGGAGACCCCCGAGACAGGTGATAAGGGGAGACCCCCGGGGGAGAGAGAGAGACCAGCGGGAGAGAGAGTGGAGACCACCGGGAGAGAGAGAGGAGTGACCCCCGGGAGAGAGAGAGGAGAGACCCCCGGGAGAGAGAGAGAGGAGACCCCCGGGAGAGAGAGATAGAGGAGACCCCCGAGACAGGTGAGAGAGGGGAGACCCCCGGGAGAGAGAGAGGAGAGACCCCCGGGAGAGAGAGAGAGGAGACCACCGGGAGATAGAGGAGACCCCCGAGACAGGTGAGAGAGGGGAGACCCCCGGGAGAGAGAGAGACCCCCGGGAGAGAGAGAGAGGAGACCACCGGGAGATAGAGGAGACCCCCGAGACAGGTGAGAGAGGGGAGACCCCCGGGAGATAGATGAGACCCCCGAGACAGGTGAGAGAGAGAGACCCCCGGGAGATAGAGAGAGGAGACCACCGGGAGATAGAGGAGACCCCCGGGAGAGAGGGGAGGCCCCCGAGACAGGTGAGAGAGGGGAGACCACCGGGAGAGAGAGAGAGGAAACCCCCGGGAGAGAGAGGGGAGAGACCCCCGGGAGAGAGAGAGAGGAGACCACCGGGAGATAGAGGAGACCCCCGGGAGAGAGAGAGGAAACCCCCGGGAGAGAGAGGGGAGAGACCCCCGGGAGGGAGAGAGAGGAGACCACCGGGAGATAGAGGAGACCCCCGGGAGAGAGAGAGGAGAGACCCCCGGGAGAGAGAGAGAGGAGACCACCGGGAGATAGAGGAGACCCCCGGGAGAGAGAGGAGAGACCCCCGGGAAAGAGAGAGAGGAGACCACCGGGAGATAGAGGAGACCCCCGGGAGAGAGAGAGGAGAGACCCCTGGGAGAGAGAGAGAGGAGACCCCTGGGAGATAGAGGAGACCCCCGGGAGAGAGAGAGAGGAGACCCCCGGGAGAAAGAGAGGAGAGACCCCCGGGAGAGAGAGAGAGAGGAGACCACCGGGAGATAGAGGAGACCCCCGAGACAGGTGAGAGAGGGGGACCCCCGGGGGAGAGAGAGAGACCTCCGGGAGAGAGAGATAGAGGAGACCACCGGGAGATAGAGGAGACCCCCGGGAGAGAGGGGAGACCCCCGAGACAGGTGAGAGAGGGGAGACCACCGGGAGATAGAGGAAACCCCCGGGAGAGAGAGAGAGGAGACCACCGGGAGATAGAGGAGACCCCCGGGAGAGAGAGAGGAGAGACCCCCGGGAGAGAGAGAGAGGAGACCACCGGGAGATAGAGGAGACCCCCGGAAGAGAGAGAGGAGAGACCCCCGGGAGAGAGAGAGAGAGGAGACCACCGGGAGATAGAGGAGACCCCCGAGACAGGTGAGAGAGGAGAGACCCCCGGGACAGGTGAGAGAGGGGAGACCCCCGGAAGAGAGAGGGGACCCCCGGGAGAGAGAGAGAGGAAACCCCCGGGAGAGAGAGGGGAGAGACCCCCGGGAGAGAGAGATAGAGGAGACCCCCGGGAGAGAGAGAGGAGAGACCCCCGGGAGAGAGAGAGAGAGGAGACCACCGGGAGATAGAGGAGACCCCCGGGAGAGAGAGAGGAGAGACCCCCGGGAGATAGAGGAGACCCCCGAGACAGGTGAGAGAGGGGAGACCCCCGGGAGAGAGGGGAGAGACCCCCGGGAGAGAGAGAGGAGAGACCCCCGGGAGATAGAGGAGACCCCCGGGAGAGAGAGAGGAGAGACCCCCGGGAGAGAGAGAGGAGAGACCCCCGGGAGATAGAGGAGAGACCCCCGGGAGATAGAGGAGACCCCCGAGACAGGTGAGAGAGGGGAGACCCCCGGGAGAGAGAGGAGAGACCCCCGGGAGAGAGAGAGGAGAGACCCCCGGGAGAGAGGAGACCCCTGGGAGAGAGAGAGGAGAGACCCCCGGGAGAGAAAGGGGACCCCCGGGAGAGAGAGGAGAGACCCCCGGGAGAGAGGAGACCCCTGGGAGAGAGGAGAGACCCCCGGGAGAGATAGAGAGAGGAGACCCCCGGAAGAGAGGGAAGACCCCCGGGAGAGAGAGGGGAGACCCCCGGGAGAGAGAGTAGAGCTCCTGCTGACACCTCCAGGGACTGATCTCCTCCCAGACGTCGTCTCCATGGAGGAGGAGAAACTGCCGATATCACTGGGGGAGAGGAACGTGTCAGTGCTGCCCCCGACTGTGAGGAGCCTGATGGGCCACGGACCCCCCTAGTTTTACATCTGTTTTGGTAATGCCGACATGTCCGGCCAATGAAGCTCATCTGAATTTGAGGAGAGGGGAGACGTCTGCCACATCGTGCTCTGCCCCGACTCCCCCCCTTTGTTTCTCCCGTGCCCCCTCCTCCAGCTCTGTGCCCCCCCCCCCCCCCTTTGTTGCTCCCGTGCCCCCTGACTCTCTTCCTCCCTCTGCAGGATGGTAATTCTCAGGGACGGCCGCGCTGCCCATAGACCCCTCCGGGTCGGCTTTTATGACATTGGGGGGACAATCGGCAAAGGCAACTTCGCGGTGGTGAAACTGGCGAGACACCGAGTGACCAACACACAGGTAGTGGGGGGCAGCGCGGGTGTGGGGTGCATGTGCCGGGTGTGGGGTGCATGTGCCGGGTGTGGGGTGCATGGGCCGGGTGTGGGGTGCATGGGCCGGGTGTGGGGTGCATGGGCCGGGTGTGGGGTGCATGGGCCGGGTGTGGGGTGCATGGGCCGGGTGTGGGGTGCATGGGCCGGGTGTGGGGTGCATGGGCCGGGTGTGGGGTGCATGGGCCGGGTGTGGGGTGCATGGGCCGGGTGTGGGGTGCATGGGCCGGGTGTGGGGTACATGGGCCGGGTGTGGGATGCAATTGCAGCGCGGTCATCACCTCTCACCCTCCTCCTCCTCCTCGCAGGTCGCCATCAAGATCATCGATAAAACGCGACTGGACCGCGCCAATCTGGAGAAGATTTATAGAGAGGTCCAGATCATGAAACGCCTGCGCCACCCCCACATCATCCGCCTGTACCAGGTGAGGGACCGTACCCCTGTGTGTCCCCTCACCACCCTCCCATGACCCCCCATATACTGTGCTGCCTCCCATGACACCCCTCATATGCTGTGCCCCACTTCCTCAGATGAGCCTTTCGCCTCCCTCCGCGCTGCTCCCCCGGCCTCCCTCCGCGCTGCTCCCCCGGCCTCCCTCCGCGCTGCTCCCCCGGCCTCCCTCCGCGCTGCTCCCCCGGCCTCCCTCCGTGCTGCTCCCCCGGCCTCCCTCCGCGCTGCTCCCCAGGCCTCTCTCCGCGCCTCTCCGCGCTGCTCCCCAGGCCTCTCTCCGCGCTGCTTTCAGCGCCTCTCTCCACGCTGCTCCCCGCGCCTCTCCGCGCTGCTCCCCAGGCCTCTCTCCGCGCTGCTCTCCGCGCCTCTCTCCGCGCTGCTCCCCAGGCCTCTCTCCGCGCTGCTCTCCGCGCCTCTCTCCGCGCTGCTCCCCATGCCTCTCTCCGCGCTGCTCCCCATGCCTCTCTCCACGCTGCTCCCCACGCCTCTCTCCACACTGCTCCCCGCGCCTCTCTCCGCGCTGCTCCCCAGGCCTCTCTCCGCGCTGCTCCCCAGGGCTCTCTCCGCGCTGCTCCCCGCGCCTCTCTCCGCGCTGCTCCCCGCGCCTCTCTCCGCGCTGCTCCCCGCGCCTCTCTCCGCGCTGCTCCCCGCGCCTCTCTCCGCGCTGCTCCCCAGGCCTCTCTCCGCGCTGCTCTCCGCGCCTCTCTCCGCGCTGCTCCCCAGGCCTCTCTCCGCGCTGCTCCCCAGGGCTCTCTCCGCGCTGCTCCCCAGGGCTCTCTCCGCGCTGCCCTCCTCGCGCCTCTCTCCGCGCTGCTCCCCAGGCCTCTCTCCGCGCTGCTCCCCAGGCCTCTCTCCGCGCTGCTCCCCAGGCCTCTCTCCGCGCTGCTCCCCAGGCCTCTCTCCGCGCTGCTCCCCAGGCCTCTCTCCGCGCTGCTCCCCGCGCCTCTCTCCGCGCTGCTCCCCAGGCCTCCCTGCGGGCTGCTCCCCAGGCCTCTCTCCTCTCTGCTCCCCAGGCCTCTCTCCGCGCTGCTCCCCTCGCTGCCATTAGGCCAGGTTCACATTGCGTTATGGTGGTCCGTTAAACGGACTACGTTACACCGCGACATAATGCGGTGTAACGTAGTCTGTTAACGCCGCCATTGACTGCAATGTCGGACGCATCGCAAGCGCACGCCCACAATGTGCGTGCCCTAGGGATGTGCCGTCATTAAGTGACGGACCCGGAGACGCGGGCTGCAGCGTTTCCAGGTCCATCACTGCTAGCGCAGATAGAGCGATGTCATGTCGGCACTTGCGTTACCGCAGCCCGTTGGCGTTTGTGCTGAACGGGCTGCTGCCAGCGCAGTGTGAACCCGGCCTTACTCTTCTCTTATGTTGCAGGTGATGGAGACCAAAGACATGATTTATATCGTCACAGAATACGCCAGAAATGGGGAGTTGTTTGGTGAGTGCGGCGCCGGTGTCACTGGTAGCGCATACCTAGTGTATGTCACGGTCTGACCCCTGTGTGTCCCGCAGATTACCTGACCGTTCGCGGACGCCTGTCTGAGGAGGAAGCCAGAGCCAAATTCCTGCAGATCCTGTCCGCGGTGGAGTACTGTCATTCCCAGAACATTGTCCACCGAGACCTAAAGACCGAGAACCTGCTGCTGAGCGATAGCATGGACGTCAAGCTGGCCGGTGAGCCGGAGGGCTGGGCGGGCTGGTGCTGAGAGACCAACAGGTCCTGGTGAGGGTGGCCATGAGGATGGAGTAGCCTGGGCCCTGGTGAGGGTGGCCCTGAGGAGGTGGTAGGACAGGGCCTGCTAAGGGTGGCTCTGAGGAGGGGGCAGGATGGGCCCTGGTGAGGGTGGCCCTGAGGAGGGGGTAGCTCCAATCCTGCTGAGGGTCGCCCTGAGGATTAGTGGGTAGGATGGGCCATGGTGAGGATAGCCCTGAAGAGTAGATAGACCTGGTGAGGGTGGCCCTGAAGAGGGAGTAGCCTGGGCCCTGATGAGGGTGCCCTGAGGAAGTGGTAGGACGGGACCTGGTGAGGGTGGGTTTTGAGGAGGTGGTAGAACGGGGCCTGGTGAGGGTGGCTTTTGAGGAGGTGGTAGAACGGGGCCTGGTGAACGTGGCTTTTGAGGAGGTGGTAGAACAAGACCTGGTAAGGGTGGTCCTGAGGAGGTGGTAGGACGGGGCCTGGTGAGGGTGGCCCTGAGGAGGTGGTAGGACGGGACCTGGTGTGAGTGTCTTTTGAGGAGGTGGTAGGACGGGGCCTGGTGAGGGTGTCTTTTGAGGAGGTGATGGGACGGGGCCTGGTGAGGGTGTCTTGAGGTGGTAGGACAGGACCTGGTGTGGGTGTATTTTGAGGCGGTGGTGGGACGGGACCTGGTGAGGATGTCTTTTGAGGAGGTGGTAGAACGGGGCCTGGTGAGGGTGGTCCTGAGGAAGTGGTAGGATGGGGCCTGGTGAGGGTGTCTTTTGAGGAGGTGATGGGACGAGGCCTGGTGTGGGTGGCCCTGAAGAGGTGGAAGGATGGGGCCTGGTGAAGGTGTATTTTGAGGAGGTGGTAGGACGGGGCCTGGTGAGGATGTCTGTTATGTAGGCAATCCAGTGACACAGTGTGCCAGCAATCAGAGCACATACAGTGATCTGACAATAACCCAAAAACAATAGGACAAGCTCTGAGACGTGGAATCTCTGTAGACCGCAATACCTGAACCTATCCTAAACACAACTAAAGGCAGCTGTGGATTGCGCCTGTCACTACCTATGCAACTCGGCACAGCCTGAGGAGCTGACTAGCCTGAAGATAGAAAAACAAGCCTGACTTGCCTCAGAGAAATACCCCAAAGGAAAAGGCAGCCCCCCACATATAATGACTGTTAGCAAGATGAAAAGACAAACGTAGGGATGAAATAGATTCAGCAAAGTGAGGCCCGATATTCTAGATAGAGCGAGGATAGCAAAGAGAACTTTGCAGTCTACAAAAAACCCTAAAGCAAAAAACCACGCAAAGGGGGCAAAAAGACCCACCGTGCCGAACTAACGACACGGCGGTACACCCTTTGCGTCTCAGAGCTTCAAGCAAAAACAACGAATAGACAAGCTGGACAGAAAAAGTAGCAACAAAAGCAAAGAAGCACTTATCTAAGCAGAGCAGCAGGCCACAGGAAAGATCCAGAAGCTCAGGTCCAACACTGGAACATTGACAAGGAGCAAGGAAGACAGAATCAGGTGGAGTTAAATAACAAATCAGCCAGCGAGCTCACCAAAACACCTGAGGGAGGAAGCTCAGAAGCTGCAGTACCACTTGTGACCACAGGAGTGAATTCAGCCACAGAATTCACAACAGATGTCTTTTGAGGAGGTGGTGGGACGGGGCCTGGTGAGGATGTTTTTTGAGGAGGTTGTGCGACGGGGCCTGGTGAGGATGTCTTTTGAGGAGGTGGTGCGACAGGGCCTGGTGAGGATGTTTTTTGAGGAGGTGGTGCGACGGGGCCTGGTGAGGATGTTTTTTGAGGAGGTGGTAGGACGGGGCCTGGTGAGAATGTTTTTTGAGGAGGTGGTGCGACGGGGCCTGGTGAGGATGTCTTTTGAGGAGGTGGTAGGATGGGACCTGGTGAGAGTGTATTTTGAGGAGGTGGTGGGACGGGACCTGGTGAGGGTGGCCCTGAGGAGGGAGTAGCTCGGGCCCTTGTGACGGAGGGCGTTGAGGGTGATGGCACAAGTGGTGACACGTTGTAGCAAAGACTCTTAATGTTTCTCTGTAGATTTTGGATTTGGTAACTTCTACATGGAGGGTCGGCCGCTCAATACCTGGTGTGGGAGCCCCCCGTATGCGGCCCCAGAAGTGTTCCAGGGAAAGGAGTATGAGGGGCCTCTACTGGATGTCTGGGTGAGTCCTGCATGACGTGGTGGGAAGGGGATGTACTCAGTATATATTATCCCGGTGCAGGGAGCTCTGTATATACGGGGGGTGTATATATTACCCCGGTGCAGGGAGCTCTGTATATACAGGGGTGTATATATTACCCCGGTGCAGGGAGCTGTGTATATATTACCCCGGTGCAGGGAGCTCTGTATATACGGGGGTGTATATATTACCCCGGTGCAGGGAGCTCTGTATATACAGGGGGTGTATATATTATCCCGGTGCAGGGAGCTCTGTATATACGGGGGGTGTATATATTACCCCGGTGCAGGGAGCTCTGTATATACGGGGGTGTATATATTACCGCGGTGCAGGGAGCTCTGTATATACGGGGGGTGTAATGTAATGTAATTTGTGCACCTCTGGTTAAAATTACACGTTGCACGTTGAAGATGAAATAATCTAAAAGCCTAACGTTACAGATGACACAATTCCTCCTTATTTTAGGCAAAAAAAAAATAAAACTTATATATTTTCATCTTTTACATCTTATATATTGCGGAAAGTAAAGTGGACCGAGCCGAGCTTTGTGCCCCCTATATTTTTAGTACCTAGTGGCGCCCCCTTTTACAGGTATCACAGCTTGTAAACGCTCGTGTAGCCAGAGAAGGGTCTTTCAGTTCTTCTGATTTTCCTCTGTTCTGTCAGATTCCCGGTCGTCTTGCTTCTCTCGCCACAGATTTTCAATGATGCTCAGATCAGCGGACTGTGAGGGCCATTGTGAAACCTTCAGTTTGCGCCTTTTGAGGTCGTCTATTGTGGATTGTGCCGTGTTTTGGACCATCATCCATCTGTAGCCGCCATCCTCATCCTCTTCTCACCTTCAGCTTTTTTACAGATGGTGTTATGTTTGCATCAACAATTTGTTGAAATTTCATTGAATCCATTCTGCCCTCTACCTGTGAAATGTCCCCCGTGTCATCGGCTGCCAAACACAACCCCAAAGCACGATTGATCCCCCCATGGTTAATGGCAGGAGAGTTGTTCTTGTGATCCGCTGATAGCCTTCTCCTGCTTTGTGGGTCTCCACCATTAAGCATCTACAGCTCTGGCAAAAACTAATGCAAAATGTTCAGTTTGTCTGATTGTTCTCTTTATATTTTTGAGTAAATTGTTGTTTTATTCTAGAAACTACTGACAACATGTCTCCGAAGTTCCAAGCAATAAAGTTTGTATTTTTTGTCTGACAAAGAAAAATGGTCAAAATAACCCCCCCCCGTGCTTGCAGAGCTCAAATTATGCAAAGAAAACAAGTCCATAATCCTTTAGAAACGACAATACTAATGTTTTACCTCAGGAAGAGATCAGAAATCAATATTGTGTGGAATAACCATGATTGTTAATCCCGGCTCCCTGCGTCTCGGCAGCTTTCCTCCAGTCTCTCGCTCCTCCTGGTACAATAATGTCAGCCGTTCTTCTCTGTGTGATGGCTTGTGACTCTCCATCATCCTCCTGATTACATTCCAGAGGTTTTCAGTGGGTTCAGGTCTGGAGATTGGGCGGCCATGGCCGGGATGTGATGTGGTGGTCTTTTCATTTTTGCCAGAGCTGTATATACCTGTTCACAATGACAGTAATTTTGATGTGGGGTGCCCAAACCTTTACATGCCACTGTATATGCTGTGTGTTTAGGGTACTCCATATACAGTGGGTACAGAAAGTATTCAGACCCCTATACACTTTTCACTCTTTGTTACATTGCAGCCATTTGGTAAATTCAAAAAAGTTCATTTTTTTCACATTAATGTGCACTCTGCACCCCATCTAGACTGAAAACCCCCCAGAAATGTAGACATTTTTGGAATTTAAAAAAACAACAAAATCTGAAATATCCCATGGCCATAAGTCTTCAGCCCCTCTGCTCAGACACTCATATGTAAGTCCCATGCTGTCCATTTCCTTGTGATCCTCCCTGAGATGGTTCTACTCCTTCATTGGAGTCCAGCTGTGTGTAATTACACTGATAGGACTTGATTTGGAGCAGCGCACTCCTGTCTGTATAAGACCTCACCGCTCACAGTGCATGTCAGACCAAATGAGAATCATGAGGCCAAAGGAACTGGTCAAGGAGCTCAGAGACAGAATTGTGGCACGGCGCAGATCTGGCCAAGGTTACAACAGAATTTCTGCAGCACTCAAGGTTCCTAAGAGCACAGTGGCCTCCATAATCCTTAATGGAAGAAGTTTGGGACCCCCAGAAGTCTTCCTAGACCGGGCCGTCCAGCCAAACTGCGCAATCGTGGGAGAAGAGCCTTGGTGAGAGAGGTAAAGAAGAACCCCAAGATCACTGTGGCTGAGCTCCAGAGATGCAGTAGGGGGATGGGAGAAAGTTCCACAAAGTCACCTATCACTGCAGCCTCCACCAGTTGGGTCTTTACGGCAGAGTGGCCCGACGGAAGCCTCTCCTCAGTGCAAGACATATGAAAGCCGCATAGAGTTTGCTAAAAAAACACATGAAGGCCTCCCAGACTATGAGAAATAAGATTCTCTGGTCTGATGAGATGAAGATAGACCTTTGTGGTGATAATTCTAAGCAGTGTGTGTGGAGAAAACCAGGCACTGCTCATCACCTGCCCAATACAATCCCAACAGTGAAACATGGTGGAGGCAGCATCATGCTATGGGGGTGTTTTCAGCTGCAGGGACAGGACGACTGGTTGTCATTGAAGGAAACATGAATGTGGCCAAGTACAGAGAGATCCTGGATGAAAGCCTCTTCCAGAGTGCTCTGGACCTCAGACTTGCAGAAGGTTCACCTTCCAACAAGACAATGACCCTAAGCACACAGCTAAAATAACAAAGGAGCGGCTTCAGAACATCTCTGTGACCATTCTTGACCGGCCCAGCCAGAGCCCTGACCTAAACCCAACTGAGCATCTCTGGAGAGACCTGAAAATGGCGTCCACCGACGTTCACCATCCACCAACGTTCACCATCCACCAATGTTCACCATCCAACTTGATGGAAAAATGTAAAGGGGTGTGAATACTACCACTGTCTATGGTGTGTAGTGTATGTATACCTGGTGTATTAAGTTGTTACACACGTCCCGTGCTGGTGGCTTAAGCTACGTCTCTTCCTCTCCTCAGAGTTTGGGGGTCGTTCTTTATGTTTTGCTTTGTGGATCGTTTCCCTTCGATGGACCGACCCTCCCGGCTGTGCGGCAGAGGGTCCTAGATGGCCGCTTCCGAATCCCATACTACATGTCACAAGGTGAGCGGCTGGCTGATGTGGAGGGTTGGGGTCTATGTGCCCTCTCCTTGGTTTTCCACTTTATCCCCCATTAACTGACTCTTGTGCTGTTGCCTCCAGACTGCGAGTCTCTGCTGCGCCGGATGCTGGTGGTCGACCCAGGGAAGCGGCTGAGCATTGCACAGATCCGACAGCACCAGTGGTTCCAGGGTGTAGCCCCCCATGAGCCCATCCTGCACTCCGACCACCTGGCACCCCAGTCCTGCGTACAAGCTCTGGCCATCATGCAGAGTCTGGGCATCGACAGAGAGCGCACCCTGCAGGTGAGTGGCTGTACTGTCCGGCTCTGCGCGACTCCACACAGTAGCACTAAGTCCCAGAGTGATCTCGTTTCGCTCCCTCAGGCTCTGCAGAACGACACCTATGATCATTATGCCGCCATCTACTACCTCCTGGTGGAGCGGCTGCAGGGGTCGCGGCTTGGACAGTCCCCAGAAGCCGAAACCAAAGCCTCACTGGACTGTGTGAAGGTAAAGGCCCTGAGGGGCGGTGCGGTCAGGACTCTGGGGGTTGGGGTGGTCAGGACTCTGTGAGGCGGGGCGGTCAGGACTCTGGGGGTTGGGGCGGTCAGTACTCTGTGGGGCGGTCAGGACTCTGGGGGTTGGGGCGGTCAGGGCTTTGTGGGGAGGGGCAGTCAGGACTCTCTGGGGCGGGGCAGTCAGGACTCTGGGGGTTGGGGCGGTCAGGGCTTTGTGGGGCGGGGCAGTCAGGATTCGTGGGGTGGGGCGGTCAGGACTCTGGGGGGTGGGACGGGGCGGTCAGGACTCGGGCGGGGCGGTCTTGACTCTGGGGGTTGGGGCGGTCAGGACTCTGGGGGTTGGGGCGGTCAGGACTCTGTGGGGCGGGGCGGTCAGGACTCTGGGGGTTGGGGCGGTCAGGGCTTTGTGGGGTGGGGCGGTCAGGACTCTGAGGGTTGGGGCGGTCAGGACTCTGTGGGGCGGGGCGGTCAGGACTCTGGGGGTTGGGGCGGTCAGGTCTTTGTGGGGTGGGGCGGTCAGGACTCTGTGAGGCGGGGCGGTCAGGACTCTGGGGGTTGGGGCGGTCAGGACTCTGTGGGGCGGGGCGGTCAGGACTCTGGGGGTTGGGGCGGTCAGGACTCTGGGGGTCGGGGCGGTTAGGGCTTTGTGGGGCGGGGCAGTCAGGATTCGTGGGGTGGGGCGGTCAGGACTCTGGGGGGTGGGACGGGGCGGTCAGGACTCGGGCGGGGCGGTCTGGACTCTGGGGGTTGGGGCGGTCTGGACTCTGGGGGTTGGGGCGGTCTGGACTCTGGGGGTTGGGGCGGTCTGGACTCTGGGGGTTGGGGCGGTCTGGACTCTGGGGGTTGGGGCGGTCTGGACTCTGGGGGTTGGGGCGGTCTGGACTCTGGGGGTTGGGGCGGTCAGGATTCGGGTGGGGCGGGACGGTCTGGACTCTGGGGGTTGGGGCGGTCAGGACTCGTGGGGTGGGATGGTCAGGACTCTGTGGGGCGGGGCGGTCAGGGCTTTGTGGGGCGGGGCAGTCAGGACTCTCTGGGGCGGGGCAGTCAGGACTCTCTGGGGCGGGGCGGTCAGGACTCTGGGGGTTGGGGCCGTCAGAACTCGTGGGGTGGGGCGGTCAGGATTCGTGGGGCGGTCAGGACTCGTGGGGTGGGGCGGTTAGGACTCTGGGGGTTGGGACGGGGCGGTCTGGACTCTGGGTGTTGGGGCGGTCTGGACTCTGGGGGGTTGGGGCGGTCTGGACTCTGGGGGGTTGGGGCGGTCTGGACTCTGGGGGTTGGGGCGGTCAGGACTCGTGGGGTGGTCAGGATTCGTGGGGCGGGGCAGTCAGGACTCTGAGGGTTGGGGCGGTCTGGACTCTGTGGGGTGGGGCGGTCAGGACTCGTGGGGCGGGGCGGTCTGGACTCTGGGGGTCGGGGCGGTCTGGACTCTGGGGGTTGGGGCGGTCTGGACTCTGGGGGTTGGGGCGGTCAGGACTCGTGGGGCGGGGCAGTCAGGACTCTGAGGGTTGGGGCGGTCTGGACTCTGTGGGGTGGGGCGGTCAGGACTCGTGGGGCGGGGCGGTCTGGACTCTGGGGGTCGGGGCGGTCTGGACTCTGGGGGTTGGGGCGGTCTGGACTCTGGGGGTTGGGGCGGTCAGGACTCGTGGGGCGGGGTGGTCAGGACTCGTGGGGTGGGGCGGGGTGGTCTGGGGGGTTGGGGCGGTCAGGATTCGCGGGGCGGTCAGGACTCTGGGGGTTGGGGCGGTCAGGACTCACGGGGCGGTCTGGGGGGTTGGGGCAGTCAGGATTCGCGGTTCGGTCAGGACGTTCAGGACTCTTGGGTGCTGGGCGACATGTCCACTGCTGCATTTCTGATCCATGGTCTCCTCCCCTGCAGGCCTCCTCCTCGGCCGGCCCGTCCCTCTTGTGTCAGCCGCGGGCTGCGGTGACAGATTATGATTGTGAGCTCAGCGGTCCGCTGCAGGTGAGTGATCTGCACACAGGTGTAGGATACGCGTCCATCCCTGTAGTCACACAGAAGCGTATACGTACACATATATAATACTGCAAGGCTGTGATCACGCCGCCCTAATACACACTATCTGGATGATACTTACACAATTAATGAGGGCCCACCAGCTGCCACGGGGCGACCTCCCCCGTGTGGCACCTTGGCATATCTATCATATGCTCGCACCTGTGTCCGCCATTTCCCTGACTCCTCTGCTCTTGCCTTAGTCTCTGCTGTGTCTCGGAGAGCCGCCTGCTCCTGCGTCGCCCCCTTGTTCTCCACCAGTGCTGGAGGCTTCGTTACTTGAGGGTCCGCCGCTGTATGAGAAGATCCTGAGGAGCCGACCTCCCAGCCTAGTGACCCCAGGTACGAGCTGCTGGATTCCTCTGTGCTGCTTTGCAGCCATGTTGGCGTGTGCACTTTTTACTGATTTTTCCTTGTCTTGCAGATATTGTTTCCTCCACGCCTTCCCCTTGTGACAGTCTGGAGAGTTGTCTGAGACCGTCTGGCCTCCGTCCACTGCTGGGCGCCACTAACTCGTGCTCCACGGCGCCCCTCAGTACCCAGTCCGCTACGCCAGTCCTGCAGCATCAGGGCGTCCCCTCACCCAACCGTCTCCTGCCCGTCACCTTCCAGGAGGGGCGCCGAGCATCCGACACCTACCTGACGCTAGGTAAGTCCTTACTGGTTATAGACTGAGGCAGCACCCGAAAATCCCCTCCACTAATCACTACTCGTGTGAGACCTCATAGCCAGCCTCACTGCCAGCCTCACAGCCAGCCTCACAGCCAGCCTCACAGCCAGCCTCATAGCCAGCCTCACAGCCAGCCTCATAGCCAGCCTCACAGCCAGCCTCACAGCCAGCCTCACAGCCAGCCTCATAGCCAGCCTCACAGCCAGCCTCACAGCCAGCCTCACAGCCAGCCTCACAGCCAGCCTCACAGCCAGCCTCACAGCCAGCCTCATAGCCAGCCTCACAGCCAGCCTCACAGCCAGCCTCACAGCCAGCCTCATAGCCAGCCTCATAGCCAGCCTCATAGCCAGCCTCACAGCCAGCCTCATAGCCAGCCTCATAGCCAGCCTCACAGCCAGCCTCACAGCCAGCCTCACAGCCAGCCTCACAGCCAGCCTCACAGCCAGCCTCATAGCCAGCCTCATAGCCAGCCTCATAGCCAGCCTCACAGCCAGCCTCACAGCCAGCCTCACAGCCAGCCTCATAGCCAGCCTCATAGCCAGCCTCACAGCCAGCCTCACAGCCAGCCTCATAGCCAGCCTCACAGCCAGCCTCACAGCCAGCCGCATAGCCAGCCTCACAGCCAGCCTCACAGCCAGCCTCACAGCCAGCCTCACAGCCAGCCTCACAGCCAGCCGCATAGCCAGCCTCACAGCCAGCCTCATAGCCAGCCGCATAGCCAGCCGCATAGCCAGCCTCATAGCCAGCCTCACAGCCAGCCTCACAGCCAGCCTCACAGCCAGCCTCACAGCCAGCCTCATAGGCCGAGGTGGGAAAAGGCTGCAGCGAACGTGAAGGGTTAATAGTTTATTGTATTAATTAGCAAGAAAAGAGAAATGTAAATAACCTCGGTGTCTGGTGACCTCCCGTCGCCCCTCTCTCCTCGGTGTCTGGTGACCGCCCGTCGCCCCTCTCTCCTCAGTGTCTGGTGACCGCCCGTCGCCCCTCTCTCCTCAGTGTCTGGTGACCGCCCGTCGCCCCTCTCCTCAGTGTCTGGTGACCGCCCGTCGCCCCTCTCCTCGGTGTCTGGTGACCGCCTGTCGCCCCTCTCTCCTCGGTATCTGGTGACCGCCCGTCGCCCCTCTCTCCTCGGTGTCTGGTGACCGCCCGTCGCCCCTCTCTCCTCGGTGTCTGGTGACCGCCCGTCGCCCCTCTCGGTGTCTGGTGACCGCCCGTCGCCCCTCTCTCCTCGGTGTCTGGTGACCGCCCGTCGCCCCTCTCTCCTCGGTGTCTGGTGACCGCCCGTCGCCCCTCTCTCCTCGGTGTCTGGTGACCGCCCCTCGCCTGTCTCCTCGGTGTCTGGTGACTGCCCCTCGCCTCTCTCCTCGGTGTCTGGTGACCGCCCGTCGCCCCTCTCTCCTTTGGTGTCTGGTGACCGCCCGTCGCCCCTCTCTCCTCGGTGTCTGGTGACCGCCCGTCACCCCTCTCTCCTCGGTGTCTGGTGACCGCCCGTCGCCCCTCTCTCCTCGGTGTCTGGTGACCGCCCGTCGCCCCTCTCTCCTCGGTGTCTGGTGAGCGCCCGTCACCCCTCTCTCCTCGGTGTCTGGTGAGCGCCCGTCGCCCCTCTCTCCTCGGTGTCTGGTGAGCGCCCGTCGCCCCTCTCTCCTCGGTGTCTGGTGACCTCCCGTCGCCCCTCTCTCCTCGGTGTCTGGTGACCGCCCGTCGCCCCTCTCTCCTCGGTGTCTGGTGACCGCCCGTCGCCCCTCTCTCCTCGGTGTCTGGTGACCGCCCGTCGCCCCTCTCTCCTCGGTGTCTGGTGACCGCCCGTCGCTCCTCTCTCCTCGGTGTCTGGTGACCGCCCGTCGCCCCTTTCTTCTGTGTCTGGTGACCGCCCGTCGCCCCTCTCTCCTCGGTGTCTGGTGACCACCCGTCGCCCCTCTCTCCTCGGTGTCTGGTGACCACCCGTCGCTCCTCTCTCCTCGGTGTCTGGTGACCGCCCGTCGCCCCTTTCTTCTGTGTCTGGTGACCGCCCGTCGCCCCTCTCTCCTCGGTGTCTGGTGACCGCCCGTCGCTCCTCTCTCCTCGGTGTCTGGTGACCGCCCGTCGCCCCTTTCTTCTGTGTCTGGTGACCGCCCGTCGCTCCTCTCTCCTCGGTGTCTGGTGACCTCCCGTCGCCCCTCTCTCCTCGGTGTCTGGTGACCACCCGTCGCCCCTCTCTCCTCGGTGTCTGGTGACCGCCCGTCGCCCCTCTCTCCTCGGTGTCTGGTGACCGCCCGTCGCCCCTTTCTTCTGTGTCTGGTGACCGCCCGTCGCCCCTCTCTCCTCGGTGTCTGGTGACCGCCCGTCGCCCCTCTCTCCTCGGTGTCTGGTGACCGCCAGTCGCCCCTCTCTCCTCGGTGTCTGGTGACCGCCAGTCGCCCCTCTCTCCTCGGTGTCTGGTGACCGCCCGTCGCCCCTCTCTCCTCGGTGTCTGGTGACCTCCCGTCGCCCCTCTCTCCTCGGTGTCTGGTGACCGCCCGTCGCCCCTCTCTCCTCGGTGTCTGGTGACCTCCCGTCGCCCCTCTCTCCTCGGTGTCTGGTGACCGCCCGTCGCCCCTCTCTCCTCGGTGTCTGGTGACCGCCCGTCGCCCCTCTCTCCTCGGTGTCTGGTGACCGCCCGTCGCCCCTCTCTCCTCGGTGTCTGGTGACCGCCCGTCGCCCCTCTCTCCTCGGTGTCTGGTGACCGCCCGTCGCCCCTCTCTCCTCGGTGTCTGGTGACCGCCCGTCGCCCCTCTCTCCTCGGTGTCTGGTGACCGCCCGTCGCCCCTCTCTCCTCGGTGTCTGGTGACCGCCCGTCGCCCCTCTCTCCTCGGTGTCTGGTGACCGCCCGTCGCCCCTCTCTCCTCGGTGTCTGGTGACCGCCCGTCGCCCCTCTCTCCTCGGTGTCTGGTGACCGCCCGTCGCCCCTCTCTCCTCGGTGTCTGGTGACCGCCCGTCGCCCCTCTCTCCTCGGTGTCTGGTGACCGCCCGTCGCCCCTCTCTCCTCGGTGTCTGGTGACCGCCCGTCGCCCCTCTTTCCTCGGTGTCTGGTGACCGCCCGTCGCCCCTCTCTCCTCGGTGTCTGGTGACCGCCCGCTTGGCGCCTCCATTACTTCTCATCACTTGTACACAGGTTATGGAGAATCTCGGCAGGAGGTTTGGCCAAACATCTTGGAGACCTGACCCCAGGTCTTCTGTGTATGAGGCTTGTGCAGATCCTTCTGTCGCATCGTGTGATCCCAGGCAGACTGGATGATGTGAGATGAGGACTCCTCCATCTTAATGACATTGGCTGGTTGTTGGGGGTCGTTGTCCGGCTGCAGAATAATCTGGAGCCGACCAGACGCCTCCTGATGGGATTACATGATGGGTCAGGGTCTGTCGGTATTTCTCATCACTGAGGACACCACTAATCCTAAAAAATATCCATATCCATTTGTTGAACTGCAGCCCCAAACCTGATGGCCACCCTCCATGCCTCATTATTGTGCGGCTCTCCAGACCTTCAGGACCTTCTGCTCCTGTTACAGCCCAATACTCCACATTGTCCTCCTGGTTGCAGAGACCGCGGACCATTCTGTACAGTGCAGCTCCTGTGTTTAGCTGACTGATGCAGTATAACTACCTGCCATGGTGTATGGCAGGGGTGTCAAACTGCATTCCTCGAGGGCTGCAAACAGGTCATGTTTTCAGGATTTCCTTGTACTGCACAGGTGATAATTTAATCATCAACTCATTATTTGTGTACGTGATTAAATTATCACCTGTGCAGTACAAGGAAATCCTGAAAACATGACCTGGTTGCAGCCCTCGAGGAATGCAGTTTGACACCTCTGGTGTATGGCCTGTGCTCGGGAACTGTCCTTCACATCCTCACCTTGGTGGCAGAGTTTGGCTGTTCCTCACCCAGGTTTCAGCCTCCTACACAGCGGTTTCAGGTAATGACGATCTCCAGCTCCATGTCAGAGCGATCATTATCACCTGTTCGGTAACATTGGTTTCTAATACACCCGACTATAATCCTTCAAAATCCCTGAGTGTACAAGTGACCGGTGGCCAAGAGGACGGGACGACCGCGACGGCGGTTACTAAATGCTGACGGGGATTTACATTTCTCTTCACTTATTTTGTATTTTCTTAATTGACGAAAATAAACTAATAACACTTGTACTTATGAAAGTGTGTGTGTGCGACCAGTGTGTGTGTGTACGACCAGTGTGTGTGTGTACGACCAGTGTGTGTGTGTGTGTGTGTGTGTACGACCAGTGTGTGTGTGTACGACCAGTGTATGTGTGTACGACCAGTGTGTGTGTGTGTGTACGACCAGTGTGTGTGTGTACGACCAGTGTGTGTGTGTGTGTGTGTGTACGACCAGTGTGTGTGTGTGTGTACGACCAGTGTGTGTGTGTACGACCAGTGTGTTGTGTGTACGACCAGTGTGTGTGTGTGTGTACGACCAGTGTGTGTGTTGTGTGTACGACCAGTGTGTGTGTACGACCAGTGTGTGTGTGTTGTGTGTACGACCAGTGTGTGTGTGTTGTGTGTACGACCAGTGTGTGTGTACGACCAGTGTGTGTGTGTGTGTGTGTGTACGACCAGTGTGTTGTGTGTACGACCAGTGTGTGTGTGTTGTGTGTACGACCAGTGTGTTGTGTGTACGACCAGTGTGTGTGTACGACCAGTATGTTGTGTGTACGACCAGTGTGTTGTGTGTACGACCAGTGTGTGTGTACGACCAGTATGTTGTGTGTACGACCAGTGTGTGTGTGTACGACCAGTATGTTGTGTGTACGACCAGTGTGTGTGTGTACGACCAGTGTGTTGTGTGTACGACCAGTGTGTGTGTACGACCAGTGTGTGTGTACGACCAGTGTGTTGTGTGTACGACCAGTGTGTTGTGTGTACGACCAGTGTGTTGTGTGTACGACCAGTGTGTTGTGTGTACGACCAGTGTGTGTGTGTGTGTGTACGACCAGTGTGTTGTGTGTACGACCAGTGTGTGTGTGTGTGTGTGTGTACGACCAGTGTGTTGTGTGTACGACCAGTGTGTGTGTGTTGTGTGTACGACCAGTGTGTGTGTACGACCAGTGTGTTGTGTGTACGACTAGTGTGTTGTGTGTACGACCAGTGTGTGTGTGTACGACCAGTGTGTGTGTGTACGACCAGTGTGTGTGTGTGTGTGTGTGTACGACCAGTGTGTGTGTGTACGACCAGTGTGTGTGTGTGTGTGTACGACCAGTGTGTTGTGTGTACGACCAGTGTGTGTGTGTTGTGTGTACGACCAGTGTGTTGTGTGTACGACCAGTGTGTTGTGTGTACGACCAGTGTGTGTGTGTGTGTGTGTGTGTGTGTGTGTGTGTACGACCAGTGTGTGTGTGTGTACGACCAGTGTGTTGTGTGTACGACCAGTGTGTTGTGTGTACGACCAGTGTGTGTGTGTACGACCAGTGTATTGTGTGTACGACCAGTGTGTGTGTGTGTGTGTGTGTGTACGACCAGTGTGTTGTGTGTACGACCAGTGTGTGTGTACGACCAGTGTGTTGTGTGTACGACTAGTGTGTTGTGTGTACGACCAGTGTGTGTGTGTGTACGACCAGTGTGTGTGTGTGTGTGTGTGTACGACCAGTGTGTTGTGTGTACGACCAGTGTGTGTGTGTACGACCAGTGTGTGTGTGTGTACGACCAGTGTGTGTGTGTGTGTGTGTGTACGACCAGTGTGTTGTGTGTACGACCAGTGTGTGTGTGTACGACCAGTGTGTGTGTACGACCAGTGTGTTGTGTGTACGACTAGTGTGTTGTGTGTACGACCAGTGTGTGTGTGTGTACGACCAGTGTGTGTGTGTGTGTGTGTGTGTACGACCAGTGTGTGTGTGTACGACCAGTGTGTGTGTGTGTGTGTACGACCAGTGTGTGTGTGTACGACCAGTGTGTGTGTGTGTGTGTGTGTGTGTACGACCAGTGTGTTGTGTGTACGACCAGTGTGTGTGTGTTGTGTGTACGACCAGTGTGTTGTGTGTACGACCAGTGTGTTGTGTGTACGACCAGTGTGTGTGTGTGTGTGTGAGTGTGTGTACGACCAGTGTGTTGTGTGACCGTCAGCATAACCTCCACCCCCTGTGGGTCCACCAGTATGGAGTGGGTTGTGTCCACAAGAAACTGACACCTTGATACCTTTCGACCAGTCCGACCAGGACATCGCCGTTTCGGGGATCTCCTTGGCCAACCCAAGTCTGCATTGATCTGGGAAGGGAGTGCACGTTGCTCTCCCGTTAAGTATGGCCACGAACCGCCTCTGCGAGTAATACGATCTGTGCTATTACGGGATCTTTAGCTGCGGTTGCTGGAGATGTTGCATAAGCAGCTTTTATCTCCTGTTGTGCCAGCTGCTGTTGTTGCAGGCTTGCCCCCGGTGTTTAATCAGGACCTCCTTGCTGTCCGACGTTGCTCCCTAGCTTACACTTATAGCCGCCTTCACACAAGGCATGCAGCACTTCTGTAGCAGTCACGCGTGTTACCTGGGAACGCTGCCCGCACTTCTACCTCCAAATGTAACAGTGCCACTCGTTTGGGAGTGAGATGAGGTGTCACAGGAAACGTTTCTATTAAAAGTCCGGCTGGTTTATTTCACTCTTCATAAACCACATCACAGAAAAACTTAAATACAGCCCTTGTCCAGCATGAAGTGAACCCTAAAATGAAAAGTCCATACAACAGTGCGGGTTTCCCACTTGGAATAGAGTTTAGTTTCCTTCTCCTTTAACAACAATCCTGCAGGTCCGCACTCCTCCACAGACAGACCATGTGTGAGACTAAAGGTACCGTCACACTTAGCGACGCTGCAGCGATACCGACAACGATCCGGATCGCTGCAGCGTCGCTGTTTGGTCGCTGGAGAGCTGTCACACAGACCGCTCTCCAGCGACCAACGATGCCGGTAACCAGGGTAAACATCGGGTAACTAAGCGCAGGGCCGCGCTTAGTAACCCGATGTTTACCCTGGTTACCATCCTAAAAGTAAAAAAAAACAAACACTACATACTTACCTACAGCCGTCTGTCCTCCAGCGCTCTGCTCTGCACTCCTCCTGTACTGGCTGTGAGCACAGCGGCCGGAAAGCAGAGTGGTGACGTCACCGCTCTGCTTTCCGGCTGACCGACGCTCACAGCCAGTACAGGAGGAGTGCAGAGCACAGCGCTGGAGGACAGACGGCTGTAGGTAAGTATGTAGTGTTTGTTTTTTTTTTACTTTTAGGATGGTAACCAGGGTAAACATCGGGTTACTAAGGGTGGTTTCACACTTGCGTTTTTGTCTGCAGCGTTTTTTTTTCAAAAAAACGCATGCGTTTTTTTTTTCCTATATTTAACATTGAAAACGCATGCGTTTTTTTGTGTACGCGTTTGGTCGCGTTTTTTGACGCATGCGTTTTTTTACTGCATGCGTTCATTTTCTGAAATGCTACTTGTAGTATTTTTAGAAGCGTTTTTTGGACTAAAAAAAAACGCATGCGTTTTCATGCGTTTTTTTTGGGTCAAAAAATACATTGGAGTCAATGGGGACGCATGCGTTTTTTGGTGCATGCGTTTTTTGCGGTAAAAAACGCATGCGTTTTTTTACTAAAAAACTAGAAAACACACTGATATGCCACCCCCCAGCATAAAGGTGATAAAGGGAACCTAACCCTACCCCTAACCCTACCCCTAACCCTACCCCTAACCCTACCCCTAACCCTAAGGGATCCTAACCCTAACCCTAAGGGATCCTAACCCTAACCCTAATCCCTTTATGGTTAGGGGTAGGGTTAGGGGTAGTGTTAGGGTTAGGATCCCTTAGGGGTAGGGTTAGGAGTAGGGTTAGGGTTAGGATCCCTTAGGGGTAGGGGTAGGGTTAGGGGTAGGATCCCTTTAGGGTTAGGGTTATGATCCCTACCCCTAACCCTAACTATTTCTGTTTATAGTGGGTTTTTTACTTTATTTTGATGATTGGCAGTTGTCACACATTTTTCTGCATGCGTTTAAAAAATGCAAACGCATGAAAAAACGCATGTAAACGCGGTAAAAAGCCGCGTTTTTTTCACCACATGCAAAAACGCATGCGTCAAAAAAACGCAGCGTTTACATGCGTTTTTTCACCATGCTTTTTTTGCGTTTTTTACCGCAAAAACGCACCCGAAAAAACGCCAATGTGAAACCAGCCTAAGCGCGGCCCTGCGCTTAGTTACCCGATGTTTACCCTGGTTACCAGTGAAGACATCGCTGAATCGGTGTCACACACGCTGATTCAGCGATGTCAGCGGGACGTCCAGCGACCAAATAGTTCTGGACTTTCTTCCCCGACCAGCGACATCACAGCAGGGGCCTGATCGCTGCTCCCTGTCACACTGGACGATATCGCTAGCGAGGACGCTGCAACGTCACGGATCGCTAGCGATATCGTCTAGTGTGACGGTACCTTAACCGGTACCATTTCACAGCGTGAACCACACCCTGGGGTGGAGATCTCCTGTCCAACTCTTCAGCTGCTCTCCATAAACCTGTCATGGCCTATATGTCCGAGGTCAATATTCCAGGTTTACGTCACATAGGACATCCAGCAGCCATATGTGTATATGGTGTGTACGACCAGTGTGTCTGTTCATAAATAGATGGTGTGTACAGTCAGTGAATGGTGTGTGTATAGTATGTACTAAAATGCGTGTATGATGTGCATGTATATAATGTGTGTGATCAGTGTATTGTGTGTATATAGTGTGTATGATGAGTGTGTTGTGAGAAAGCAGGCGGTAAGGTCCTGTATGGCATGTGTGTGTCACCAAGGTGGTTGGCCTCAGTGATGTAAAGTCTGTACCAGTAGCACTAACTTACTGAGAGAGTTTAGGTTTGACGGGATTTGGGATTTTGGAGCAACCAAAAGAGTCTGGGTGGGAAAGGTCATTGCCACAATTGAGGCTGGGGCATGCAGGCCTAATAACAGCAGCTGGGAGCTCCGCAGAGGGGAATTGTGCTGAACACAAGTGTGGGCTTTGTGATCGCATTTAAAGCTACTTGATCTGCCACTGCCTGGAATACAGATGTCGGTGAGGCTGCTACTTTTACCCTGTGTCATTGTACCTGCAGGAAAGGAACTGTTTGTTACTCGTTTGTACTGGAGAAAGGCTGTTTTCATCTAAGCAGTGTAAAGTTTAAGGGGGAATAAACTTTAGGCTGTCTTGATAGATATAAAAAGAAGAAAAAAAAAGCCTGTACGTATCCAAGCGTCCACCAGAGAGCGTGAATCCTTGAAGTTTGTGTGTGTGTGTGTATATATACCTACCTACATACATATACAGTACAGACCAAAAGTTTGGACACACCTCATTTAAAGATTTTTCTGTATTTTCATGACTATGAAAATTGTACATTCACACTGAAGGCATCAAAACTATGAATTAACACATGTGGAATTATATACTTAACAAAAAAGTGTGAAACAACTGAAATTATGTCTTATATTCTCGGTTCTTCAAAGTAGCCACCTTTTGCTTTGATGACTGCTTTGCACACTCTTGGCATTCTCTTGATGAGCTTCAGGAGGTAGTCACCGGGAATGGTCTTCCAACAATCTTGAAGGAATTCCTAGAGATTCTTAGCACTTGTTGTCCCTTTTGCCTTCACTCTGCGTCCAGCTCACCCCAAACATCTCGATTGGGTTCAGGTCTGGTGACTGTGGAGGCCAAGTCATCTGGCGTAGCCCCCCATCACTCTCCTTCTTGGTCAAATAGCCCTTACACAGCCTGGAGGTGTTTGGGGTCATTGTCCTGTTGAAAAATAAATTATGGTCCAACTAAACGCAAACCGGATGGAATAGCATGCCGCTGCAATATGCTGTGGTAGCCATGCTGGTTCAGTATGCCTTCAATTTTGAATAAATCCCCAACAGTGTCACCAGCAAAGCCCCCCCACACCATCACACGTCCTCCTCTATGATTCACGGTGGGAATCAGGCATGTAGAGTCCATCCGTTCACCTTTTCTGCGTCGCACAAAGACACGGTGGTTGGAATCAAAGATCTCACATTTGGACTCATCAGACCAAAGCACAGATTTCCACTGGTCTAATGTCCATTCCTTGTGTTCTTTAGCCCAAACAAGTCTCTTCTGCTTGTTGCCTGTCCTTAGCAGTGGTTTCCTAGCAGCTATTTTACCATGAAGGCCTGCTGCACAAAGTCTCCTCTTAACAGTTGTTGTAGAGATGTGTCTGCTGCTAGAACTCTGTGTGGCATTGACCTGGTCTCTAATCTGAGCTGCTGTTAACCTGCGATTTCTGAGGCTGGTGACTCGGATAAACTTATCCTCAGAAGCAGAGGTGACTCTTGGTCTTCCTTTCCTGGGCGGTCCTCATGTGAGCCAGTTTCTTTGTAGCGCTTGATGGTTTTTGCCACTGCACTTGGGGACACTTTCAAAGTTTGCCCAATTTTTCGTACTGACTGACCTTCATTTCTTAAAGTAATGATGGCCACTCGTTTTTCTTAGCTGCTTTTTTCTTGCCATAATACAAATTCTAACAGTCTATTCAGTAGGACTATCAGCTGTGTATCCACCAGACTTCTGCTCAACACAACTGATGGTCCCAACCCCATTTATAAGGCAAGAAATCCCACTTATTAAACCTGACAGGGCACACCTGTGAAGTGAAGACCATTCCCGGTGACTACCTCTTGAAGCTCATCAAGAGAATGCCAAGAGTGTGCAAAGCAGTCATCAAAGCAGAAGGTGGCTACTTTGAAGAACCTAGAATATCAGACATCATTTCAGTTGTTTCACACTTTTTTGTTAAGTATATAATTCCACATGTGTTAATTCATAGTTTTGATGCCTTCAGTGTGAATGTACAATCTTCATAGTCATGAAAATACAGAAAAATCTTTAAATGAGAAGGTGCGTCCAAACTTTTGGTCTGTACTGTATATGTATGTGTGTGTGTGTGTATAATCAGTATTGGGGGGTGTTTTTGCAGGCAGTGTGTGATGTGTGTATGTACATACTGTGTGTAGTGTGTTTATATGATAGATATGTTCGTGTTTTTGTATATAGCGTGTGTATATGAGTACGGACACTTTGTTGTGTGTGTAGTGTGTATATAGTGTGTACGGACAGTGGATGTTGTGTGTATATACTGTGTGTAGTGAGTATATATGAGTACGGACAGTCTATGTTGTGTATATAGTGTGTACGGACAGTGGATGTGTGTCTGTGTATGTATATACTGTGTGTAGTGTGTATATATGAGTATATATGAGTACGGACAGTCTATGTTGTGTATATAGTGTGTATGGACAGTGGATGTGTGTCTGTGTATGTATATACTGTGTGTAGTGTGTATATATGAGTACGGACAGTCTATGTTGTGTGTCCGGACACTTTGTGCATATAATACACTGACATGTGCGCTCTGCCATTGGCTTCTGCTGTGTATTAACCCTTTGTGTGTTTGGTTAGGAGCCAGCACCCTGCGACAGCTGCGCCGGTCCGTTCGAGTGCGCGGTTTTCTGTGCCTGCACAAGCTGCGTCAGCGAGGGGTCTCCACCTGTAGGGGGCGCACTGTGGACTCGCCAGGCTTCCTGCTCGGTGTGTGTCGTCAGCAGCGGTGAGTGCTTGCTCCGCAGATCTGCTTCCAGTGGCCGAGCCTTCGCGAGTCTCATGATTGTCTCCATTCTTGCAGTTTGCTCCAGATTTCCCTCTCTCATCCTGCCACATCCCCATCAGGAGTCCCATCTCCGCTGCTCCCCGAAAACCCTGCAGATTGCTGCTTGCACCACAAATTCTTCACGGAAGCAAAGGTGCGGCCCCCGACATTGATGACTTGTACTGTGAACTGTGCCGTGAATGATGGGGGGTGCAGTTTGTAGCTTTTACCTCGTTCCTGCTCCTTGGCAGGTGGCCCAGCAATATATCACATGCACAGAGGGGCCGCACTGTCCCTGGAGGGGGCCGCACTGTCCCTGGAGGGGGCCGCACTGTCCCTGGAGGGGCCGCACTGTCCCTGGAGGGGGCCGCACTGTCCCTGGAGGGGCCGCACAGCACTGACCGGGATGAAGCAATAACCACAAGCACAGAACAAAATGTCGACTCATCTCCTCCTCTAGTGTTTATTATTTATACGGTGGTGGCTGGAAGCCGTGACACCGCGACGTGCGCTGGAAGCCGTGACACCGCGACGTGCGCTGGAAGCCGTGACACCGCGACGTGCGCTGGGAGCCGTGACACCGCGACGTGCGCTGGAAGCCGTGACACCGCGACGTGCGCTGGAAGCCGTGACACCGCGACGTGCGCTGGAAGCCGTGACACCGCGACGTGCGCTGGAAGCCGTGACACCGCGACGTGCGCTGGAAGCCGTGACACCGCGACGTGCGCTGGAAGCCGTGACACCGCGACGTGCGCTGGAAGCCGTAACACCGCGACGTGCGCTCAAACTATGACTGTGGAGCTCAGACAGCTGCTTATTCACAAGATGATTTTCTCTGTTTTCCACCTGAAGACCGCTCTCCCCAACTGCACTGTAATGTGACTCCCTGCCTTGTACCTCCGTTTGTAGCTGCCTCTCCTCCTCTGTACCCCTCCTCCATACCTGACCGCAGCTGCCTCTCCTCCTCTTTACCCTCCCCAGCCTCCATTCCTGACTGCCGCAGCTGCCTCTCCTCCTCTTTACCCCTCCTCCATTCCTGACTGCCGCAGCTGCCTCTCCTCCTCTTTACCCTCCCCAGCCTCCATTCCTGACCGCCGCAGCTGCCTCTCCTTCGAGGGTTGCACTTTGAGTATTTTCCTGCATGTTACAGGACAGAAGGACACTAACGGGTCAACAACTCATTTCTACTTTTAGGTTACCAAATAAATTATTTTTCATACCTGATGGGAGTGATTGTCATGTTATATGGGCTCACACAATGGAGAGCAGAACCTCGGCTCACGTCTCTGCGTCATCCGCGCCGGGTGCAGCGGTGCCACTGCCTTCTGAAGCTACAGATAATGCAGCTAATAAAGGCTGGTGTTCGGTGGGGCCCCTTCTAGAAATGTCATAGAGAAGGGTCATGCATGCTACCATCCGATCAGAGACCCCCGCTCCACATATCAGAGACACAGGCGCTGATATCAGGATATCTTTATTGCTGTTTTGGCCCTGCAGTCTGTACACAGGAAAGCAGAGGCCTGGGGCAGAAAGGAAGGCTGGAAGGGGGCTGTTTTAGGAGGAGGGGGCTGAGGTGGGCTTCTCCTCACGGGAGACAGGGATGGGTCTCTCACTGTGGCTTGAATCCAGGTTGGAAAGCAGTTTGGGACCAGAGAAGGTTAAAATTCCATCGGCGGAGAGGGAGCAGCAGACTGAGGACTGGTCCAAGCTTTGTGGGAGGCGATAACGGCGGTGAAACTCCCGGGCGATGTATCCGTGATCGTCCTTAACAGAGAGAACATGTCGTTACACACGTGCAACCACCTCCAATGACCAGATCACATCCGCACCGGTATCGTGACCATATAAAGGATGCAGAGAAAATATTTGCAATATTAGATAATACTGATCACATTCTGGTCCAGTGACCATGTCTGACAACAGTGGGGCTGCCATAGCTTACCTGCATTGTGATAGAGTGTGCAACAGGCTACCTCCACTTCTCCATCACTCAACCAGCCATCTATCCATTCCACTTCTCCACCGATCCATCCTTCAAGCCACTCACCAATCCATCCGCTCACCCATTGCTCCACCCATCCATTCTTCAATTATCCATCCTTCCTCACCTACCTCCACTTCTCCATCACTCAACCAACCATCTATCCATTCCACTTCCTCACAGATCACCCATTGTTCCACCCATCCATTCTTCAATTATCCATCCTTCCTCACTTCCATCCACCTCTCCATCACTCAACCAACCATCTATCCATTCCACTTCCTCACAGATCACCCATTGTTCCACCCATCCATTCTTCAATTATCCATCCTTCCTCACTTCCATCCACCTCTCCATCACTCAGCCATCTATCCATTCCACTTCTCCACCGATCCGTCCTTCAAGCCACTCACCAATCCATCCGCTCACCCATTGCTCCACCCATCCATTATTTGATTATCCATCCTTCCTCACCTACCTCCACCTCTCCGTCACTCAACCAGCCATCTATCCATTCCACTTCCTCACGGATCACCCATTGCTCCACCCATCCATTCTTCAATTATCAATCCTTCCTCACTTACCATCCACCTCTCCATCACTCAACCAGCCATCTATCCATTCCACTTCACCGATCCGTCCTTCAAGCCACTCACCAATCCATCCGCTCACCCATTGCTCCACCCATCCATTATTTGATTATCCATCCTTCCTCACCTACCTCCACCTCTCCGTCACTCAACCAGCCATCTATCCATTCCACTTCCTCACGGATCACCCATTGCTCCACCCATCCATTCTTCAATTATCAATCCTTCCTCACTTACCATCCACCTCTCCATCACTCAACCAGCCATCTATCCATTCCACTTCACCGATCCGTCCTTCAAGCCACTCACCAATCCATCCGCTCACCCATTGCTCCACCCATCCATTATTTGATTATCCATCCTTCCTCACCTACCTCCACCTCTCCGTCACTCAACCATCTATCCATTCCACTTCTCCACCGATCCGTCCTTCAAGCCACTCACCAATCCATCTGATCACCCACTGTTCCATCCATCCATTCTTCGATATCCTTCCTCACCTACCATCCTTCCACCCACTTGCCAATCATTCCATCCATTTATCCCTCCATCCATCCACCCCTTGGCATCTCTGCCCTGCGGCCACATTGCCCACCTGTCTTTCACTGTGTTTTCCGTGGATCTCCACAAAGTCATCCAGAAGTTTCACCGTCAGATCCTCAGGAGAAAAATGCTTCACGTCCAAGTTAATGGTGAAACGCTCCCGGTCTGAGCGCACCTGTAATGATGGACACAGAGGTCAGGGGAGGTCGCGTGGTCACCCATGGTGGTCACCCATGGTAGACACCGGCTGCCGCATATAGCACACTGCCATGAAGGTGACAAGGAGAGACATTCGGGCACAGAAGGAGCAGACATTTCTACACTGACCTCTGATGGTCCCAGAAAGGACAGAACCAATGTCTGCAGGTGGGGTCAGGGTATGCTGGGACTGTTAGTTCTAGAACAGAGATCATGGCCCTCACCTCAGAGACGCCAGAATCCATATATCCCCTGAAGAGGCTCTGCCTGTAGTAAGGGCTGATGGTGGAGGAGAAGAAGGGGTAAAGGTCATAATCAAACAACCCTTCACCAAAGATCTGCTCGAAGAGACGGTTTGGGAAGAAGGGGCCCAGCGCACGCTTGAACCAGGGGTGCTGAATAGTGATGTCCATCATGGAGACGTGAAGCCAGACCCAGACGTGCCACAGTGTGCCAGTGCCCCCTTATATACCAGGAGAAAAGGGGCTCACACGTTCACAAGGGGCGGCCGAGCCCTCAGCAGAGACATGACTTCATCTGCAGCCAACCGTCAGCACATTTCTGTCTGACCCAATGCACATTGTCTGCCCAGCCAGCAAAATCCCTGTGAGAGGGATCACAATGGTGGGGTCACCGGAGGCAGAAATATGAGGGAAGACCAGGCACTACTACCCTCATCTGTCAGGGCGAAACACAAGAAGAGAAAACCATCCGTAGAAATTACATGAGAAGGAACCAGATCAGATCTCTCCGCTACCAAACGATCAAAAAACTCAAGATCAGACACCGAAATATAACCAAGAATTCGGATCAGATCTCACAGATCCCGAAACATAACGAGGAATTGGGATCAGATCTCACAGACACCGAAACATAACGAGGAATCGGGATCAGATCTCCCAGACACCGAAATATAATGAGGAATCGGGATCAGATCTCCCAGACACCGAAATATAATGAGGAATCGGGATCAGATCTCACAGATACAGACATATAATGAGGAATCGGGATCAGATCTCACAGATATAGAAATATAACGAGGAATCGGGATCAGATCTCCCAGACACCGAAATATAACGAGGAATCGGGATCAGATCTCCCAGACACCGAAATATAATGAGGAATCGGGATCAGATCTCCCAGACACCGAAATATAATGAGGAATCGGGATCAGATCTCACAGACACCGAAACATAACGAGGAATCGGGATCAGATCTCCCAGACACCGAAATATAATGAGGAATCGGGATCAGATCTCCCAGACACCGAAATATAATGAGGAATCGGGATCAGATCTCCCAGCTACCAAACGATCAAACAACTCAAGATCAGACACCGAAATATAACCAAGAATCGGGATCAGATCTCACAGATACCGAAATATAATGAGGAATCGGGATCAGATCTCACAGATATAGAAATATAACGAGGAATCGGGATCAGATCTCCCAGACACCGAAATATAACGAGGAATCGGGATCAGATCTCACAGATATAGAAATATAATGAGGAATTGGGATCAGATCTCCCAGATACCGAAATATAACGAGGAATCGGGATCAGATCTCACAGATACAGAAATATAACGAGGAATCGGGATCAGATCTCACAGATACCGAAATATAATGAGGAATCGGGATCTGATCTCACAGATACCGAAATATAACGAGGAATCGGGATCAGATCTCACAGATACCGAAAAGTCCGAATTATAACGAGGAATCGGGATCAGATCTCACAGATATAGAAATATAATGAGGAATCGGGATCAGATCTCCCAGCTACCAAACGATCAAACAACTCAAGATCAGACACCGAAACATAACGAGGAATCGGGATCAGATCTCCCAGACACCGAAATATAATGAGGAATCGGGATCAGATCTCACAGATACAGACATATAATGAGGAATCGGGATCAGATCTCACAGATATAGAAATATAACGAGGAATCGGGATCAGATCTCACAGATATAGAAATATAATGAGGAATCGGGATCAGATCTCACAGATACCGAAATATAACGAGGAATCGGGATCAGATCTCACAGATACAGAAATATAATGAGGAATCGGGATCAGATCTCACAGACACCGAAACATAACGAGGAATCGGGATCAGATCTCACAGACACCGAAACATAACGAGGAATCGGGATCAGATCTCACAGACACCGAAATATAACGAGGAATCGGGATCAGATCTCACAGATACAGAAATATAACGAGGAATCGGGATCAGATCTCACAGATACAGAAATATAATGAGGAATCGGGATCAGATCTCACAGATACCGAAATATAACGAGGAATCGGGATCAGATCTCACAGATACAGAAATGTAATGAGGAATCGGGATCAGATCTCACAGATACAGAAATATAATGAGGAATCGGGATCAGATCTCACAGATACAGAAATGTAATGAGGAATCGGGATCAGATCTCCCAGATACAGAAATGTAACGAGGAATCGGGATCAGATCTCCCAGATACAGAAATATAATAAGGAATCGGGATCAGATCTCACAGATACCGAAATATAACGAGGAATCGGGACCAGATCTCACAGATACCGAAATATAATGAGGAATCGGGATCAGATCTCACAGATACCGAAATATAATGAGGAATCGGGATCAGATCTCACAGATACCGAAATATAATGAGGAATCGGGATCAGATCTCACAGATACAGACATATAATGAGGAATCGGGATCAGATCTCACAGATACCGAAATATAATGAGGAATCGGGATCAGATCTCACAGATACAGACATATAATGAGGAATCGGGATCAGATCTCACAGATACAGAAATGTAATGAGGAATCGGGATCAGATCTCACAGATACAGAAATATAATGAGGAATCGGGATCAGATCTCACAGATACCGAAATATAACGAGGAATCGGGATCAGATCTCACAGATACCGAAATATAACGAGGAATCGGGATCAGATCTCACAGATACAGAAATATAACGAGGAATCGGGATCAGATCTCACAGATACAGAAATATAATGAGGAATCGGGATCAGATCTCACAAATACCGAAATATAACGAGGAATCGGGATCAGATCTCACAGATACCGAAATATAATGAGGAATCGGGATCAGATCTCACAGATATAGAAATATAATGAGGAATCGGGATCAGATCTCACAGATACCGAAATATAATGAGGAATCGGGATCAGATCTCACAGATACAGAAATATAACGAAGAATCGGGATCAGATCTCACCGATACAGAAATATAATGAGGAATCGGGATCAGATCTCACAGATATAGAAATATAATGAGGAATCGGGATCAGATCTCACAGATATAGAAATATAATGAGGAATCGGGATCAGATCTCACAGATATAGAAATATAATGAGGAATCGGGATCAGATCTCACAGATATAGAAATATAATGAGGAATCGGGATCAGATCTCCCAGATATAGAAATATAATGAGGAATCGGGATCAGATCTCACAGATATAGAAATATAATGAGGAATCGGGATCAGATCTCACAGATATAGAAATATAATGAGGAATCGGGATCAGATCTCACAGATACAGAAATATATTGAGGAATCGGGATCAGATCTCCCAGATATAGAAATATAATGAGGAATCGGGATCAGATCTCACAGATACAGACATATAATGAGGAATCGGGATCAGATCTCACAGATACCGAAATATAACGAGGAATCGGGATCAGATCTCACAGATACCGAAATATAATGAGGAATCGGGATCAGATCTCCCAGATACAGAAATATAATGAGGAATCGGGATCAGATCTCCCAGATATAGAAATATAATGAGGAATCGGGATCAGATCTCACAGATATAGAAATATAATGAGGAATCGGGATCAGATCTCACAGATATAGAAATATAATGAGGAATCGGGATCAGATCTCACAGATACAGAAATATAATGAGGAATCGGGATCAGATCTCCCAGATATAGAAATATAATGAGGAATCGGGATCAGATCTCACAGATACAGAAATATAATGAGGAATCGGGATCAGATCTCACAGATACAGAAATATAATGAGGAATCGGGATCAGATCTCACAGATATAGAAATATAATGAGGAATCGGGATCAGATCTCACAGATACAGAAATATAATGAGGAATCGGGATCAGATCTCACAGATACCGAAATATAACGAGGAATCGGGATCAGATCTCACAGATACCGAAATATAATGAGGAATCGGGATCAGATCTCCCAGATACAGACATATAATGAGGAATCGGGATCAGATCTCACAGATACCGAAATATAACGAGGAATCGGGATCAGATCTCACAGATACCGAAATATAATGAGGAATCGGGATCAGATCTCCCAGATACAGAAATATAATGAGGAATCGGGATCAGATCTCACAGATACCGAAATATAACGAGGAATCGGGATCAGATCTCACAGATACCGAAATATAATGAGGAATCGGGATCAGATCTCACAGATATAGAAATATAATGAGGAATCGGGATCAGATCTCACAGATACCGAAATATAATGAGGAATCGGGATCAGATCTCACAGATATAGAAATATAATGAGGAATCGGGATCAGATCTCACAGATATAGAAATATAATGAGGAATCGGGATCAGATCTCACAGATATAGAAATATAATGAGGAATCGGGATCAGATCTCCCAGATATAGAAATATAATGAGGAATCGGGATCAGATCTCACAGATATAGAAATATAATGAGGAATCGGGATCAGATCTCACAGATATAGAAATATAATGAGGAATCGGGATCAGATCTCACAGATACAGAAATATAATGAGGAATCGGGATCAGATCTCCCAGATATAGAAATATAATGAGGAATCGGGATCAGATCTCACAGATACAGACATATAATGAGGAATCGGGATCAGATCTCACAGATACCGAAATATAACGAGGAATCGGGATCAGATCTCACAGATACCGAAATATAATGAGGAATCGGGATCAGATCTCCCAGATACAGAAATATAATGAGGAATCGGGATCAGATCTCCCAGATACCGAAATATAACGAGGAATCGGGATCAGATCTCACAGATACCGAAATATAATGAGGAATCGAGATCAGATCTCACAGATATAGAAATATAATGAGGAATCGGGATCAGATCTCACAGATATAGAAATATAATGAGGAATCGGGATCAGATCTCACAGATATAGAAATATAATGAGGAATCGGGATCAGATCTCACAGATACCGAAATATAATGAGGAATCGGGATCAGATCTCACAGATATAGAAATATAATGAGGAATCGGGATCAGATCTCACAGATACCGAAATATTATGAGGAATCGGGATCAGATCTCCCAGATACAGAAATATAATGAGGAATCGGGATCAGATCTCACAGATATAGAAATATAACGAGGAATCGGGATCAGATCTCACAGATACAGAAATATAATGAGGAATCGGGATCAGATCTCCCAGATACAGAAATATAATGAGGAATCGGGATCAGATCTCCCAGATACAGAAATATAATGAGGAATCGGGATCAGATCTCACAGATACAGAAATATAATGAGGAATCGAGATCAGATCTCACAGATACAGAAATATAATGAGGAATCGGGATCAGATCTCCCAGATATAGAAATATAATGAGGAATCGGGATCAGATCTCACAGATACAGAAATATAATGAGGAATCGGGATCAGATCTCCCAGATATAGAAATATAATGAGGAATCGGGATCAGATCTCACAGATACAGACATATAATGAGGAATCGGGATCAGATCTCACAGATACCGAAATATAACGAGGAATCGGGATCAGATCTCCCAGATACAGAAATATAACGAGGAATCGGGATCAGATCTCACAGATACAGAAATATAATGAGGAATCGGGATCAGATCTCACAGATACAGAAATATAATGAGGAATCGGGATCAGATCTCACAGATACAGACATATAATGAGGAATCGGGATCAGATCTCCCAGATACAGAAATATAATGAGGAATCGGGATCAGATCTCACAGATATAGAAATATAACGAGGAATCGGGATCAGATCTCACAGATACAGAAATATAATGAGGAATCGGGATCAGATCTCCCAGATACAGAAATATAATGAGGAATCGGGATCAGATCTCCCAGATACAGAAATATAATGAGGAATCGGGATCAGATCTCACAGATACAGAAATATAATGAGGAATCGAGATCAGATCTCACAGATACAGAAATATAATGAGGAATCGGGATCAGATCTCCCAGATATAGAAATATAATGAGGAATCGGGATCAGATCTCACAGATACAGAAATATAATGAGGAATCGGGATCAGATCTCCCAGATATAGAAATATAATGAGGAATCGGGATCAGATCTCACAGATACAGACATATAATGAGGAATCGGGATCAGATCTCACAGATACCGAAATATAACGAGGAATCGGGATCAGATCTCCCAGATACAGAAATATAACGAGGAATCGGGATCAGATCTCACAGATACAGAAATATAATGAGGAATCGGGATCAGATCTCACAGATACAGAAATATAATGAGGAATCGGGATCAGATCTCACAGATACAGAAATATAATGAGGAATCGGGATCAGATCTCCCAGATATAGAAATATAATGAGGAATCGGGATCAGATCTCACAGATATAGAAATATAATGAGGAATCGGGATCAGATCTCACAGATATAGAAATATAATGAGGAATCGGGATCAGATCTCACAGATACAGAAATATAATGAGGAATCGGGATCAGATCTCCCAGATATAGAAATATAATGAGGAATCGGGATCAGATCTCACAGATACAGACATATAATGAGGAATCGGGATCAGATCTCACAGATACAGAAATATAATGAGGAATCGGGATCAGATCTCCCAGATATAGAAATATAATGAGGAATCGGGATCAGATCTCACAGATACAGACATATAATGAGGAATCGGGATCAGATCTCACAGATACCGAAATATAACGAGGAATCGGGATCAGATCTCACAGATACCGAAATATAATGAGGAATCGGGATCAGATCTCCCAGATACAGAAATATAATGAGGAATCGGGATCAGATCTCCCAGATACCGAAATATAACGAGGAATCGGGATCAGATCTCACAGATACCGAAATATAATGAGGAATCGGGATCAGATCTCACAGATATAGAAATATAATGAGGAATCGGGATCAGATCTCACAGATATAGAAATATAATGAGGAATCGGGATCAGATCTCACAGATACCGAAATATAATGAGGAATCGGGATCAGATCTCACAGATATAGAAATATAATGAGGAATCGGGATCAGATCTCACAGATACCGAAATATTATGAGGAATCGGGATCAGATCTCCCAGATACAGAAATATAATGAGGAATCGGGATCAGATCTCACAGATATAGAAATATAATGAGGAATCGGGATCAGATCTCACAGATATAGAAATATAATGAGGAATCGGGATCAGATCTCACAGATACCGAAATATAATGAGGAATCGGGATCAGATCTCACAGATATAGAAATATAATGAGGAATCGGGATCAGATCTCACAGATACCGAAATATTATGAGGAATCGGGATCAGATCTCCCAGATACAGAAATATAATGAGGAATCGGGATCAGATCTCACAGATATAGAAATATAACGAGGAATCGGGATCAGATCTCACAGATACAGAAATATAATGAGGAATCGGGATCAGATCTCCCAGATACAGAAATATAATGAGGAATCGGGATCAGATCTCCCAGATACAGAAATATAATGAGGAATCGGGATCAGATCTCACAGATACAGAAATATAATGAGGAATCGAGATCAGATCTCACAGATACAGAAATATAATGAGGAATCGGGATCAGATCTCCCAGATATAGAAATATAATGAGGAATCGGGATCAGATCTCACAGATACAGACATATAATGAGGAATCGGGATCAGATCTCACAGATACAGAAATATAATGAGGAATCGGGATCAGATCTCCCAGATATAGAAATATAATGAGGAATCGGGATCAGATCTCACAGATACAGACATATAATGAGGAATCGGGATCAGATCTCACAGATACCGAAATATAACGAGGAATCGGGATCAGATCTCCCAGATACAGAAATATAATGAGGAATCGGGATCAGATCTCCCAGATACAGAAATATAATGAGGAATCGGGATCAGATCTCCCAGATACCGAAATATAACGAGGAATCGGGATCAGATCTCCCAGATACAGAAATATAATGAGGAATCGGGATCAGATCTCACAGATATAGAAATATAATGAGGAATCGGGATCAGATCTCCCAGATACAGACATATAATGAGGAATCGGGATCAGATCTCACAGATACCGAAATATAACGAGGAATCGGGATCAGATCTCCCAGATACAGAAATATAATGAGGAATCGGGATCAGATCTCCCAGATACAGAAATATAATGAGGAATCGGGATCAGATCTCCCAGATACCGAAATATAACGAGGAATCGGGATCAGATCTCCCAGATACAGAAATATAATGAGGAATCGGGATCAGATCTCACAGATATAGAAATATAATGAGGAATCGGGATCAGATCTCCCAGATACAGACATATAATGAGGAATCGGGATCAGATCTCACAGATACAGAAATATAATGAGGAATCGGGATCAGATCTCCCAGATACAGAAATTTAATGAGGAATCGGGATCAGATCTCCCAGATACAGAAATATAATGAGGAATCGGGATCAGATCTCCCAGATACAGAAATATAATGAGGAATCGGGATCAGATCTCCCAGATATTGAAATATAACGAGGAATCGGGATCAGATCTCACAGATACAGAAATATAACGAGGAATCGGGATCAGATCTCACAGATACAGAAATATAACGAGGAATCGGGATCAGATCTCACAGATACAGAAATATAACGAGGAATCGGGATCAGATCTCACAGATACAGAAATATAATGAGGAATCGGGATCAGATCTCACAGATACAGAAAGATAATGAGGAATCGGGATCAGATCTCACAGATACAGAAATATAATGAGGAATCGGGATCAGATCTCACAGATACAGAAATATAATGAGGAATCGGGATCAGATCTCACAGATACAGAAATATAATGAGGAATCGGGATCAGATCTCACAGATACAGAAATATAATGAGGAATCGGGATCAGATCTCACAGATACAGAAATATAATGAGGAATCGGGATCAGATCTCCCAGATACAGAAATATAATGAGGAATCGGGATCAGATCTCACAGATACAGAAATATAATGAGGAATCGAGATCAGATCTCACAGATACAGAAATATAACGAGGAATCGGGATCAGATCTCACAGATATAGAAATATAATGAGGAATCGGGATCAGATCTCGCAGATACAGAAATATGAGGAATCGGGATCAGATCTCCCAGATATAGAAATATAACGAGGAATCGGGATCAGATCTCACAGATACAGAAATATAAGGAGGAATCGGGATCAGATCTCACAGATATAGAAATATAATGAGGAATCGGGATCAGATCTCCCAGATATTGAAATATAATGAGGAATCGAGATCAGATCTCACAGATACAGAAATATAACGAGGAATCGGGATCAGATCTCACAGATACAGAAATATAACGAGGAATCGGGATCAGATCTCACAGATATAGAAATATAACGAGGAATCGGGATCAGATCTCACAGATATAGAAATATAACGAGGAATCGGGATCAGATCTCACAGATACATAAATATAACGAGGAATCGGGATCAGATCTCACAGATATAGAAATATAATGAGGAATCGGGATCAGATCTCCCAGATACAGAAATATAACGAGGAATCGGGATCAGATCTCCCAGATACAGAAATATAACGAGGAATCGGGATCAGATCTCCCAGATATTGAAATATAATGAGGAATCGGGATCAGATCTCAGAGATACCGAAATATAACGAGGAATCGGGATCAGATCTCACAGATACAGAAATATAATGAGGAATCGGGATCAGATCTCACAGATATAGAAATATAATGAGGAATCGGGATCAGATCTCCCAGATACAGAAATATAACGAGGAATCGGGATCAGATCTCCCAGATACAGAAATATAATGAGGAATCGGGATCCGATCTCCCAGATACAGAAATATAACGAGGAATCGGGATCAGATCTCCCAGATACAGAAATATAATGAGGAATCGGGATCAGATCTCACAGATACAGAAATATAACGAGGAATCGGGATCAGATCTCACAGATACAGAAATATAATGAGGAATCTGGATCAGATCTCCCAGATACAGAAATATAATGAGGAATCTGGATCAGATCTCACAGATACCGAAATATAATGAGGAATCGGGATCAGATCTCACAGATACAGAAATATAATGAGGAATCGGGATCAGATCTCACAGATATAGAAATATAATGAGGAATCGGGATCAGATCTCACAGATACCGAAATATTATGAGGAATCGGGATCAGATCTCCCAGATACAGAAATATAATGAGGAATCGGGATCAGATCTCACAGATATAGAAATATAACGAGGAATCGGGATCAGATCTCACAGATACAGAAATATAATGAGGAATCGGGATCAGATCTCCCAGATACAGAAATATAATGAGGAATCGGGATCAGATCTCCCAGATACAGAAATATAATGAGGAATCGGGATCAGATCTCACAGATACAGAAATATAATGAGGAATCGAGATCAGATCTCACAGATACAGAAATATAATGAGGAATCGGGATCAGATCTCACAGATACAGAAATATAACGAGGAATCGGGATCAGATCTCCCAGATACAGAAATATAACGAGGAATCGGGATCAGATCTCACAGATACAGAAATATAACGAGGAACCGGGATCAGATCTCACAGATACAGAAATATAATGAGGAATCGGGATCAGATCTCACAGATACAGAAATATAATGAGGAATCGGGATCAGATCTCCCAGATATAGAAATATAATGAGGAATCGGGATCAGATCTCACAGATATAGAAATATAATGAGGAATCGGGATCAGATCTCACAGATATAGAAATATAATGAGGAATCGGGATCAGATCTCACAGATACAGAAATATAATGAGGAATCGGGATCAGATCTCACAGATAAAGAAATATAATGAGGAATCGGGATCAGATCTCCCAGATATAGAAATATAATGAGGAATCGGGATCAGATCTCACAGATACAGACATATAATGAGGAATCGGGATCAGATCTCACAGATACAGAAATATAATGAGGAATCGGGATCAGATCTCCCAGATATAGAAATATAATGAGGAATCGGGATCAGATCTCACAGATACAGACATATAATGAGGAATCGGGATCAGATCTCACAGATACCGAAATATAACGAGGAATCGGGATCAGATCTCACAGATACCGAAATATAATGAGGAATCGGGATCAGATCTCCCAGATACAGAAATATAATGAGGAATCGGGATCAGATCTCCCAGATACCGAAATATAACGAGGAATCGGGATCAGATCTCACAGATACCGAAATATAATGAGGAATCGGGATCAGATCTCACAGATATAGAAATATAATGAGGAATCGGGATCAGATCTCACAGATATAGAAATATAATGAGGAATCGGGATCAGATCTCACAGATACCGAAATATAATGAGGAATCGGGATCAGATCTCACAGATATAGAAATATAATGAGGAATCGGGATCAGATCTCACAGATACCGAAATATTATGAGGAATCGGGATCAGATCTCCCAGATACAGAAATATAATGAGGAATCGGGATCAGATCTCACAGATATAGAAATATAATGAGGAATCGGTATCAGATCTCACAGATATAGAAATATAATGAGGAATCGGGATCAGATCTCACAGATACCGAAATATAATGAGGAATCGGGATCAGATCTCACAGATATAGAAATATAATGAGGAATCGGGATCAGATCTCACAGATACCGAAATATTATGAGGAATCGGGATCAGATCTCCCAGATACAGAAATATAATGAGGAATCGGGATCAGATCTCACAGATATAGAAATATAACGAGGAATCGGGATCAGATCTCACAGATACAGAAATATAATGAGGAATCGGGATCAGATCTCACAGATACAGAAATATAATGAGGAATCGGGATCAGATCTCCCAGATACAGAAATATAATGAGGAATCGGGATCAGATCTCCCAGATACAGAAATATAATGAGGAATCGGGATCAGATCTCACAGATACAGAAATATAATGAGGAATCGAGATCAGATCTCACAGATACAGAAATATAATGAGGAATCGGGATCAGATCTCCCAGATATAGAAATATAATGAGGAATCGGGATCAGATCTCACAGATACAGACATATAATGAGGAATCGGGATCAGATCTCACAGATACAGAACTATAACGAGGAATCGGGATCAGATCTCACAGATACAGAAATATAATGAGGAATCTGGATCAGATCTCCCAGATACAGAAATATAATGAGGAATCTGGATCAGATCTCACAGATACAGACATATAATGAGGAATCGGGATCAGATCTCACAGATACAGAAATATAATGAGGAATCGGGATCAGATCTCACAGATATAGAAATATAATGAGGAATCGGGATCAGATCTCACAGATACCGAAATATAATGAGGAATCGGGATCAGATCTCACAGATACAGAAATATAATGAGGAATCGGGATCAGATCTCACAGATACAGAAATATAATGAGGAATCTGGATCAGATCTCACAGATACAGAAATATAATGAGGAATCGGGATCAGATCTCACAGATACAGAAATATAATGAGGAATCGGGATCAGATCTCACAGATACAGAAATATAATGAGGAATCTGGATCAGATCTCCCAGATACAGAAATATAATGAGGAATCTGGATCAGATCTCCCAGATACAGACATATAATGAGGAATCGGGATCAGATCTCACAGATACAGAAATATAATGAGGAATCGGGATCAGATCTCACAGATATAGAAATATAATGAGGAATCGGGATCAGATCTCACAGATACCGAAATATAATGAGGAATCGGGATCAGATCTCACAGATACAGAAATATAATGAGGAATCGGGATCAGATCTCACAGATACAGAAATATAATGAGGAATCTGGATCAGATCTCACAGATACAGAAATATAATGAGGAATCGGGATCAGATCTCACAGATACAGAAATATAATGAGGAATCGGGATCAGATCTCACAGATACAGAAATATAATGAGGAATCGGGATCAGATCTCACAGATACAGAAATATAATGAGGAATCGGGATCAGATCTCCCAGATACAGAAATTTAATGAGGAATCGGGATCAGATCTCCCAGATACAGAAATATAATGAGGAATCGGGATCAGATCTCCCAGATACAGAAATATAATGAGGAATCGGGATCAGATCTCCCAGATATTGAAATATAACGAGGAATCGGGATCAGATCTCACAGATACAGAAATATAACGAGGAATCGGGATCAGATCTCACAGATACAGAAATATAACGAGGAATCGGGATCAGATCTCACAGATACAGAAATATAACGAGGAATCGGGATCAGATCTCACAGATACAGAAAGATAATGAGGAATCGGGATCAGATCTCACAGATACAGAAAGATAATGAGGAATCGGGATCAGATCTCACAGATACAGAAATATAATGAGGAATCGGGATCAGATCTCACAGATACAGAAATATAATGAGGAATCGGGATCAGATCTCACAGATACAGAAATATAATGAGGAATCGGGATCAGATCTCACAGATACAGAAATATAATGAGAAATCGGGATCAGATCTCACAGATACAGAAATATAATGAGGAATCGGGATCAGATCTCACAGATACAGAAATATAATGAGGAATCGGGATCAGATCTCACAGATACAGAAATATAATGAGGAATCGGGATCAGATCTCACAGATACAGAAATATAATGAGGAATCGGGATCAGATCTCACAGATACAGAAATATAATGAGGAATCGAGATCAGATCTCACAGATACAGAAATATAACGAGGAATCGGGATCAGATCTCACAGATCCCGAAATATAATGAGGAATCGGGATCAGATCTCACAGATATAGAAATATAATGAGGAATCGGGATCAGATCTCGCAGATACAGAAATATGAGGAATCGGGATCAGATCTCCCAGATATAGAAATATAACGAGGAATCGGGATCAGATCTCACAGATACAGAAATATAAGGAGGAATCGGGATCAGATCTCACAGATATAGAAATATAATGAGGAATCGGGATCAGATCTCCCAGATATTGAAATATAATGAGGAATCGAGATCAGATCTCACAGATACAGAAATATAACGAGGAATCGGGATCAGATCTCACAGATACAGAAATATAACGAGGAATCGGGATCAGATCTCACAGATATAGAAATATAACGAGGAATCGGGATCAGATCTCACAGATACAGAAATATAACGAGGAATCGGGATCAGATCTCACAGATATAGAAATATAATGAGGAATCGGGATCAGATCTCCCAGATACAGAAATATAACGAGGAATCGGGATCAGATCTCCCAGATACAGAAATATAACGAGGAATCGGGATCAGATCTCAGAGATACCGAAATATAACGAGGAATCGGGATCAGATCTCACAGATACAGAAATATAATGAGGAATCGGGATCAGATCTCACAGATACAGAAATATAATGAGGAATCGGGATCAGATCTCACAGATACAGAAATATAATGAGGAATCGGGATCAGATCTCACAGATACCGAAATATAATGAGGAATCGGGATCAGATCTCACAGATATAGAAATATAATGAGGAATCGGGATCAGATCTCACAGATACAGAAATATAATGAGGAATCGGGATCAGATCTCCCAGATATTGAAATATAACGAGGAATCGGGATCAGATCTCACAGATACAGAAATATAATGAGGAATCGGGATCAGATCTCCCAGATATTGAAATATAACGAGGAATCGGGATCAGATCTCACAGATACAGAAATATAATGAGGAATCGGGATCAGATCTCACAGATACAGAAATATAACGAGGAATCGGGATCAGATCTCACAGATACAGAAATATAACGAGGAATCGGGATCAGATCTCACAGATATAGAAATATAACGAGGAATCGGGATCAGATCTCACAGATATAGAAATATAACGAGGAATCGAGATCAGATCTCACAGATCCCGAAATATAATGAGGAATCGGGATCAGATCTCGCAGATACAGAAATATGAGGAATCGGGATCAGATCTCCCAGATATAGAAATATAACGAGGAATCGGGATCAGATCTCCCAGATACAGAAATATAACGAGGAATCGGGATCAGATCTCCCAGATATTGAAATATAATGAGGAATCGGGATCAGATCTCACAGATACAGAAATATAATGAGGAATCGAGATCAGATCTCACAGATACAGAAATATAATGAGGAATCGGGATCAGATCTCACAGATACAGAAATATAACGAGGAATCGGGATCAGATCTCACAGATATAGAAATATAACGAGGAATCGGGATCAGATCTCACAGATATAGAAATATAACGAGGAATCGGGATCAGATCTCACAGATACAGAAATATAATGAGGAATCGGGATCAGATCTCACAGATACAGAAATATAACGAGGAATCGGGATCAGATCTCACAGATACAGAAATATAATGAGGAATCGGGATCAGATCTCACAGATACAGAAATATAATGAGGAATCGGGATCAGATCTCACAGATACAGAAATATAACGAGGAATCGGGATCAGATCTCACAGATATAGAAATATAACGAGGAATCGGGATCAGATCTCCCAGATATAGAAATATAAGGAGGAATCGGGATCAGATCTCACAGATACAGAAATATAATGAGGAATCGAGATCAGATCTCACAGATATAGAAATATAACGAGGAATCGAGATCAGATCTCACAGATACAGAAATATAACGAGGAATCGGGATCAGATCTCACAGATACAGAAATATAATGAGGAATCAGGATCAGATCTCCCAGATACAGAAATATAATGAGGAATCGGGATCAGATCTCCGAGATACAGAAATATAATGAGGAATCGGGATCAGATCTCACAGATACAGAAATATAATGAGGAATCGGGATCAGATCTCCCAGATATAGAAATATAATGAGGAATCGGGATCAGATCTCACAGATACAGAAATATAATGAGGAATCGGGATCAGATCTCACAGATACAGAAATATAATGAGGAATCGGGATCAGATCTCACAGATACAGAAATATAATGAGGAATCGAGATCAGATCTCACAGATATAGAAATATAAGGAGGAATCGAGATCAGATCTCACAGATACAGAAATATAATGAGGAATCGAGATCAGATCTCACAGATATAGAAATATAAGGAGGAATCGAGATCAGATCTCACAGATATAGAAATATAATGAGGAATCGGGATCAGATCTCACAGATACAGAAATATAAGGAGGAATCGGGATCAGATCTCACAGATATAGAAATATAAGGAGGAATCGAGATCAGATCTCACAGATATAGAAATATAAGGAGGAATCGAGATCAGATCTCACAGATATAGAAATATAAGGAGGAATCGGGATCAGATCTCACAGATACAGAAATATAATGAGGAATCGAGATCAGATCTCACAGATATAGAAATATAAGGAGGAATCGGGATCAGATCTCACAGATACAGAAATATAATGAGGAATCGAGATCAGATCTCACAGATACAGAAATATAAGGAGGAATCGGGATCAGATCTCACAGATACAGAAATATAATGAGGAATCGAGATCAGATCTCACAGATATAGAAATATAAGGAGGAATCGAGATCAGATCTCACAGATACAGAAATATAATGAGGAATCGAGATCAGATCTCACAGATATAGAAATATAACGAGGAATCGAGATCAGATCTCACAGATACAGAAATATAACGAGGAATCGGGATCAGATCTCACAGATACCGAAATATAATGAGGAATCGGGATCAGATCTCCCAGATACAGAAATGTAACGAGGAATCGGGATCAGATCTCACAGATACCGAAATGTAACGAGGAATCGGGATCAGATCTCCCAGATACAGAAATGTAACGAGGAATCGGGATCAGATCTCCCAGATACAGAAATATAATGAGGAATCGGGATCAGATCTCACAGATACCGAAATATAATGAGGAATCGGGATCAGATCTCACAGATACCGAAATATAATGAGGAATCGGGATCAGATCTCACAGATACCGAAATATAATGAGGAATCGGGATCAGATCTCACAGATACAGAAATATAACGAGGAATCGAGATCAGATCTCACAGATACAGAAATATAACGAGGAATCGGGATCAGATCTCCCAGATACAGAAATATAACGAGGAATCGGGATCAGATCTCACAGATACAGAAATATAATGAGGAATCGGGATCAGATCTCACAGATACAGAAATATAATGAGGAATCGGGATCAGATCTCACAGATACAGAAATATAATGAGGAATCGGGATCAGATCTCACAGATACAGAAATATAACGAGGAATCGAGATCAGATCTCACAGATACAGAAATATAACGAGGAATCGGGATCAGATCTCACAGATACAGAAATATAATGAGGAATCGGGATCAGATCTCACAGATACAGAAATATAATGAGGAATCGGGATCAGATCTCACAGATACAGAAATATAATGAGGAATCGGGATCAGATCTCACAGATACCGAAATATAATGAGGAATCGGGATCAGATCTCACAGATACAGAAATATAATGAGGAATCGGGATCAGATCTCACAGATACAGAAATATAACGAGGAATCGAGATCAGATCTCACAGATACAGAAATATAACGAGGAATCGAGATCAGATCTCACAGATACAGAAATATAACGAGGAATCGGGATCAGATCTCCCAGATACAGAAATATAATGAGGAATCGGGATCAGATCTCACAGATATAGAAATATAATGAGGAATCGGGATCAGATCTCACAGATATAGAAATATAATGAGGAATCAGGATCAGATCTCCCAGATATAGAAATATAAGGAGGAATCGGGATCAGATCTCACAGATACAGAAATATAAGGAGGAATCGGGATCAGATCTCACAGATACAGAAATATAACGAGTAGTGACGGACGAGCACTAAAATGTTCGGTTGCTCATTATTTGTAACGATGAAGTCGTTTTTCTCCAGTGTTCTACTCGAGTAACAAGCATAATGGAAGTCAATGGGAAGCATCAGTATTTTTCCGGAGGAACGTCCCAGGATGTCCGGGGCCCGGGGGATAGGGAATTTGCTGAAACGGATGTGGGAAGACGCATCTCTGACTCCCAGGTCGCTGCTAGGAACAATGTTGTCAGATTATTACGCCACTTTTACATACTGACAATATCACATGTAAAACTGAAGATAAAATGGATTTTACAGGAAAAAAGGTTAGGAAATAATGGTTCCAGTATAATGACTTGTATATAAGGCAAAGAAAAGAGAGAGAAATAAAACAACTCCTCCTCCACTCCTTAGGCCATGTTCACACATAACGTTTTTGCTCTCATTGCTTTCAATCGTGAGAAAATGCTGCAAAAACACTAAAAGAATTTATATGATTTATATGCTCCTTCTTTAAAAAAATGCAGCAGTTTTCTATTTCAGTAAGGGTCAAAAAAGAATAAGGAATCGTGTGCATGATATTTCTGCAATGTTTTCCCAGTTGTAAGGAGTGGGGGGGATCCTAGACTGGTGAAGCTTCTGCAGTAAGTCCAAGCCTATGAAACATTGAAAGGGGTGATTGCCCCTGGAATACACGTAGAGAATGGCCTCACAAAACATTGTCTCCCCATTTGGAAGCAAGACTGGTAAAGTGTAATACACTATGTGCAATGGCCTCCACAAATGAGAAGGAGGCACTCCAATACAACCTGGAACCCATGAAGAGGAGGGCCTCCGCAAACATCTACATTTACGACTTTTGTGGCCAACAAGGAGTCCCGGAATTGAGGCCACTACTCAGGGTACAACTGGCACAACAGGGACCTTCAGCACCCAACTCCAATTTTGCTCCAGCAGTTCCTCCTGTGCCGGATTGCCCGAGGCTTCAAATAGGTAGAAGCAGGGGGGTTTCAAAACATTTCTTATATCCTTGGAGACTTTTGCCAGTGAAAATTCATGAACCATATGAGGTAAAATTCTCCAAGCCATCCTGGGGAAAAAACTCCTTAAGTACTTTGTCCATTTATTCACACAAGAGGTGAATTTGGGCCTTTCTCTCATTGTATGAATGCATCTTTATTTTTATTTTACACAGAGTTGAGGCAAATCTGAGTCTCGCAGGTCGCAGTCACTGCTCCCTCTCTGCTTAAGTTTATTCCGTGGGTTTTTAGTGTTGCCAGGGGCATAATAACTGAGCGTATTCGCCTGCCAACTGAAAATGCTGACAGGCTGACTGTTCTTAAAATGAGCAAGGCTTGGGTTGGCTCAGACAACCCCATCTTTCTTCCTCCCACCATGGTCCGTCCCAAGAGACAAGTGATTCCACACTCGGACACTCTGAGGAGCTCTTTACATTTCCATTTATTGATTCTGGCCTCTCGTCTTGCACATTTCAACAAGGACATTAGAGATCATGTGGATATTGCCTAAATATTTGAGAAGCCATTCCAGAAGAAAACGACGGTGGGGAACGGCAATTAGTGTCTCAAGTGGTGGATGTTGATGAGGCACAATTGCCAACAAATGATGTTATGTCAACAAGTCAGGAGGAACAGAGTGGAAGACAAGATGGTCGACAATGAAGTCATTGACCTAACCTGGGAAGGTGCCATACAGAGCGAGTACCGCAGCACACAGGGGGGGATCTGAGGCAGCACAACAGGCAGGAAGAGGCAGTGGGGTGGCCAAAGACCGAAGGCGGGCAAGTCTTCCCTAGAACACCAACACGCTGCAATTTCCCAAGCCAAGGTGTTCCCCAGTCTGGTGCATTTTAAAGAAAGTGTGAACGATAAAAGAACGATCATTTGCAACTTGTGCCGAACCACGATGAGCAGGAGCAGGACCACTATCAGCCTGACCACCACGAGCATGCTCAGGCACATGTCATAATAGCACACAGCTATGTGGGCCAAAATCCTGGGTCCACAATCACCCAAAAAACAAAGAAATACCGGTACTACTCGGACTGCATACGTTGAGCTATGATCAGTGGAGACGTAGTAGTAGCTGGCTAACGCCGTAGCAGCCAGGCGCTCAGCCCAAAGAAAGCATATCCTGGATACAGACAGTAGAAGAAAAGAAGGAGGCACTGACGCACGTTGGTTACCTTCGAAAGCTTTATTGCTAGTATATACAATATATGGAGCTGCGGAGCGGGGTTCCTGAGGATAACGACCGTTTCATGTCCAAGTGATAATTCAACAGGGCCAGGTACGGAGGATACCAGGGAAGGGGGCTCTAAATAGCGAACACCCCTCCCGTATCACGTCACATCAAAGATTAAAAACATAAATGCACACAGAACAGCACAAAGTGAAAAACATTATAAAAATTGTGTAATGTCTACTCTATCATTACAACCAAGTGGACCTTGGGCTCTTAGCTGCAATAGCCATTTTGCTTCCCCGCGCAACAATAACGTATGCAAATTACATCAACGGTCCGGTAGTGTGTATTTCTCAAGTCCTACAAAACTGTCTGTGATCATCCTGGAGCCGATCACTGGTAACGTGAGACTCTCCGTGATCATACTTGAGCCGATACTGGTAACGTGAGATTGTCTGTGATCATCCTGGAGCCGATCATTGGTAACGTGAGACTGTGATCATCCTGGAGCCGATCATTGGTAACGTGAGAATGTCTGTGATCATCCTGGAGCCGATCATTGGTAACGTGAGATTGTCTGTGATCATCCTGGAGCCGATCACTGGTAACGTCAGACTGTGATCATCCTGGAGCTGATCATTGGTAACGTGAGACTGTCTGTGATCATCCTGGAGCCGATCATTGGTAACGTGAGACTGTGATCATCCTGGAGCCGATCATTGGTAACGTGAGATTGTCTGTGATCATCCTGGAGCCGATCACTGGTAACGTCAGACTGTGATCATCCTGGAGCCGATCATTGGAAACGTGAGACTGTGATCATCCTGGAGCCGATCATTGGTAACGTGAGATTGTCTGTGATCATCCTGGAGCCGATCACTGGTAACGTCAGACTGTGATCATCCTGGAGCCGATCATTGGTAACGTGAGACTGTGATCATCCTGGAGCCGATCATTGGTAACGTGAGACTGTCTGTGATCATCCTGGAGCCGATCATTGGTAACGTGAGACTGTCTGTGATCATCCTGGAGCCCAATCATTGGTAACGTGAGACTGTGATCATCCTGGAGCCGATCATTGGTAACGTGAGACTGTGATCATCCTGGAGCCGATCATTGGTAACGGGAGACTGTCTGTGATCATCCTGGAGCCGATCATTGGTAACGTGAGACTGTGATCATCCTGGAGCCGATCATTGGTAACGTGAGACTGTCTGTGATCATCCTGGAGCCGATCATTGGTAACGTGAGACTGTCTGTGATCATCCTGGAGCCCGATCATTGGTAACGTGAGACTGTGATCATCCTGGAGCCGATCATTGGTAACGGGAGACTGTGATCATCCTGGAGCCGATCATTGGTAACGTGAGACTGTGATCATCCTGGAGCCGATCATTGGTAACATGAGACTGTCTGTGATCATCCTGGAGCCGATCATTGGTAACGTGAGACTGTCTGTGATCATCCTGGAGCCCAATCATTGGTAACGTGAGTCTGTGATCATCCTGGAGCCGATCATTGGTAACGTGAGACTGAGAACATCCTGGAGCCGATCATTGGTAACGTGAGACTGTGATCATCCTGGAGCCGATCATTGGTAACGGGAGACTGTCTGTGATCATCCTGGAGCCCAATCATTGGTAACGTGAGACTGTGATCATCCTGGAGCCGATCATTGGTAACGTGAGACTGAGAACATCCTGGAGCCGATCATTGGTAACGTGAGACTGTGATCATCCTGGAGCCGATCATTGGTAACGTGAGACTGTCTGTGATCATCCTGGAGCCGATCATTGGTAACGTGAGACTGTGATCATCCTGGTGCCGATCATTGGTAACGTGAGACTCTGTGATCATCCTGGAGCCGATCACTGGTAACGTGAGACTCTGTGATCATCCTGGAGCCGATCATTGGTAACGTGAGACTGTCTGTGATCATCCTGGAGCCCGATCATTGGTAACGTGAGACTGTGATCATCCTGGAGCCGATCATTGGTAACGGGAGACTGTGATCATCCTGGAGCCGATCATTGGTAACGTGAGACTGTCTGTGATCATCCTGGAGCCGATCATTGGTAACATGAGACTGTGATCATCCTGGAGCCGATCATTGGTAACGGGAGACTGTCTGTGATCATCCTGGAGCCGATGATTGGAAACGTGAGACTCTCCATGATCATACTTGAGCCGATCATTGGTAACGTGAGATTGTGATCATCCTGGACCCGATCATTGGTAACGTGAGACTGTCTGTGATCATCCTGGAGCCGATCATTGGTAACGTGAGACTGTGATCATCCTGGAGCCGATCATTGGTAACGGGAGACTGTGATCATCCTGGAGCCGATCATTGGTAACGTGAGACTGTCTGTGATCATCCTGGAGCCGATCATTGGTAACGTGAGATTGTCTGTGATCATCCTGGAGCCGATCACTGGTAACGTCAGACTGTGATCATCCTGGAGCTGATCATTGGTAACGTGAGACTGTCTGTGATCATCCTGGAGCCCAATCATTGGTAACGTGAGACTGTGATCATCCTGGAGCCGATCATTGGTAACGTGAGACTGTGATCATCCTGGAGCCGATCATTGGTAACGGGAGACTGTCTGTGATCATCCTGGAGCCGATCATTGGTAACGTGAGACTGTGATCATCCTGGAGCCGATCATTGGTAACGTGAGACTGTCTGTGATCATCCTGGAGCCGATCATTGGTAACGTGAGACTGTCTGTGATCATCCTGGAGCCCGATCATTGGTAACGTGAGACTGTGATCATCCTGGAGCCGATCATTGGTAACGGGAGACTGTGATCATCCTGGAGCCGATCATTGGTAACGTGAGACTGTGATCATCCTGGAGCCGATCATTGGTAACATAAGACTGTCTGTGATCATCCTGGAGCCGATCATTGGTAACGTGAGACTGTCTGTGATCATCCTGGAGCCCAATCATTGGTAACGTGAGTCTGTGATCATCCTGGAGCCGATCATTGGTAACGTGAGACTGAGAACATCCTGGAGCCGATCATTGGTAACGTGAGACTGTGATCATCCTGGAGCCGATCATTGGTAACGGGAGACTGTCTGTGATCATCCTGGAGCCCAATCATTGGTAACGTGAGACTGTGATCATCCTGGAGCCGATCATTGGTAACGTGAGACTGAGAACATCCTGGAGCCGATCATTGGTAACGTGAGACTGTGATCATCCTGGAGCCGATCATTGGTAACGTGAGACTGTCTGTGATCATCCTGGAGCCGATCATTGGTAACGTGAGACTGTGATCATCCTGGTGCCGATCATTGGTAACGTGAGACTCTGTGATCATCCTGGAGCCGATCACTGGTAACGTGAGACTCTGTGATCATCCTGGAGCCGATCATTGGTAACGTGAGACTGTCTGTGATCATCCTGGAGCCCGATCATTGGTAACGTGAGACTGTGATCATCCTGGAGCCGATCATTGGTAACGGGAGACTGTGATCATCCTGGAGCCGATCATTGGTAACGTGAGACTGTCTGTGATCATCCTGGAGCCGATCATTGGTAACATGAGACTGTGATCATCCTGGAGCCGATCATTGGTAACGGGAGACTGTCTGTGATCATCCTGGAGCCGATGATTGGAAACGTGAGACTCTCCATGATCATGCTTGAGCCGATCATTGGTAACGTGAGATTGTGATCATCCTGGACCCGATCATTGGTAACGTGAGACTGTCTGTGATCATCCTGGAGCCGATCATTGGTAACGTGAGACTGTGATCATCCTGGAGCCGATCATTGGTAACGGGAGACTGTGATCATCCTGGAGCCGATCATTGGTAACGTGAGACTGTCTGTGATCATCCTGGAGCCGATCATTGGTAACGTGAGATTGTCTGTGATCATCCTGGAGCCGATCACTGGTAACGTCAGACTGTGATCATCCTGGAGCTGATCATTGGTAACGTGAGACTGTCTGTGATCATCCTGGAGCCGATCATTGGTAACGTGAGACTGTGATCATCCTGGAGCCGATCATTGGTAACGTGAGATTGTCTGTGATCATCCTGGAGCCGATCACTGGTAACGTCAGACTGTGATCATCCTGGAGCCGATCATTGGTAACGTGAGACTGTGATCATCCTGGAGCCGATCATTGGTAACGTGAGACTGTCTGTGATCATCCTGGAGCCGATCATTGGTAACGTGAGACTGTCTGTGATCATCCTGGAGCCCAATCATTGGTAACGTGAGACTGTGATCATCCTGGAGCCGATCATTGGTAACGTGAGACTGTGATCATCCTGGAGCCGATCATTGGTAACGGGAGACTGTCTGTGATCATCCTGGAGCCGATCATTGGTAACGTGAGACTGTGATCATCCTGGAGCCGATCATTGGTAACGTGAGACTGTCTGTGATCATCCTGGAGCCGATCATTGGTAACGTGAGACTGTCTGTGATCATCCTGGAGCCCGATCATTGGTAACATGAGACTGTGATCATCCTGGAGCCGATCATTGGTAACGGGAGACTGTGATCATCCTGGAGCCGATCATTGGTAACGTGAGACTGTGATCATCCTGGAGCCGATCATTGGTAACATGAGACTGTCTGTGATCATCCTGGAGCCGATCATTGGTAACGTGAGACTGTCTGTGATCATCCTGGAGCCCAATCATTGGTAACGTGAGTCTGTGTTCATCCTGGAGCCGATCATTGGTAAAGTGAGACTGAGAACATCCTGGAGCCGATCATTGGTAACGTGAGACTGTGATCATCCTGGAGCCGATCATTGGTAACGGGAGACTGTCTGTGATCATCCTGGAGCCCAATCATTGGTAACGTGAGACTGTGATCATCCTGGAGCCGATCATTGGTAACGTGAGACTGAGAACATCCTGGAGCCGATCATTGGTAACGTGAGACTGTGATCATCCTGGAGCCGATCATTGGTGACGTGAGACTGTCTGTGATCATCCTGGAGCCGATCATTGGTAACGTGAGACTGTGATCATCCTGGTGCCGATCATTGGTAACGTGAGACTCTGTGATCATCCTGGAGCCGATCACTGGTAACGTGAGACTCTGTGATCATCCTGGAGCCGATCATTGGTAACGTAAGACTGTCTGTGATCATCCTGGAGCCCGATCATTGGTAACGTGAGACTGTGATCATCCTGGAGCCGATCATTGGTAACGTGAGACTGTGATCATCCTGGAGCCGATCATTGGTAACGTGAGACTGTGATCATCCTGGAGCCGATCATTGGTAACGTGAGACTGTGATCATCCTGGAGCCGATCATTGGTAACGGGAGACTGTCTGTGATCATCCTGGAGCCGATAATTGGTAACATGAGACTGTGATCATCCTGGAGCCGATCATTGGTAACGGGAGACTGTCTGTGATCATCCTGGAGCCGATGATTGGAAACGTGAGACTCTCCATGATCATACTTGAGCCGATCATTGGTAACGTGAGATTGTGATCATCCTGGACCCGATCATTGGTAACGTGAGACTGTCTGTGATCATCCTGGAGCCGATCATTGGTAACGTGAGACTGTGATCATCCTGGAGCCGATCATTGGTAACGGGAGACTGTGATCATCCTGGAGCCGATCATTGGTAACGTGAGACTGTCTGTGATCATCCTGGAGCCGATCATTGGTAACGTGAGATTGTCTGTGATCATCCTGGAGCCGATCACTGGTAACGTCAGACTGTGATCATCCTGGAGCTGATCATTGGTAACGTGAGACTGTCTGTGATCATCCTGGAGCCCAATCATTGGTAACGTGAGACTGTGATCATCCTGGAGCCGATCATTGGTAACGTGAGACTGTGATCATCCTGGAGCCGATCATTGGTAACGGGAGACTGTCTGTGATCATCCTGGAGCCGATCATTGGTAACGTGAGACTGTGATCATCCTGGAGCCGATCATTGGTAACGTGAGACTGTCTGTGATCATCCTGGAGCCGATCATTGGTAACGTGAGACTGTCTGTGATCATCCTGGAGCCCGATCATTGGTAACGTGAGACTGTGATCATCCTGGAGCCGATCATTGGTAACGGGAGACTGTGATCATCCTGGAGCCGATCATTGGTAACGTGAGACTGTGATCATCCTGGAGCCGATCATTGGTAACATAAGACTGTCTGTGATCATCCTGGAGCCGATCATTGGTAACGTGAGACTGTCTGTGATCATCCTGGAGCCCAATCATTGGTAACGTGAGTCTGTGATCATCCTGGAGCCGATCATTGGTAACGTGAGACTGAGAACATCCTGGAGCCGATCATTGGTAACGTGAGACTGTGATCATCCTGGAGCCGATCATTGGTAACGGGAGACTGTCTGTGATCATCCTGGAGCCCAATCATTGGTAACGTGAGACTGTGATCATCCTGGAGCCGATCATTGGTAACGTGAGACTGAGAACATCCTGGAGCCGATCATTGGTAACGTGAGACTGTGATCATCCTGGAGCCGATCATTGGTAACGTGAGACTGTCTGTGATCATCCTGGAGCCGATCATTGGTAACGTGAGACTGTGATCATCCTGGTGCCGATCATTGGTAACGTGAGACTCTGTGATCATCCTGGAGCCGATCACTGGTAACGTGAGACTCTGTGATCATCCTGGAGCCGATCATTGGTAACGTGAGACTGTCTGTGATCATCCTGGAGCCCGATCATTGGTAACGTGAGACTGTGATCATCCTGGAGCCGATCATTGGTAACGGGAGACTGTGATCATCCTGGAGCCGATCATTGGTAACGTGAGACTGTCTGTGATCATCCTGGAGCCGATCATTGGTAACATGAGACTGTGATCATCCTGGAGCCGATCATTGGTAACGGGAGACTGTCTGTGATCATCCTGGAGCCGATGATTGGAAACGTGAGACTCTCCATGATCATACTTGAGCCGATCATTGGTAACGTGAGATTGTGATCATCCTGGACCCGATCATTGGTAACGTGAGACTGTCTGTGATCATCCTGGAGCCGATCATTGGTAACGTGAGACTGTGATCATCCTGGAGCCGATCATTGGTAACGGGAGACTGTGATCATCCTGGAGCCGATCATTGGTAACGTGAGACTGTCTGTGATCATCCTGGAGCCGATCATTGGTAACGTGAGATTGTCTGTGATCATCCTGGAGCCGATCACTGGTAACGTCAGACTGTGATCATCCTGGAGCTGATCATTGGTAACGTGAGACTGTCTGTGATCATCCTGGAGCCGATCATTGGTAACGTGAGACTGTGATCATCCTGGAGCCGATCATTGGTAACGTGAGATTGTCTGTGATCATCCTGGAGCCGATCACTGGTAACGTCAGACTGTGATCATCCTGGAGCCGATCATTGGTAACGTGAGACTGTGATCATCCTGGAGCCGATCATTGGTAACGTGAGACTGTCTGTGATCATCCTGGAGCCGATCATTGGTAACGTGAGACTGTCTGTGATCATCCTGGAGCCCAATCATTGGTAACGTGAGACTGTGATCATCCTGGAGCCGATCATTGGTAACGTGAGACTGTGATCATCCTGGAGCCGATCATTGGTAACGGGAGACTGTCTGTGATCATCCTGGAGCCGATCATTGGTAACGTGAGACTGTGATCATCCTGGAGCCGATCATTGGTAACGTGAGACTGTCTGTGATCATCCTGGAGCCGATCATTGGTAACGTGAGACTGTCTGTGATCATCCTGGAGCCCGATCATTGGTAACATGAGACTGTGATCATCCTGGAGCCGATCATTGGTAACGGGAGACTGTGATCATCCTGGAGCCGATCATTGGTAACGTGAGACTGTGATCATCCTGGAGCCGATCATTGGTAACATGAGACTGTCTGTGATCATCCTGGAGCCGATCATTGGTAACGTGAGACTGTCTGTGATCATCCTGGAGCCCAATCATTGGTAACGTGAGTCTGTGATCATCCTGGAGCCGATCATTGGTAACGTGAGACTGAGAACATCCTGGAGCCGATCATTGGTAACGTGAGACTGTGATCATCCTGGAGCCGATCATTGGTAACGGGAGACTGTCTGTGATCATCCTGGAGCCCAATCATTGGTAACGTGAGACTGTGATCATCCTGGAGCCGATCATTGGTAACGTGAGACTGAGAACATCCTGGAGCCGATCATTGGTAACGTGAGACTGTGATCATCCTGGAGCCGATCATTGGTGACGTGAGACTGTCTGTGATCATCCTGGAGCCGATCATTGGTAACGTGAGACTGTGATCATCCTGGTGCCGATCATTGGTAACGTGAGACTCTGTGATCATCCTGGAGCCGATCACTGGTAACGTGAGACTCTGTGATCATCCTGGAGCCGATCATTGGTAACGTAAGACTGTCTGTGATCATCCTGGAGCCCGATCATTGGTAACGTGAGACTGTGATCATCCTGGAGCCGATCATTGGTAACGTGAGACTGTGATCATCCTGGAGCCGATCATTGGTAACGTGAGACTGTGATCATCCTGGAGCCGATCATTGGTAACGTGAGACTGTGATCATCCTGGAGCCGATCATTGGTAACGGGAGACTGTCTGTGATCATCCTGGAGCCGATAATTGGTAACATGAGACTGTGATCATCCTGGAGCCGATCATTGGTAACGGGAGACTGTCTGTGATCATCCTGGAGCCGATGATTGGAAACGTGAGACTCTCCATGATCATACTTGAGCCGATCATTGGTAACGTGAGATTGTGATCATCCTGGACCCGATCATTGGTAACGTGAGACTGTCTGTGATCATCCTGGAGCCGATCATTGGTAACGTGAGACTGTCTGTGATCATCCTGGAGCCGATCATTGGTAACATGAGACTGTCTGTGATCATCCTGGAGCCGATCGTTGGTAACGTGAGACTGTCTGTGATCATCCTGGAGCCGATCATTGGTAACATGAGACTGTCTGTGATCATCCTGGAGCCGATCATTGGTAACGTGAGACTGTCTGTGATCATCCTGGAGCCGATTATTGGTAACATGAGACTGTGATCATCCTGGAGCCGATCACTGGTAACGTGAGACTGTCTGTGATCATCCTGGAGCCGATCATTGGTAACGTGAGACTGTGATCATCCTGGAGTCGATGACTGGTAACGTGAGACTGTGATCATCCTGGAGCCGATCAGTGGTAACGTGAGACTCTCCGTGATCATACTTGAGCCGATCATTGGTAACGTGAGATTGTCTGTGATCATCCTGGAGCCGATGATTGGTAACGTGAGACTCTCCGTGATCATACTTGAGCCAATCATTGGTAACGTGAGACTGTGATCATCCTGGAGCCGATCATTGGTAACGTGAGACTGTCTGTGATCATCCTGGAGCCGATCATTGGTAACGTGAGACTGTGATCATCCTGATGCCGATCATTGGTAACGTGAGACTCTGTGATCATCCTGGAGCCGATCACTGGTAACGTGAGACTCTGTGATCATCCTGGAGCCGATCATTGGTAACGTGAGACTGTGATCATCCTGGTGCCGATCATTGGTAACGTGAGACTCTGTGATCATCCTGGAGCCGATCATTGGTAACGTGAGACTGTGATCATCCTGGAGCCGATCATTGGTAACGTGAGACTGTGATCATCCTGGAGCCGATCATTGGTAACGTGAGACTGTGATCATCCTGGAGCCGATCATTGGTAACGTGAGACTGTGATCATCCTGGAGCCGATCACTGGTACCGTGAGACTGTGATCATCCTGGAGCCGATCACTGGTAACGTGAGACTGTCTGTGATCATCCTGGAGCCGATCATTGGTAACGTGAGACTGTGATCATCCTGGAGCCGATCATTGGTAACGTGAGACTGTCTGTGATCATCCTGGAGCCGATCATTGGTAACATGAGACTGTGATCATCCTGGAGCCGATCATTGGTAACGTGAGACTGTCTGTGATCATCCTGGAGCCGATCATTGGTAACGTGAGACTGTGATCATCCTGGAGCCGATCATTGGTAACCTGAGACTGTGATTATCCTGGAGCCGATCATTGGTAACGTGAGATTGTCTGTGATCATCCTGGAGCCGATCATTGGTAACGTGAGACTGTGATCATCCTGGAGCCGATCATTGGTAACGTGAGACTGTCTGTGATCATCCTGGAGCCGATCATTGGTAACGTGAGACTGTGATCATCTTGGAGCCGATCACTGGTAACGTGAGACTGTGATTATCCTGGAGCCGATCACTGGTAACGTGAGACTGTGATCATCCTGGAGCCGATCATTGGTAACGTGAGACTGTGATTATCCTGGAGCCGATCATTGGTAACATGAGACTGTCTGTGATCATCCTGGAGCCGATCATTGGTAACGTGAGACTGTCTGTGATCATCCTGGAGCCCAATCATTGGTAACGTGAGTCTGTGATCATCCTGGAGCCGATCATTGGTAACGTGAGACTGAGAACATCCTGGAGCCGATCATTGGTAACGTGAGACTGTGATCATCCTGGAGCCGATCATTGGTAACGGGAGACTGTCTGTGATCATCCTGGAGCCCAATCATTGGTAACGTGAGACTGTGATCATCCTGGAGCCGATCATTGGTAACGTGAGACTGAGAACATCCTGGAGCCGATCATTGGTAACGTGAGACTGTGATCATCCTGGAGCCGATCATTGGTAACGTGAGACTGTCTGTGATCATCCTGGAGCCGATCATTGGTAACGTGAGACTGTGATCATCCTGGTGCCGATCATTGGTAACGTGAGACTCTGTGATCATCCTGGAGCCGATCACTGGTAACGTGAGACTCTGTGATCATCCTGGAGCCGATCATTGGTAACGTGAGACTGTCTGTGATCATCCTGGAGCCCGATCATTGGTAACGTGAGACTGTGATCATCCTGGAGCCGATCATTGGTAACGTGAGACTGTGATCATCCTGGAGCCGATCATTGGTAACGTGAGACTGTCTGTGATCATCCTGGAGCCGATCATTGGTAACATGAGACTGTGATCATCCTGGAGCCGATCATTGGTAACGGGAGACTGTCTGTGATCATCCTGGAGCCGATGATTGGACACGTGAGACTCTCCATGATCATACTTGAGCCGATCATTGGTAACGTGAGATTGTGATCATCCTGGACCCGATCATTGGTAACGTGAGACTGTCTGTGATCATCCTGGAGCCGATCATTGGTAACGTGAGACTGTGATCATCCTGGAGCCGATCAATGGTAACGGGAGACTGTGATCATCCTGGAGCCGATCATTGGTAACGTGAGACTGTCTGTGATCATCCTGGAGCCGATCATTGGTAACGTGAGATTGTCTGTGATCATCCTGGAGCCGATCACTGGTAACGTCAGACTGTGATCATCCTGGAGCTGATCATTGGTAACGTGAGACTGTCTGTGATCATCCTGGAGCCGATCATTGGTAATGTGAGACTGTGATCATCCTGGAGCCGATCATTGGTAACGTGAGATTGTCTGTGATCATCCTGGAGCCGATCACTGGTAACGTCAGACTGTGATCATCCTGGAGCCGATCATTGGTAACGTGAGACTGTGATCATCCTGGAGCCGATCATTGGTAACGTGAGACTGTCTGTGATCATCCTGGAGCCGATCATTGGTAACGTGAGACTGTCTGTGATCATCCTGGAGCCCAATCATTGGTAACGTGAGACTGTGATCATCCTGGAGCCGATCATTGGTAACGTGAGACTGTGATCATCCTGGAGCCGATCATTGGTAACGGGAGACTGTCTGTGATCATCCTGGAGCCGATCATTGGTAACGTGAGACTGTGATCATCCTGGAGCCGATCATTGGTAACGTGAGACTGTCTGTGATCATCCTGGAGCCGATCATTGGTAACGTGAGACTGTCTGTGATCATCCTGGAGCCCGATCATTGGTAACGTGAGACTGTGATCATCCTGGAGCCGATCATTGGTAACGGGAGACTGTGATCATCCTGGAGCCGATCATTGGTAACGGGAGACTGTGATCATCCTGGAGCCGATCATTGGTAACATGAGACTGTCTGTGATCATCCTGGAGCCGATCATTGGTAACGTGAGACTGTCTGTGATCATCCTGGAGCCCAATCATTGGTAACGTGAGTCTGTGATCATCCTGGAGCCGATCATTGGTAACGTGAGACTGAGAACATCCTGGAGCCGATCATTGGTAACGTGAGACTGTGATCATCCTGGAGCCGATCATTGGTAACGGGAGACTGTCTGTGATCATCCTGGAGCCCAATCATTGGTAACGTGAGACTGTGATCATCCTGGAGCCGATCATTGGTAACGTGAGACTGAGAACATCCTGGAGCCGATCATTGGTAACGTGAGACTGTGATCATCCTGGAGCCGATCATTGGTAACGTGAGATTGTCTGTGATCATCCTGGAGCCGATCACTGGTAACGTCAGACTGTGATCATCCTGGAGCCGATCATTGGTAACGTGAGACTGTGATCATCCTGGAGCCGATCATTGGTAACGTGAGACTGTCTGTGATCATCCTGGAGCCGATCATTGGTAACGTGAGACTGTCTGTGATCATCCTGGAGCCCAATCATTGGTAACGTGAGACTGTGATCATCCTGGAGCCGATCATTGGTAACGTGAGACTGTGATCATCCTGGAGCCGATCATTGGTAACGGGAGACTGTCTGTGATCATCCTGGAGCCGATCATTGGTAACGTGAGACTGTGATCATCCTGGAGCCGATCATTGGTAACGTGAGACTGTCTGTGATCATCCTGGAGCCGATCATTGGTAACGTGAGACTGTCTGTGATCATCCTGGAGCCCGATCATTGGTAACGTGAGACTGTGATCATCCTGGAGCCGATCATTGGTAACGGGAGACTGTGATCATCCTGGAGCCGATCATTGGTAACGGGAGACTGTGATCATCCTGGAGCCGATCATTGGTAACATGAGACTGTCTGTGATCATCCTGGAGCCGATCATTGGTAACGTGAGACTGTCTGTGATCATCCTGGAGCCCAATCATTGGTAACGTGAGTCTGTGATCATCCTGGAGCCGATCATTGGTAACGTGAGACTGAGAACATCCTGGAGCCGATCATTGGTAACGTGAGACTGTGATCATCCTGGAGCCGATCATTGGTAACGGGAGACTGTCTGTGATCATCCTGGAGCCCAATCATTGGTAACGTGAGACTGTGATCATCCTGGAGCCGATCATTGGTAACGTGAGACTGAGAACATCCTGGAGCCGATCATTGGTAACGTGAGACTGTGATCATCCTGGAGCCGATCATTGGTAACGTGAGACTGTCTGTGATCATCCTGGAGCCGATCATTGGTAACGTGAGACTGTGATCATCCTGGTGCCGATCATTGGTAACGTGAGACTCTGTGATCATCCTGGAGCCGATCACTGGTAACGTGAGACTCTGTGATCATCCTGGAGCCGATCATTGGTAACGTGAGACTGTCTGTGATCATCCTGGAGCCCGATCATTGGTAACGTGAGACTGTGATCATCCTGGAGCCGATCATTGGTAACGTGAGACTGTGATCATCCTGGAGCCGATCATTGGTAACGTGAGACTGTGATCATCCTGGAGCCGATCATTGGTAACGTGAGACTGTGATCATCCTGGAGCCGATCATTGGTAACGGGAGACTGTCTGTGATCATCCTGGAGCCGATAATTGGTAACATGAGACTGTGATCATCCTGGAGCCGATCATTGGTAACGGGAGACTGTCTGTGATCATCCTGGAGCCGATGATTGGAAACGTGAGACTCTCCATGATCATACTTGAGCCGATCATTGGTAACGTGAGATTGTGATCATCCTGGACCCGATCATTGGTAACGTGAGACTGTCTGTGATCATCCTGGAGCCGATCATTGGTAACGTGAGACTGTCTGTGATCATCCTGGAGCCGATCATTGGTAACATGAGACTGTCTGTGATCATCCTGGAGCCGATCGTTGGTAACGTGAGACTGTCTGTGATCATCCTGGAGCCGATCATTGGTAACATGAGACTGTCTGTGATCATCCTGGAGCCGATCATTGGTAACGTGAGACTGTCTGTGATCATCCTGGAGCCGATTATTGGTAACATGAGACTGTGATCATCCTGGAGCCGATCACTGGTAACGTGAGACTGTCTGTGATCATCCTGGAGCCGATCATTGGTAACGTGAGACTGTGATCATCCTGGAGCCGATCAGTGGTAACGTGAGACTCTCCGTGATCATACTTGAGCCGATCATTGGTAACGTGAGATTGTCTGTGATCATCCTGGAGCCGATGATTGGTAACGTGAGACTCTCCGTGATCATACTTGAGCCAATCATTGGTAACGTGAGACTGTGATCATCCTGGAGCCGATCATTGGTAACGTGAGACTGTCTGTGATCATCCTGGAGCCGATCATTGGTAACGTGAGACTGTGATCATCCTGGTGCCGATCATTGGTAACGTGAGACTCTGTGATCATCCTGGAGCCGATCACTGGTAACGTGAGACTCTGTGATCATCCTGGAGCCGATCATTGGTAACGTGAGACTGTGATCATCCTGGTGCCGATCATTGGTAACGTGAGACTCTGTGATCATCCTGGAGCCGATCATTGGTAACGTGAGACTGTGATCATCCTGGAGCCGATCATTGGTAACGTGAGACTGTGATCATCCTGGAGCCGATCATTGGTAACGTGAGACTGTGATCATCCTGGAGCCGATCATTGGTAACGTGAGACTGTGATCATCCTGGAGCCGATCACTGGTACCGTGAGACTGTGATCATCCTGGAGCCGATCACTGGTAACGTGAGACTGTCTGTGATCATCCTGGAGCCGATCATTGGTAACGTGAGACTGTGATCATCCTGGAGCCGATCATTGGTAACGTGAGACTGTCTGTGATCATCCTGGAGCCGATCATTGGTAACATGAGACTGTGATCATCCTGGAGCCGATCATTGGTAACGTGAGACTGTCTGTGATCATCCTGGAGCCGATCATTGGTAACGTGAGACTGTGATCATCCTGGAGCCGATCATTGGTAACCTGAGACTGTGATTATCCTGGAGCCGATCATTGGTAACGTGAGATTGTCTGTGATCATCCTGGAGCCGATCATTGGTAACGTGAGACTGTGATCATCCTGGAGCCGATCATTGGTAACGTGAGACTGTCTGTGATCATCCTGGAGCCGATCATTGGTAACGTGAGACTGTGATCATATTGGAGCCGATCACTGGTAACGTGAGACTGTGATTATCCTGGAGCCGATCACTGGTAACGTGAGACTGTGATCATCCTGGAGCCGATCATTGGTAACGTGAGACTGTGATCATCCTGGAGCCGATCATTGGTAACGTGAGACTGCCTGTGATCATCCTGGAGCCGATCATTGGTAACGTGAGACTGTGATCATCCTGGAGCCGATCATTGGTAACGTGAGACTGTGATCATCCTGGAGCCGATCACTGGTAACGTGAGACTGTGATTATCCTGGAGCCGATCACTGGTAACGTGAGACTGTCTGTGATCATCCTGGAGCCGATCATTGGTAACGTGAGACTGTGATCATCCTGGAGCCGATCATTAGTAACGTGAGACTGTGATCATCCTGGAGCCGATCATTGGTAACGTGAGACTGTGATCATCCTGGAGCCGATCATTGGTAACGTGAGACTGTGATCATCCTGGAGCCGATCATTGGTAACGTGAAACTGTGATCATCCTGGAGCCGATCATTGGTAACGTGAGACTGCCTGTGATCATCCTGGAGCCGTTCATTGGTAACGTGAGACTGTCTGTGATCATCCTTGTCAAGATAATGCCAAAAATGCCATATTATATTGTGAGTTTAGTTTCAGAAAGACATGGCTTTCTACACACACACAATGCAGCTGGGACCCCCTTCCCCCCTGCATTCCTCCACTCAAAGGGAAAGCCTAAAGCAGTGACATTGGGTAACTTGAAACTAGTGTGTGAGCAGGGTGTGGCTTTAAACTGCAGGTGACCAATCCAGCAAAGCCACCCATTGTCCCTCCCCTCTCACTCAGGATTGCTTTTGTCTCCAGACTCTAAGAACATAAATAACCAAGATCAGTGCATATCATTAACCAGCCCTTTAGTGATGTCACAAGCTCAGCAGTATAAATCGCTATACTCTTAGCCCAGCCTTCAGTCTTGGCCTGGGAAGCGATCTAACACCAGTTTGGCAAAGCTCTTCCATGCATCTGGATGTATTTGTCCTCCTAAGGCACAGGCCAGCCAAGATGATACCGTGACATGACATGTAAATTCCTTTTTCAACGTTAATCCTCTTTTATTTTGTAATCTGCAATTTACATATGATCGTCTCCTTTCTAATATCTTTTTATACTTTGTAAACACTGCCTAATTTTTCATGGAGTAAAATATTTAATTGCTAGCTTGTCTCTTCTGCTCTATAACGAACTATGTCCTCTGAAGTGAATTGCAGTACTGATTTGGGGTGGCTTCGGACCCATTAATCGGAGCTGTTGGCAGCATACTTTGTCTGTGAGATTGGGAATCTTTGCAGTGATGGCAGCGTTGATAATTATTGTTCCCACCTGTGTGGGAGTAATTATATTGCCCTCACTGCAGTGTGCCCAACAGCCGGTACATAGCAAGTAGCCTTTCTGGTGACTAATTACCCTAGGTGCAGTACCTAGTCTGACCTGAAGGTAATGGGGGGCGCCAGAGAGCTGCAAGTTCCAAACAGAAACTGGGGAGTGGGATATAGATAAATCCCTTCCAGAAGGAACCAGGGGCAACCAAACAACCCCGCTTCGTGACAAATTGGTGTGAGTAGTGGGGACGATAAAGATATCCTCCCCGGGATCCCTGACATATACGCTGGGATCTGTGACATAGTGTTGGCAGCACAGTGTGAACTGTGACAATCCTGGAGCCGATCATTGGTAACGTGAGACTGTGATCATCAGGAAGCCGATCATTGGTAACGTGAGACTGTGATCATCCTGGGGCCGATCATTGGTAACGTGAGACTGTGATCATCCTGGAGCCGATCATTGGTAACGTGAGACTGTGATCATCCTGGAGCCGATCATTGGTAACGTGAGACTGTGATCATCCTGGAGCCGATCATTGGTAACGTGAGACTGTCTGTGATCATCCTGGAGCCGATCATTGGTAACGTGAGACTGTTTGTGATCATCCTTGAGTCGATCATTGGTAACGTGAGACTGTGATCATCCTGGAGCCGATCATTGGTAACGTGAGACTGTCTGTGATCATCCTGGAGCCGATCATTGGTAACATGAGACTGCCTGTGATCATCCTGGAGCCGATCATTGGTAACGTGAGACTGTGATCATCCTGGAGCCGATCATTGGTAACGTGAGACTGTGATCATCCTGGAGCCGATCACTGGTAACGTGAGACTGTGATCATCCTGGAGCCGATCATTGGTAATATGAGACTGTGATCATCCTGGAGCCGATCATTGGTAACGTGAGAATGTGATCATCCTGGAGCCGATCATTGGTAACGTGAGACTGTCTGTGATCATCCTGGAGCTGATCATTGGTAACGTGAGACTGTGATCATCCTGGAGCCGATCATTGGTAACGTGAGACTGTGATCATCCTGGAGCCGATCATTGGTAACATGAGACTGTGATCATCCTGGAGCCGATCATTGGTAACGTGAGACTGTGATCATCCTGGAGTCGATCATTGGTAACGTGAGACTGTCTGTGATCATCCTGGAGCCGATCATTGGTAACGTGAGACTGTCTGTGATCATCCTGGAGCCGATCATTGGTAACGTGAGACTGTCTGTGATCATCCTGGAGCCGATAATTGGTAACGTGAGACTGTGATCATCCTGGAGCCGATCATTGGTAACGTGAGACTGTGATCATCCTGGAGCCGATCACTGGTAACGTGAGACTGTGATCATCCTGGAGTCGATCATTGGTAACTGGAGACTGTGATCATCCTGGAGCCGATCATTGGTAACGTGAGACTGTGATCATCCTGGAGTCGATCATTGGTAACGGGAGACTGTGATCATCCTGGAGCCGATCACTGGTACCGTGAGACTGTGATCATCCTGGAGCCGATCACTGATAACGTGAGACTGTCTGTGATCATCCTGGAGCCGATCATTGGTAACGTGAGACTGTGATCATCCTGGAGCCGATCATTGGTAACGTGAGACTGTGATCATCCTGGAGCCGATCATTGGTAACGTGAGACTGTGATCATCCTGGAGCCGATCATTGGTAACGTGAGACTGTGATCATCCTGGAGCCAATCATTGGTAACATGAGACTGTGATCATCCTGGAACCGATCATTGGTAACGTGAGACTGTGATCATCCTGGAGCCGATCATTGGTAACGTGAGACTGTGATCATCCTGGAGCCGATCACTGGTAACGTGAGACTGTGATCATCCTGGAGCCGATCATTGGTAACGTGAGACTGTGATCATCCTGGAGCCGATCACTGGTAACGTGAGACTGTGATTATCCTGGAGCCGATCACTGGTAACGTGAGACTGTGATCATCCTGGAGCCGATCATTGGTAACGTGAGACTGTGATCATCCTGGAGCCGATCATTGGTAACGTGAGACTGTCTGTGATCATCCTGGAGCCGATCATTGGTAACATGAGACTGTGATCATCCTGGAGCCGATCATTGGTAACGTGAGACTGTCTGTGATCATCCTGGAGCCGATCATTGGTAACGTGAGACTGTGATCATCCTGGAGCCGATCATTGGTAACGTGAGACTGTGATCATCCTGGAGCCGATCATTGGTAACCTGAGACTGTGATCATCCTGGAGCCGATCACTGGTAACGTGAGACTGTGATTATCCTGGAGCCGATCACTGGTAACGTGAGACTGTGATCATCCTGGAGCCGATCATTGGTAACGTGAGACTGTGATCATCCTGGAGCCGATCATTGGTAACGTGAGACTGTGATCATCCTGGAGCCGATCATTGGTAACGTGAGACTGTGATCATCCTGGAGCCGATCATTGGTAACGTGAGACTGTCTGTGATCATCCTGGAGCCGATCATTGGTAACGTGAGACTGTTTGTGATCATCCTTGAGTCGATCATTGGTAACGTGAGACTGTGATCATCCTGGAGCCGATCATTGGTAATGTGAGACTGTCTGTGATCATCCTGGAGCCGATCATTGGTAACATGAGACTGCCTGTGATCATCCTGGAGCCGATCATTGGTAACGTGAGACTGTGATCATCATGGAGCCGATCATTGGTAACGTGAGACTGTGATCATCCTGGAGCCGATCATTGGTAACGTGAGACTGTCTGTGATCATCCTGGAGCCGATCATTGGTAACGTGAGACTGTGATCATCTTGGAGCCGATCACTGGTAACGTGAGACTGTGATTATCCTGGAGCCGATCACTGGTAACGTGAGACTGTGATCATCCTGGAGCCGATCATTGGTAACGTGAGACTGTGATCATCCTGGAGCCGATCATTGGTAACGTGAGACTGCCTGTGATCATCCTGGAGCCGATCATTGGTAACGTGAGACTGTGATCATCCTGGAGCCGATCATTGGTAACGTGAGACTGTGATCATCCTGGAGCCGATCACTGGTACTGTGAGACTGTGATCATCCTGGAGCCGATCACTGGTAACGTGAGACTGTCTGTGATCATCCTGGAGCCGATCATTGGTAACGTGAGACTGTGATCATCCTGGAGCCGATCATTGGTAACGTGAGACTGTGATCATCCTGGAGCCGATCATTGGTAACGTGAGACTGTGATCATCCTGGAGCTGATCATTGGTAACGTGAGACTGTGATCATCCTGGAGCCGATCATTGGTAACGTGAGACTGTGATCATCCTGGAGCCGATCATTGGTAACGTGAGACTGTGATCATCCTGGAGCCGATCATTGGTAACGTGAGACTGTGATCATCCTGGAGCCGATCACTGGTAACGTGAGACTGTGATCATCCTGGAGCCGATCATTGGTAACGTGAGACTGTGATCATCCTGGAGCCGATCACTGGTAACGTGAGACTATGATTATCCTGGAGCCGATCACTGGTAACGTGATACTGTCTGTGATCATCCTGGAGCCGATCATTGGTAACGTGAGACTGTGATCATCCTGGAGCCGATCATTGGTAACGTGAGACTGTCTGTGATCATCCTGGAGCCGATCATTGGTAACATGAGACTGTGATCATCCTGGAGCCGATCATTGGTAACGTGAGACTGTCTGTGATCATCCTGGAGCCGATCATTGGTAACGTGAGACTGTGATCATCCTGGAGCCGATCATTGGTAACCTGAGACTGTGATTATCCTGGCGCCGATCATTGGTAACGTGAGATTGTCTGTGATCATCCTGGAGCCGATCATTGGTAACGTGAGACTGTGATCATCCTGGAGCCGATCATTGGTAACGTGAGACTGTCTGTGATCATCCTGGAGCCGATCATTGGTAACGTGAGACTGTGATCATCTTGGAGCGGATCACTGGTAACGTGAGACTGTGATTATCCTGGAGCCGATCACTGGTAACGTGAGACTGTGATGATCCTGGAGCCGATCATTGGTAACGTGAGACTGTGATCATCCTGGAGCCGATCATTGGTAACGTGAGACTGCCTGTGATCATCCTGGAGCCGATCATTGGTAACGTGAGACTGTGATCATCCTGGAGCCGATCATTGGTAACGTGAGACTGTGATCATCCTGGAGCCGATCACTGGTAACGTGAGACTGTGATTATCCTGGAGCCGATCACTGGTAACGTGAGACTGTCTGTGATCATCCTGGAGCCGATCATTGGTAACGTGAGACTGTGATCATCCTGGAGCCGATCATTAGTAACGTGAGACTGTGATCATCCTGGAGCCGATCATTGGTAACGTGAGACTGTGATCATCCTGGAGCCGATCATTGGTAACGTGAGACTGTGATCATCCTGGAGCCGATCATTGGTAACGTGAGACTGTGATCATCCTGGAGCCGATCATTGGTAACGTGAGACTGCCTGTGATCATCCTGGAGCCGATCATTGGTAACATGAGACTGCCTGTGATCATCCTGGAGCCGATCATTGGTAACGTGAGACTGTGATCATCATGGAGCCGATCATTGGTAACGTGAGACTGTGATCATCCTGGAGCCGATCATTGGTAACGTGAGACTGTCTGTGATCATCCTGGAGCCGATCATTGGTAACGTGAGACTGTGATCATCTTGGAGCCGATCACTGGTAACGTGAGACTGTGATTATCCTGGAGCCGATCACTGGTAACGTGAGACTGTGATCATCCTGGAGCCGATCATTGGTAATGTGAGACTGTGATCATCCTGGAGCCGATCATTGGTAACGTGAGACTGCCTGTGATCATCCTGGAGCCGATCATTGGTAACGTGAGACTGTGATCATCCTGGAGCCGATCATTGGTAACGTGAGACTGTGATCATCCTGGAGCCGATCACTGGTACTGTGAGACTGTGATCATCCTGGAGCCGATCACTGGTAACGTGAGACTGTCTGTGATCATCCTGGAGCCGATCATTGGTAACGTGAGACTGTGATCTTCCTGGAGCCAATCATTGGTAACGTGAGACTGTGATCATCCTGGAGCCGATCATTGGTAACGTGAGACTGTGATCATCCTGGAGCTGATCATTGGTAACGTGAGACTGTGATCATCCTGGAGCCGATCATTGGTAACGTGAGACTGTGATCATCCTGGAGCCGATCATTGGTAACGTGAGACTGTGATCATCCTGGAGCCGATCATTGGTAACGTGAGACTGTGATCATCCTGGAGCCGATCACTGGTAACGTGAGACTGTGATCATCCTGGAGCCGATCATTGGTAACGTGAGACTGTGATCATCCTGGAGCCGATCACTGGTAACGTGAGACTGTGATTATCCTGGAGCCGATCACTGGTAACGTGAGACTGTCTGTGATCATCCTGGAGCCGATCATTGGTAACGTGAGACTGTGATCATCCTGGAGCCGATCATTGGTAACGTGAGACTGTCTGTGATCATCCTGGAGCCGATCATTGGTAACATGAGACTGTGATCATCCTGGAGCCGATCATTGGTAACGTGAGACTGTCTGTGATCATCCTGGAGCCGATCATTGGTAACGTGAGACTGTGATCATCCTGGAGCCGATCATTGGTAACCTGAGACTGTGATTATCCTGGCGCCGATCATTGGTAACGTGAGATTGTCTGTGATCATCCTGGAGCCGATCATTGGTAACGTGAGACTGTGATCATCCTGGAGCCGATCATTGGTAACGTGAGACTGTCTGTGATCATCCTGGAGCCGATCATTGGTAACGTGAGACTGTGATCATCTTGGAGCGGATCACTGGTAACGTGAGACTGTGATTATCCTGGAGCCGATCACTGGTAACGTGAGACTGTGATCATCCTGGAGCCGATCATTGGTAACGTGAGACTGTGATCATCCTGGAGCCGATCATTGGTAACGTGAGACTGCCTGTGATCATCCTGGAGCCGATCATTGGTAACGTGAGACTGTGATCATCCTGGAGCCGATCATTGGTAACGTGAGACTGTGATCATCCTGGAGCCGATCACTGGTAACGTGAGACTGTGATTATCCTGGAGCCGATCACTGGTAACGTGAGACTGTCTGTGATCATCCTGGAGCCGATCATTGGTAACGTGAGACTGTGATCATCCTGGAGCCGATCATTAGTAACGTGAGACTGTGATCATCCTGGAGCCGATCATTGGTAACGTGAGACTGTGATCATCCTGGAGCCGATCATTGGTAACGTGAGACTGTGATCATCCTGGAGCCGATCATTGGTAACGTGAGACTGTGATCATCCTGGAGCCGATCATTGGTAACGTGAGACTGCCTGTGATCATCCTGGAGCCGTTCATTGGTAACGTGAGACTGTCTGTGATCATCCTTGTCAAGATAATGCCAAAAATGCCATATTATATTGTGAGTTTAGTTTCAGAAGGACATGGCTTTCTACACACACACAATGCAGCTGGGACCCCCTTCCCCCCTGCATTCCTCCACTCAAAGGGAAAGCCTAGAGCAGTGACATTGGGTAACTTGAAACTAGTGTGTGAGCAGGGTGTGGCTTTAAACTGCAGGTGACCAATCCAGCAAAGCCACCCATTGTCCCTCCCCTCTCACTCAGGATTGCCTTTGTCTCCAGACTCTAAGAACATAAATAACCAAGATCAGTGAATATCATTAACCAGCCCTTTAGTGATGTCACAAGCTCAGCAGTATAAATCGCTATACTCTTAGCCCAGCCTTCAGTCTTGGCCTGGGAAGCGATCTAACACCAGTTTGGCAAAGCTCTTCCATGCATCTGGATGTATTTGTCCTCCTAAGGCACAGGCCAGCCAAGATGATACCGTGACATAACATGTAAATTCCTTTTTCAACGTTAATCCTCTTTTATTTTGTAATCTGCAATTTACATATGATCGTCTCCTTTCTAATATCTTTTTATACTTTGTAAACACTGCCTAATTTTTCATGGAGTAAAATATTTAATTGCTAGCTTGTCTCTTCTGCTCTATAACGAACTATGTCCTCTGAAGTGAATTGCAGTACTGATTTGGGGTGGCTTCGGACCCATTAATCGGAGCTGTTGGCAGCATACTTTGTCTGTGAGATTGGGAATCTTTGCAGTGATGGCAGTGTTGATAATTATTGTTCCCACCTGTGTGGGAGTAATTATATTGCCCTCACTGCAGTGTGCCCAACAGCCGGTACATAGCAAGTAGCCTTTCTGGTGACTAATTACCCTAGGTGCAGTACCTAGTCTGACCTGAAGGTAATGGGGGGCGCCAGAGAGCTGCAAGTTCCAAACAGAAACTGGGGAGTGGGATATAGATAAATCCCTTCCAGAAGGAACCAGGGGCAACCAAACAACCCCGCTTCATGACAAATTGGTGTGAGTAGTGGGGACGATAAAGATATCCTCCCCGGGATCCCTGACATATACGCTGGGATCTGTGACATAGTGTTGGCAGCACAGTGTGAACTGTGACAATCCTGGAGCCGATCATTGGTAACGTGAGACTGTGATCATCCTGAAGCCGATCATTGGTAACGTGAGACTGTGATCATCCTGGGGCCGATCATTGGTAACGTGAGACTGTGATCATCCTGGAGCCGATCATTGGTAACGTGAGACTGTGATCATCCTGGAGCCGATCATTGGTAACGTGAGACTGTGATCATCCTGGAGCCGATCATTGGTAACGTGAGACTGTCTGTGATCATCCTGGAGCCGATCATTGGTAACGTGAGACTGTTTGTGATCATCCTTGAGTCGATCATTGGTAACGTGAGACTGTGATCATCCTGGAGCCGATCATTGGTAACGTGAGACTGTCTGTGATCATCCTGGAGCCGATCATTGGTAACATGAGACTGCCTGTGATCATCCTGGAGCCGATCACTGGTAACGTGAGACTGTGATCATCCTGGAGCCGATCATTGGTAACGTGAGACTGTGATCATCCTGGAGCCGATCACTGGTAACGTGAGACTGTGATCATCCTGGAGCCGATCATTGGTAACGTGAGACTGTGATCATCCTGGAGCCAATCATTGGTAACGTGAGACTGTCTGTGATCCTCCTGGAGCCGATCATTGGTAACATGAGACTGCCTGTGATCATCCTGGAGCCGATCATTGGTAACGTGAGAATGTGATCATCCTGGAGCCGATCATTGGTAACGTGAGAATGTGATCATCCTGGAGCCGATCATTGGTAACGTGAGACTGTCTGTGATCATCCTGGAGCTGATCATTGGTAACGTGAGACTGTGATCATCCTGGAGCCGATCATTGGTAACGTGAGACTGTGATCATCCTGGAGCCGATCATTGGTAACATGAGACTGTGATCATCCTGGAGCCGATCATTGGTAACGTGAGACTGTGATCATCCTGGAGCCGATCATTGGTAACGTGAGACTGTCTGTGATCATCCTGGAGCCGATCATTGGTAACGTGAGACTGTCTGTGATCATCCTGGAGCCGATCATTGGTAACGTGAGACTGTCTGTGATCATCCTGGAGCCGATAATTGGTAACGTGAGACTGTGATCATCCTGGAGCCGATCATTGGTAACGTGAGACTGTGATCATCCTGGAGCCGATCACTGGTAACGTGAGACTGTGATCATCCTGGAGTCGATCATTGGTAACGGGAGACTGTGATCATCCTGGAGCCGATGATTGGTAACGTGAGACTGTGATCATCCTGGAGTCGATCATTGGTAACGGGAGACTGTGATCATCCTGGAGCCGATCACTGGTACCGTGAGACTGTGATCATCCTGGAGCCGATCACTGATAACGTGAGACTGTCTGTGATCATCCTGGAGCCGATCATTGGTAACGTGAGACTGTGATCATCCTGGAGCCGATCATTGGTAACGTGAGACTGTGATCATCCTGGAGCCGATCATTGGTAACGTGAGACTGTGATCATCCTGGAGCCAATCATTGGTAACGTGAGACTGTGATCATCCTGGAGCCAATCATTGGTAACGTGAGACTGTGATCATCCTGGAACCGATCATTGGTAACGTGAGACTGTGATCATCCTGGAGCCGATCATTGGTAACGTGAGACTGTGATCATCCTGGAGCCGATCACTGGTAACGTGAGACTGTGATCATCCTGGAGCCGATCATTGGTAACGTGAGACTGTGATCATCCTGGAGCCGATCACTGGTAACGTGAGACTGTGACTATCCTGGAGCCGATCACTGGTAACATGAGACTGTCTGTGATCATCCTGGAGCCGATCATTGGTAACGTGAGACTGTGATCATCCTGGAACCGATCATTGGTAACGTGAGACTGTCTGTGATCATCCTGGAGCCGATCATTGGTAACATGAGACTGTGATCATCCTGGAGCCGATCATGGGTAACGTGAGACTGTCTGTGATCATCCTGGAGCCGATCATTGGTAACGTGAGACTGTGATCATCCTGGTGCCGATCATTGGTAACGTGAGACTGTGATCATCCTGGAGCCGATCATTGGTAACCTGAGACTGTGATCATCCTGGAGCCGATCACTGGTAACGTGAGACTGTGATTATCCTGGAGCCGATCACTGGTAACGTGAGACTGTGATCATCCTGGAGCCGATCATTGGTAACGTGAGACTGTGATCATCCTGGAGCCGATCATTGGTAACGTGAGACTGTGATCATCCTGGAGCCGATCATTGGTAACGTGAGACTGTGATCATCCTGGAGCCGATCATTGGTAACGTGAGACTGTCTGTGATCATCCTGGAGCCGATCATTGGTAACGTGAGACAGTTTGTGATCATCCTTGAGTCGATCATTGGTAACGTGAGACTGTGATCATCCTGGAGCCGATCATTGGTAACGTGAGACTGTCTGTGATCATCCTGGAGCCGATCATTGGTAACATGAGACTGCCTGTGATCATCCTGGAGCCGATCATTGGTAACGTGAGACTGTGATCATCCTGGAGCCGATCATTGGTAACGTGAGACTGTGATCATCCTGGAGCCGATCATTGGTAAAGTGAGACTGTCTGTGATCATCCTGGAGCCGATCATTGGTAACGTGAGACTGTGATCATCTTGGAGCCGATCACTGGTAACGTGAGACTGTGATTATCCTGGAGCCGATCACTGGTAACGTGAGACTGTGATCATCCTGGAGCCGATCATTGGTAACGTGAGACTGTGATCATCCTGGAGCCGATCATTGGTAACGTGAGACTGCCTGTGATCATCCTGGAGCCGATCATTGGTAACGTGAGACTGTGATCATCCTGGAGCCGATCACTGGTAACGTGAGACTGTGATTATCCTGGAGCCGATCACTGGTAACGTGAGACTGTCTGTGATCATCCTGGAGCCGATCATTGGTAACGTGAGACTGTGATCATCCTGGAGCCGATCATTAGTAACGTGAGACTGTGATCATCCTGGAGCCGATCATTGGTAACGTGAGACTGTGATCATCCTGGAGCCGATCATTGGTAACGTGAGACTGTGATCATCCTGGAGCCGATCATTGGTAACGTGAGACTGTGATCATCCTGGAGCCGATCATTGGTAACGTGAGACTGCCTGTGATCATCCTGGAGCCGTTCATTGGTAACGTGAGACTGTCTGTGATCATCCTTGTCAAGATAATGCCAAAAATGCCATATTATATTGTGAGTTTAGTTTCAGAAGGACATGGCTTTCTACACACACACAATGCAGCTGGGACCCCCTTCCCCCCTGCATTCCTCCACTCAAAGGGAAAGCCTAGAGCAGTGACATTGGGTAACTTGAAACTAGTGTGTGAGCAGGGTGTGGCTTTAAACTGCAGGTGACCAATCCAGCAAAGCCACCCATTGTCCCTCCCCTCTCACTCAGGATTGCCTTTGTCTCCAGACTCTAAGAACATAAATAACCAAGATCAGTGCATATCATTAACCAGCCCTTTAGTGATGTCACAAGCTCAGCAGTATAAATCGCTATACTCTTAGCCCAGCCTTCAGTCTTGGCCTGGGAAGCGATCTAACACCAGTTTGGCAAAGCTCTTCCATGCATCTGGATGTATTTGTCCTCCTAAGGCACAGGCCAGCCAAGATGATACCGTGACATAACATGTAAATTCCTTTTTCAACGTTAATCCTCTTTTATTTTGTAATCTGCAATTTACATATGATCGTCTCCTTTCTAATATCTTTTTATACTTTGTAAACACTGCCTAATTTTTCATGGAGTAAAATATTTAATTGCTAGCTTGTCTCTTCTGCTCTATAACGAACTATGTCCTCTGAAGTGAATTGCAGTACTGATTTGGGGTGGCTTCGGACCCATTAATCGGAGCTGTTGGCAGCATACTTTGTCTGTGAGATTGGGAATCTTTGCAGTGATGGCAGCGTTGATAATTATTGTTCCCACCTGTGTGGGAGTAATTATATTGCCCTCACTGCAGTGTGCCCAACAGCCGGTACATAGCAAGTAGCCTTTCTGGTGACTAATTACCCTAGGTGCAGTACCTAGTCTGACCTGAAGGTAATGGGGGGCGCCAGAGAGCTGCAAGTTCCAAACAGAAACTGGGGAGTGGGATATAGATAAATCCCTTCCAGAAGGAACCAGGGGCAACCAAACAACCCCGCTTCGTGACAAATTGGTGTGAGTAGTGGGGACGATAAAGATATCCTCCCCGGGATCCCTGACATATACGCTGGGATCTGTGACATAGTGTTGGCAGCACAGTGTGAACTGTGACAATCCTGGAGCCGATCATTGGTAACGTGAGACTGTGATCATCCTGAAGCCGATCATTGGTAACGTGAGACTGTGATCATCCTGGGGCCGATCATTGGTAACGTGAGACTGTGATCATCCTGGAGCCGATCATTGGTAACGTGAGACTGTGATCATCCTGGAGCCGATCATTGGTAACGTGAGACTGTGATCATCCTGGAGCCGATCATTGGTAACGTGAGACTGTCTGTGATCATCCTGGAGCCGATCATTGGTAACGTGAGACTGTTTGTGATCATCCTTGAGTCGATCATTGGTAACGTGAGACTGTGATCATCCTGGAGCCGATCATTGGTAACGTGAGACTGTCTGTGATCATCCAGGAGCCGATCATTGGTAACATGAGACTGCCTGTGATCATCCTGGAGCCGATCATTGGTAACGTGAGACTGTGATCATCCTGGAGCCGATCATTGGTAACGTGAGACTGTGATCATCCTGGAGCCGATCACTGGTAACGTGAGACTGTGATCATCCTGGAGCCGATCATTGGTAATATGAGACTGTGATCATCCTGGAGCCGATCATTGGTAACGTGAGACTGTAATCATCCTGGAGCCGATCATTGGTAACGTGAGACTGTCTGTGATCATCCTGGAGCTGATCATTGGTAACGTGAGACTGTGATCATCCTGGAGCCGATCATTGGTAACGTGAGACTGTGATCATCCTGGAGCCGATCATTGGTAACATGAGACTGTGATCATCCTGGAGCCGATCATTGGTAACGTGAGACTGTCTGTGATCATCCTGGAGCCGATCATTGGTAACGTGAAACTGTCTGTGATCATCCTGGAGCCGATCATTGGTAACGTGAGACTGTCTGTGATCATCCTGGAGCCGATAATTGGTAACGTGAGACTGTGATCATCCTGGAGCCGATCATTGGTAACGTGAAACTGTGATCATCCTGGAGCCGATCACTGGTAACGTGAGACTGTGATCATCCTGGAGTCAATCATTAGTAACGGGAGACTGTGATCATCCTGGAGCCGATCATTGGTAACGTGAGACTGTGATCATCCTGGAGTCGATCATTGGTAACGGGAGACTGTGATCATCCTGGAGCCGATCACTGGTACCGTGAGACTGTGATCATCCTGGAGCCGATCACTGATAACGTGAGACTGTCTGTGATCATCCTGGAGCCGATCATTGGTAACGTGAGACTGTGATCATCCTGGAGCCGATCATTGGTAACGTGAGACTGTGATCATCCTGGAGCCGATCATTGGTAACGTGAGACTGTGATCATCCTGGAGCCAATCATTGGTAACGTGAGACTGTGATCATCCTGGAGCCGATCATTGGTAACGTGAGACTGTGATCATCCTGGAACCGATCAGTGGTAACGTGAGACTGTGATCATCCTGGAGCCGATCATTGGTAACGTGAGACTGTGATCATCCTGGAGCCGATCACTGGTAACGAGAGACTGTGATCATCCTGGAGCCGATCACTGGTAACGTGAGACTGTGATCATCCTGGAGCCGATCACTGATAACGTGAGACTGTGATTATCCTGGAGCCGATCACTGGTAACGTGAGACTGTGATCATCCTGGAGCCGATCACTGGTAACGTGAGACTGTGATCATCCTGGAGCCGATCATTGGTAACGTGAGACTGTCTGTGATCATCCTGGAGCCGATCATTGGTAACATGAGACTGTGATAATCCTGGAGCCGATCATTGGTAACGTGAGACTGTCTGTGATCATCCTGGAGCCGATCATTGGTAACGTGAGACTGTGATCATCCTGGAGCCGATCATTGGTAACGTGAGACTGTGATCATCCTGGAGCCGATCATTGGTAACCTGAGACTGTGATCATCCTGGAGCCGATCACTGGTAACGTGAGACTGTGATTATCCTGGAGCCGATCATTGGTAACGTGAGACTGTGATCATCCTGGAGCCGATCATTGGTAACGTGAGACTGTGATCATCCTGGAGCCGATCATTGGTAACGTGAGACTGTGATCATCCTGGAGCCGATCATTGGTAACGTGAGACTGTGATCATCCTGGAGCCGATCATTGGTAACGTGAGACTGTCTGTGATCATCCTGGAGCCGATCATTGGTAACGTGAGACTGTTTGTGATCATCATTGAGTCGATCATTGGTAACGTGAGACTGTGATCATCCTGGAGCCGATCATTGGTAACGTGAGACTGTCTGTGATCATCCTGGAGCCGATCATTGGTAACATGAGACTGCCTGTGATCATCCTGGAGCCGATCATTGGTAACGTGAGACTGTGATCATCCTGGAGCCGATCATTGGTAACGTGAGACTGTGATCATCCTGGAGCCGATCACTGGTAACGTGAGACTGTGATCATCCTGGAGCCGATCATTGGTAATATGAGACTGTGATCATCCTGGAGCCGATCATTGGTAACGTGAGACTGTGATCATCCTGGAGCCAATCATTGGTAACGTGAGACTGTCTGTGATCATCCTGGAGCTGATCATTGGTAACGTGAGACTGTGATCATCCTGGAGCCGATCATTGGTAACGTGAGACTGTGATCATCCTGGAGCCGATCATTGGTAACGTGAGACTGTCTGTGATCATCCTGGAGCCGATCATTGGTAACGTGAGACTGTTTGTGATCATCCTTGAGTCGATCATTGGTAACGTGAGACTGTGATCATCCTGGAGCCGATCATTGGTAACGTGAGACTGTCTGTGATCATCCTGGAGCCGATCATTGGTAACATGAGACTGCCTGTGATCATCCTGGAGCCGATCATTGGTAACGTGAGACTGTGATCATCCTGGAGCCGATCATTGGTAACGTGAGACTGTGATCATCCTGGAGCCGATCACTGGTAACGTGAGACTGTGATCATCCTGGAGCCGATCATTGGTAATATGAGACTGTGATCATCCTGGAGCCGATCATTGGTAACGTGAGACTGTGATCATCCTGGAGCCGATCATTGGTAACGTGAGACTGTCTGTGATCATCCTGGAGCTGATCATTGGTAACGTGAGACTGTGATCATCCTGGAGCCGATCATTGGTAACGTGAGACTGTGATCATCCTGGAGCCGATCATTGGTAACATGAGACTGTGATCATCCTGGAGCCGATCATTGGTAACGTGAGACTGTGATCATCCTGGAGCCGATCATTGGTAACGTGAGACTGTCTGTGATCATCCTGGAGCCGATCATTGGTAACGTGAGACTGTCTGTGATCATCCTGGAGCCGATCATTGGTAACGTGAGACTGTGATCATCCTGGAGCCGATCATTGGTAACGTGAGACTGTCTGTGATCATCCTGGAGCCGATCATTGGTAACGTGAGACTGTCTGTGATCATCCTGGAGCCGATCATTGGTAACGTGAGACTGTGATCATCCTGGAGCCGATCATTGGTAACGTGAGACTGTGATCATCCTGGAGCCGATCACTGGTAACGTGAGACTGTGATCATCCTGGAGTCGATCATTGGTAACGGGAGACTGTGATCATCCTGGAGTCGATCATTGGTAACGGGAGACTGTGATCATCCTGGAGCCGATCACTGGTACCGTGAGACTGTGATCATCCTGGAGCCGATCACTGATAACGTGAGACTGTCTGTGATCATCCTGGAGCCGATCATTGGTAACGTGAGACTGTGATCATCCTGGAGCCGATCATTGGTAACGTGAGACTGTGATCATCCTGGAGCCGATCATTGGTAACGTGAGACTGTGATCATCCTGGAGCCAATCATTGGTAACTTGAGACTGTGATCATCCTGGGGCCAATCATTGGTAACGTGAGACTGTGATCATCCTGGAACCGATCATTGGTAACGTGAGACTGTGATCATCCTGGAGCCGATCATTGGTAACGTGAGACTGTGATCATCCTGGAGCCGATCATTGGTAACGTGAGACTGTGATCATCCTGGAGCCGATCATTGGTAACGTGAGACTGTGATCATCCTGGAGCCGATCACTGGTAACGTGAGACTGTGATCATCCTGGAGCCGATCATTGGTAACGTGAGACTGTGATCATCCTGGAGCCGATCACTGGTAACGTGAGACTGTGATTATCCTGGAGCCGATCACTGGTAACGTGAGACTGTCTGTGATCATCCTGGAGCCGATCATTGGTAATGTGAGAATGTGATCATCCTGGAGCCGATCATTGGTAACGTGAGACTGTCTGTGATCATCCTGGAGCCGATCATTGGTAACATGAGACTGTGGTCATCCTGGAGCCGATCATTGGTAACGTGAGACTGTCTGTGATCATCCTGGAGCCGATCATTGGTAACGTGAGGCTGTGATCATCCTGGAGCCGATCATTGGTAACGTGAGACTGTGATCATCCTGGAGCCGATCATTGGTAACCTGAGACTGTGATTATCCTGGAGCCGATCACTGGTAACGTGAGACTGTGATTATCCTGGAGCCGATCACTGGTAACGTGAGACTGTGATCATCCTGGAGCCGATCATTGGTAACGTGAGACTGTGATCATCCTGGAGCCGATAATTGGTAAGGTGAGACTGCCTGTGATCATCCTGGAGCCAATCATTGGTAACGTGAGACTGTGATCATCCTGGAGCCGATCATTGGTAACGTGAGACTGTGATCATCCTGGAGCCGATCACTGGTAACGTGAGACTGTGATTATCCTGGAGCCGATCACTGGTAACGTGAGACTGTCTGTGATCATCCTGGAGCCGATCATTGGTAACGTGAGACTGTGATCATCCTGGAGCCGATCATTAGTAACGTGAGACTATGATCATCCTGGAGCCGATCATTGGTAACGTGAGACTGTGATCATCCTGGAGCCGATCATTGGTAACGTGAGACTGTGATCATCCTGGAGCCGATCATTGGTAACGTGAGACTGCCTGTGATCATCCTGGAGCCGATCATTGGTAACATGAGACTGTGATCATCCTGGAGCCGATCATTGGTAACGTGAGACTGTGATCATCCTGGAGCCGATCATTGGTAACGTGAGACTGTCTGTGATCATCCTGGAGCCGATCATTGGTAACGTGAGACTGTCTGTGATCATCCTGGAGCCGATCATTGGTAACGTGAGACTGTGATCATCCTGGAGCCGATCATTGGTAACGTGAGACTGTCTGTGATCATCCTGGAGCCGATCATTGGTAACGTGAGACTGTCTGTGATCATCCTGGAGCCGATCATTGGTAACGTGAGACTGTGATCATCCTGGAGCCGATCATTGGTAACGTGAGACTGTGATCATCCTGGAGCCGATCACTGGTAACGTGAGACTGTGATCATCCTGGAGTCGATCATTGGTAACGGGAGACTGTGATCATCCTGGAGTCGATCATTGGTAACGGGAGACTGTGATCATCCTGGAGCCGATCACTGGTACCGTGAGACTGTGATCATCCTGGAGCCGATCACTGATAACGTGAGACTGTCTGTGATCATCCTGGAGCCGATCATTGGTAACGTGAGACTGTGATCATCCTGGAGCCGATCATTGGTAACGTGAGACTGTGATCATCCTGGAGCCGATCATTGGTAACGTGAGACTGTGATCATCCTGGAGCCAATCATTGGTAACTTGAGACTGTGATCATCCTGGGGCCAATCATTGGTAACGTGAGACTGTGATCATCCTGGAACCGATCATTGGTAACGTGAGACTGTGATCATCCTGGAGCCGATCATTGGTAACGTGAGACTGTGATCATCCTGGAGCCGATCATTGGTAACGTGAGACTGTGATCATCCTGGAGCCGATCATTGGTAACGTGAGACTGTGATCATCCTGGAGCCGATCACTGGTAACGTGAGACTGTGATCATCCTGGAGCCGATCATTGGTAACGTGAGACTGTGATCATCCTGGAGCCGATCACTGGTAACGTGAGACTGTGATTATCCTGGAGCCGATCACTGGTAACGTGAGACTGTCTGTGATCATCCTGGAGCCGATCATTGGTAATGTGAGAATGTGATCATCCTGGAGCCGATCATTGGTAACGTGAGACTGTCTGTGATCATCCTGGAGCCGATCATTGGTAACATGAGACTGTGGTCATCCTGGAGCCGATCATTGGTAACGTGAGACTGTCTGTGATCATCCTGGAGCCGATCATTGGTAACGTGAGGCTGTGATCATCCTGGAGCCGATCATTGGTAACGTGAGACTGTGATCATCCTGGAGCCGATCATTGGTAACCTGAGACTGTGATTATCCTGGAGCCGATCACTGGTAACGTGAGACTGTGATTATCCTGGAGCCGATCACTGGTAACGTGAGACTGTGATCATCCTGGAGCCGATCATTGGTAACGTGAGACTGTGATCATCCTGGAGCCGATAATTGGTAAGGTGAGACTGCCTGTGATCATCCTGGAGCCAATCATTGGTAACGTGAGACTGTGATCATCCTGGAGCCGATCATTGGTAACGTGAGACTGTGATCATCCTGGAGCCGATCACTGGTAACGTGAGACTGTGATTATCCTGGAGCCGATCACTGGTAACGTGAGACTGTCTGTGATCATCCTGGAGCCGATCATTGGTAACGTGAGACTGTGATCATCCTGGAGCCGATCATTAGTAACGTGAGACTATGATCATCCTGGAGCCGATCATTGGTAACGTGAGACTGTGATCATCCTGGAGCCGATCATTGGTAACGTGAGACTGTGATCATCCTGGAGCCGATCATTGGTAACGTGAGACTGCCTGTGATCATCCTGGAGCCGATCATTGGTAACGTGAGACTGTCTGTGATCATCCTTGTCAAGATAATGCCAAAAATGCCATATTATATTGTGAGTTTAGTTTCAGAAGGACATGGCTTTCTACACACACACAATGCAGCTGGGACCCCCTTCCCCCCTGCATTATTCCACTCAAAGGGAAAGCCTAGAGCAGTGACATTGGGTAACTTGAAACTAGTGTGTGAGCAGGGTGTGGCTTTAAACTGCAGGTGACCAATCCAGCAAAGCCACCCATTGTCCCTCCCCTCTCACTCACTCACTTTGTCTCCAGACTCTAAGAACATAAATAACCAAGATCAGTGCATATCATTAACCAGCCCTTTAGTGATGTCACAAGCTCAGCAGTATAAATCGCTATACTCTTAGCCCAGCCTTCAGTCTTGGCCTGGGAAGCGATCTAACACCAGTTTGGCAAAGCTCTTCCATGCATCTGGATGTATTTGTCCTCCTAAGGCACAGGCCAGCCAAGATGATACCATGACATAACATGTAAATTCCTTTTTCAACGTTAATCCTCTTTTATTTTGTAATCTGCAATTTACATATGATCGTCTCCTTTCTAATATCTTTTTATACTTTGTAAACACTGCCTAATTTTTCATGGAGTAAAATATTTAATTGCTAGCTTGTCTCTTCTGCTCTATAACGAATTATATCCTCTGAAGTGAATTGCAGTACTTATTTGGGGTGGCTTTGGACCCATTAATCGGAGCTGTTGGCAGCATACTTTGTCTGTGAGATTGGGAATCTTTGCAGTGATGGCAGCGTTGATAATTATTGTTCCCACCTGTGTGGGAGAAATTATATTGCCCTCACTGCAGTGTGCCCAACAGCCGGTACATAGCAAGTAGCCTTTCTGGTGACTAATTACCCTAGGTGCAGTACCTAGTCTGACCTGAAGGTAATGGGGGGCGCCAGAGAGCTGCAAGTTCCAAACAGAAACTGGGGAGTGGGATATAGATAAATCCCCTCCAGAAGGAACCAGGGGCAACCAAACAACCCCGCTTCGTGACAAATTGGTGTGAGTAGTGGGGACGATAAAGATATCCTCCCCGGGATCCCTGACATATACGCTGGGATCTGTGACATAGTGTTGGCAGCACAGTGTGAACTGTGACAATCCTGGAGCCGATCATTGGTAACGTGAGACTGTGATCATCCTGGAGCCGATCATTGGTAACGTGAGACTGTGATCATCCTGGAGCCGATCATTGGTAACGTGAGACTGTGATCATCCTGGAGCCGATCATTGGTAACGTGAGACTGTGATCATCCTGGAGCCGATCATTGGTAACGTGAGACTGTGATCATCCTGGAGCCGATCATTGGTAACGTGAGACTGTGATCATCCTGGAGCCGATCATTGGTAACGTGAGACTGTGATCATCCTGGAGCCGATCATTGGTAACGTGAGACTGTGATCATCCTGGAGCCGATCATTGGTAACGTGAGACTGTGATCATCCTGGAGCCGATCATTGGTAACGTGAGACTGTCTGTGATCATCCTGGAGCCGATCATTGGTAACGTGAGACTGTTTGTGATCATCCTGGAGTCGATCATTGGTAACGTGAGACTGTGATCATCCTGGAGCCGATCATTGGTAACGTGAGACTGTCTGTGATCCTCCTGGAGCCGATCATTGGTAACATGAGACTGCCTGTGATCATCCTGGAGCCGATCATTGGTAACGTGAGACTGTGATCATCCTGGAGCCGATCACTGGTAACGTGAGACTGTGATCATCCTGGAGCCGATCATTGGTAATATGAGACTGTGATCATCCTGGAGCCGATCATTGGTAATGTGAGACTGTGTTCATCCTGGAGCCGATCATTGGTAACGTGAAACTGTCTGTGATCATCCTGGAGCTGATCATTGGTAACGTGAGACTGTGATCATCCTGGAGCCGATCATTGGTAACGTGAGACTGTGATCATCCTGGAGCCGATCATTGGTAACATGAGACTGTGATCATCCTGGAGCCGATCATTGGTAACGTTAGACTGTGATCATCCTGGAGCCGATCATTGGTAACGTGAGACTGTCTGTGATCATCCTGGAGCCGATCATTGGTAACGTGAGACAGTCTGTGATCATCCTGGAGCCGATCATTGGTAACGTGAGACTGTCTGTGATCATCCTGGAGCCGATCATTGGTAACGTGAGACTGTGATCATCCTGGAGCCGATCATTGGTAACGTGAGACTGTGATCATCCTGGAGTCGATCATTGGTAACGGGAGACTGTGATCATCCTGGAGCCGATCAATGGTAACGTGAGACTGTCTGTGATCATCCTGGAGCCAATCATTGGTAACGTGAGACTGTCTGTGATCATCCTGGAGCCGATCATTGGTAACGTGAGACTGTCTGTGATCATCCTGGAGCTGATCATTGGTAACGTGAGACTGTCTGTGATCATCCTGGAGCCGATCATTGGTAACGTGAGACTGTCTGTGATCATCCTGGAGCCGATCATTGGTAACGTGAGAGTGTCTGTGATCATCCTGGAGCCGATCATTGGTAACGTGAGACTGTCTGTGATCATCCTGGAGCCGATCAGTGGTAACGTGAGACTGTCTGTGATCATCCTGGAGCCGATCATTGGTAACATGAGACTGTCTGTGATCATCCTGGAGCCGATCATTGGTAACGGGAGACTGTGATCATCCTGGAGCCGATCAATGGTAACGTGAGACTGTGATCATCCTGGAGCCGATCATTGGTAACGGGAGACTGTGATCATCCTGGAGCCGATCACTGGTAACGTGAGACTGTCTGTGATCATCCTGGAGCCGATCATTGGAAATGTGAGACTGTGATCATCCTGGAGCCGATCATTGGTAACGTGAGACTGTCTGTGATCATCCTGGAGCCGATCATTGGTAACGTGAGACCGTGATCATCCTGGAGCCGATCATTGGTAACGTGAGACTGTCTGTGATCATCCTGGAGCCGATCATGGGTAACGTGAGACCGTGATCATCCTGAAGCCGATCATTGGTAACGTGAGACTGTCTGTGATCATCCTGGAGCCGATCATTGGTAACGTGAGACTGTGATCATCCTGGAGCCGATCATTGCTAACATGAGACTGTGATCATCCTGGAGCCGATCATTGGTAACGTGAGACTGTGATCATCCTGGAGCCGATCATTGGTAACGTGAGACTGTCTGTGATCATCCTGGAGCCGATCATTGGTAACGTGAGACTGTCTGTGATCATCCTGGAGCCGATCATTGGTAACATGAGACTGTCTGTGATCATCCTGGAGCCGATCATTGGTAACGTGAGACTGTGATCATCCGTGAGCCGATCATTGGTAACGTGAAACTGTGATCATCCTGGAGTCGATCATTGGTAACGGGAGACTGTGATCATCCTGGAGCCGATCAATGGTAATGTGAGACTGTGATCATCCTGGAGCCGATCATTGGTAACGGGAGACTGTGATCATCCTGGAGCCGATCATTCGTAACGTGAGACTGTCTGTGATCATCCTGGAGCCGATCATTGGTAACGTGAGACTGTCTGTGATCATCCTGGAGCCGATCATTGGTAACGTGAGACTGTCTGTGATCATCCTGGAGCCGATCATTGGTAACGTGAGACTGTCTGTGATCATCCTGGAGCCGATCATTGGTAACGTGAGAGTGTCTGTGATCATCCTGGAGCCGATCATTGGTAACGTGAGACTGTCTGTGATCATCCTGGAGCCGATCACTGGTAACGTGAGACTGTGATCATCCTGGAGCCGATCATTGGTAACGTCAGACTGTGTTCATCCTGGAGCCGATCATTGGTAACCTGAGACTGTGATCATCCTGGAGCTGATCATTGGTAACGTGAGACTGTGTGATCATCCTGGAGCCGATCATTGGTAACGTGAGACTGTCTGTGACCATCCTGGAGCCGATCATTGGTAACGGGAGACTGTGATCATCCTGGAGCCGATCAATGGTAACGTGAGACTGTGATCATCCTGGAGCCGATCATTGGTAACGTGAGACTGTCTGTGATCATCCTGGAGCCGATCATTGGTAACGTGAGACTGTCTGTGATCATCCTGGAGCCGATCATTGGTAACATGAGACTGTCTGTGATCATCCTGGAGCCGATCATTGGTAACGGGAGACTGTGATCATCCTGGAGCCGATCAATGGTAACGTGAGACTGTTATCATCCTGGAGCCGATCATTGGTAACGGGAGACTGTGATCTTCCTGGAGCCGATCACTGGTAACGTGAGACTGTCTGTGATCATCCTGGAGCCGATCATTGGAAATGTGAGACTGTGATCATCCTGGAGCCGATCATTGGTAACGTGAGACTGTCTGTGATCATCCTGGAGCCGATCATTGGTAACGTGAGACTGTCTGTGATCATCCTGGAGCCGATCATGGGTAACGTGAGACCGTGATCATCCTGAAGCCGATCATTGGTAACGTGAGACTGTCTGTGATCATCCTGGAGCCGATCATTGGTAACGTGAGACTGTGATCATCCTGGAGCCGATCATTGGTAACATGAGACTGTGATCATCCTGGAGCCGATCATTGGTAACGTGAGACTGTGATCATCCTGGAGCCGATCATTGGTAACGTGAGACTGTCTGTGATCATCCTGGAGCCGATCATTGGTAACGTGAGACTGTCTGTGATCATCCTGGAGCCGATCATTGGTAACATGAGACTGTCTGTGATCATCCTGGAGCCGATCATTGGTAACGTGAGACTGTGATCATCCGTGAGCCGATCATTGGTAACGTGAGACTGTGATCATCCTGGAGTCGATCATTGGTAACGGGAGACTGTGATCATCCTGGAGCCGATCAATGGTAATGTGAGACTGTGATCATCCTGGAGCCGATCATTGGTAACGGGAGACTGTGATCATCCTGGAGCCGATCATTGGTAACGTGAGACTGTCTGTGATCATCCTGGAGCCGATCATTGGTAACGTGAGACTGTGATCATCCTGGAGCCGATCATTGGTAACGGGAGGCTGTCTGTGATCATCCTGGAGCCGATCATTGGTAACGTGAGACTGTCTGTGATCATCCTGGAGCCAATCATTGGTAACGTGAGACTGTGATCATCCTGGAGCCGATCATTGGTAACGTGAGACCGTGATCATCCTGAAGCCGATCATTAGTAACGTGAGACTGTGATCATCCTGGAGCTGATCATTGGTAACGTGAGACTGTCTGTGATCATCCTGGAGCCGATCATTGGTGGAGTCTTTCCCATTCTTCCATCATTACAATGGTCGTCTTCCACTTTCTTCCTCGTCTCTCTGGTTTGGCTTTCCATTATATATCATTGTAGCTGAACGGCCGATCATTGTCTGCACTTCTGTATAAATTTTTTCCTTCTCCAATCACCTGTTTAATCACAGTCTTCTGTTCTTCTGAGCAATGTCTGGAACGCCCCATGTTCCTCAGCCTTTCCAGGAGAAATACATGTACAACATGTCCTGGCTTAGATAAGGGCCATCGGATTCACACCCGTCTCTTCACAGAATGATGGACCTCTCTGATTGACCTCCATACTGATATTATTGTGATCACCCCCCTGTCAATTATTCTAATACACAGACTCAGAAACCTGCAGATGGTGAATGTGGAGTCTGGTGGTTTTCTTATCTACTGCACCGACTGGTAAATTGTGTGACGTGGTGATAGAATTTATACCAAAACCAGGGATTCATCTGGTGAGTGATATTGGACGGAGGATATTCTGAACACTACTGTGATATCAGTGTATATGAGGAGTGGGAATGGCGCAGACGCTGGTATTCGGAGGCTCTGTACCTGGGCACGGTGCCCATGGATTACCTCCATAGAATGCTATGCCCGGGCAACCATCACAGATGGATCTATTTTCCCATCCCGGAATCCCATCACAGAGCATTGCACTCGTCTCTCGCAGAGCGTTATGTCCTCTGGGCGCCATCACTCATGGTACAGATATCCTGGTAGACCACGTCCCAGTCCAGGACACTTTTGCTGCAGATGAATAGAGTTGAGTGAATTTGTTCGGGTTCCCTCTTATTCGGCCAGCTATAACCCGGCCGCTCCGCTGTTCGGCACCACAGCTGCATGTGACCAAGATAAACTTGGCACACACTTAGTGGGATGCAGTGAGATTTTAATTAGGAGAGTACATACAGTAGACGTTTCGGTCAAACATAGACCTTCATCAATGTACTATAACAGAACAAATAATATATATAACAAAATCAAAATAAAGTATTTACATATTACACCCATATGTGGGTCAAAGATAGGCAGATTAATACATGAACATAGCAGTGTATGGTTATGTACAGGAGCACGAGATTTATAAGAAGATAACCAAATTAAATGTCCAAGCATCATAGTAAATCCTAGCATGAAGATAAGAGACGTGCTCTAACTGAGTGAGGTCAATGAGCGTGTTACTGCTATTAGTGAGACCGACGTGTCATGCAATGGACAAGTACCTACCCTCTCAAGAATCCCAGATTATAGGGGGTCACAATAGTAATAGTGAGCGGAAACCTGTGGTGGCACGAAAAAGGAATAACACAAGACTCCTATATTATACTGGCCGAGATGTGACTACAATGAGTAGTGAGGAATAGGCGTTACCTACCCTGCTTGCTGCAGTAGATAAAGGGGCCTGAGATCGGCACTATGGGGTTAAAATAATGATAGCCATAATGCAAAAGAAAGCAGGTTTGTGCGATCTCCGAAATACTTGCTGTGCGCACACATAACTTACCCGGTGATAGGCTGTATGGGACGCGGTGTCCACCGCTAGTCCAGAAGGTGAGGAGAGCACACCCGGGCGGCCTTAAAAAGGCGCGCTAGAAAGAGACGCGCTACAGGAAGCGTCTGACCGGAAGTGACGTCGGGTGCCTGTATAACATTGTGCGTTCCATCTAGGGAAGATGGGCGGAGATATGCGCTCCACCCGGAGCATGCGCAGAGAGAATAATAACCTGCTACTACGATAGTGAGTCTGTAAGGTGGCGTTTAACACAGGATATAAGTGAATGTGCCATCCTAAACAGGCGTGATGGTGTACCGCTGGTTTATACTCCTGGTGACAGTTGAAAAGAGTGAGAGTGGGTGTGCTGATCTTGATCACAAGAAATTAATATAGACGATTCTGTAAAAGAAATATATAGTTAGTACAATGAATAGAGGAGTAGATTACACATACACAACAATGCAGCAGAGAGACTAGAAAAACCTCACCTCTCTTGATCAACAAGCTCTTAATTCCCTACAAACCGATAAGGGCATAATTATCAAACCAGCGGATAAAGGGGGTGGGATAGTGGTTATGGATAAGGTCAAGTATATTCAAGAGGCGTATCGCCAATTACATGACACATCCATCTATACCCCCCTGGATAGGGATCCCACTAACATAATCAAGAATATGATCAAAGATACCCTCACAAAATACTGCGAGGAGGGTGTATTAGATCAAAAGACTTGTGAATACCTTACTAAACAGAATCCTATTACTCCGGTATTTTATATCTTGCCAAAGATCCATAAAAATTTGGACAATCCACCAGGCAGACCTATTGTCGCCTCGACAGAATCTGTCCTATCACCAATTTCAAAATTTATAGAAAAGATCCTCACACCTCTGATCCAACAAACCCGTTCCTTCCTACTGGATACGGGTAAATTTTTAGAACTTATCCAAAACCTCACCACTATTTCAAAAGAAGCGTTTTTGGTGACATTTGATGTCAAGGACCTATATACATCGATACCGCACATTGAGGGGATAAAATCGGTCAGGACCCTACTCACATCCTCCAAGATGGATCTAGTACAAATTAATCTCTGCTGTGACTTACTTTCTATCATTTTGACTAAGAATTTTTTTCTGTTTGAAGATCAATTCTTTTTACAAACGCGTGGGACCGCCATGGGCAGTAACGCAGCACCTCCATATGCTAACTGCTACATGGCTGACTATGAGGAGAGTTCCATTTACACCAACAACCTATTCCAGACCCATGCCTTAGTGTGGAAGAGATATATCGATGATATATTTTGTATCTGGGATGGCCCAGAAGAAACGTTGAAAACTTTCTTTCTTTTTCTAAAAACATCATGGCCTGGTCTTGATTTTACAATGTCGTATAATCAGAAAGAGGTTAATTTCTTAGACACACTAGTCTGTAAGAATGGTGAGGGAGAACTCTCTACAGACCTCTTCACAAAACCAACAGACCGAAACAGTCTCCTTCACTACCACAGCTTCCATCCCACCAGAATGAAAAATTCCATTCCCAAATCGCAATTTAAAAGGGTCCATAGGATAGTCTCTGACAAAACTAAACAGACACAACGATTGGATGAGATGCGTTCCAAATTCCTTGAAAGAGGCTATCCGCCCCCAACTCTAAACACATCAGAAACCATCCCCACTACCAGAGCCAATGCTAAGGATCGCATTCCGTTTGTCCATGACTACCATCCCCTGTCATACATTCTACATAGGTCCATAAGACGCTACTGGCACATCCTAGGGACAGCTCACCCTAGGATTAAGGAATTTAAGGAACCTTTCCTTCCCTGCTTCAGGAGACCACGGAACATTAGAGACAAGTTAGTTAGGGCTGATATAGGCACAACACAACAGACGCCAAAACAGCGTTTTCTCACCAACCCGAAATATGGGACATTTCCTTGTTTGCAATGTACACAGTGCAACAACGTCACGAGAGGTTCTACCTTTTACCATCCCCACAATGGGAAACAATACAATATCAAAGGATACTTCACTTGCGACACATCTTTTGTGGTCTATTTACTAAAATGTCCGTGTGGATTGTGTTATATTGGAGAAACAACACAATCCATAAGAGACCGAATCTCCAAACATAAATCCATGATCAGATGCAAAAATACATTGTTGCCTATTCCACATCATTTCATAACACAAGGACATACTGTCGCCCAACTCAAGTTTCAGGTGTTGGAGCAGGTTACACCGCTACGTAGAGGGGGCGATAGGGTGAACCTGCTCAAAAAGAGAGAAGCCTATTGGATCCATGAATTGCAGACCTTAACCCCTATGGGTCTAAATAGAGAGTATGATATTGGATCTTTTATGGCTTGATGAAACAATTTCATTGTTTTTCTAGTCTCTCTGCTGCATTGTTATGTATGTGTAATCTACTCCTCTATTCATTGTACTAACTATATATTTCTTTTACAGAATCGTCTATATTAATTTCTTGTGATCAAGATCAGCACACCCACTCTCACTCTTTTCAACTGTCACCAGGAGTATAAACCAGCGGTACACCATCACGCCTGTTTAGGATGGCACATTCACTTATATCCTGTGTTAAACGCCACCTTACAGACTCACTATCGTAGTAGCAGGTTATTATTCTCTCTGCGCATGCTCCGGGTGGAGCGCATATCTCCGCCCACCTTCCCTAGATGGAACGCACAATGTTATACAGGCACCCGACGTCACTTCCGGTCAGACGCTTCCTGCAGCGCGTCTCCTTCTAGCGCGCCTTTTTAAGGCTGCCCGGGTGTGCTCTCCTCACCTTCTGGACTAGCGGTGGACACCGCGTCCCATACAGCCTATCACCGGGTAAGTTATGTGTGCGCACAGCAAGTATTTCGGAGATCGCACAAACCTGCTTTCTTTTGCATTATGGCTATCATTATTTTAACCCCATAGTGCCGATCTCAGGCCCCTTTATCTACTGCAGCAAGCAGGGTAGGTAACGCCTATTCCTCACTACTCATTGTAGTCACATCTCGGCCAGTATAATATAGGAGTCTTGTGTTATTCCTTTTTCGTGCCACCACAGGTTTCCGCTCACTACTACTATTGTGACCCCCTATAATCTGGGATTCTTGAGAGGGTAGGTACTTGTCCATTGCATGACACGTCGGTCTCACTAATAGCAGTAACACGCTCATTGACCTCACTCAGTTAGAGCACGTCTCTTATCTTCATGCTAGGATTTACTATGATGCTTGGACATTTAATTTGGTTATCTTCTTATAAATCTCGTGCTCCTGTACATAACCATACACTGCTATGTTCATGTATTAATCTGCCTATCTTTGACCCACATATGGGTGTAATATGTAAATACTTTATTTTGATTTTGTTATATATATTATTTTTTCTGTTATAGTACATTGATGAAGGTCTATGTTTGACCGAAACGTCTACTGTATGTACTCTCCTAATTAAAATCTCACTGCATCCCACTAAGTGTGTGCCAAGTTTATCTTCTACACTATATGGTTTGGGCGCCTACTTGAGCACCACTGATATTAGCTGTGCCTACGGTTATTATTCTAAGCTGCATGTGACCGGCACGACACATAAAATCACACACCAAGATTATGAAAAACACATGCGAATATAGAAAAAGGAAAAATTACACCAGAATAAAAGAACCCAAAGTGTCTTTAATAAAAACATGATGTTTTTTATTCTAATGTAATTTTTCTTTTTTCTATATTTGCATGTGCCTTTTACAATCTTGGTGTGTGATTTTATTTATATATCTATCTACATAATCGTCTAAGGGATACTTCCGTCTGTCTGTCTGTAACAGAAATTCCGCATCGCTGATTGGTCGCGGTCAGCAGGCCGCGACCAATCAGCGACAGGCACAGTCCGGCCGCGAATTGGCCCCTCCCTACTCCCCTCCAGTCAGTTCCAGTGTGTCGCCCCCATCCCGGACCAACTTTTTACTATTGATGCGGCCTATGCAGCATCAATAGTAAAAAGATAGAATGTTAAAAATAATAATAAAAAAAATCATGCTATTCTCACTTTCCGTCGCCTCCGCAACTTTCCCGCTCCTCCCAATGCTCTCCGCAGCTTCCATTCCCAGAGATACATTGCAAAATTACCCAGATGACTTAGCGGTCTCGTGAGACCGCTATGTCATCTGGGTAATTTCGCAATGCATCACTAGGAACGGAAGCTGCCGGCCGCATCGCGAGGAGCGGGGCAGCTACAGTGGACGACGGAAGGTGAGAATATAACTATTTTTTAATTCTTTTTTTTCACAGGTATATGGTGCCCACACTGCTGTATACTACGTGGGCTGTGTTATATACTACATGGGCTGTTATATACTACGTGGGCTGTGTTATATACTACGTGGGCTGTGCTATATAATACGTGGCCTGTGTTATATACTATATGGGCTGTGTTATATACTACGTGGCTGTGTTATATACTATGTGGCTGTCTGTTATATACTACGTGGCTGCTATATATTACGTGGCTGTGCTATATACTACGTGGGCTGTGTTATATACTATGTGGCTGCTATATACTACATCGCCGTGCTATATACTACGTGGCTGTGCAATATACTACGTGGCTGTGCTATATACTACGTGGCTGCTATATATTACGTGGCTGCTATATACTATGTGACTGCTATATACTACGTGGCTGCTATATATTACTTCGCTGTGCTAGATACTACGTGCCTGTGCTCTATACTACGTGGCTGTGCAATATACTACGTGGCTGTGCTATATTCTATGTGGCTGCTATATACTACATCGCTGTGCTATATACTACGTGCCTGTGCTATATACATCGCTGTGCTATATACTACGTGGCTGTGCTATATACTGCGTGGGCTGTGTTATATACTACGTGGCTGCTATATACTACATCGCTGTGCTATATACTACATACCTGTGCTATATACATCGCTGTGCTATATGCTACGTGCCTGTGCTATATACATCGCTGTGCTATATACTACATGGCTGCTATATATTACGTGGCTGCTATATACTCTGTGACTGCTATGTACTACGTGGCTGTCTGTGTTATATACTATGTGGCTGCTATATATTACTTTGCTGTGCTATATACTACGTGGGCTGTTATATATTACGTGGCTGCTATATACTATGTGACTGCTATATACTATGTGGCTGTCTGTGTTATATACTACGTGGCTGCTACGGTGGGGCAAAAAAGTATTTAGTCAGTCAGCAATAGTGCAAGTTCCACCACTTAAAAGGATGAGAGGCGTCTGTAATTTACATCGTAGGTAGACCTCAACTATGGGAGACAAACTGAGAAAAAAAAATCCAGAAAATCACATTGTCTGTTTTTTTAACATTTTATTTGCATATTATGGTGGAAAATAAGTATTTGGTCAGAAACAAAATTTCATCTCAATACTTTGTAATATATCCTTTGTTGGCAATGACAGAGGTCAAACGTTTTCTGTAAGTCTTCACAAGGTTGCCACACATTGTTGTTGGTATGTTGGCCCATTCCTCCATGCAGATCTCCTCTAGAGCAGTGATGTTTTTGGCTTTTCGCTTGGCAACACGGACTTTCAACTCCCTCCAAAGGTTTTCTATAGGGTTGAGATCTGGAGACTGGCTAGGCACTCCAGGACCTTGAAATGCTTCTTACGAAGCCACTCCTTTGTTGCCCTGGCGGTGTGCTTTGGATCATTGTCATGTTGAAAGACCCAGCCACGTTTCATCTTCAATGCCCTTGCTGATGGAAGGAGGTTTGCACTCAAAATCTCACGATACATGGTCCCATTCATTCTTTCATGTACCCGGATCAGTCGTCCTGGCCCCTTTGCAGAGAAACAGCCCCAAAGCATGATGTTTCCACCACCATGCTTTACAGTAGGTATGGTGTTTGATGGATGCAACTCAGTATTCTTTTTCCTCCAAACACGACAAGTTGTGTTTCTACCAAACAGTTCCAGTTTGGTTTCATCAGACCATAGGACATTCTCCAAAACTCCTCTGGATCATCCAAATGCTCTCTAGCAAACTTCAGACGGGCCCGGACATGTACTGGCTTAAGCAGTGGGACACGTCTGGCACTGCAGGATCTGAGTCCATGGTGGCGTAGTGTGTTACTTATGGTAGGCCTTGTTACATTGGTCCCAGCTCTCTGCAGTTCATTCACTAGGTCCCCCCGCGTGGTTCTGGGATTTTTGCTCACCGTTCTTGTGATCATTCTGACCCCACGGGGTGGGATTTTGCGTGGAGCCCCAGATCGAGGGAGATTATCAGTGGTCTTGTATGTCTTCCATTTTCTAATTATTGCTCCCCCTGTTGATTTCTTCACTCCAAGCTGGTTGGCTATTGCAGATTCAGTCTTCCCAGCCTGGTGCAGGGCTACAATTTTGTTTCTGGTGTCCTTTGACAGCTCTTTGGTCTTCACCATAGTGGAGTTTGGAGTCAGACTGTTTGAGGGTGTGCACAGGTGTCTTTTTATACTGACAACAAGTTTAAACAGGTGCCATTACTACAGGTAATGAGTGGAGGAAAGAGGAGACTCTTAAAGAAGAAGTTACAGGTCTGTGAGAGCCAGAAATCTTGACTGTTTGTTTCTGACCAAATACTTATTTTCCACCATAATATGCAAAAAAAAATGATTAAAAAAAACAGACAATGTGATTTTCTGGATTTTTTTTTCTCAGTTTGTCTCCCATAGTTGAGGTCTACCTATGATGTAAATTACAGACGCCTCTCATCTTTTTAAGTGGTGGAGCTTGCACTATTGCTGACTGACTAAATACTTTTTTGCCCCACTGTATATATTACTTTGCTGTGCTATATACTACGTGGCTGCTATATACTACATCACTGTGTTATATACTACGTGCCTGTGCTATATACTACGTGGCTGTGCAATATAGTACGTGGCTGTGCTATATACTACGTGGGCTGTGTTATATACTACAGCGCTGTGCTATATACTACGTGCCTGTGCTATATACTATGTGGCTGTGCAATATACTATGTGGCTGTGCTATATACTGTGTGGGCTGTGTTATATACTACGTGGCTGTGCTATATACTACGTGGCTGCTATATACTACGTGGCTGTGCTATATATTACGCGGCCAACCGCGACCAATCAGCGAAACGCGAATTCGTGCGGGATTTCAACCACGCTTCGCTGATTGGTCGTGCCCGGCTGGCCGCGACCAATCAGCGATATTGGTGCAGAATTTAACCCCCACTCACAGCGTGATGTACATACATATTCTAGAATACCCAATGCGTTAGAATTGGGCCACCATCTAGTGTATATATATATATATCTACTATATAATTGTCTAAGGGTCACTTCCGTCTGTCTGTCCTTCTGTCACGGTTATTCATTCGCTGATTGGTCTCGCCAGCTGCCTGTCATGGCTGCTGCGACCAATCAGCGACGGGCACAGTCCGGAAGAAAATGGCCGCTCCTTACACCCCGCAGTCAGTGCTTGTCGCCCGCATACTCCCCTCCGGTCACCGCTAACACAGGGTTAATGCCGGCGGTAACGGACCGCATTATGCCGCGGTTAACGCACTCCATTACCGCCGCTATTAACCCTGTGTGTCCCCAACTTTTTACTATTGACGCTGCCTTTGCGGCATCAATAGTAAAAAATGTAATGTTAAAAATAAAAAAAAATAAACCTGCTATACTCACCCTCCGTAGTCCGCCGAGCCGCTCCGGCCGGCTGCCATCTTCCGCTGCAGTTTCCAGTGGCAAAGATGGTATGGCAGAAGGACCTGCCATGATGTCACGGTCATGTGACCGCGATGTCATCACAGGTCCTGCGCTCTGATACCAACTCTGGCTGGGACTGGAAGCTGCCGTGGACTACAAGGGGCCTTCGGAAAGGTGAGTATATGTTTATTTTTTATTTTTTCACCTGTGACAAACCTGGCTGGGCTATATACTACGTAGCTGGGCAATATACTACGTGACTGGGCTATATACTACGTAGCTGGGCAATATACTACGTGGCTGGGCAATATACTACGTGGCTGGGCAATATACTACGTGGCTGGGCAATATACTACGCGGCTGGGCAATATACTACGTGGCTGGGCAATATACTACGTGGCTGGGCAATATACTACGTAGCTGGGCAATATACTACGTGGCTGGGCAATATACTACGTGACTGGGCAATATACTACGTGGCTGGGCAATATACTAAGTAGCTGGGCAATATACTACGTGGCTGGGCAATATACTATGTGGTTGGGCAATGTACTACGTAGCTGGGCAATATACTACGTGACTGGGCAATATACTACGTGGCTGGGCAATATACTACGTGGCTGGGCAATATACTAAGTAGCTGGGCAATATACTACGTGGCTGGGCAATATACTAAGTAACTGGGCAATATACTACGTGACTGGGCAATATACTACGTGGCTGGGCAATATACTACGTGGCTGGGCAATATACTACGTGGCTGGGCAATATACTACGTGGCTGGGCAATATACTAAGTAGCTGGGCAATATACTACGTGGTTGTGCAATGTACTACGTAGCTGGGCAATATACTACGTGGCTGGGCAATATACTACGTGGCTGGGCAATATACTAAGTAGCTGGGCAATATACTACGTGACTGGGCAATATACTACGTGGCTGGGCAATATACTACGTGGCTGGGCAATATACTACATGGCTGGGCAATATACTAAGTAGCTGGGCAATATACTACGTGACTGGGCAATACACTATGTAGCTGGGCAATATACTACGTGGCTGGGCAATATACTACGTTACTGGGCAATATACTATGTAGCTGAGCAGTATACTACGTGGCTGGGCAATATACTATGTGACTGGGCAATATACTATGTGACTGGGCAATATACTACGTGACTGGGCAATATACTACGTGGCTGGGCAATATACTACATGGCTGGGCAATATACTAAGTAGCTGGGCAATATACTACGTGACTGGGCAATACACTATGTAGCTGGGCAATATACTACATCGCTGGGCAATATACTACGTGACTGGGCAATATACTACGTGGCTGGGCAATATACTACGTGGCTGGGCAATATACTACGTAGCTGGGCAATACACTACGCAGCTGGGCAATATACTAAGTGGCTGGGCAATGTACTACGTGACTGGGCAATATACTAAGTGGCTGGGCAATATACTACGTGGCTGGGCAATATACTACATGGCTGGACGATATACTACGCGACTGGGCAATATACTAAGTGGCTGGGCAATATACTACGTGGGTGGGCGATATACTACGTGACTGGGCAATATACTACGTGGCTGGGCAATATACTACTTCGCTGTGCAATATACTACGTGGCTCTGTGCTGTATACTACGTGGCTGGGCAATATACTACGTGGCTGGGCAATATACTACATGGCTCTGTGCTGTATACTACATGGCTGGGCAATATACTACGTGGCTGGGCAATACACTATGTAGCTGGGCAATATACTACGTCGCTGGGCAATATACTACGTTGCTGGGCAATATACTACGTGACTGGGCAATATACTACGTCGCTGGGCAATATACTACGTGACTGGGCAATATACTACGTGGCTGGGCAATATACTACGTGGCTGGGCAATATACTACGTGGCTCTGTGCTGTATACTACTTCGCTGTGCAATATACTACGTGGCTGGGCAATATACTAAGTAGCTGGGCAATACACTACGTGGCTGGGCAATATACTATGTGGTTGGGCAATGTACTACGTAGCTGGGCAATATACTACGTGACTGGGCAATATACTACGTGGCTGGGCAATATACTACGTGGCTGGGCAATATACTAAGTAGCTGGGCAATATACTACGTGGCTGGGCAATATACTAAGTAACTGGGCAATATACTACGTGACTGGGCAATATACTACGTGGCTGGGCAATATACTACGTGGCTGGGCAATATACTACGTGGCTGGGCAATATACTACGTGGCTGGGCAATATACTAAGTAGCTGGGCAATATACTACGTGGTTGTGCAATGTACTACGTAGCTGGGCAATATACTACGTGGCTGGGCAATATACTACGTGGCTGGGCAATATACTAAGTAGCTGGGCAATATACTACGTGACTGGGCAATATACTACGTGGCTGGGCAATATACTACGTGGCTGGGCAATATACTACATGGCTGGGCAATATACTAAGTAGCTGGGCAATATACTACGTGACTGGGCAATACACTATGTAGCTGGGCAATATACTACGTGGCTGGGCAATATACTACGTTACTGGGCAATATACTATGTAGCTGAGCAGTATACTACGTGGCTGGGCAATATACTATGTGACTGGGCAATATACTATGTGACTGGGCAATATACTACGTGACTGGGCAATATACTACGTGGCTGGGCAATATACTACATGGCTGGGCAATATACTAAGTAGCTGGGCAATATACTACGTGACTGGGCAATACACTATGTAGCTGGGCAATATACTACATGGCTGGGCAATATACTACGTGACTGGGCAATATACTACGTGGCTGGGCAATATACTACGTGGCTGGGCAATATACTACGTAGCTGGGCAATACACTACGCAGCTGGGCAATATACTAAGTGGCTGGGCAATGTACTACGTGACTGGGCAATATACTAAGTGGCTGGGCAATATACTACGTGGCTGGGCAATATACTACATGGCTGGACGATATACTACGCGACTGGGCAATATACTAAGTGGCTGGGCAATATACTACGTGGGTGGGCGATATACTACGTGACTGGGCAATATACTACGTGGCTGGGCAATATACTACTTCGCTGTGCAATATACTACGTGGCTCTGTGCTGTATACTACGTGGCTGGGCAATATACTACGTGGCTGGGCAATATACTACATGGCTGGGCAATATACTACGTGGCTGGGCAATACACTATGTAGCTGGGCAATATACTACGTCGCTGGGCAATATACTACGTTGCTGGGCAATATACTACGTGACTGGGCAATATACTACGTCGCTGGGCAATATACTACGTGACTGGGCAATATACTACGTGGCTGGGCAATATACTACGTGGCTGGGCAATATACTACGTGGCTCTGTGCTGTATACTACTTCGCTGTGCAATATACTACGTGGCTGGGCAATATACTACGTCACTGGGCAATATACTACGTGGCTGGGCAATATACTACGTGACTGGGCTATATACTACATAACATAGTAACATAGTAACATAGTTAGTAAGGCCGAAAAAAGACATTTGTCCATCCAGTTCAGCCTATATTCCATCATAATAAATACCCAGATCTACGTCCTTCTACAGAACCTAATAATTGTATGATACAATATTGTTCTGCTCCAGGAAGACATCCAGGCCTCTCTTGAACCCCTCGACTGAGTTCGCCATCACCACCTCCTCAGGCAAGCAATTCCAGATTCTCACTGCCCTAACAGTAAAGAATCCTCTTCTATGTTGGTGGAAAAACCTTCTCTCCTCCAGACGCAAAGAATGCCCCCTTGTGCCCGTCACCTTCCTTGGTATAAACAGATCCTCAGCGAGATATTTGTATTGTCCCCTTATATACTTATACATGGTTATTAGATCGCCCCTCAGTCGTCTTTTTTCTAGACTAAATAATCCTAATTTCGCTAATCTATCTGGGTATTGTAGTTCTCCCATCCCCTTTATTAATTTTGTTGCCCTCCTTTGTACTCTCTCTAGTTCCATTATATCCTTCCTGAGCACCGGTGCCCAAAACTGGACACAGTACTCCATGTGCGGTCTAACTAGGGATTTGTACAGAGGCAGTATAATGCTCTCATCATGTGTATCCAGACCTCTTTTAATGCACCCCATGATCCTGTTTGCCTTGGCAGCTGCTGCCTGGCACTGGCTGCTCCAGGTAAGTTTATCATTAACTAGGATCCCCAAGTCCTTCTCCCTGTCAGATTTACCCAGTGGTTTCCCGTTCAGTGTGTAATGGTGATATTGATTCCCTCTTCCCATGTGTATAACCTTACATTTATCATTGTTAAACCTCATCTGCCACCTTTCAGCCCAAGTTTCCAACTTATCCAGATCCATCTGTAGCAGAATACTATCTTCTCTTGTATTAACTGCTTTACATAGTTTTGTATCATCTGCAAATATCGATATTTTACTGTGTAAACCTTCTACCAGATCATTAATGAATATGTTGAAGAGAACAGGTCCCAATACTGACCCCTGCGGTCCCCACTGGTCACAGCGACCCAGTTAGAGACTATACCATTTATAACCACCCTCTGCTTTCTATCACTAAGCCAGTTACTAACCCATTTACACACATTTTCCCCCAGACCAAGCATTCTCATTTTGTGTACCAACCTCTTGTGCGGCACGGTATCAAACGCTTTGGAAAAATCGAGATATACCACGTCCAATGACTCACCGTGGTCCAGCCTATAGCTTACCTCTTCATAAAAACTGATTAGATTGGTTTGACAGGAGCGATTTCTCATAAACCCATGCTGATATGGAGTTAAACAGTTATTCTCATTGAGATAATCCAGAATAACATCCCTCAGAAACCCTTCAAATATTTTACCAACAATAGAGGTTAGACTTACTGGCCTATAATTTCCAGGTTCACTTTTAGAGCCCTTTTTGAATATTGGCACCACATTTGCTATGCGCCAATCCTGCGGAACAGACCCTGTCGCTATAGAGTCCCTAAAAATAAGAAATAATGGTTTATCTATTACATTACTTAGTTCTCTTAGTACTCGTGGGTGTATGCCATCCGGACCCGGAGATTTATCTATTTTAATCTTATTTAGCCGGTTTCGCACCTCTTCTTGGGTTAGATTGGTGACCCTTAATATAGGGTTTTCATTGTTTCTTGGGATTTCACCTAGCATTTCATTTTCCACCGTGAATACCGTGGAGAAGAAGGTGTTTAATATGTTAGCTTTTTCCTCGTCATCTACAACCATTCTTTCCTCACTATTTTTTAAGGGGCCTACATTTTCAGTTTTTATTCTTTTACTATTGATATAGTTGAAGAACAGTTTGGGATTAGTTTTACTCTCCTTAGCAATGTGCTTCTCTGTTTCCTTTTTGGCAGCTTTAATTAGTTTTTTAGATAAAGTATTTTTCTCCCTATAGTTTTTTAGAGCTTCAATGGTGCCATCCTGCTTTAGTAGTGACTGGGCAATATACTACGTAGCTGGGCAATATACTACTTTGCTGTGCAATATACTACGTAGCTGGGCAATATACTACGTGGCTGGGCAATATACTACGTGGCTGGGCAATATACTACATAGCTGGGCAATATACTACTTTGCTGTGCAATATACTACGTGGCTCTGTGCTGTATACTATGTCACTCGGCAATATACTACGTCACTGGGCAATATACTATGTGGCTCTGTGCTGTATACTACGTGGCTGGGCAATATACTACTTCGCTGTGCAATATACTACGTGGCTGGGCAATATACTACTTCGCTGTGCAATATACTACGTGACTGGGCAATATACTACGTTGCTGTGTGATATACTATGTGACTGGGCAATATACTACGTGACTGGGCAATATACTACGTGACTGGGCAATATACTACGTGGCTGCGCAATATACTATGTGGCTGGGCAATATACTACGTGGCTGGGCAATATACTACGTGGCTGGGCAATATACTGGAAGAAAAACATTAGACTCGAACAAAGACGACCCAGGAAAACATACTCAGAAGGGAGGTAAGAACATTTCTAAAACAATCCACAGTGAGGAGATTGGAACAAAACAAAATCCTCTAAACTGCATGCTCGCAAACGCCAGAAGCCTGACAAACAAGATGGAAGAACTAGAAGCAGAAATATCTACAGGTAACTTTGACATAGTGGGAATAACCGAGACATGGTTAGATGAAAGCTATGACTGGGCAGTTAACTTACAGGGTTACAGTCTGTTTAGAAAGGATCGTAAAAATCGGAGAGGAGGAGGGGTTTGTCTCTATGTAAAGTCTTGTCTAAAGTCCACTTTAAGGGAGGATATTAGCGAAGGGAATGAAGATGTCGAGTCCATATGGGTTGAAATTCATGGAGGGAAAAATGGTAACAAAATTCTCATTGGGGTCTGTTACAAACCCCCAAATATAACAGAAAGCATGGAAAGTCTACTTCTAAAGCAGATAGATGAAGCTGCAACCCATAATGAGGTCCTGGTTATGGGGGACTTTAACTACCCGGATATTAACTGGGAAACAGAAACCTGTGAAACCCATAAAGGCAACAGGTTTCTGCTAATAACCAAGAAAAATTATCTTTCACAATTGGTGCAGAATCCAACCAGAGGAGCAGCACTTTTAGACCTAATACTATCTAATAGACCTGACAGAATAACAAATCTGCAGGTGGTCGGGCACCTAGGAAATAGCGACCACAATATTGTACAGTTTCACCTGTCTTTCACTAGGGGGACTTGTCAGGGAGTCACAAAAACATTGAACTTTAGGAAGGCAAAGTTTGAACAGCTTAGAGATGCCCTTAATCTGGTAGACTGGGACAATATCCTCAGAAATGAGAATACAGATAATAAATGGGAAATGTTTAAGAACATCCTAAATAGGCAGTGTAAGCGGTTTATACCTTGTGGGAATAAAAGGACTAGAAATAGGAAAAACCCAATGTGGCTAAACAAAGAAGTAAGACAGGCAATTAACAGTAAAAAGAAAGCATTTGCACTACTAAAGCAGGATGGCACCATTGAAGCTCTAAAAAACTATAGGGAGAAAAATACTTTATCTAAAAAACTAATTAAAGCTGCCAAAAAGGAAACAGAGAAGCACATTGCTAAGGAGAGTAAAACTAATCCCAAACTGTTCAACTATATCAATAGTAAAAGAATAAAAACTGAAAATGTAGGCCCCTTAAAAAATAGCGAGGAAAGAATGGTTGTAGATGACGAGGAAAAAGCTAACATATTAAACACCTTCTTCTCCACGGTATTCACGGTGGAAAATGAAATGCTAGGTGAAATCCCAAGAAACAATGAAAACCCTATATTAAGGGTCACCAATCTAACCCAAGAAGAGGTGCGAAACCGGCTAAATAAGATTAAAATAGATAAATCTCCGGGTCCGGATGGCATACACCCACGAGTACTAAGAGAACTAAGTAATGTAATAGATAAACCATTATTTCTTATTTTTAGTGACTCTATAGCAACAGGGTCTGTTCCGCAGGACTGGCGCATAGCAAATGTGGTGCCAATATTCAAAAAGGGCTCTAAAAGTGAACCTGGAAATTATAGGCCAGTAAGTCTAACCTCTATTGTTGGTAAAATATTTGAAGGGTTTCTGAGGGATGTTATTCTGGATTATCTCAATGAGAATAACTGTGTAACTCCATATCAGCATGGGTTTATGAGAAATCTCTCCTGTCAAACCAATCTAATCAGTTTTTATGAAGAGGTAAGCTATAGGCTGGACCACGGTGAGTCATTGGACGTGGTATATCTCGATTTTTCCAAAGCGTTTGATACCGTGCCGCACAAGAGGTTGGTACACAAAATGAGAATGCTCGGTCTGGGGGAAAATGTGTGTAAATGGGTTAGTAACTGGCTTAGTGATAGAAAGCAGAGGGTGGTTATAAATGGTATAGTCTCTAACTGGGTCGCTGTGACCAGTGGGGTACCGCAGGGGTCAGTATTGGGACCTGTTCTCTTCAACATATTCATTAATGATCTGGTAGAAGGTTTACACAGTAAAATATCGATATTTGCAGATGATACAAAACTATGTAAAGCAGTTAATACAAGAGAAGATAGTATTCTGCTACAGATGGATCTGGATAAGTTGGAAACTTGGGCTGAAAGGTGGCAGATGAGGTTTAACAATGATAAATGTAAGGTTATACACATGGGAAGAGGGAATCAATATCACCATTACACACTGAACGGGAAACCACTGGGTAAATCTGACAGGGAGAAGGACTTGGGGATCCTAGTTAATGATAAACTTACCTGGAGCAGCCAGTGCCAGGCAGCAGCTGCCAAGGCAAACAGGATCATGGGGTGCATTAAAAGAGGTCTGGATACACATGATGAGAGCATTATACTGCCTCTGTACAAATCCCTAGTTAGACCGCACATGGAGTACTGTGTCCAGTTTTGGGCACCGGTGCTCAGGAAGGATATAATGGAACTAGAGAGAGTACAAAGGAGGGCAACAAAATTAATAAAGGGGATGGGAGAACTACAATACCCAGATAGATTAGCGAAATTAGGATTATTTAGTCTAGAAAAAAGACGACTGAGGGGCGATCTAATAACCATGTATAAGTATATAAGGGGACAATACAAATATCTCGCTGAGGATCTATTTATACCAAGGAAGGTGACGGGCACAAGGGGGCATTCTTTGCGTCTGGAGGAGAGAAGGTTTTTCCACCAACATAGAAGAGGATTCTTTACTGTTAGGGCACTGAGAATCTGGAATTGCTTGCCTGAGGAGGTGGTGATGGCGAACTCAGTCGAGGGGTTCAAGAGAGGCCTGGATGTCTTCCTGGAGCAGAACAATATTGTATCATACAATTATTAGGTTCTGTAGAAGGACGTAGATCTGGGTATTTATTATGATGGAATATAGGCTGAACTGGATGGACAAATGTCTTTTTTCGGCCTTACTAACTATGTTACTATGTTACTATGTTACTACGCGATTGGGCAATATACTACGTGACTGGGCAATATACTACGTGGCTGGGCAATATTCTACGTGGCTGGGCAATATACTACATGGACATGCATGTTCTAGAATACCCGATGGGTTAGAATCGGGCCACCATCTAGTGTGTATATGTATATATATATATATATATACATACATACATATACAATACAGACCAAAAGTTTGGACACACCTTCTCATTTAAAGATTTTTCTGTATTTTCATGACTATGAAAATTGTACATTCACACTGAAGGCATCAAAACTATGAATTAACACGTGGAATTATAGAATTAAGTGAATTTAGAACATCTGTGTTGTACCTTGTAAAAAAACAAGAACATATAAGTGACTGCATGTTATTTGACCATTAGTCATGAGTAAGACTGCTTAGGCCGGTTTCACATTTGCAGTTGTGTCCGCAGCATTTTGGACGCATACATCCGCATGTGTCTTCATTTCCTATCTTTTACATTGTAGACGCAGGTGCATGCGTTTGCATGCGTTAGCTTGCGTTTGCTAAAGCATGTGTTTTTTCTCAGTCTGCGGCTGGGCGCGGCTAACGCACCATGTTAGAATGTTTGTGGTGGCAAAGTTCCGCCGCCTTGTGCATGTGCAAGTAGAGGAGCTGCGGAGACACCATCACGTGTTTCTCAACGCAGGCAGTGAATAGCCAGGCCTTTCACCGGGAAGGAACAACCAAGGGAAGGGCAGCATCCAATAAAGGAAAACCACCTATGCCAAGCATGGTATCCATCCACAAACAGCTGTCTGTGGATGGATACCATGCTTGGCATAGGTGGTTTTCCTTTATTGGATGTTTTCCTTTATTGGATGCTGCCCTTCCCTTGGTTGTTCCTTCCCGGTGAAAGGTCTGGCTATTCACTGCCTGCGTTGAGAAACACGTGATGGTGTCTCCGCAGCTCCACTACTTGCATTTGCATATTTGGGGGCAGTGTTCTGGATCACTGCGTTGAGAAACACGTGATGGTGTCTCCGCGGTGTTGGATGTTTTGATCTCCACGAGGTCAATCATCCGTGCCTTTATAGCCTTGTGCATGTGGACGCTTGCAGAAGGAGTGCGTCAAATAAACACATTACACTCTATGGGAACGCATGCGTACGCAAGTGCTTGCGTTCACGTACGCACGTGTTTTTCTGAATAAACATGTCTAGGAACTTGTTTGAAGCCACCCCCCAAAGCTTATAAAAGAAGGTGTGGGCAGTGGGACAAGCTTCTTTCTATATAATAATAATAATAATTTTTATTTATATAGCGCCAACATATTCCGCAGCGCTTTACAAATTATAGAGGGGACTTGTACATACAATAGACATTACAGCATAACAGAAATACAGTTCAAAACAGATACCAAGAGGAGTGAGGGCCCTGCTCGTAAGCTTACAAACTATGAGGAAAAGGGGAGACACGAGAGGTGGATGGTAACAATTGCTATAGTTATTCGGACCAGCCATAGTGTAAGGCTTGGGTGTTCATGTAAAGCTGCATGAACCAGTTAATTAATTTTTTTTTTTTTTTTTTTTTAATATAGGCCACACAGGGATCGTTAGGTTAATGCATTGAGGCGGTAGGCCAGTCTGAACAAATGAGTTTTTAGGGCACGCTTAAAACTGTGGGGATTTCTACTCTTGTACTTGGCGGCATTTCTGTTGTAGCTCAGTATCCCAATCTGCATCTGGTGATGTTGCTTCTGGTGTTAGGACTCCCATTTCAAGATCAACAGGTAATTTGCTAGATCTTCCACTCATCAGGTACGATGGAGTGCAGTTGGGGGAACTCACTGGAATATGATTGTACAGATCTACCAAGTCTGGCAACATCTCTGGACATATGTTTCTCTCTTCTAGAGGCAAGGTAAGTCGATTATCACTTGATTCATCTTTTCACACATGCCATTTGTTTGTGGGTGGTAGGGTGTTGTTCTTATCTTCTTGCATCTGTACAGGTTGCAGAACTCCTATTCCACCGGCACAGCTTACCGTTTTAGATAAACAAGTTGCCCTTTTCCTTCCACAGTTGTTGAGTCTCTTGTGGAGCATCTGGACCAGGGTGTGAATCTGCTTGTGTTAGCAGCTCTTTTACCAGATGGACTGCTGGGTCACTATCCTGCGTCTCTGCCCATCCATGGTGGGGCAGTGGGTTGCAGCATGGCTTCTTGCTTGTTATTGCGCTTGTTCCTCACATAATGGGAGTACTGAGTCGCCCCGGTGCGATGGAAAGCTGGTAACTCAATCTCCTCATGTGCTTCCAGATCTTCTCCCACCTCTGGTAGGTTGGGCATTCTGAACAGCACATCGGCATTTGCATTATTGTGCCCTGCACGGTACTTGATAGTGAATTCATAGTTGGACAACTGGGCCATCTATCACTGCTCCAATGCACCTAGTTTTGCAGTTTCCAGGTGGGTCAGCAGGTTGTTGTCCGTGAAAGCGGTGAATCTTGCAGAGGCCAGGTAGTGTTTGAACCACTCTGTTACCGCCCAGACTATGGCGATGAACTCCAACTTGAAGGAACTGTAGTTTTCGGGATTCCTTTCAGTGGGACGAAGCTTCCTGCTGGTGTAGGCAATTACTCTTTCTTTGCCTTTCTGCACCCAGGACATCACCGCTCCCAATCCCACATTGCTGGCATCCGTGTAAAGCACAAACGGTTGGTCATATTCAGGGTAAGCCAGTACCTCATCTCTCGTGAGAGCCAGCTTCAACCGAATGAAGGGTCCTTCCAGCCTCTCATTCCACTCAAACTGAGGGCCCTTGCTCTTTGTCTTCTTGGAGTGACCCACTAACAGGTCTTGCAGGGGTGCGCATATCTTAGTGAAGTCCTTAATGAACCTTCGGTAGTAGCCTACCAACCCGAGAAACTGCCGGACTTTCTGGATGTTTCTGGGTTTCGGCCAGTCTCTGATCACGGTGACCTTGTCAGGGCTGGGGCCACTCCTTCCGAGCTTACCACATGGCCCAGGTACTGTACTTTGGGCTTTAACAGGTGACACTAAGATGGCTTTACCTTCAGGCCAAAGTTAGACAGAGCTTCAAACACCTCGGCCAGGTGTTTCAGGTGGTCTTCATACGTCTTGGAGAAGACAATGACATCATCCAGGTACAACAGGACGGTTTCAAAATTCTTGTGCCCGAGACAGCACTCCATCATCCTCTGGAATGTTCCTGGTGCGTTGCACAGTCCGAACAGCATGTAGTTGAATTCAGAGAGACCCATCAGTGTCGTGAAGGCAGTCTTTTCCTTATCTGCCTCTGCCACGGGAACCTGCCAATACCCACTAGTGAGATCTAAGGTGGAGAAATAGTTAGCAGATTTTATAGCAGCTAATGGCTCTTCGATTCTGGGCAACAGGTAGGCATCCTTCTGTGTAATGCGGTTTATCTGCCTGTAATCAACACACATTCTCATTGTGCCATCCTTTTTCCTGAAAAGGACTAATGGAGCTTCCCAGGGGCTACAACTATCTCTGATTACCCCAGCCTCCTTCATCTCTCGTTACATGCTCTTCGCACATTGGTAGTGAGCTGGAGGTACAGGCCGGTACCTCTCTTTAATGGGCAGATGACCTCCAGTGAGGATATGATGATGAACCCCTTTTGTCTGCCCAAAATCTAGTGGGTGTTTGCTGAATACCCGCTCATACTCATGGACCACCCTGTAAGCCCCTTGTTTTTGGTATGATGGGGTAGAGTCAGTGCCCACGTGTAACTTCTGACACCAATCCTCCAACTGTCCTGCAGAGCCATTGTCCTCCGCCTGGTCGGACGGGACCAAGGGTTCTGTTGCTTTTATTACATTATTATTAACAGTAAACAGTTTAGCAAGTGTGGCATATCTGGTTAGGTGGACCTGGAGCGCCCCCAGACACAGGGCCACAGGTTACTCGGTACCGGTCCTTTCTGTCTCAGTTCTGGGGATGTCACGGTGGCTGGACCCGGTCGTGACCCTGCTAAGGGGCGTCCAATAAAGGGTGATGGTGCGTAGTGCGAGGAATAACGAGGACACAGGGTCCAGTTTCTTTACCTTTTACTGAAGGTTTCAGGATCCTCAATCCAGGGCACTTTCACCAGGGCTGTCTGAGACCGGCCGGTCCGAAGGCACATCCAGGGTTCCCTTTGCAGGTGGAAATCAATGTCTACCCACTAGCGCCTGTGTGTTGTAGTGCTTCCCTGCTGAGCATTCAGGATAGTCCTCACAACTTCTGTTCTCGTTCTTTCTAGATCTTTCTCTTCTCCGTCCCCCAGGTATGTTATGGCTAGGACGCACCTTTATGACAGGTAGGCCTGGAGTTATTCTGGAACCCTAGTGTCGCCCCTCTCCCACGATTGCCTCCTATGTCCTTCTTAGGTGTTGTATGGTAGACAGCCAACCTGTAATTAACTGTCCTGCCGCTGTTTGAAGTAATGCGTGGAGACTGTTACTTCTTCGGTGCTCCGGCCACCGACTATGCGCCTCAGTAAGATGTTGCCGTTCTCGGGGCACGACTCCTACTGGATCTCCTTTGTGCTGATATCGTTTCTCACTGTTCCACAATATCCTTCGCTTTGTGTCTTTCTTAGGATACCGCCGCAAGGTAGTGCAGGCGCGGTTCTGTAACAATCTGTCCTTTCACTAGGTACCTGCCAGATTTCCCAGTTCTGACAGGTCCTCCCTGGAGCTCACCCAGGCTTCGTTCTGCCTAACTTCCTGTCCGACCCCTAGTTTTACCAGTGTGAGGAGTGGCCCAATAAATAAGCCTTTTGCTCCCCCTAGTGGCCGGAGTGTGAAGTGTAATGTGTGCTGGTGATACCTGGTCAGTAGAACTCCTTTAGTGCAGTCAGATATACCATCACTCCCCTTAGTGGCAGAGCGACGTTACTGCAACGACCAGATCTCTGGGGCGCTGCACTCCCCCCCCCCCCCCCCCAGTTAAATCCAGTACTCCCAGACTGGGAAAAGAAGAACAACAACACATGTTAATAGAAAACACAAAAATTCTTATATATATATATACTATGAACAAATAAATATAACAGTGCTTTCCGTTATGGATGGACAAATGTCTTTTTTCGGCCTTACTAACTATGTTACTAACTATGTTATGGAAGGTAAGGACGCTTGAACGTTGCAAAAGATTGGTCATGCACAGCCCATGACTCCCAGTTCTGTAGGTGCAACCATAGAATAGCAGGGACCCCGGTAAACAAAGGGGCCCCTGTGAAAGTTTTGGAGTGATTCACTGTCCATCACACCATTGTCCATTTTTAACCTATAACACAGATATTTACACAAGCATTTTCAACCAAATAACAACTATCGTTAATACCGCCAAGGTCTATAACGAAGTGGAGTCTGATTCTTGGTGCTACGTGTGGACCTCCGCAGCGCAGGGGTTGCTACTGGCCTGACAGGACCCGCTACGCTTGCTATCGCTAGTGTAGTGCACTGTCTTCTAGCTACACTTCTAGGGATTCTGGGCAGCACTGGCATACTGGTGTACTCAGTGCTACCGCTATTAGTGGTGAGCATGGCAGATTCACTGATGACAGAGGGAGAACCCGCTGGTTCGACCGTTGGCATCGCATCTTCTGATGGGGTCGGCTGCGCTGGCGGGTCCAGCTGCCCTGGCACCACATTTGGTTCTGGCGGTCTCGGTTGACGGAACATTAGGACAGGTACCACAATGGCCTGATTTATTTGAGTCCAGGACTGGGGAAAATCACCAAGAACAGTGTGTATCATCTTCTCTTCTTCCATGGGCGGAGAAGTCCTGGGATCTATTTCCCCATCTTTCAGCTTATCCGGGCATATTTTCAGGTGGTCTCTGGATATGGCCGCTGAGGTCTCTCCTCCGTCCTTACTGATGAGACAGACCTTTGTATTGTCGAAGTCGGAGGGGAGAATAGTATACGGTTCCGCTTCCCATTGATCATCAAGCTTGTGTAGTCTCCTCTTTCTTTTGAGTACTTGCTCACCAGGTGCCAATGGAGCCGCGGGAGCACGCTGGTTGTAGTCCCTCTCTTGCTTCTGTCTGGCCTGAGCGAGACTCTTTTCCACACATTCCTGTACTTTGCGGTACTTCTGCTGCCTCTCGGTATCCCAATCCGCATCTGGTGCTATTTCTTCGGGGGTCAGAACCCCCATGTCCAGATCAACGGGTAACTTGCTAGACCTTCCTCGCATCAGGTACACTGAGGTGCAGTTGGTGGAATTCACCGGGATGTGGTTGTACATGTCCACCAAGTCTGGTAACTTTGTAGGCCACAAGTTCCGCTCCTCTACAGGTAAGGTTTTCAGTAAGTCGATCACCACTTGATTCATCTTTTCACACATCCCGTTGGTCTGCGGATGGTACGGCGTGGTTCTGATCTTCTTACACCCGTACAAATTGCAGAACTCCTGGAACACCTCCGCCTCAAATGCCGGCCCCTGATCGGTCAACACCTTCTCTGGGTACCCATGGGGTCGACAGAAGTACTGCTGGAAGGTTTTGGCAGCCGTCCTAGCTGTCAGATCTTTGACTGGTACGACTACCAGGAATCTGGAATAGTGGTCCACAATGGTGAGAGCGTAGATATACCCTGACCGGCTAGGTGTTAGCTTTACGGGATCCAGCGCGACCAACTCGAGCGGCCGTTTGGTGATGATGGGCTGCAGGGGAGCCCGTTGGCTGTCACGATCCTTCCGGCGTAGGCTACAGGGGCCACACTCTCGACACCACTTCTCGATGGCCTTCCTCATGCCGACCCAGTAGAACCTCCCACGGAGTAGCCTCTCCAGCTTCCTCCATCCGAAGTGTCCTGCCCCGTCGTGGTATGCTCCCAGGACCATGGGCACATCTTGTCTAGAGACCACAATCTGCCACACTAATTCATGGGTGCGAGGATCGATGTTCCTTCGGCACAGCTTGCCATCGTGAATAAACAGTTTGCCCCTCTCCTTCCACAACTGTAATGTCTCCGGTGGATCATCCGGGCCAGGATGCAAACCTGCCTGCGTCAGGAGCTCCTTCAGCCGACGGACCGCAGGGTCACTATCCTGGTTCTCTGTCCACCCGTGGTGGGGCAGGGGATTCAACGGGGCGCCCTGTTTGTTTCTGCGCCTGTTCTCTACCTGATGGGAACACTGAGTTGCCTTGGGATGGAAAGCGGGTAGCTCCACTTATTCAAATGCTTCTGGGTCTTCCCCCGTTTCGGGTAGGTGAGGCATTCGGGACAATGCATCGGCATTCGCATTCTTGTGCCCCGCCCGGTACTTCATGGTGAAGTCGTAATAGGACAACCGGGCCATCCACCGCTGCTCCAAGGCACCGAGTTTCGCTGTGTCCAAGTGCGTAAGTGGATTATTATCCGTGAAGACGGTGAATTTCGCTGAGGCCAGGTAGTGCTTGAACCTCTCCGTCACGGCCCAAACGACGGCGAGGAACTCCAGCTTAAAGGAACTGTAGTTGTCTGGGTTCCTTTCAGTGGGGCAAAGCTTTCTGCTGGCATAAGCGATTACTCGTTCCTTGCCCTTCTGGACCTGGGACAGCACCGCTCCCAGCCCCACGTTGCTGGCGTCCGTGTACAATACAAATGGTTGGTCGTATTCCGGGTAGGCTAGTACTTCCTCTCCCGTCAGTGCCGATTTTAAGCAAGTGAACGATCCTTCCAGTCTGTCGTTCCAATCCAAAGGGGTATTCTTACCCTTGGGTTTCTTGGGCTGGCCCCCCAACAGGTCTTGCAACGACGCGGCCTTCTTGGTGAAGTCCTTGATAAACCTCCGGTAGTAACCCACCAACCCGAGGAACTGCCGGACCTCATGAAGGTTACTGGGCTGCGGCCAGTCCCTGATCACCGTGACCTTGTCGGGGTCTGGGGCCACTCCTTCGGCACTCACCACATGGCCAAGGTACTGTACTTTGGGTTTGAGCAGATGGCATTTGGACGGTTTCACCTTTAAGCCAAAGTTGGACAGCGCTTCAAATACCTCGGCCAGGTGCTTCAGATGGTCTTCATAGGTCTTAGAGAAGACAATGACATCGTCCAGATACAGCGGCACGGTCTCAAAGTTCTTGTATCCCAAACAGCACTCCATTATCCTCTGGAACGTCCCCGGGGCGTTACACAATCCGAAGGGCATGTAGTTGAACTCGCAGAGACCCATCGGCGTCGTGAAGGCCGTCTTTTCCTTGTCCGCCTCTGCCACGGGGACCTGCCAATACCCACTGGTGAGATCTAAAGTAGAGAAGTAATTAGCAGACTTTAACGCGGCCAAGGACTCCTCTATCCTAGGCAGGGGGTATGCATCCTTATGTGTAATGCGGTTTAATTGCCTATAATCCACACACATCCGCATGGTGCCATCTTTCTTCCTAACGAGGACTAACGGAGCTGCCCAGGGGCTACAACTGTCTCTCACTACCCCAGCCTCCTTCATCTCTCGTAACATGTCCTTGGCACACTGATAATGAGCTGGGGGTACAGGACGGTATCTTTCTTTTACGGGTGGGTGATCTCCGGAGGGGATGTGATGTTGAATCCCTTTTACCCGCCCAAAATCAAGGGGGTGTTTGCTGAATACCCGCTCATACTCGTGAACCACCCTGTAGGCCCCCTGTATCTGGTGAGATGGAGTAGCATCAGTGCCCACATGTAATTCTTGGCACCAATCTTTTGATTGCTCTGCAGAGCCGTTGTCCTCCGCCGACTTGGACGGAGCCAAGGGCTCGGGTGCGTGTATCACTCTGTTATTAACAGTAAACAGCTTGGCAAGTGTGACATATTTAGTGAGGTGGACTTCCTCCTCCCCGCAGTTAAGAACACGCACCGGCACCTTCCCCTTGCGGACGTCAACCACCCCTCTGACTGTCAGGAGGGTAGGCCTATTCTCTGAATACACAGGTTCTACCAGGGCCTGATAGTCTTTACCCCCGAGGCCTATGGCTGCCCGACACCATATTAACATTTCACTCCTGGGGGGTATTGCAATGGGGTTCGAATCACTCACTGTGACCCGGCCAATTTTACCACCAGTCAGTTCCACCTGCTCTGTCTCCGCATTAGGGCTCTGATTTCTTTCTGTAAGGCACGTTGTTCACTGTGACCAGTTGTCTCTGCTACTTGCTGCAACAAGACAATAACTTCTGCAAGACAATTTTCTATGACATTAGTACCGATGGTCATCATGGGGTTATGTTCAAGCCGGTCAATATCAACAATGACAATTCCTTGGGCCTCCAATTCTACCTGCCCCACCTTAATAGTGACCTCTTTATACCCCACTTGCGGCAGCGGCTGACCATTGCTAGCTATTATGGGGGAATCATCATCAGGGGCACGGGTGATGTCAGTGTCCTCCCAATAACGGCTATAAAGAATGTAGGGCATAGTTGTCACCTGGGAACCGGTGTCCAGCAAAGTGTTCATGGGGATACCGTCGATCACGATGGGGAGAACAGGATGCCCCCCGACGTATCCCTCCATATCTCTATGGAGCATCTTATGGGGCCATAATCAACATTTGTGGGGCATTATATGGGGCAAATATCTCTATGGAGCATCTTATGGGGCCATAATCAACATTTGTGGAGCATTATATGGGGCAAATATCTCTATGGAGCATCTTATGGGGCCATAATCAGCATTTGTGCAGCATTATATGGGGCAAATATCTCTATGGAGCATCTTATGGGGCCATAATCAACATTTGTGCAGCATTATATGGGGCAAATATCTCTATGGAGCATCTTATGGGGCCATAATTAGCATTTGTGGAGCATTATATGGGACAAATATCTCTATGGAGCATCTTATGGGGCCATAATCACCATTTGTGGAGCATTATATGGGGCAAATATCTCTATGGAGCATCTTATGGGGCCATAATCAGCATTTGTGCAGCATTATATGGGGCAAATATCTCTATGGAGCATCTTATGGGGCCATAATCAGCATTTGTGGAGCATTATATGGGGCAAATATCTCTATGGAGCATCTTATGGGGCCATAATCAGCATTTGTGCAGCATTATATGGGGTAAATATCTCTATAGAGCATCTTATGGGGCCATAATCAGCATTTGTGGAGCATTATATGGGGCAAATATCTCTATGGAGCATCTTATGGGGCCATAATCAACATTTGTGGAGCATTATATGGGGCAAATATCTCTATGGAGCATCTTATGGGGCCATAATCAGCATTTGTGGAGCATTATATGGGGCAAATATCTCTATGGAGCATCTTATGGGGCCATAATTAGCATTTGTGGAGCATCATATGGTGCAAATATCTCTATGGAGCATCTTATGGGGCCATAATCACCATTTATGGAGCATTATATGGGGCAAATATCTATATGGAGCATCTTATGGGGCCATAATCAGCATTTGTGCAGCATTATATGGGGCAAATTGTTGTGAGTTCCGTTCTGGAGCTCCCTCCTGTGGTTGCTCATGGTATTTTTGCAAGTTCTGCCCTTGGGCTCCCTCTGGTGGTTTCGAGTGGAACTGCTGCTCCGTTAGGTAGCTGTAGCAGCTGCCTTCACTAATCGCCTTGCCTGGGTTTGTTATTTAAACCTGCTCTCGGCTTTAGTCCATGCCTGCTGTCTATGTTCTTGGTTGGATTTGATTCTTCCCTTGGATTTCTCATATGGCCAGTCCTTGTCTGCAAAAGATAAGTTTTGCTAGTTTTGTTTGTCCATTTGTTTGGACTCTATTGCTTTGCATTTTGTCTCTTTTTGTCCAGCTTGTCACCATGTCTTATTTAGGCTAGCTGGAAGCTCTGGGAAAGCAGATTTGCCCCTCCACACCGTGAGTCGGTGTGGAGTTCATTTTTGTAAACTCTGCGTGGATTTTGTAGTTTTTAATACTGACTGCACAGTATCCTTTGCTCTCTGTCTATCTAGTTTAGTATTGGCCTCCTTTGCTGAATTCTAATTTCATTTCTGTGTTCGTCATTTCCCTCTCCATTCACAGTCAATATTTGTGGGGGGCTGTCTTTCCTTTTGGGGGTTTCTCTGAAGCAAGATAGCTTTCTATTTCCTTCTTTAGGGGTAGTTATATCTTAGGCTGTGACGAGGTGTCTAGGGAGTGTCAGGAACATCTCACGGCTATTTCTAGTTGTGTTGTTAGGATTAGGGACTGCGGTCAGTAGAGATACCACATTCTCAGAGCTCGCTCCATGTTGCATTTTAGCCACCAGATCATTTCAGTGTGGCCTCTTAACCACCAGGTCATAACAGTACAGCAGGCCCTGAATGAATTGAATGCATCTCAAAAGAAGGAAAAAAAAAGAGTTCTGAACTATTTTTTTTTTCTGCGCTCTGTTTTGTGTTTTTTTTCCTCTTGATATCTGGGTGGTGCTGGATATATGCTCTGGTATGGAGGTTCAGGGTTTGTTTTCTCGTGTGGATCAACTTGCTGCAAGAGTCCAGAGTATCCAAGATTATATTGTTCAGACTCCGGCTTTAGAGTCCAGAATTCCTACTCCTGATTTGTTTTTTGGGGACAGATCCAAGTTTTTGAACTTTAAAAATAGCTGCAAATTGTTTTTTTGCTTTGAAACCCCGTTCTTCTGGTGATCCCATTCAGCAAGTGAAAATTATCATATCCTTACTGCGTGGTGACCCTCAAGACTGGGCATTTGCTCTTGAAACAGGGAATCCTGCATTATTGAATATAGATGCATTTTTTTCAGGCGCTCGGATTGTTGTATGACGAACCTAACTCTGTAGAGCATGCTGAGAAAACACTGTTGGCCCTGTGTCAGGGTCAGGAAGCGGCAGAGTTATACTGCCAGAAATTTAGAAAATGGTCTGTGCTCACTAAATGGAATGAAGAGGCTCTGGCTGCTATTTTCAGAAAAGGTCTTTCTGAAACCCTTAAAGATGTTATGGTGGGCTTTCCTACGCCTGCCGGTTTGAGCGAGTCTATGTCTCTGGCCATTCAGATTGATCGGCGCTTGCGTGAGCGCAAGGCGGTGCACCATATGGCAGTGTCCTCTGAGCAGAGTCCTGAGCCTATGCAATGTGATAGGATTTTGACTAGAACAGAAAGGCAGAAATTCAGACGTCAGAATAGGCTGTGTTTTTACTGTGGTGATTCTGCTCATGTTATTTCTGATTGCCCTAAGCGTACTAGGAGGGTCCCTGGGTCTGTTACCATTAGTACTATACAGCCTAAATTTCTCTTATCTGTGACCCTGATTTGCTCATTGTCGTCCTTTTCTGTCATGGCATTTGTGGATTCAGGTGCTGCCCTGAACTTAATGGACTTAGAATTTGCCAGGCGCTGTGGTTTTTCCTTGGAGCCTTTGCAGAGTCCTATTCCCTTAAGGGGGATTGATGCTACACCCTTGGCCAAGGATAAACCTCAGTACTGGACGCAGATGACTATGTACATGGCTCCAGCACATCAGGAAAATATTCGTTTTTTGGTGTTGCATAATTTGCATAATGTTGTTGTGCTGGGTTTTCCATGGTTACAGGAACATAATCCTGTGCTGGATTGGAGATCTATGTCTGTGACTGGTTGGGGTTGTCAAGGGATACATAGTGATATTCCTTTGATGTCCATTTCCTCGTCCCCTTCTTCTGAAGCTCCTGAGTTTTTGTCGGATTTCCAGGATGTATTTGATGAGCCCAAGTCCAGTTCCCTTCCTCCTCATAGGGACTGCGATTGTGCCATTAATTTGATTCCTGGCTGTAAGTTCCCTAAGGGCTGACTGTTCAATCTGTCTGTGCCAGAACATGCCGCTATGCGGAGTTATGTAAAGGAATCCTTGGAGAAGGGGCATATTCGCCCGTCTTCGTCACCGTTGGGAGCGGGATTTTTTTTTGTTGCCAAGGATGGTTCCTTGAGACCCTGTATAGATTATCGCCTTCTCAATAAGATCACGGTCAAATTCCAATACCCCTTGCCTTTGCTTTCTGATTTGTTTGCTCGGATTAAGGGGGCTAGTTGGTTTACTAAAATCGACCTTCGAGGGGCGTATAATCTTGTGCGTATTAAACAAGGTGATGAATGGAAAACAGCATTTAATACGCCTGAAGGCCATTTTGAATATCTTGTGATGCCATTCGGGCTCTCTAATGCTCCATCGGTATTTCAGTCCTTTATGCATGATATCTTCCGGAATTATCTGGATAAATTCATGGTTGTGTATTTGGGTGATATTTTGGTTTTCTCCGATGATTGGGAGTCTCATGTGAAGCAGGTTAGGATGGTGTTTCAGGTCCTTCGTGCTAATGCGTTGTTTGTGAAGGGGTCTAAGTGCCTCTTTGGAGTTCAGAGGGTTTCTTTTTTGGGTTTCATTTTTTCTCCCTCAGCTATTGAAATGGACCCTGTTAAAGTCCAGGCCATTCATGATTGGACTCAACCTACATCTGTAAAGAGCCTTCAGAAATTTTTGGGCTTTGCCAATTTATATCGTCGCTTTATTGCTAATTTTTCTAGTGTGGTGAAGCCTCTGACCGATTTGACGAAGAAAGGCGCTGATGTGGTGAATTGGTCCTCTGCGGCTGTTGAGGCCTTTCAGGAGCTTAAACGTCGTTTTACTTCTGCCCATGTGTTGTGCCAACCAGATGTTTCTCTCCCTTTTCAGGTTGAGGTTGATGCTTCTGAGATTGGGGCAGGGGCTGTTTTGTCTCAGAGAAATTCTGATGGCTCTTTGATGAAACCATGTGCCTTCTTCTCCAGAAAGTTTTTGCCTGCTGAGCGTAATTATGATGTCGGCAATCGGGAGTTGTTGGCTATGAAGTGGGCATTTGAGGAGTGGCGACATTGGCTTGAGGGAGCCAAGCACCGTATTGTGGTCTTGACTGATCACAAGAATCTGATCTACCTCAAGTCTGCTAAGCGGTTGAATCCTAGACAGGCTCGGTGGTCTTTGTTTTTCTCACGTTTTGATTTTGTGGTCTCGTATATTCCTGGATCTAAGAATGTGAAGGCTGATGCCCTTCCTAGGAGTTTTTTGCCTGATTCTCCGGGAGTTCTTGAGCCGGCTGGGATCCTCAAGGAGGGGGTGATTCTTTCTGCCATCTCCCCTGATTTACGGCGGGTACTTCAGGAGTTTCAGGCTGATAAACCTGACCGCTGTCCTGTGGGGAAATTGTTTGTTGCTGATAGATGGACTAGTAGGGTAATTTCTGAGGTTCATTGTTCGGTGCTGGCTGGTCACCCTGGGATTTTCGGTACCAGAGATTTGGTGGCTAGGTCCTTTTGGTGGCCTTCCTTGTCGCGGGATGTGCGTTCGTTTGTGCAGTCCTGTGGGACCTGTGCTCGGGCAAAGCCTTGCTGTTCCCGTGTAGCGGGAGGCCCTGGACGCATATTTCCATGGATTTTATTTCTGATCTTCCTGTTTCTCAGAAGATGTCTGTCATCTGGGTGGTTTGTGACCGATTTTCTAAGATGGTCCATTTGGTGCCGTTCCCTAAGTTGCCTTCCTCTTCTGATTTGGTTCCATTATTTTTTCAGCATGTCGTTCGTTTGCATGGTATTCCGGAGAATATTGTGTCTGACAGAGGTTCCCAGTTCGTTTCTAGGTTTTGGCGGTCCTTTTGTGCTAGAATGGGCATTGATTTGTCTTTTTCTTCTGCATTCCATCCTCAGACAAATGGCCAAACGGAGCGAACCAATCAGACCTTGGAAACCTATTTGAGATGCTTCGTGTCTGCTGATCAGGATGATTGGGTGACCTTTTTGCCGTTGGCCGAGTTTGCCCTTAATAATCGGGCTAGTTCGGCTACCTTGGTTTCGCCTTTTTTTGTAATTTTGGTTTTCATCCTCATTTTTCTTCAGGGCAGCTTGAGCCTTCTGACTGTCCTGGTGTGGATTCCGTGGTGGACAGGTTGCAGCAAATTTGGACTCATGTGGTGGACAATTTGACGTTGTCTCAGGAGAAGGCTCAGCGTTTTGCTAACCGTCGTCGGTGTGTTGGTCCCCGGCTTCGTTTTGGGGATTTGGTCTGGTTGTCTTCTCGTCATGTTCCTATGAAGGTTTCTTCCCCTAAGTTCAAGCCTCGCTTTATTGGGCCTTATAAGATTTCTGAAATTATCAATCCAGTGTCTTTTCGTTTGGCCCTTCCTGCTTCCTTTTCCATTCATAATGTATTCCATAGATCCTTGTTGCGGAGATATGTGGTACCTATGGTTCCCTCCGTTGATCCTCCTGCTCCGGTGTTGGTTGAGGGGGAGTTGGAATATGTGGTAGAAAAGATTTTGGATTCTCGTTTTTCGAGGCGGAAGCTTCAGTATCTGGTCAAGTGGAAGGGTTATGGCCAGGAGGATAATTCTTGGGTTGTTGCCTCCGATGTTCATGCTGCCGATTTGGTTCGTGCTTTCCATTTGGCTCGTCCTGATCAGCCTGGGAGCTCTGGTGAGGGTTCGGTGACCCCTCCTCAAGGGGGGGGGTACTGTTGTGAGTTCCATTCTGGAGCTTCCTCCTGTGGTTGCTAATGGTATTTTTGCAAGTTCTGCCCTTGGGCTCCCTCTGGTGGTTTCGAGTGGAACTGCTGCTCCGTTAGGTAGCTGTAGCAGCTGCCTTCACTAATCGCCTGGCCTGGGTTTGTTATTTAAACCTGCTCTGGGCTTTAGTCCATGCCTGCTGTCTATGTTCTTGGTTGGATTTGATTCTTCCCTTGGATTTCTCATATGGCCAGTCCTTGTCTGCAAAAGATAAGTTTTGCTAGTTTTGTTTGTCCATTTGTTTGGACTCTATTGCTTTGCATTTTGTCTCTTTTTGTCCAGCTTGTCACTATGTCTTATTCAGGCTAGCTGGAAGCTCTGGGAAAGCAGATTTGCCCCTCCACACCGTGAGTCGGTGTGGAGTTCATTTTTGTAAACTCTGCGTGGATTTTGTAGTTTTTTATACTGACCGCACAGTATCCTTTGCTCTCTGTCTATCTAGTTTAGTTTTGGCCTCCCTTTGCTGATTTCTAATTTCATTTCTGTGTTCGTCATTTCCCCCCCCCTTCTTTAGGGGTAGTTATATCTTAGGCTGTGACGAGGTGTCTAGGGAGTGTCAGGAACATCCCACGGCTATTTCTAGTTGTGTTGTTAGGATTAGGGACTGCGGTCAGTAGAGATACCACCTTCTCAGAACTCGTTCCATGTTGCGTTTTAGCCACCAGGTCATAACAGCAAATATCTCTATGGAGCATCTTATGTGGCCATAATCAGCATTTGTGCAGCATTATATGGGGCAAATATCTCTATGGAGCATCTTATGGGGCCATAATCAGCATTTGTGCAGCACTATATGGGGCAATAATCAACATTTATGCAGGATTATATGGGGCATATTTTAATATGGAGCATCTTATGGGGCCCATCATGAACTGTATGGAGCATTATATGAGGCTCCTGATTCAATATGGATATTCAAAAACACTTAATCTATGATGTCTCAATTAATTTTACTTTTATTGGTATCTATTTTTATTTTTAACATTTACCGGTAGCTGCTGCAGTTCCCGCCCTAGGCTTATTCTCGAGTCATTAAGTTTTCCCAGTTTTTTGTGGCAAAATTAAGGGGGTCGGCTTATACTCGAGTATATACGATATATTTTTTGTGATATTAACATTTTTTGTACATAACCCTATATGCATTATTTCTTGTATAGCAGGAAGCTGCAGCCTCAGAGGTGCTTCCAGGAGATGGACGGGGTGGAGAAATACCCGGCGCGGGCTCGCAGAGTGTAAGTTTCTTACATGCATCGCAGGAACAGATCATCTCAGTACACCCAACACATAAAAAACAAAGCCTACATCCAAGCACATAATGTTTATTTTTTATATAGTCTTCCGATTCTGGGGCTCAACGTAGAGGTCCTCTAAGTGCCTCCCAGGGTCGTCGGTGTGAGTGTCGGGGCGGTCAGCAGAAAGTACCTTTTTTTTTTTGGATTTTTCAACTTCTTGTGGATGATTTGAGTGTAATGTTTTTTGTCTTTTGTAACAGGCTTCACAGCGTGCTCCCGATCCTGCCGGTGAGGAGGCCGGGCTAGACATCGATCTCCTTATCAATCTTATCTGAGGACGGGAGCCGCTGTGCGGACCGCCGCCTCGCTGATGCGACCTTTCGGCTATGGGAGAAAGTATGCCACGAAGTTGCTGAAGATTGGGAGGACCTCGATGTTCGGGCCCAGAATCAAGCACGTAAGTATTCACAGTTCAGTAACTTATGTTGCTGGATGTAATATGTTGTATATTAACCAATTTGTGCTTTCAGTTTACAGACGACAGTTATCAAGCAGTGGCGGTCACTCAGGGATCGCTTCAAGAAGGAGTTCAACAAAGAGATGCGGCCCCGAGTGGATCGGGAGGACGCAGGAGCTCAAAGTACAAGTATGCTAGAGCCCTGTGGTTCCTCCGGTCGATGATGGTGAGCAGAAGGTAAATATTCCCCACCCCATTTACTAAGTAAAAATGTTTACATGTGTAACCTTTTCTTTTTGTTTCAGCCAGGGCCAAGCGATACCAATATATTACTTTTTTCTTTGTTCCACAGCACTCGGGAGCCTGCAGCAGAGTTGAACCCTTCTGGAAGGATCCCTCAGGAGTCCTCCACCGCGGGACACTGCGACAGACCCGGCCCATCTGCACCTTCCCTGCCTGGTCCGTCGGTCCCATCCACCAGCGCTGGAGCATCGTGGCCGACTGCGTTACATGAAGCTGCTGGTGAGGATATCGCTTTTCCTTTACCCCACCCCTCTGACACTGCTGCCACCTCTAGTACACCTGTGGGTTCTGGGCGGCAGCGCCAGAGGGGTCAGGTACAGAGCTATGCGCCCGAGTTCTTGCATCTAAATGCAGCCTTCCAGAACTCAATGAAACTTCTCCGAGCAAATGACTGCAGGATTCAACCTCATGCACAACAGTAAGCTTGAATGGAGCACTCGTCTGGATAGGATGCATTTAGATGCAAGTAAATGGCCCAATCACTCCTTTTCCCAGGCAGTAGTCGAGCGCATAGAAAAGCTATCTCCTGACCAGCAGATGCATGTAATGCAAGTGCCCAAGCCCCTCCACCTGCCCCCCTCCAGCCACTGTCCCTCATGTACAATGCCAGCTTCCTGCCACATACCAGTTCCCAACCACGGCATCTGTGCCTCCACTCCCTGCCCACTACCAGCAGACCCCTTCTGCACCCACCATGCCCCAAATACAACCCTCCACCTCTTCTGTCTCCCATCCCTCCACTCCACCCCTCAAACCTTACCAAATCCCATCCCTACTCCCGTTTTGTTGCCCACCCATCCTCTTGGTTTCTCCACCTTCCAATCCGTTACCACCACAATCTGCTCTCCCACTGTCGAAGTGGTCCAATAAATAAAAATATATATATTTTTTTTATAAAAAGCTTTATTGTCTTTCACTTATTTAATGATAAGGTACAATACTTTGGTTAATAGAAAAAATTCATGGTGTAATCACAAATATTAGAACTGCAATAAGTTTGGTACTCCAACATACATTATATAAAAAGACAAAGATATTGAACCGTCTCATCCTGCCAGTCTACTCTTCCTTGAGGTGAAAAATTTCTCTGCAAATGTGTCCCTTATTCTTGAAACTGCCGTAGGTCTTTGAAAAGTAATATTCATACAAGGTGTTTCCTACCAAATTATCATCCATAGCAATCTGTTCCTTGCATATTAGGGAATTGTGCAGGACCACACAAGCTTTCACCACCTCGTCCCCAGTGAGAGTCTTCAGGTTAATAGCGGTCAACAGAACTCGCCATTAGGATGGGAGACTGCCAGAAGCGCACTCCACCATTCTCCGCGCTCGTGTTAGGCGATAATTAAACAACTCTTTTCATTGGCGTCAATCCACTACTGGAGTATGGCTTCAGCAGGTGTTCCGAGAGGTGGAAGACTTCATCTCCAGCACATACAAATGGCATTGGTGGCCCAGAGGTTTCAGGCCGCGGTCTTGGGGGTGGAAATTGGAAGCTGTCTCCATATAAATGACGCCCCATTGCAGACAAATTAAATACTTGAGTCATTGGAGCGGCCATAGGCCCCAATATCGACCGCTATGAACTTGTATTGTGCGTCTGCAATGGCCATAAGCACAATGGAGAAAAACTGGATTACTTACCGGTAATGCTCTATTATAGAGCCCGCGACAGCACCCACAGAGAGGGGATCCGCCCCTAGGAACAGGAAACCTACTGAGAGATAAAAGGAGCAGCTCCCCTCACTCCTCAGCTGGATTACAGAGAATGAGAGGAACCGCCACTGGGTTTTAGTTAATTTGCTCCGTAAAAAGTATATATACACATCTATACCCTTAAGCCATCTACAGTCCACTATATACCATTAACCCCTCACCACCGGAATGCACCGCGTGTAATTATAAGGGAGAGAAGCGAGTGGGTGCTGTTGTGGGCTCTATAAAAGAGCATTACCGGTAAGTAATCTGGATTTTCCTCTTCGCCACGACAGCACCCACTGAGAGATTTTCAGAGAATCACCTGGGGGGATCACTGTGTTAAGAACTGATCTACCAAAGGCCAAGTCAGTAGAAGATAGCTCTAGCCTATAGTGCCTATAAAAGGTAGAAGGCCAGGTTGCGGCCTTACATATAAGGTTTATCGGGACATCTGCTCTTTCGGCCCAGGAAGAGGATATGGCCCTTGCGGAGTGGGCGCCAACGTTTTGTGGTGGGTCCTGCTGAACCTGTGGTTTTAGAAAAGTCAATAGAAAGGAGTCCAGAGGTTCCCGAACAAATTCTAAACTTAAAGGGCCACTGTCACCCCCTCCAGCCGTTACAAACTAAAAGAGCCACCTTGTGCGGCAGTAATGCTGCATTCTAACCAGGTGGCTCTTTTAGTTTTTGGTTCGTGTATTCCGAAAATAAAGCATTTTGAAACTTATCCAAAATACATGTCTTTGTCCATGGAGGCGGGTCCTCACTCCCCAGCTTGAACCGCTACTCTGCCGTCACTCAAATCTTCAGGGGCTTTAGGCGCCGCCCCCTCCGCGCTGTTTTCGCTTCAAAACCGGCGTCTGCGCTGTCTACTACTGTATTGTGCAGGCGCAGTAAGCTCTGGCCATCTGACGTCCCAGCCAGGCTTGCAGACTGCGCGTGTGCGGACAGTGCGGCCACCCACCTTGGTAATCCCAGCCCCGCACTGTGTTATGCATTATGCACAGTGCAGGGCTAGGATTCCTGGGCATGCGCACTGCGTGTGTCTGCCTGTCACCCAGGTCCCCCGCCTTACAGCGACTGTATATTCAGCTGATCGTGCAGGAATTTTGCAAGGTTGGTTCTTTCCCGGCGATTGCTAGGAGGAGGCACGATCTTCTGAATAGACAGACGCTGTAAGGCGGGGGACCTGGGTGACAGGCAGACACACGCAGGGCGCATGCCCAGGAATCCTAGCCCCGCACTGTGCATAATGCATAACACAGTGCGGGGCTGGGATCACCAAGGTGGGTGGCCGCACTGTCCGCACACGCGCAGTCTGCAAGCCTGGCTGGGACGTCAGACGGCCAGAGCTTACTTTCTCCCGACTTGAAGAGACGCTTGTTTGAAATCCTTATTATTTCAGTGGTCCTTATAATCCTTTTTTCTGCCAAACAGCGGTTTCCTGAATGCCCTCTTGTAGGAGGGAACGAATGGATTAGGAAAGCATTTCTTCCTTTCTCCTGCTTTAGTTAGGATGTCATCCAATGGCGCAGAGCTTGGATTTGGTTGGCCGTGACCTTTCCAAACCTTCAACCATAACACCCTGCAGGCTGCATTGGTTAAACCTGCCGTCATAGCCGCTAGGTGGAGAGCGTCAATGGAAGCGTCTGACAGGAAGGCAGCTGCACCTCTAATTAACGGAATGGAGGAGCAGAGCTTATCTCTAGACATACCGCTCTTTATATTTGCTCTAGCTGATCCAACCAAACCAGCATGGACCTCCCTGTACATGTGGCCGATATTGCTGGTTTAAACGCTCCTATGCAGGACTCCCAGGATCTTTTTAGAAGGGCATCTGACTTGCGATCCATGGGATAAGACAATACACCAGCATCCTGTACCGGCAGGGAGGATAAACGGGAGGTGGAGGCAACTGCCCACACATGTTACACGCTGTCCCTGCACACATTACAGACCGTCCAAACGCACACATTACTCACCGTCCCTCTAAGATACACTGTGTGCAGAAATATTAGGCAAGTTGTATTTTGATCCCATGATACTTTTTATACCTGTTGTCCTACTCCAAGCTGTTCAGGCTGAGAGCCAACTACCACTTCAGTAATACTCTTTTAATGAGTCCACGACAGCACCCCACATGAGAGGGATCCGCCCATAGGAACAGGAAACCTACAGAATAAAAGGAGGCGGTCCCCTCTCCTCCTCAGTTTAGTTTACAGAGTATAAAAAGGGAACCGCAAAAAGCTTTAGTATTAACTCATATTCAGCAACATAAATGTCTTAAACTCTATACAACCATTATTTGTGAGCTTAAAAGAAAGAACTGTGCATAATCAGGGAGGGTAGTAAATGGGTGCTGTCGTGGACTCATTAAAAGAGCATTACCGGTAAGTAATCCGGCTTGTTACCCTTCGCCACGACAGCACCCCACATGAGAGATTTTCAGAGATTCATTTTCTGGGTGGGATTACTGTACTAAGAACAGCTGTACTAAAGGTCAGATCAGAAGGTGTAGATAGATCAAGTCTATAATGGTTGTAAAAAGTAGAAGGAGTTGACCAGGTTGCGGCCTTACAGATTAAATGGATTGGCACATCTGCTTGTTCCGCCCAGGAGGAAGTCATGGCTCGTGTTGAATGTGCTTTTATACCCACTGGAGGAATTTCGCCTTTTGATGCATACGCCAAGCAGCTTCTCTGATCCACCGAGATATGGTAGCTTTTGTGACCCCATGTCCTTTCTTGTGGCTCTGAAAGGAGACAAACAGAGCCCTACTCTGCCTCCATGTCTGAGACCTTTCTATATGGGTCAGGATGGCTCTTCTGACATCTAAAGTGTGGAACTTATGTTGTTCTGGGGTTACAGGTGAATCAAAAAAGGAAGGGAGAAAAATTTCCCGTGATCTGTGGTAGGTGGATGCAACCTTAGGGAGGTATGAGGGGTCTGGTTTTAGGACTATCCAATCTTGAAATACCAGTAAGAAAGGTGGGTCTACTGATAGGGCCTGGATGTCACTAACCCTTCTAGCTGAGGTTAGGGCCACTAATAGGGCTACTTTATAAGTTAGGACATTTAGAGGTATGGAATCTAGTGGCTCAAATGGGGAGCCGGTTAAGGCCTCCAGTACTAAATTTAAATCCCACGGAGGTAGACGGGGAATATGGACCAGATTACTACGTTCACAAGACTTTATAAATCTGGAGATCCATCTATTAGCTGCTATATTGCAACCATATAGGGCTCCTAACGCTGAGACCTGAACTCTTAAGGTGTTTACCGATAACCCTAATTCTCGTCGCTTTTGTAAGAACTCTAGAATAGGTGTTACCGGAACTTGCTTAGTGAACGGCACTGTATAAAAGTTTAAGAATTTATTCCATACCCTACTATATAATAGGGTGGTAGATCTTTTCCTACTTAGTAAAAGGGTGTTTACTAGTTCTACTAAAAACCCCCTTGAACTTAATAGTTTCCTCTCAAATTCCACGCCGTCAAGTGAAGACCTTTCACTTGCGGGTGGAAAAAGGGGCCTTGGAACAGCAGCTCCTTGTCTGATGGAAGAATCCATGGATCGCATAGACACATGGTCTCTTTGGCCAAAAGGGTGCAATGAGGATCACTCTTGCTCATTCCCTCCTGATTTTTCTGATCACTAGTGGAATCAGAGACATCGGGGGAAAGGCGTATGCCAGTTTGAACCTCCAAGGGTGGTGAAGAGAGTCCAACATGTCTGGATGATCCATGAAGTTCAGGGAAGCGAACCTTTCTACTTGTCTGTTGTCTTTTGTAGCAAACAGATCTATTTGTGGTATACCCCATGCTCTTGTTATCATTCTGAATACGGTTCTGTTTAAGGTCCATTCCCCCTGGCGCAACATGTTTCGACTGAGGTAGTCTGCTTTGATGTTTTCTACACCTCTGATGTGTAGGGCTGTTAGAGATGAGTCTCTGCTAGCTGGAAGATGTCTGCTGCTATAGTCATCAGACTTCCTGACCGTGTACCACCTTGACGGTTCACATATGCCACTGTGGTGGAATTGTCCGAGAAAACCCTTACATGTGCTCCTTGAATCTGTGGAAGAAAATGATTTAAGGCATATTCTACCGCTTTTAATTCTTTCCAATTGGAAGAACATGTTAATTCTGCCTGATCCCAGGTATCTTGGGCCAGACTATTCTCCATATGTGCACCCCACCCCATAGGGCTGGCATCGAGGGTAGTTATCTTAGAAGGGTCTATTATCCATGGTACACCCTTTGATAGGTGTTCCATATCTAGCCACCAGGATAGGGAATCTATGACATCTCTGGAAAGAGTTAGCTTACTCTCCAGATGTCGTTTTTTCCCCTGGACCGACAATACTTCATACTGTAATTGGCGGGTATGCAACTGAGCCCATGGCACAGCTGGAATGCATGAGGATGATCCCAGTAAGGACATAGCCTTCCTTAGTGTCATGTGTGGTTTTTCCATTGCCTCTGACACTCTTGATTGTATAGTCACTCTTTTTGACTGCGGAAGGAAGCTTTTCTGACTTACGGAGTCTAGCTGGATTCCTAGAAATATTTGAACGGTCTCTGGATTCAGCCTGGACTCTTCGAAGTTGACGATCTAACCCAACTCCAGTAGGGACGAGATCATATTAGATAATCCCATCTTACATTGAGGTATAGGATTTCCTACTACTAGAAAATCATCTAGGTAGGGTATTATCAAAGTGTCCCGTTGGCGTAGATGAGCCATCACTTCTAATATCACTTTGGTGAAGATGCGGGGAGCCATAGAACGCCCAAAGGGCATTGCTACGTATTGAAAGTGACGAACCTGTCCTGCCAGGATGACTGCTACCCTTAGGTACCGCTGGTGTTCGGCATGTATGGGAAGATGATAGTAGGCATCTTTTAGGTCTATCCCGGCCATGACACATCTAGGGAACAAAAGTTTGATGGTAGAACTAATGGATTCCATTTTAAAAGTATGATTACACAAAAAGGAATTTAATTTTTTGAGATTTATGATGGTTCTGAATGAACCATCTGGTTTATTGATCAAGAATAAAGGGGAATAGAACCCTCTTTCTTCTTGATCCTGGGGAACCTCTATTAGGACTTTTTTAGATAGAAGAGATAAAATCTCTAATTCCAGAGCGCTTTGTTGCTCCTGTCCTTTTGGCGGTTACTACCAAGGGATTCGATCAAACTTCAATTTTAGACCTTATTGTATAATGTCCAGAATCCATTGGCTAGATGTTATTTGTTTCCATTTGGGAAAGAAAATTTTTTATCTGCCGCCCACTTCATGGTCAACGGTATTTGTTACGTTTTGGATTATAGGATCCGCTAAACAAAGCACCTTTTTGTTTCGGTTCTTTTGTTTCCCATCGCTCCCTTTGCTCAAATGGCTTGTTTCTGGTGAAGGGGCGTCTTCTGAAGGCTCTCCTGTAAGATGGAAGAGATTGGTTAGGGAAGCCTTTCTTTCTCCTGCTTTATTTAGGAGTTCATCCAGCGTTTTCCCAAAAAGGAACTCACCCTGGCAGGGGATCGCACAAAGTTTTGCTTTTGCCTGTGTGTCCCCTTTCCAGTTCTTCAACCAGAGTGCTCGCCGGGCTGTGTTCACTAGGCCGGCTGATTTGGCTGCTAAGCGTAGTGAATCCACAGAGGCATCTGCCAGGAATGCTATCGCTTCTTTAATTAGAGGGATTTTCGGCAAGATTGACTCTCTCGAAGTTCTACCTCTAATTTGTTCCTCCAGCTGTTCCATCCACACTAGTAGCGACCTTGCGGTGCAGGTACTAGAGATAGCTGGCCTGAATGACCCCGTGTTAGCCTCCCATGATCTCTTTAGTAAGGCTTCTGCCTTTCGGTCTAACGGGTTTGTCAGGACCCCCGAATCCTCAACCGGTAAGACCGATTGCTTAGATGTGGAAGCGACTGCGGCATCAATCTTTGGCACCTTTGACCAGGAATTTAGTTCCTCATCGCTGAAGGGATAGCGTCTCTTAGAGGATGATGGTAGGAATCCTCTTGTATTCTGCTTAACCCATTCTTTTTTAATTAGTTCTTTAATAGTGGGTATGACGGGGAAGGATCTAGGTTTTTTCTGTCCTAACCCCGCAAACATTATGTCTTGAGCTGATTTCTTCCCTTTTCCGTCTGGGCACCCCATTGTGCTCTTGACAGATTTAACTAAGTTGTCTACAATGCTGTTAGGCAAAGTCCCCCTTCATTCTCTGACGAACTCGGCTGGGATCCAATTTCGTTCGAGGATCCTTGTACATCCTCTGAATCTGAACTCTGAGCTGGAGATCGGGATCTGCTTGGTTGGCGGGTACTGGTGCTACTTGTATGCAACAAACCCTGCATTTCTTCCCGGATTATGGCTCTAACATCAGACGGGGTCATTATGTTCTCCTGCTGTAAGGTTAGCATGATACATTCTGAACATAACCTCTTGGTATAAGAATCCGGAAGGGGCTGCGCACATAAGGCACATTCCTTGTGCTTGGACTTGTGAGTCCTTTTCTTAGTCTAGAGGAAGGGGACACAGGAGGAACATATATCAGCATATAGGAAGAGGCTGTTTTAAAAACTCACCCAGTGAAGCTGACAGGTACCGGTTCAGGAGGGGGATTTTTTGTCAAGTGATCCTTCAGTTTGGTGGTAGATCTTTTTTCCGGAAGTCGACCACCACTTTTAGTGCTGCTCCCGGCGCTTCTCTCCTTGCTGGGAGAACGCTGCTCTGCTGCAGGCAGGTGTGCTTCGTCGGCCGGTGAAGCCATCTCATACACAACGGTCCGACGTCAGCGCCGCACTTTTAAACTTGGCGCCGAATCTCCTGCCTCCCCGGACCCAACCCGGAAGTGCTCCTGTGACTTCCGGGTTAGACCGCCGCTCTCTGCCCCATGCGGCGGCTGAGGATATTAAGCCGGCCGCAGTAGCGAGCGCGTCCTCATGGAACCGGGCGGACCAGCGGTGACCAGACCTGGACCATGGATGGCTGGCCAGACGAGGGGGGAGGCTACAAGCAGGGGCTCCCCCGCCGCTGCTTCTGGAACCGCAGCCCCTGCTGTTCCCACAGAACCGACGCAGGCGGGTGCATGGCCCAGGAATCCTTTCGACTGCAGGTACTTCGGGTTCCTATAGGAACAGGAAACCTAAACTGAGGAGGAGAGGAGACCGCCTCCTTTTATTCTGTAGGTTTCCTGTTCCTATGGGCGGATCCCTCTCTCTCATGTAGGGTGCTGTCGCGGCGAAGGGTAAAAACCATGATTTTCATGCAGGACAATGCTCCATCACAAGCCTCCAACTACTCCACAGCGTGGCTGGCCAGTAAAGGTCTCAAAGAAAGAAAACACCGGATTACGTACCGGTAATGCTCTTTTATAGAGCCACGACAGCACCCACTTGAGAGAGGGGATCCGCCCCTAGGAACAGGAAACCCTATGGAGAGAATAAAAGGGGCGGTCCCCCTCGCTCCCACAGTTGGGTTTACAGAGATTGCGAGGAACCGCCCACCAGACTTTAGTAGGTCATTCAATATCATCGTTTATAACTAGTTAACTTAAGCATGGCTAACTACAAGAACCAAACACCCTTAACCGTGCTCCTAATAAAAAACCTATAAGGGTGGGAAGTGAACGGGTGCTGTCGTGGCTCTATAAAAGAGCATTACCGGTACGTAATCCGGTGTTTTCTCTTCGCCACGACAGCACCCACTTGAGAGACTTTCAGAGATAGTCATTTGGGAGGGATCACCGTGTTAAGGACTGATCTACCGAAGGATAAGTCAGATGAGGCAGATAGATCTAATCTATAGTGATTATAGAAGGTAGTAGGCGAAGACCAGGTTGCGGCCTTACATATCTGTTCTATCGGAACCTCCGCTCATTCAGCCCAGGATGATGCAATCGCCCGGGTGGAATGTGCTCTTACGGTCTCAGGCGGATTCTCCCCTTTGGATGAATAGGCCAGACATATTGCATCTCGAATCCACCGAGATAAAGTACCCTTCGTGATTCCAGCTCCTTTTCTATGACCCTGGAAAGAAACAAAGAGCCCTGCTCTTCCTCCAGGCGCTAGTCCTATCCAAATAGGCTAATATGGCTCTCCTCACATCTAATGTGTGGTATTTTTGTTCTTCCTGACTTGTAGGGTTATCATAGAAGGAGGGAAGGAAAATTTCTTGCGATCTGTGAAATTTAGTGCATACTTTGGGTAAGTATGAAGGGTCTGTCTTAAGGACAACTCTATCTGGGAATATAGACATGAAAGGAGGATCTATCGATAGTGCCTGTATGTCACTTACTCTTCTCGCTGATACTAAGGCGCCAAGAAGAGCTGTCTTGAGGGAGACATGTTTTATGTGAGCTGAATGTAGAGGCTCAAAAGGGTGATCTGTAAGAGCTTCGAGAACTAAATTAACATCCCAAGGTGGTACATGGGGAATTCGGACTGTCTCTGACCTCTGGCATGCTGCAACAAATCTGGCTACCCACTTATTACCTGCGATATCAAGACCATATAAAGCCCCCAGCGCAGAAATGTGTACTTTTAAGGTACTGACTGCCAGACCTAGATCGCGCCCTTTTTGAAGAAATTCTAAAATTATAGGAATATGAATTTCGTTTGACAGGGCTGTTGGGTAGAAGTTTAGAAATTTTTTCCACACTCTTGCATAGATGGAGGTAGTGGACTTTTTTCTACTTAGTAGAAGAGTGTCAATCACTTTGTTTGAGAACCCCATCTTTAGCAGCTGCCTCTCAAGTTCCAAGCCGTTAACTGTAGACCCTTCACCTGAGGGTGGTTGAAGGGGCCCTGGAAGAGAAGATCCCGATCCTCCGGGAGGATCCATGGGTCTGAGATTGACATGGCTCTCAGCCAGGAAAACCATGGCCTCTTGGGCCAGAATGGAGCAATTAGGATCACGTTTGCTCTGTCCTCCCTTATCTTCCTGATCACTGTCGGAAGTAATATCAGCGGGGGAAAGGCATATGCCTTCTTGAATACCCATGGTACTTGTAGGGCGTCGAAGATATCTGGATTGTCAGATCGGAACAATGATGCAAATTTTTTGACTTGCCTGTTTTGTCTTGTCGCAAAGAGATCTATCTCGGGAGTGCACCACTTTTTTATTATCATAAACGGTGGCGCAGTGGTTAGCACAGCAGCCTTGCAGCGCTGGGGTCCTGGGTTCTAATCCCACCCAGGACAACATCTGCAAAGAGTTTGTATGTTCTCTCCGTATTTGCGTGGGTTTCCTCCGGGCACTCCGGTTTCCTCCCACATTCCAAAGACATACTGACAGGGATTCTAGATTGTGAGCCCCATCGGGGACAGTGATGATAATGTGTGCAAACTGTAAAGCGCTGCGGAATATGTTAGCGCTATATAAAAAAAATAAAGATCATACAAAAGATACGACGATTTAGAACCCACTCTCCTTGGTGGAGAGTGTGGCGACTGAGGAAATCTGCTCTCGAATTGTCGATTCCTCTCACATGTAGCGCCGATAGGGACAGGAGGTGTTCCTCTGCCATGGCTAGAATATCGTTGGCTATAGACATGAGTCCTTCTGATCTTGTTCCTCCTTGGTGGTTTATATATGCTACCGCTGTCATGTTGTCTGAGAAGACTCTTGTATGTGTTCCGTGTAACTGCGGAAGAAATTCAGATAAGGCATGATAAACAGCCTTCAGCTCTTTTTTTATTAGAAGAATCATCTGATTCTCTAGGAGACCACAGACCTTGTACTATTTGGTTTTCTAAATGTGCTCCCCAACCACCAGGACTGGCGTCAGTGAAAACAGTTTTTGATGGTTTAACCACCCAGGGGACCCCACTGGAAAGAGGATTCTGATTTAACCACCAAGTGAGAGATTGTATCACGTCTGTCGTTAAGGAAATACGAGTATCTAATCGGCCATGTAACCTTTCTTCCTCACGAAGTATTGTATGCTGCAATTTCCTGCTATGGAATTGGGCCCACGGAACAGCTGGAATACAAGAAGTGAAGGAACCAAGAAGGGACATACCTTCTCTTAGGGAAATTAGGGGGTGGTTAATCACTGATTGTACCTTGTTTATGATTGCTATTTGTTTTGACTCGGGAAGAAAGCACATTTGATTTGTAGAGTCTAGAATAATTCCTAAAAATTTTTGCTCAGTTGTGGGGGACAATTTAGATTTTTCCCAATTCACTAACCACCCCAACCCCTGTAAGGATGAAATTGAATCAGATAAGCGTTGACGACATTGAGAAAGAGTTCCCGACTATCAATAGGTCATCTAAATATGGTATTATGAGGGAATCTTTTAACCTCAAATATGACATTACCTCTGACATTAGTTTTGTGAAAACTCTAGGGGCTATTGATAGTCCAAAGGGCATTGATGTGTATTGATAATGCCGTATCTGACCTTTGACCATAACTGCCACCCGTAGATATTGTTGATGCTCTCTGAAGATTGGAAGATGATAGTATGCATCTTTAAGGTCAAGAACTGCCATGAAGCAATGGGGAAACAGAAGCTTAATAGTTGACCGGATGGATTCCATTTTAAAAGTTTGGTTCTCTAAGAAGACATTTAGTCTCTTAAGGTTAATTATTGTTCTATATGATCCGTCGGGTTTTGAAATAAAAAATAAAGGGGAATAAAATCCCCTTCCTTTTTGATGAAAAGGGACTTCCACTAATACTCCTTTGGACAGGAGAGTTATTATTTCCTGTTCCAAGGCCTCTTGTTGTGATGGTGAACCTAAGGAAGTCAAACAAAACGAGTCCGGGGGAACTTGAGAAAATCTTAGTTTTAGGCCTGTAGTTATCAGGCTAGTTGCCCATGAATTAGAGGTTATTGCCAGCCATTGTGTGGAGAAGAAGAACAACCTACCACCAACGGGTAGATCTGTCCTAGCGGGGTTTATCCTCAGGTTTGAAAGGGCGTTTTCCGAAGAAGGCTCCTTTCTGCTTAAAGTCCTTATTAGCCCAACGGTCCTGGTTTTTATAGTCCCGTCTTCTGTTGAACATGGGCTTTCGGAATGCTCTCCTATAAGATGGAAGATAAGTGTTATTGGGGAACCCTTTCTTCCTCTCACCCGCTTTGGTAATGATTTCATCTAACTGAGTACCAAATAGGTACTCACCCTGACAGGGCAGACCACATAACTTGGATTTTGTTTGTGGATCTCCTTTCCACCCCTTTAGCCACAAGGTGCGGCGAGCTGCGTTGGTTAGACCTGCTGATTTGGCTGCTAATCGGATGGAATCCGCCGAAGAATCTGCCAAAAAGGCAGTAGCTCCTCTAATTAACGGGATAGATGACATGAGTTTATTACGGGAAAGGCCACCTTTTAAGCCTTCTTCCAGATCATTCAACCAAACCATCATGGATCTAGCAGTACATGTGGCTGAGATAGCTGGTTTAAAAGCTCCTGTACAGGATTCCCAAGCTCTTTTTAAAAGGGAGTCTGCTTTCCGATCGAGCGGGTCTTGCAAGGATCCTGAATCTTCAACAGGCAATAAAGATTTCTTAGAAGTGGATGCCCCTGCCGCATCTACTTTTGGGGCTTTTACCCATTTGGAGAAATCCTCGTCATTAAAGGGATAGCGACGTTTTGAGGAAGACGGCAACCCTCTTTGCCCTTGGCTTTCCCACTCTTTTTTGACTAACTCCTTTATTGCTGGAATAATAGGAAAGGAAGGTCTCTTTTTCTCTGACAGGCCAGCAAACATCACGTCCTGAGGTGTTTTAAGGGTTTTAGTATCTTCTATACCCATGGTGTTACGTACTGATCTGACTAAATTGTCAATGCTTTCTGTAGGGAAACATGTATCCTGTTCACCCTCCGAGGATATAACCTCTTGGGAACTGTCCGACTCCTTATCCTCAACCTCAGATGACTGTTCAGATATAGGAGAGCTGTATTTCTTCCTACTTCCAGGAGTTTTATCCGAGTTTCGAAAAGCTCGCAACTCCTCTCTTATCATGCTACGTATATCATCCGACCTTACTGAAGACTCCTCACGTAAGGTGGATTCGATGCAAGACTGGCATAACTTTTTTAAATAGGTATCCGGGAGCGGCTGAGAGCATAAGGCACATTGCTTATATATGGATTTCCCTGTTCTTTTAACCTAGGGAATTAGATGAAAGAGGGAGTACAATCAGCTTAAAATAGGGTAGACATACACTCACCCCTGAAGCTGTCATAATACCGGCTGGAGAGGAGGAGACGGAGGCACAGATGGAGGAACCGACCGGTCCGATCTTTTCTCCCTGGCGCTCTTGGAGGATGATCTGCGGCTGCTAGTCCGGCTTCCTGGTGTAACAGCGTTAGCTTCAGAAGAAGGCAACGTTGTCTCTTGAGGAGATGCCATGATGGACGCCGGGAATCAACGCCGGCGTCCTTTTGTTATGGGGGCCGCCATCTTCTTCCTGCCGCACCCGGAAGTGACCACTACATCCGGGTTGCGGCTCTGTTATGCGCGCCTGCGCTTCTATCCAGCGATCGCGCAGGCGCCGTCCTCCTCCTCCATCACCCCGGAAGTTGTAGTAATACTTCCGGGGGAGAAATCACTGGCCCCACGCTGCCTGTGCGCCACCCGAGGCTGCCGTCACAGGATCTTACCCCAGTGGTCCGGCCCGCAGGTCTGCTGGATACTTCTCCGTGAGCCAGGTGCCTCCCCGATCCTGGCCTCACGGTACCTGCCAGCAGAGGGGGGAAGCTGAGACAGGACCCCCAACGCTGCTTCCAGCCCTGGAGCCCTTGCCGTCCCTATTCAGGTAAACCGCGCAAGCGGCATCCAGGCTGGGAATCCTCTTCTCTCCAGGTCTCCCGTAGGAACAGGAAACCAACTGTGGGAGCGAGGGGGACCGCCCCTTTTATTCTCTCCATAGGGTTTCCTGTTCCTAGGGGCGGATCCCCTCTCTCAAGTGGGTGCTGTCGTGGCGAAGAGAAAAATAGGTATTAAGCTTACCGTTAATTATGTTTCCAGGAGTCCATCCTGACAGCACCCTGGAGGACGTCCTCCTCCCCTTGCTGGGACAGGAAACACACGAGTTTAAAAGGCCAAGTCCCACCCACAGTCCTCAGTGTTGTAACAAGAACCGCCTCAAGGAAATGCAGAAAAAATCTTTGTTTAATGGTAGCAAACATATCACATTATAACCAGGAACATATTACATCATATGCTAGGAATAGGTTACAAACATGCTAGAATACCATGCATCATATAATAATACAGGGAGGGAACTATCCGTGCTGTCAGGATGGACTCCTGGAAACATAATTAACGGTAAGCTTAATACCTATTTTCCAGGACGTCATCCTGACAGCACCCTGGAGAGTATCAAAGCACCTCCTCAGGGTGGGATAACCGCTTGGAGAACCTTTCTCCCGAATGCAGTATGCTGACCAGACAAAACATCAAGTTTATAGTGTTTGCAAAAGGTATTGGCACTAGCCCATGTCGCGGCCTTACAAATCTGTTCTAGAGAGGCACCTGCCCTCTCTGCCCAAGAAGTAGCTATCCCTCTAGTCGAATGTACATGGAGACCCTCCGGAGGAGAGAGCCCTTCAGATTGATAGGCCTCAGAGATCACAGACGTGATCCACCGAGCAATAGAGGCCTTAGAGGCCTTTTTACCCCTATTTTTGCCCCCATACAAAATGAATAGGTTTGGGTCGATGCGCCAAGTGTTGGTGGCTGCCAGGTAGTCAAGAACTGCCTGCCTGACATCCAGAGAATGAAGGACTTTTTCTTTAGCATTAGCAGGGTTATTGCAGAAAGATGGTAACACAATCTCTTGATTTCTATTTTTAGATGTTCCTACTTTTGGAATAAAGGAGGGGTCGAGTTTAAGAATTATACAATCCTCTCTAATTTGAAGGTATGGGTCCCTAGTACACAGGGCCTGAATTTCCCCCACTCTTTTAGCCGTAGTCACTGCTACAAGAAACGCCGTTTTACGTGTAAGAATGGAAATGGGCATATTATCCACTGACGCATAGAGGTCTTTGCAGAGAAATCTGAGGACCAAGTTAAGGTCCCAAGAAGGAGACATATGTCTGATAGTGGGGCGCAACCTCTGGGTAGCTCTGATGAATCTAACTATCCACGGGTGTGACGCTAGGGGATAGTCGAGGAAAGAACTAAGTGCCGAGATCTGCACCTTCAATGTGCTTGGTTTAAGACCTTTGTCAAACCCAGCCTGCAAGAAATCTAAAATTCTGGGTAAGTCGGGAGTGCCTGCCGTAACCTCAGACCTGCCACCCTCCAGACAGAACCGTCTCCAAATTTTCAAGTAAATTGCTGACGTAACAGGCTTCCTACTAGACTTCATAGTAGATATTACTTGGCTTGATAGACCCTTGGCCTTCAAGATGGACCCTTCAGGATCCATGCCGAGAGATGGAGCTTCTCTGGGTTTGGGTGGAAAACCGGACCCTGGTGGATTATATCCGCTCTGAGAGGGAGCTCTACTGGATTCTCGATTGCTAGCTCTAGTAGAAGGGAAAACCAACTCCTTCTTGGCCAGTATGGAACGATCAATATGACGAGAGCTCGATCCTCCTTGATCTTTCTGAGAACAGCCGGAACCAACGCCAGAGGGCGAAATGCATACGAGAGAGGTTCCGTCCAATCCTGGCTCAGAGCATCTATTCCTTCTGGAAGATCCCGCGGGTTCAGAGAGAAGAATTTTGAGACCTTCGAATTTCTCCTGCTTGCGAATAGGTCTATACAGGGGGTTCCCCAGCGAAGACATAAGTCCTGGAAGACGTCCTGGTTGAGTTCCCACTCTGTTGCAGACACCTCCCTTCTGCTGAGATAGTCCGCTATAACGTTCTGGGAGCCTTCTAGGTGAACCGCTGAAATAGAAAGGACCGATCTTTCTGCCCAACGAAATATCTTCTCTGTCAGTTCCTGAAGCGCATGGTGTTTCGCACCTCCTTGATGTTTCAGAAAAGAGACTGTTGTCACATTGTCGGACATTATCCTGACATGACGATTTTCCAGGATGTGTCGGTTCCTTCTCAAAGCTTCCCAGACCGCGTATAGTTCTTTGAAGTTGGAGGAGCTGTGGATGACGTCTTCCGGCCATCTCCCCTGAAGGATCCTGTCTTCTAGGTGAGCTCCCCAGCCCCAAGCGCTGGCATCTGTAGTAACTACTACGTATGGATCTGCGGACCATAATACTCCTTTTCTTAAATTCTCTGGCTTTGTCCACCAGAGGAGAGACCTTCTTACACAATGTGATAGGTGTAAAGTACTGTCCAGAGAAGACAGACTCCTGTCCCATCTGGAAAGAATCAATTTCTGTAGTGGTCTTGAATGGAACTGAGCCCATCTCACACACGGAATACAGGCCGTCATCAGGCCGAGGACTCGCATGGCCGTCCTTGTCGTCACCCTGTGCTCCAGCAGGAGCCAAACCTGAGACTGCACTGCAATCAGCTTGGACTCGGGTAAGAGGGATATTCTGTTCCTTGAATCCAGACGTACTCCCAGAAACGTCTTCATGCACTCTGGAGTCAAATCGGATTTCCGCCAATTCATGACCCAACCAAGTTCTTCCATCACTGAAATAGTTCAGTTCCTGTGGTCTGATAGAATTTCTGGCGTTCTTGCCACCAGGAGAAAGTCGTCGAGATAAGGGATTATTCTGATCCCTTGATTTCTTAGGAAAGCGACAATCTCCGACACCAGTTTTGTGAAGATACGAGGTTCTGAGGCAAGACCAAATGGAAGGCACTGAAACTGGAAGTGACAGGTCCCGGACGGCAGGACTACCGCAAACCTCAGAAGCCTCTGAGAAGAAGGGTGGACGAGAACCTGATAATAGGCACTCTTTAGATCTAGAGTGCACATCACAGCATTCTGATCTATTAGGAGTATTGCCGAACGGATGGATTCCATACGAAACCTCTTGTACCTGACCCAGGCATTTAGAGGTTTCAGATTTATTATAGTGCGAGATTCGCCGGATGGTTTCACTATGGAAAAAAGGGAGGAGTAATGACCCAAGCCTATTTCCGGAGATGGTACCGGAACTATGACCTCTGAGGAGAGCATTTCCATCAGGTCTGTCAACATGGGAGAGTCTCGCGGTACTACCGTAGGACTGATGAATCTGTCTGGTGGGGGGGGAGTAGAGCTCTATACTGTAACCTTCTGAGATGGTCCGAAGGACCCACTGATTTTGAGTGATCCGAGCCCAATTGTGCGAAAATTGGCGGAGTCGACCCCCTATGAGACTGGCGTCATTGCGATTTAGATTTTGAGGAAGGGCTGAAGAAGAAACCTCTGTTTCTATTGCCCTGGCTACGGGAGCCCCTATAAGATCCTCTACTGGATCTGCCTCCTCGAAACTCAGACTGCCTTCTGAAGGGGAATCCTCTCCGAAAGGACTGGGGTTTCTTAGATTTCTCCTCTGGAAACCCCTTCTTTTTGTCGGAGGCTGACTCCAAAATGGTATCCAGGGAGGGTCCAAAAACCCTTTCACCTGAGAAGGGAATTGAACAAAGTTTAGATTTGGAAGCATTATCCCCCGACCAGGACCTTAGCCAGACCGCCCTCCTAGCCGCGTTAGATAAGGAACTGCATCTGGCCGAAAACCTGACTGACTCAGCAGTCATATCAGACAGATAAGCCGTGGCAGATTTCATCATAGGGAGGGAATTTATGATTTCAGATCTCGGGGTCTTATTGGATAGGTGTTCCTCCAATTGACCCATCCATAGATACATAGACCGAGCCACCGAAGTAGCCGCTATATTTTTTATTAGAGTCGCAGAAGATTCCCAGGCTCTTTTTAACAATATGTCGGCTTTCCTATCCATAGGATCACGCAAGTTTGATGAGTCCTCAAAAGGTATGGCCGTTTTCTTGGCCACCTTTGCCACAGGAACGTCAATTTTGGGAACTTCGTCCCATAGTTTTATGTCCTCCGGCTCATAAGGTAGACGAGCCTTAAAGTCCTTGGATAACACCAGCCGGCGTTCTGCCTCTTTCCATTCTTCCAGAATCATGGCCTTAATGTGCTCGCTAACCGGAAATACTGTCTGCTGACGTGACATAAGTCCACCAAACATCAAGTCCTGCCTGGTTTGTGGTTTAGATGTCTCCTCTATTTGCATAGTGCATCGCACCGCCTGCACCAGATCATTTGTGTCTTCTGCCTGGAAGAGGTATTTTCTTTGGTAATCCTGGCTTCCTGACGGAAGCTCTCCCTCTTCCTCTGAGACGAAGTCCTCTGAGTTAGACTTGTCCTCAGAAGTAACCTCCTGTTCTCTTAAGTCCTGCTCCCGTCTGGCCCGCTTACGGGTGGGGATAGGACTGGATTTCTGCACCATGGTAGACAAAGAAGCTTGTACTTCTTCACGTATAAGGGATCTCATCTCAGCCAGCAATGTGGGTTGTTCGTCCCTTACGACCTTAGCTGTGCAGTCCCCACATAAAGATTTCCCATGGGAGTCCGGGAGCTTCATATTACAAAGGGGACATCTAACAGATTTCCCAGATGCCTTGCCGGATTTCTTAATCTGAACAGGAGGACCCGCGGGGTTTCCCTTATCCTTAAATGACATAAGAAGGGATAAGCACTGGGGTGAGCCTGCTTCTGCATATAGATAGGGGAACTTGCGCCATGCGCACTTACCCCCTCCTCGGTTGGAGTACTTGCTTCCATGATGAGGGTAGCAGGTCCCCGCAGCTCTCAGCGCCAGATCAGGAGCGCTTCTGCTGCTGTGCGATTCACTGCACGCTTTCCCCCGCGCATACAGCGTTACCGGAAGTAGCGGTAACGAAATGCCGACGGACCGGAAGTGACGCGTTCTGACGACTTCCTGCCGGGAGACGCCGTTCTGGATACCACGCTGCCCAGGATGGCCGCGCACCGCGTGGATAGCGTCCGCAGCCGAGAGCCTCCCACCGGGAGGAGCGGCTGCCACCAGGAGCTTCGTCCACTCCTGGTCTTTGGAGCAGAGGGATCCCCCCACCGGAGGGTTTCTGCCCTGAGCCTCTTGACAGGGGGAAGGGTATTGGCAAGCCGCACGATCCCCCTGAGCTCCGGTAAGTCCTGCGCAGCTTCTCACTCGTGCGTCCCTTCCTTGCAGGGACAGGAAAAACACTGAGGACTGTGGGTGGGACTTGGCCTTTTAAACTCGTGTGTTTCCTGTCCCAGCAAGGGGAGGAGGACGTCCTCCAGGGTGCTGTCAGGATGACGTCCTGGAAAATGATGACATGGCCCCCTTGTTCACCTGATCTGAGCCCCATAGAGAACCTGTGGTCCGTCATAAAACGTGAGATCTACAGGGAGGGAGAACAGTCATTAGAAATGTGGCTATATTGGGCACTCATTTTTGGGGTGTTTGTTTTTGCATGTCAGAAATGTTTATTTCTACATTTTGTGCAGTTATATTGGTTTACCTGATGAAAATAAACAAGTGAGATGGGAAAATATTTGGTTTTTATTAAGTTGCCTAATAATTCTGCACAGTAATAGTCACCTGCACCAACAGATATCCGCCGAAGATAGCCAAATCTAAAAACCCCACTCCAACTTCCAAAAATATTAAGCTTTGATATTTACAAGTCTTTTGGGTTGATTGAGAACATAGTTGTTGATCAATAATAAAAATAATCCTCTAAAATACAACTTGCCTAATAATTCTGCACACAGTGTACACGCCGTCCCCGCACACATTACACACCGTCCCTGTAAGATACACACCAGCCCTGCACACATTACACATCGTCCCTGTAAGATACACGCCGTCCCTGCACACATTACACACCATCCCTGTAAGATACACACCGTCCCTGCACACATTACACACCGTCCCTCTAAGATACACGCCGTCCCTGTAAGATACACATCGTCCCTCTAAGATACACGCCGTCCCTGTAAGATACACATCGTCCCTCTAAGATACACGCCGTCCCTGCACACATTACACACCGTCCCTGTAAGATACACACCAGCCCTGCACACATTACACATCGTCCCTGTAAGATACACGCCGTCCCTGCACACATTACACACCATCCCTGTAAGATACACACCGTCCCTGCACACATTACACACCGTCCCTCTAAGATACACGCCGTCCCTGTAAGATACACATCGTCCCTCTAAGATACACGCCGTCCCTGTAAGATACACATCGTCCCTCTAAGATACACGCCGTCCCTGCACACATTACACACCGTCCCTGTAAGATACACACCGTCCCTGCACACATTACACACCGTCCCTCTAAGATACACGCCGTCCCTGTAAGATACACATCGTCCCTCTAAGATACACGCCGTCCCTGCACACATTACACACCATCCCTGTAAGATACACACAGTCCCTGCACACATTACACACCGTCCCTCTAAGATACACGCCGTCCTGTAAGATACACATCGTCCCTCTAAGATACACGCCGTCCCTGTAAGATACACATCGTCCCTCTAAGATACACGCCGTCCCCGCACACATTACACACCATCCCTGTAAGATACACGCCGTCCCTGCACACATTACACACCGTCCCTCTAAGATACACGCCGTCCCTGTAAGATACACATCGTCCCTCTAAGATACACGCCGTCCCTGCACACATTACACACCGTCCCTGCACACATTACACACCGTCCCTGCACACATTACACACCATCCCTGTAAGATACACGCCGTCCCTGCACACATTACACACCGTCCCTCTAAGATACACGCCGTCCCTGCACACATTACACACCGTCCCTGTAAGATACACGCCGTCCCTGCACACATTAGACACCATCCCTGTAAGATACACGCCGTCCCTGCACACATTACACACCATCCCTGTAAGATACATGCCGTACCTGTAAGATACACGCCGGCCCAGCACACATTACACACCGTCCCTCTAAGATACATGCCGTCCCTGCACACATTAGACACCATCCCTGTAAGATACACGCCGTCCCTGCACACAATACACACCGTCCCTCTAAGATACACGCCGTCCCTGCACACATTACACACCATCCCTGTAAGATACATGCCGTCCCTGTAAGATACACGCCGGCCCAGCACACATTACACACCGTCCCTCTAAGATACATGCCGTCCCTGCACACATTACACACCGTCCCTGTAAGATACACGCCGTCCCTGCACACATTACACACCGTCCCTCTAAGATACACGCCGTCCCTGCACACATTACACACCGTCCCTCTAAGATACACGCCGTCCCTGTAAGATACACGCCGGCCCAGCACACATTACACACCGTCCCTCTAAGATACATGCCGTCCCTGCACACATTAGACACCGTCCCTGTAAGATACACGCCGTCCCTGCACACATTACACACCATCCCTGTAAGATACACGCCGTCCCTGCACACATTACACACCGTCCCTGTAAGATACACGCCGTCCCTGCACACATTACACACTGTCCCTGTAAGATACACGCCGTCCCTGCACACATTACACACCGTCCCTCTAAGATACAGACCGTCCCCGCACACATTACACACCTTCCCTCTAAGATACACGCCGTCCCTGCACACATTACACACTGTCCCTCTAAGATACACGCCGTCCCTGCACATATTACACACCTTCCCTCTAGGATACACACCGTTCCTCTAAGATACACACCGTCCCTCTAAGATACACACATTACACGCCGTCTCCGCACACATTACACGCCGTCCCTCTAAGATACACGCCGTCCCTGCACACATTACACACCGTTAAGATACACACCGTCCCCGCACACATTACACGCCGTCCCTCTAAGATACACACCGTCCCCGCACACATTACACGCCGTCCCTCTAAGATACACGCCGTCCCCGCACACATTACACACCGTCCCTCTAAGATACACGCCGTCCCCGCACACATTACACACCGTTCCTCTAAGATACACGCCGTCCCCGCACACGTTACACACCGTCCCTCTAAGATAAACGCCGTCCCCGCACACATTACACACCATCCCTCTAAGATACACGCCGTCCCCGCACACATTACACACCGTCCCTCTAAGATACACGCCGTCCCTGCACACATTACACACCGTCCCTCTAAGATACACGCCGTCCCTGCACACATTACACACCGTCCCTCTAAGATACAGACCGTCCCTGCACACATTACACACCGTCCCTCTAAGATACACGCCGTCCCTGCACACATTACACACCGTCCCTCTAAGATACATGCCGTCCCTGCACACATTAGACACCGTCCCTGTAAGATACACGCCGTCCCTGCACACATTACACACCATCCCTGTAAGATACACGCCGTCCCTGCACACATTACACACCGTCCCTGTAAGATACACGCCGTCCCTGCACACATTACACACTGTCCCTGTAAGATACACGCCGTCCCTGCACACATTACACACCGTCCCTGCACAAATTACAAGCCGTCCCTGCACACATTACACACCGTCCCTCTAAGATACACACCGTCCCTGCACACATTACAAGTCGTCCCTGAACACATTACACACCGTCCTTCTAAGATACAGAACGTACTTGCACACATTACATACCGTTCCTCTAAGATACACGCCGTCCCTGCACACATTACACACCGTCCCTTTAAGATACACGCCGTCCCTGCACACATTACACACCGTCTCTGTAAGATACATGTCGTCCCTGAACACATTACACACCGTCCCTCTAAGATACACGCCGTTCCTGAACACAATACACACCGTCCATGAACACAATACACACCGTCCCTCTAAGATACACATCGTCCCTGAACACATTACACACCGTCCCTCTAAGATACACACCGTCCCCGCACACGTTACACCCCGTGCCCGCACACATTACACACCGTCCCTGCACACATTACACAACGTCCCTGTAAGATACACGCCGTCCCTGCACACATTACACACCGTCTCTGTAAGATACACGCCGTCCCTGAACACATTACAAACCGTCCCCGCACACGTTACACCCCGTCCCCACACACGTTACACCGTGTCCCTCTAAGATACACGCTGTACCTGCACACATTACACACCGTCCCTCTAAGATACACACCGTCCCAGCACATATTACACACCGTCCCTCTAAGATACACGCCGTCCCTGCACACATTACACACCGTCCCCGCACACGTTACACCCCGTCCCAGCACATATTACACACCGTCCCTCTAAGATACACGCCGTCCCTGCACACGTTACACGCCGTCCCTCTAAGAAACACACCGTCCCAGCACATATTACACACCGTCCCTCTAAGATACACATCGTCCCTGCACACATTGCACACCGTCCCTCTAAGATACACGCCTTCTCTGCACACATTACACACCGTCCCCGCACACGTTACACGCCGTCCCTCTAAGATACACGCCGTCCCAGCACATATTACACACCGTCCCTGTAAGATACACACCGTCCCTCTAAGATACACATCGTCCCTGCACACATTACACACCGTCCCTCTAAGATACACACCGTCCCAGCACACGTTACACACCGTCCCTCTAAGATAAACGCCGTCCCCGCACACATTACACACCATCCCTCTAAGATACACGCCGTCCCTGCACACATTACACACCGTCCCTCTAAGATACACGCTGTCCCTGCACACATTACACACCGTCCCTCTAAGATACAGACCGTCCCTGCACACATTACACACCGTCCCTCTAAGATACACGCCGTCCCTGCACACATTACACACCGTCCCTCTAAGATACAGACCGTCCCCGCACACATTACACACCGTCCCTCTAAGATACACGCCGTCCCTGCACACATTACACACCGTCCCTCTAAGATACAGACCGTCCCCGCACACATTACACACCTTCCCTCTAAGATACACGCCGTCCCTGCACACATTACACACTGTCCCTCTAAGATACACGCCGTCCCTGCACATATTACACACCTTCCCTCTAGGATACACACCGTTCCTCTAAGATACACACCGTCCCTCTAAGATACACACATTACACGCCGTCTCCGCACACATTACACGCCGTCCCTCTAAGATACACGCCGTCCCTGCACACATTACACACCGTTAAGATACACACCGTCCCCGCACACATTACACGCCGTCCCTCTAAGATACACACCGTCCCCGCACACATTACACGCCGTCCCTCTAAGATACACGCCGTCCCCGCACACATTACACACCGTCCCTCTAAGATACACGCCGTCCCCGCACACATTACACACCGTTCCTCTAAGATACACGCCGTCCCCGCACACGTTACACACCGTCCCTCTAAGATACACGCCGTCCCCGCACACATTACACACTGTCCCTCTAAGATACACGCCGTCCCCGCACACATTACACACCGTCCCTCTAAGATACACGCCGTCCCCGCACACATTACACACCGTTCCTCTAAGATACACGCCGTCCCCGCACACGTTACACACCGTCCCTCTAAGATACAGACCGTCCCCGCACACATTACACACTGTCCCTCTAAGATACACACCGTTCCTCTAAGATACACACCGTCCCTCTAAGATACACACATTACACGCCGTCTCCGCACACATTACACGCCGTCCCTCTAAGATACACGCCGTCCCTGCACACATTACACACCGTCCCCGCACACATTACACGCCGTCCCTCTAAGATACACGCCGTCCCCGCACACATTACACACCGTCCCTCTAAGATACACGCCGTCCCCGCACACATTACACACCGTCCCCGCACACGTTACACCCCGTCCCCGCACACGTCACACCGTCCCCGCACACGTCACCCCGTCCCCGCACACGTCACCCCGTCCCCGCACACGTCACCCCGTCCCCGCACACGTCACCCCGTCCCCGCACACGTCACCCCGTCCCCGCACACGTCACCCCGTCCCCGCACACGTCACCCCGTCCCCGCACACGTTACACACCGTCCCCGCACACGTTACACCCCGTCCCCGCACACGTCACACCGTCCCCGCACACGTCACCCCGTCCCCGCACACGTCACCCCGTCCCCGCACACGTCACCCCGTCCCCGCACACGTCACCCCGTCCCCGCACACGTCACCCCGTCCCCGCACACGTCACCCCGTCCCCGCATACGTCACCCCGTCCCCGCACACGTCACCCCGTCCCCGCAGGCTCATACATTACATACACGGTCACTTCTTGTCTCTGTCGCCCGACTCGCCCTCACCACAGATGACGTCACACGCTAACTCCGCCCCCAGTGTCTGACGCTCCGCCCCCAGTGGCGCTGGTTGATGACACTTCCGGCGCCACGTGGTGACGTGGGCCGCGCGGGCACCGGGAGGAAACATGGCGGAATATTTGGCGTCCATTTTCGGCACCGAAAAGGACAAGTGAGAAACATAAAGTGCAAATAAGGAAGCGCAACAAGACAGGAGGATGCTGGGAGTTATAGTCGGTGATACCGGGAGAGGAGGATGCTGGGGGTTATAGTCGGTGATACCCGGGAGAGGAGGATGCTGGGGGTTATAGTCGGTGATACCCGGGAGAGGAGGATGCCGGGGGTTATAGTCGGTGATACCCGGGAGAGGAGGATGCTGGGGGTTATAGTCGGTGATACCCGGGAGAGGAGGATGCTGGGAGTTATAGTCGGTGATACCCGGGAGAGGAGGATGTCGGGGGTTATAGTCGGTGATACCCGGGAGAGGAGGATGCTGGGGGTTATAGTCGGTGATACCCGGGAGAGGAGGATGCTGGGGGTTATAGTCGGTGATACCGGGAGAGGAGGATGCCGGGGGTTATAGTCGGTGATACCCGGGAGAGGAGGATGCTGGGAGTTATAGTCGGTGATACCCGGGAGAGGAGGATGTCGGGAGTTATAGTCGGTGATACCCGGGAGAGGAGGATGCCGGGGGTTATAGTCGGTGATACCCGGGAGAGGAGGATGCTGGGGGTTATAGTCGGTGATACCCGGGAGAGGAGGATGCCGGGGGTTATAGTCGGTGATACCGGGAGAGGAGGATGCTGGGGGTTATAGTCGGTGATACCCGGGAGAGGAGGATGCTGGGGGTTATAGTCGGTGATACCCGGGAGAGGAGGATGCCGGGGGTTATAGTCGGTGATACCCGGGAGAGGAGGATGCTGGGGGTTATAGTCGGTGATACCCGGGAGAGGAGGATGCCGGGGGTTATAGTCGGTGATACCCGGGAGAGGAGGATGTCGGGGGTTATAGTCGGTGATACCCGGGAGAGGAGGATGCTGGGAGTTATAGTCGGTGATACCCGGGAGAGGAGGATGCCGGGAGTTATAGTCGGTGATACCCGGGAGAGGAGGATGCTGGGGGTTATAGTCGGTGATACCCGGGAGAGGAGGATGCTGGGAGTTATAGTCGGTGATACCCGGGAGAGGAGGATACCGGGGGTTATAGTCGGTGATACCCGGGAGAGGAGGATGCTGGGGGTTATAGTCGGTGATACCCGGGAGAGGAGGATGCTGGGAGTTATAGTCTGTGATACCCGGGAGAGGAGGATGCTGGGAGTTATAGTCGGTGATACCGGGAGAGGAGGATGCTGGGAGTTATAGTCGGTGATACCGGGAGAGGAGGATGCTGGGAGTTATAGTCGGTGATACCCGGGAGAGGAGGATGCTGGGAGTTATAGTCGGTGATACCGGGAGAGGAGGATGCCGGGGGTTATAGTCGGTGATACCCGGGAGAGGAGGATGCTGGGGGTTATAGTCGGTGATACCCGGGAGAGGAGGATGCTGGGAGTTATAGTCGGTGATACCCGGGAGAGGAGGATACCGGGGGTTATAGTCGGTGATACCCGGGAGAGGAGGATGCTGGGAGTTATAGTCGGTGATACCCGGGAGAGGAGGATGCTGGGAGTTATAGTCGGTGATACCCGGGAGAGGAGGATGCTGGGGGTTATAGTCGGTGATACCCGGGAGAGGAGGATGCTGGGAGTTATAGTCGGTGATACCCGGGAGAGGAGGATGCTGGGAGTTATAGTCGGTGATACCCGGGAGAGGAGGATGCTGGGAGTTATAGTCGGTGATACCCGGGAGAGGAGGATGCCGGGAGTTATAGTCGGTGATACCCGGGAGAGGAGGATGCCGGGGGTTATAGTCGGTGATACCCGGGAGAGGAGGATGCTGGGAGTTATAGTCGGTGATACCCGGGAGAGGAGGATGCTGGGAGTTATAGTCGGTGATACCCGGGAGAGGAGGATGCTGGGGGTTATAGTCGGTGATACCCGGGAGAGGAGGATGTCGGGGGTTATAGTCGGTGATACCCGGGAGAGGAGGATGCTGGGAGTTATAGTCGGGGATATCCGGGAGAGGAGGATGCTGGGAGTTATAGTCGGTGATACCCGGGAGAGGAGGATGCCGGGGGTTATAGTCGGTGATACCCGGGAGAGGAGGATGCCGGGGGTTATAGTCGGTGATACCCGGGAGAGGAGGATGCTGGGGGTTATAGTCGGTGATACCCGGGAGAGGAGGATGTCGGGGGTTATAGTCGGTGATACCCGGGAGAGGAGGATGTCGGGGGTTATAGTCGGTGATACCCGGGAGAGGAGGATGCCGGGAGTTATAGTCGGTGATACCCGGGAGAGGAGGATGCCGGGGGTTATAGTCGGTGATACCCGGGAGAGGAGGATGTCGGGGGTTATAGTCGGTGATACCCGGGAGAGGAGGATGCTGGGAGTTATAGTCGGGGATATCCGGGAGAGGAGGATGCCGGGAGTTATAGTCGGTGATACCCGGGAGAGGAGGATGCTGGGGGTTATAGTCGGTGATACCCGGGAGAGGAGGATGCCGGGAGTTATAGTCGGTGATACCCGGGAGAGGAGGATGCTGGGAGTTATAGTCGGGGATATCCGGGAGAGGAGGATGCTGGGAGTTATAGTCGGGGATATCCGGGAGAGGAGGATGCTGGGAGTTATAGTCGGGGATATCCGGGAGAGGAGGATGCCGGGAGTTATAGTCGGGGATATCCGGGAGAGGAGGATGCTGGGAGTTATAGTCGGTGATACCCGGGAGAGGAGGATGTCGGGGGTTATAGTCGGTGATACCCGGGAGAGGAGGATGCCGGGAGTTATAGTCGGGGATATCCGGGAGAGGAGGATGCCGGGAGTTATAGTCGGGGATATCCGGGAGAGGAGGATGCTGGGAGTTATAGTCGGTGATACCCGGGAGAGGAGGATGCTGGGGGTTATAGTCGGTGATACCCGGGAGAGGAGGATGTCGGGGGTTATAGTCGGTGATACCCGGGAGAGGAGGATGCCGGGAGTTATAGTCGGTGATACCCGGGAGAGGAGGATGCCGGGGGTTATAGTCGGTGATACCCGGGAGAGGAGGATGCTGGGAGTTATAGTCGGTGATACCCGGGAGAGGAGGATGCTGGGGGTTATAGTCGGTGATACCCGGGAGAGGAGGATGCCGGGGGTTATAGTCGGTGATACCCGGGAGAGGAGGATGCTGGGGGTTATAGTCGGTGATACCCGGGAGAGGAGGATGTCGGGGGTTATAGTCGGTGATACCCGGGAGAGGAGGATGTCGGGGGTTATAGTCGGTGATACCCGGGAGAGGAGGATGCCGGGGGTTATAGTCGGTGATACCCGGGAGAGGAGGATGCCGGGAGTTATAGTCGGTGATACCCGGGAGAGGAGGATGCTGGGAGTTATAGTCGGTGATACCCGGGAGAGGAGGATGCTGGGAGTTATAGTCGGTGATACCCGGGAGAGGAGGATGTCGGGAGTTATAGTCGGTGATACCCGGGAGAGGAGGATGCCGGGGGTTATAGTCGGTGATACCCGGGAGAGGAGGATGCTGGGAGTTATAGTCGGTGATACCCGGGAGAGGAGGATGCTGGGAGTTATAGTCGGTGATACCCGGGAGAGGAGGATGCTGGGGGTTATAGTCGGTGATACCCGGGAGAGGAGGATGCTGGGAGTTATAGTCGGTGATACCCGGGAGAGGAGGATGCCGGGGGTTATAGTCGGGGATATCCGGGAGAGGAGGATGCTGGGAGTTATAGTCGGTGATACCCGGGAGAGGAGGATGCTGGGGGTTATAGTCGGTGATACCCGGGAGAGGAGGATGCCGGGGGTTATAGTCGGTGATACCCGGGAGAGGAGGATGCTGGGGGTTATAGTCGGTGATACCCGGGAGAGGAGGATGTCGGGGGTTATAGTCGGTGATACCCGGGAGAGGAGGATGTCGGGGGTTATAGTCGGTGATACCCGGGAGAGGAGGATGCTGGGAGTTATAGTCGGTGATACCCGGGAGAGGAGGATGCCGGGGGTTATAGTCGGTGATACCCGGGAGAGGAGGATGCCGGGAGTTATAGTCGGGGATATCCGGGAGAGGAGGATGCTGGGAGTTATAGTCGGGGATATCCGGGAGAGGAGGATGCCGGGAGTTATAGTCGGGGATATCCGGGAGAGGAGGATGCTGGGAGTTATAGTCGGTGATACCCGGGAGAGGAGGATGTCGGGGGTTATAGTCGGTGATACCCGGGAGAGGAGGATGCTGGGGGTTATAGTCGGTGATACCGGGAGAGGAGGATGTCGGGGGTTATAGTCGGTGATACCCGGGAGAGGAGGATGCCGGGAGTTATAGTCGGGGATATCCGGGAGAGGAGGATGCCGGGAGTTATAGTCGGGGATATCCGGGAGAGGAGGATGCTGGGAGTTATAGTCGGTGATACCCGGGAGAGGAGGATGCTGGGGGTTATAGTCGGTGATACCCGGGAGAGGAGGATGTCGGGGGTTATAGTCGGTGATACCCGGGAGAGGAGGATGCCGGGAGTTATAGTCGGTGATACCCGGGAGAGGAGGATGCTGGGGGTTATAGTCGGTGATACCCGGGAGAGGAGGATGCCGGGAGTTATAGTCGGTGATACCCGGGAGAGGAGGATGCTGGGAGTTATAGTCGGTGATACCCGGGAGAGGAGGATGCTGGGGGTTATAGTCGGTGATACCCGGGAGAGGAGGATGCCGGGGGTTATAGTCGGTGATACCCGGGAGAGGAGGATGCTGGGGGTTATAGTCGGTGATACCCGGGAGAGGAGGATGTCGGGGGTTATAGTCGGTGATACCCGGGAGAGGAGGATGTCGGGAGTTATAGTCGGTGATACCCGGGAGAGGAGGATGCTGGGAGTTATAGTCGGTGATACCCGGGAGAGGAGGATGCCGGGGGTTATAGTCGGTGATACCCGGGAGAGGAGGATGCCGGGAGTTATAGTCGGTGATACCCGGGAGAGGAGGATGCTGGGAGTTATAGTCGGTGATACCCGGGAGAGGAGGATGCTGGGAGTTATAGTCGGTGATACCCGGGAGAGGAGGATGTCGGGAGTTATAGTCGGTGATACCCGGGAGAGGAGGATGCCGGGGGTTATAGTCGGTGATACCCGGGAGAGGAGGATGCTGGGAGTTATAGTCGGTGATACCCGGGAGAGGAGGATGCTGGGAGTTATAGTCGGTGATACCCGGGAGAGGAGGATGCTGGGGGTTATAGTCGGTGATACCCGGGAGAGGAGGATGCTGGGAGTTATAGTCGGTGATACCCGGGAGAGGAGGATGCCGGGGGTTATAGCCGGTGATACCCGGGAGAGGAGGATGCCGGGGGTTATAGTCGGTGATACCCGGGAGAGGAGGATGCCGGGGGTTATAGTCGGTGATACCCGGGAGAGGAGGATGCCGGGGGTTATAGCCGGTGATACCCGGGAGAGGAGGATGCTGGGGGTTATAGTCGGTGATACCCGGGAGAGGAGGATGCCGGGGGTTATAGCCGGTGATACCCGGGAGAGGAGGATGCTGGGGGTTATAGTCGGTGATACCCGGGAGAGGAGGATGCCGGGGGTTATAGTCGGTGATACCCGGGAGAGGAGGATGCTGGGAGTTATAGTCGGTGATACCCGGGAGAGGAGGATGCTGGGAGTTATAGTCGGTGATACCCGGGAGAGGAGGATGCCGGGGGTTATAGTCGGTGATACCCGGGAGAGGAGGATGCTGGGGGTTATAGTCGGTGATACCCGGGAGAGGAGGATGTCGGGGGTTATAGTCGGTGATACCCGGGAGAGGAGGATGCTGGGAGTTATAGTCGGTGATACCCGGGAGAGGAGGATGTCGGGGGTTATAGTCGGTGATTCCCGGGAGAGGAGGATGCTGGGGGTTATAGTCGGTGATACCCGGGAGAGGAGGATGCTGGGGGTTATAGTCGGTGATACCCGGGAGAGGAGGATGCTGGGGGTTATAGTCGGTGATACCCGGGAGAGGAGGATGCTGGGGGTTATAGTCGGTGATACCCGGGAGAGGAGGATGTCGGGGGTTATAGTCGGTGATACCCGGGAGAGGAGGATGCTGGGAGTTATAGTCGGTGATACCCGGGAGAGGAGGATGTCGGGAGTTATAGTCGGTGATATCCGGGAGAGGAGGATGTCGGGAGTTATAGTCGGTGATACCCGGGAGAGGAGGATGTCGGGGGTTATAGTCGGTGATACCCGGGAGAGGAGGATGCTGGGAGTTATAGTCGGTGATACCCGGGAGAGGAGGATGCTGGGAGTTATAGTCGGTGATATCCGGGAGAGGAGGATGCTGGGGGTTATAGTCGGTGATACCGGGAGAGGAGGATGCCGGGAGTTATAGTCGGTGATACCCGGGAGAGGAGGATGTCGGGAGTTATAGTCGGTGATACCCGGGAGAGGAGGATGCTGGGAGTTATAGTCGGTGATACCCGGGAGAGGAGGATGCCGGGAGTTATAGTCGGTGATACCCGGGAGAGGAGGATGTCGGGAGTTATAGTCGGTGATACCCGGGAGAGGAGGATGCCGGGGGTTATAGTCGGTGATACCCGGGAGAGGAGGATGCTGGGGGTTATAGTCGGTGATACCCGGGAGAGGAGGATGCTGGGGGTTATAGTCGGTGATACCCGGGAGAGGAGGATGTCGGGAGTTATAGTCGGTGATACCCGGGAGAGGAGGATGTCGGGAGTTATAGTCGGTGATACCCGGGAGAGGAGGATGTCGGGGGTTATAGTCGGTGATACCCGGGAGAGGAGGATGCTGGGAGTTATAGTCGGTGATACCCGGGAGAGGAGGATGCTGGGGGTTATAGTCGGTGATACCGGGAGAGGAGGATGCTGGGAGTTATAGTCGGTGATACCCGGGAGAGGAGGATGCCGGGGGTTATAGTCGGTGATACCCGGGAGAGGAGGATGCCGGGAGTTATAGTCGGTGATACCCGGGAGAGGAGGATGCTGGGAGTTATAGTCGGTGATACCCGGGAGAGGAGGATGCCGGGGGTTATAGTCGGTGATACCCGGGAGAGGAGGATGCTGGGAGTTATAGTCGGTGATACCCGGGAGAGGAGGATGCCGGGGGTTATAGTCGGTGATACCCGGGAGAGGAGGATGCCGGGGGTTATAGCCGGTGATACCCGGGAGAGGAGGATGCTGGGGGTTATAGTCGGTGATACCCGGGAGAGGAGGATGCCGGGGGTTATAGCCGGTGATACCCGGGAGAGGAGGATGCTGGGGGTTATAGTCGGTGATACCCGGGAGAGGAGGATGCCGGGGGTTATAGTCGGTGATACCCGGGAGAGGAGGATGCTGGGAGTTATAGTCGGTGATACCCGGGAGAGGAGGATGCTGGGAGTTATAGTCGGTGATACCCGGGAGAGGAGGATGCCGGGGGTTATAGTCGGTGATACCCGGGAGAGGAGGATGCTGGGGGTTATAGTCGGTGATACCCGGGAGAGGAGGATGTCGGGGGTTATTGTCGGTGATACCCGGGAGAGGAGGATGCTGGGAGTTATAGTCGGTGATACCCGGGAGAGGAGGATGTCGGGGGTTATAGTCGGTGATACCCGGGAGAGGAGGATGCTGGGGGTTATAGTCGGTGATACCCGGGAGAGGAGGATGCTGGGGGTTATAGTCGGTGATACCCGGGAGAGGAGGATGCTGGGGGTTATAGTCGGTGATACCCGGGAGAGGAGGATGCTGGGGGTTATAGTCGGTGATACCCGGGAGAGGAGGATGTCGGGAGTTATAGTCGGTGATACCCGGGAGAGGAGGATGTCGGGAGTTATAGTCGGTGATATCCGGGAGAGGAGGATGTCGGGAGTTATAGTCGGTGATACCCGGGAGAGGAGGATGTCGGGGGTTATAGTCGGTGATACCCGGGAGAGGAGGATGCTGGGAGTTATAGTCGGTGATACCCGGGAGAGGAGGATGCTGGGAGTTATAGTCGGTGATATCCGGGAGAGGAGGATGCTGGGGGTTATAGTCGGTGATACCGGGAGAGGAGGATGCCGGGAGTTATAGTCGGTGATACCCGGGAGAGGAGGATGTCGGGAGTTATAGTCGGTGATATCCGGGAGAGGAGGATGTCGGGAGTTATAGTCGGTGATACCCGGGAGAGGAGGATGTCGGGGGTTATAGTCGGTGATACCCGGGAGAGGAGGATGCTGGGAGTTATAGTCGGTGATACCCGGGAGAGGAGGATGCTGGGGGTTATAGTCGGTGATACCGGGAGAGGAGGATGCTGGGAGTTATAGTCGGTGATACCCGGGAGAGGAGGATGCCGGGGGTTATAGTCGGTGATACCCGGGAGAGGAGGATGCCGGGAGTTATAGTCGGTGATACCCGGGAGAGGAGGATGCTGGGAGTTATAGTCGGTGATACCCGGGAGAGGAGGATGCTGGGAGTTATAGTCGGTGATACCCGGGAGAGGAGGATGTCGGGGGTTATAGTCGGTGATACCCGGGAGAGGAGGATGCTGGGGGTTATAGTCGGTGATACCCGGGAGAGGAGGATGCTGGGGGTTATAGTCGGTGATACCCGGGAGAGGAGGATGCTGGGAGTTATAGTCGGTGATACCCGGGAGAGGAGGATGCTGGGAGTTATAGTCGGTGATACCCGGGAGAGGAGGATGCCGGGAGTTATAGTCGGTGATACCCGGGAGAGGAGGATGCTGGGAGTTATAGTCGGTGATACCCGGGAGAGGAGGATGCTGGGAGTTATAGTCGGTGATACCCGGGAGAGGAGGATGCCGGGGGTTATAGTCGGTGATACCCGGGAGAGGAGGATGCCGGGAGTTATAGTCGGTGATACCCGGGAGAGGAGGATGCCGGGGGTTATAGTCGGTGATACCCGGGAGAGGAGGATGCCGGGGGTTATAGTCGGTGATACCCGGGAGAGGAGGATGCCGGGAGTTATAGTCGGTGATACCCGGGAGAGGAGGATGCCGGGGGTTATAGTCGGTGATACAAGGGAGAGGAGGATGCTGGGAGTTATAGTCGGTGATACCCGGGAGAGGAGGATGTCGGGAGTTATAGTCGGTGATACCCGGGAGAGGAGGATGTCGGGGGTTATAGTCGGTGATACCCGGGAGAGGAGGATGCTGGGAGTTATAGTCGGTGATACCCGGGAGAGGAGGATGCCGGGGGTTATAGTCGGTGATACAAGGGAGAGGAGGATGCTGGGAGTTATAGTCGGTGATACCGGGAGAGGAGGATGCTGGGAGTTATAGTCGGTGATACCGGGAGAGGAGGATGCCGGGGGTTATAGTCGGTGATACAAGGGAGAGGAGGATGTCGGGGGTTATAGTCGGTGATACCGGGAGAGGAGGATGCTGGGGGTTATAGTCGGTGATACAAGGGAGAGGAGGATATCGGGGGTTATAGTCGGTGATACCGGGAGAGGAGGATGCTGGGAGTTATAGTCGGTGATACCGGGAGAGGAGGATGCTGGGAGTTATAGTCGGTGATACCCGGGAGAGGAGGATGCCGGGGGTTATAGTCGGTGATACCCGGGAGAGGAGGATGCCGGGAGTTATAGTCGGTGATACAAGGGAGAGGAGGATGCTGGGAGTTATAGTCGGTGATACCGGGAGAGGAGGATGCTGGGAGTTATAGTCGGTGATACCGGGAGAGGAGGATGCCGGGGGTTATAGTCGGTGATACCCGGGAGAGGAGGATGCTGGGGGTTATAGTCGGTGATACAAGGGAGAGGAGGATGTCGGGGGTTATAGTCGGTGATACCGGGAGAGGAGGATGCTGGGGGTTATAGTCGGTGATACAAGGGAGAGGAGGATGTCGGGGGTTATAGTCGGTGATACCGGGAGAGGAGGATGCTGGGAGTTATAGTCGGTGATACCGGGAGAGGAGGATGCTGGGAGTTATAGTCGGTGATACCCGGGAGAGGAGGATGCCGGGGGTTATAGTCGGTGATACCCGGGAGAGGAGGATGCCGGGAGTTATAGTCGGTGATACCCGGGAGAGGAGGATGCCGGGGGTTATAGTCGGTGATACCCGGGAGAGGAGGATGCCGGGGGTTATAGTCGGTGATACCCGGGAGAGGAGGATGCTGGGAGTTATAGTCGGTGATACCCGGGAGAGGAGGATGCCGGGGGTTATAGTCGGTGATACCCGGGAGAGGAGGATGCCGGGAGTTATAGTCGGTGATACCCGGGAGAGGAGGATGCCGGGGGTTATAGTCGGTGATACCCGGGAGAGGAGGATGCTGGGAGTTATAGTCGGTGATACCGGGAGAGGAGGATGTCGGGGGTTATAGTCGGTGATACCCGGGAGAGGAGGATGCCGGGGGTTATAGTCGGTGATACCCGGGAGAGGAGGATGCTGGGAGTTATAGTCGGTGATACCGGGAGAGGAGGATGTCGGGGGTTATAGTCGGCGATACCCGGGAGAGGAGGATGCCGGGGGTTATAGTCGGTGATACCCGGGAGAGGAGGATGCCGGGAGTTATAGTCGGTGATATCCGGGAGAGGAGGATGCCGGGAGTTATAGTCGGTGATACCCGGGAGAGGAGGATGCCGGGGGTTATAGTCGGTGATACCCGGGAGAGGAGGATGCTGGGAGTTATAGTCGGTGATACCGGGAGAGGAGGATGTCGGGGGTTATAGTCGGCGATACCCGGGAGAGGAGGATGCCGGGGGTTATAGTCGGTGATACCCGGGAGAGGAGGATGCCGGGGGTTATAGTCGGTGATACCGGGAGAGGAGGATGCTGGGGGTTATAGTCGGTGATACCCGGGAGAGGAGGATGTCGGGGGTTGATGTCGGGGGTTATAGTCGGTGATACCCGGGAGAGGAGGATGCTGGGAGTTATAGTCGGTGATACCGGGAGAGGAGGATGCTGGGAGTTATAGTCGGTGATACCCGGGAGAGGAGGATGCTGGGAGTTATAGTCGGTGATACCGGGAGAGGAGGATGCCGGGAGTTATAGTCGGTGATACCCGGGAGAGGAGGATGCTGGGAGTTATAGTCGGTGATACCCGGGAGAGGAGGATGCCGGGAGTTATAGTCGGTGATACCCGGGAGAGGAGGATGCTGGGAGTTATAGTCGGTGATACCCGGGAGAGGAGGATGCTGGGAGTTATAGTCGGTGATACCCGGGAGAGGAGGATGCTGGGGGTTATAGCCGGTGATACCCGGGAGAGGAGGATGCCGGGAGTTATAGTCGGTGATACCCGGGAGAGGAGGATGCCGGGGGTTATAGTCGGTGATACCCGGGAGAGGAGGATGCCGGGGGTTATAGTCGGTGATACCCGGGAGAGGAGGATGCCGGGGGTTATAGTCGGTGATACCCGGGAGAGGAGGATGCTGGGGGTTATAGTCGGTGATACCGGGAGAGGAGGATGCTGGGAGTTATAATCGGTGATACCCGGGAGAGGAGGATGTCGGGGGTTATAGTCGGTGATACCCGGGAGAGGAGGATGCCGGGGGTTATAGTCGGTGATACCCGGGAGAGGAGGATGTCGGGGGTTATAGTCGGTGATACCCGGGAGAGGAGGATGCTGGGGGTTATAGTCGGTGATACCCGGGAGAGGAGGATGTCGGGGGTTATAGTCGGTGATACCCGGGAGAGGAGGATGCTGGGGGTTATAGTCGGTGATACCCGGGAGAGGAGGATGTCGGGGGTTATAGTCGGTGATACCCGGGAGAGGAGGATGCTGGGAGTTATAGTCGGTGATACCGGGAGAGGAGGATGTCGGGGGTTATAGTCGGCGATACCCGGGAGAGGAGGATGCCGGGAGTTATAGTCGGTGATACCCGGGAGAGGAGGATGCCGGGGGTTATAGTCGGTGATACCCGGGAGAGGAGGATGCCGGGGGTTATAGTCGGTGATACCCGGGAGAGGAGGATGCCGGGGGTTATAGTCGGTGATACCCGGGAGAGGAGGATGCTGGGAGTTATAGTCGGTGATACCCGGGAGAGGAGGATGCTGGGAGTTATAGTCGGTGATACCCGGGAGAGGAGGATGCTGGGGGTTATAGTCGGTGATACCCGGGAGAGGAGGATGCTGGGAGTTATAGTCGGTGATACCCGGGAGAGGAGGATGTCGGGGGTTATAGTCGGCGATACCCGGGAGAGGAGGATGTCGGGAGTTATAGTCGGTGATACCCGGGAGAGGAGGATGTCGGGGGTTGATGTCGGGGGTTATAGTCGGTGATACCCGGGAGAGGAGGATGCTGGGAGTTATAGTCGGTGATACCGGGAGAGGAGGATGCTGGGAGTTATAGTCGGTGATACCCGGGAGAGGAGGATGCCGGGGGTTATAGTCGGTGATACCCGGGAGAGGAGGATGCTGGGAGTTATAGTCGGTGATACCCGGGAGAGGAGGATGCTGGGAGTTAGTCGGTGATACCCGGGAGAGGAGGATGCTGGGAGTTATAGTCGGTGATACCCGGGAGAGGAGGATGCCGGGGGTTATAGTCGGTGATACCCGGGAGAGGAGGATGCCGGGAGTTATAGTCGGTGATACCCGGGAGAGGAGGATGCTGGGAGTTATAGTCGGTGATACCCGGGAGAGGAGGATGCTGGGAGTTATAGTCGGTGATACCCGGGAGAGGAGGATGCTGGGAGTTATAGTCGGTGATACCCGGGAGAGGAGGATGCCGGGGGTTATAGTCGGTGATACCCGGGAGAGGAGGATGCTGGGAGTTATAGTCGGTGATACCCGGGAGAGGAGGATGTCGGGGGTTATAGTCGGTGATACCCGGGAGAGGAGGATGCCGGGGGTTATAGTCGGTGATACAAGGGAGAGGAGGATGCCGGGGGTTATAGTCGGTGATACCCGGGAGAGGAGGATGCTGGGGGTTATAGTCGGTGATACCCGGGAGAGGAGGATGCTGGGGGTTATAATCGGTTATACCCGGGAGAGGAGGATGCCGGGGGTTATAGTCGGTGATACCCGGGAGAGGAGGATGCCGGGGGTTATAGTCGGTGATACCCGGGAGAGGAGGATGTCGGGGGTTATAGTCGGTGATACCCGGGAGAGGAGGATGCCGGGGGTTATAGTCGGTGATACCCGGGAGAGGAGGATGTCGGGGGTTATAGTCGGTGATACCCGGGAGAGGAGGATGCTGGGGGTTATAGTCGGTGATACCCGGGAGAGGAGGATGTCGGGGGTTATAGTCGGTGATACCCGGGAGAGGAGGATGCTGGGGGTTATAGTCGGTGATACCCGGGAGAGGAGGATGTCGGGGGTTATAGTCGGTGATACCCGGGAGAGGAGGATGCTGGGAGTTATAGTCGGTGATACCGGGAGAGGAGGATTCTGGGAGTTATAGTCGGTGATACCGGGAGAGGAGGATGCCGGGGGTTATAGTCGGTGATACCGGGAGAGGAGGATGCTGGGAGTTATAGTCGGTGATACCCGGGAGAGGAGGATGCCGGGGGTTATAGTCGGTGATACCGGGAGAGGAGGATGCCGGGGGTTATAGTCGGTGATACCGGGAGAGGAGGATGCTGGGGGTTATAGTCGGTGATACCGGGAGAGGAGGATGCCGGGGGTTATAGTCGGTGATACCGGGAGAGGAGGATGCCGGGAGTTATAGTCGGTGATACCCGGGAGAGGAGGATGCCGGGGGTTATAGTCGGTAATACCCGGGAGAGGAGGATGCTGGGAGTTATAGTCGGTGATACCGGGAGAGGAGGATGCCGGGAGTTATAGTCGGTGATACCCGGGAGAGGAGGATGCCGGGAGTTATAGTCGGTGATACCCGGGAGAGGAGGATGCCGGGGGTTATAGTCGGTGATACCCGGGAGAGGAGGATGCCGGGGGTTATAGTCGGTGATACCCGGGAGAGGAGGATGCCGGGAGTTATAGTCGGTGATACCCGGGAGAGGAGGATGCCGGGGGTTATAGTCGGTGATACCCGGGAGAGGAGGATGCCGGGGGTTATAGTCGGTGATACCCGGGAGAGGAGGATGCCGGGAGTTATAGTCGGTGATACCCGGGAGAGGAGGATGTCGGGGGTTATAGTCGGTGATACCCGGGAGAGGAGGATGCCGAGGGTTATAGTCGGTGATACCCGGGAGAGGAGGATGCCGGGAGTTATAGTCGGTGATACCCGGGAGAGGAGGATGCCATGGGTTATAGTCGGTGATACCCGGGAGAGGAGGATGCCGGGGGTTATAGTCGGTGATACCCGGGAGAGGAGGATGCCGGGGGTTATAGTCGGTGATACCGGGAGAGGAGGATGCCGGGAGTTATAGTCGGTGATACCCGGGAGAGGAGGATGCCGGGGGTTATAGTCGGTGATACCCGGGAGAGGAGGATGCCGGGGGTTATAGTCGGTGATATCCGGGAGAGGAGGATGCCGGGGGTTATAGTCGGTGATACCGGGAGAGGAGGATGCCGGGGGTTATAGTCGGTGATACCGGGAGAGGAGGATGCCGGGGGTTATAGTCGGTGATACCGGGAGAGGAGGATGTCGGGGGTTATAGTCGGTGATATCCGGGAGAGGAGGATGCCGGGGGTTATAGTCGGTGATACCGGGAGAGGAGGATGCCGGGGGTTATAGTCGGTGATACCGGGAGAGGAGGATGCCGGGGGTTATAGTCGGTGATACCGGGAGAGGAGGATGTCGGGGGTTATAGTCGGTGATACCGGGAGAGGAGGATGTCGGGGGTTATAGTCGGTGATACCCGGGAGAGGAGGATGCTGGGAGTTATAGTCGGTGATACCCGGGAGAGGAGGATGCCGGGGGTTATAGCCGGTGATACCCGGGAGAGGAGGATGCCGGGGGTTATAGTCGGTGATACCCGGGAGAGGAGGATGCCGGGAGTTATAGTCGGTGATACCCGGGAGAGGAGGATGTCGGGGGTTATAGTCGGTGATACCCGGGAGAGGAGGATGCCGGGGTTATAGTCGGTGATACCCGGGAGAGGAGGATGCCGGGAGTTATAGTCGGTGATACCCGGGAGAGGAGGATGCCGGGGGTTATAGCCGGTGATACCCGGGAGAGGAGGATGCCGGGGGTTATAGTCGGTGATACCCGGGAGAGGAGGATGCCGGGGGTTATAGTCGGTGATACCCGGGAGAGGAGGATGCCGGGGGTTATAGTCGGTGATACCCGGGAGAGGAGGATGCCGGGGGTTATAGTCGGTGATACCGGGAGAGGAGGATGCCGGGGGTTATAGTCGGTGATACCCGGGAGAGGAGGATGCCGGGGGTTATAGTCGGTGATACCCGGGAGAGGAGGATGCCGGGGGTTATAGTCGGTGATACCGGGAGAGGAGGATGCCGGGGGTTATAGTCGGTGATACCGGGAGAGGAGGATGTCGGGGGTTATAGTCGGTGATACCCGGGAGAGGAGGATGCTGGGAGTTAGTCGGTGATACCCGGGAGAGGAGGATGCCGGGGGTTATAGTCGGTGATACCCGGGAGAGGAGGATGTCGGGGGTTATAGTGGGTGATACCGGGAGAGGAGGATGTCGGGGGTTATAGTCGGTGATACCCGGGAGAGGAGGATGCTGGGAGTTATAGTCGGTGATACCCGGGAGAGGAGGATGCTGGGAGTTAGTCGGTGATACCCGGGAGAGGAGGATGCCGGGGGTTATAGTCGGCGATACCCGGGAGAGGAGGATGCTGGGAGTTAGTCGGTGATACCCGGGAGAGGAGGATGCCGGGGGTTATAGTCGGTGATACCGGGAGAGGAGGATGCCGGGGGTTATAGTCGGTGATACCGGGAGAGGAGGATGCCGGGAGTTATAGTCGGTGATACCCGGGAGAGGAGGATGCTGGGGGTTATAGTCGGTGATACCCGGGAGAGGAGGATGTCGGGGGTTATAGTCGGTGATACCCGGGAGAGGAGGATGTCGGGGGTTATAGTCGGTGATACCCGGGAGAGGAGGATGCTGGGGGTTATAGTCGGTGATACCCGGGAGAGGAGGATGCCGGGGGTTATAGTCGGTGATACCCGGGAAAGGAGGATGCTGGGAGTTATAGTCGGTGATACCCGGGAGAGGAGGATGCCGGGAGTTATAGTCGGTGATACCCGGGAGAGGAGGATGCCGGGGGTTATAGTCGGTGATACCCGGGAGAGGAGGATGCCGGGGGTTATAGTCGGTGATACCCGGGAGAGGAGGATGCTGGGAGTTATAGTCGGTGATACCCGGGAGAGGAGGATGCTGGGGGTTATAGTCGGTGATACCCGGGAGAGGAGGATGTCGGGGGTTATAGTCGGTGATACCGGGAGAGGAGGATGCCGGGGGTTATAGTCGGTGATACCCGGGAGAGGAGGATGCTGGGGGTTATAGTCGGTGATACCCGGGAGAGGAGGATGCTGGGGGTTATAGTCGGTGATACCCGGGAGAGGAGGATGCTGGGAGTTATAGTCGGTGATACCCGGGAGAGGAGGATGCTGGGGGTTATAGTCGGTGATACCCGGGAGAGGAGGATGCCGGGAGTTATAGTCGGTGATACCCGGGAGAGGAGGATGCTGGGAGTTATAGTCGGTGATACCCGGGAGAGGAGGATGTCGGGTGTTATAGTCGGTGATACCGGGAGAGGAGGATGCTGGGAGTTATAGTCGGTGATACCGGGAGAGGAGGATGCTGGGAGTTATAGTCGGTGATACCCGGGAGAGGAGGATGCCGGGAGTTATAGTCGGTGATACCCGGGAGAGGAGGATGCTGGGAGTTATAGTCGGTGATACCCGGGAGAGGAGGATGCTGGGAGTTATAGTCGGTGATACCCGGGAGAGGAGGATGCCGGGGGTTATAGTCGGTGATACCGGGAGAGGAGGATGCTGGGAGTTATAGTCGGTGATACCCGGGAGAGGAGGATGCCGGGGGTTATAGTCGGTGATACCGGGAGAGGAGGATGCCGGGGGTTATAGTCGGTGATACCCGGGAGAGGAGGATGCCGGGGGTTATAGTCGGTGATACCGGGAGAGGAGGATGCCGGGAGTTATAGTCGGTGATACCCGGGAGAGGAGGATGCCGGGGGTTATAGTCGGTGATACCGGGAGAGGAGGATGCTGGGGGTTATAGTCGGTGATACCCGGGAGAGGAGGATGCCGGGGGTTATAGTCGGTGATACCGGGAGAGGAGGATGCCGGGAGTTATAGTCGGTGATACCCGGGAGAGGAGGATGCCGGGGGTTATAGTCGGTGATACCCGGGAGAGGAGGATGCCGGGGGTTATAGTCGGTGATACCCGGGAGAGGAGGATGCTGGGGGTTATAGTCGGTGATACCCGGGAGAGGAGGATGCCGGGGGTTATAGTCGGTGATACCCGGGAGAGGAGGATGCCGGGGGTTATAGTCGGTGATACCGGGAGAGGAGGATGTCGGGGGTTATAGTCGGTGATACCCGGGAGAGGAGGATGCTGGGAGTTACAGTCGGTGATACCCGGGAGAGGAGGATGCCGGGGGTTATAGTCGGTGATACCCGGGAGAGAAGGATGCTGGGAGTTATAGTCGGTGATACCCGGGAGAGGAGGATGTCGGGGGTTATAGTCGGTGATACCCGGGAGAGGAGGATGCTGGGGGTTATAGTCGGTGATACCGGGAGAGGAGGATGCCGGGAGTTATAGTCGGTGATACCGGGAGAGGAGGATGCTGGGGGTTATAGTCGGTGATACCCGGGAGAGGAGGATGTCGGGGGTTATAGTCGGTGATACCCGGGAGAGGAGGATGCTGGGAGTTATAGTCGGTGATACCCGGGAGAGGAGGATGCCGGGAGTTACAGTCGGTGATACCCGGGAGAGGAGGATGCTGGGAGTTATAGTCGGTGATACCCGGGAGAGGAGGATGCCGGGAGTTACAGTCGGTGATACCCGGGAGAGGAGGATGCTGGGAGTTATAGTCGGTGATACCCGGGAGAGGAGGATGCCGGGGGTTATAGTCGGTGATACCCGGGAGAGGAGGATGTCGGGGGTTATAGTCGGTGATACCCGGGAGAGGAGGATGCCGGGGGTTATAGTCGGTGATACCCGGGAGAGGAGGATGCCGGGGGTTATAGTCGGTGATACCCGGGAGAGGAGGATGCCGGGGGTTATAGTCGGTGATACCCGGGAGAGGAGGATGCCGGGGGTTATAGTCGGTGATACCCGGGAGAGGAGGATGTCGGGGGTTATAGTCGGCGATACCCGGGAGAGGAGGATGCTGGGAGTTAGTCGGTGATACCCGGGAGAGGAGGATGCCGGGGGTTATAGTCGGTGATACCCGGGAGAGGAGGATGCTGGGGGTTATAGTCGGTGATACCGGGAGAGGAGGATGCCGGGGGTTATAGTCGGTGATACCCGGGAGAGGAGGATGCTGGGGGTTATAGTCGGTGATACCCGGGAGAGGAGGATGCTGGGGGTTATAGTCGGTGATACCGGGAGAGGAGGATGCCGGGGGTTATAGTCGGTGATACCGGGAGAGGAGGATGCTGGGAGTTATAGTCGGTGATACAAGGGAGAGGAGGATGCTGGGAGTTATAGTCGGTGATACAAGGGAGAGGAGGATGCTGGGAGTTATAGTCGGTGATACCGGGAGAGGAGGATGCCGGGGGTTATAGTCGGTGATACCCGGGAGAGGAGGATGCTGGGGGTTATAGTCGGTGATACCCGGGAGAGGAGGATGCTGGGAGTTATAGTCGGTGATACCCGGGAGAGGAGGATGCCGGGGGTTATAGTCGGTGATACCCGGGAGAGGAGGATGCCGGGGGTTATAGTCGGTGATACCCGGGAGAGGAGGATGCTGGGGGTTATAGTCGGTGATACAAGGGAGAGGAGGATGCCGGGGGTTATAGTCGGTGATACCCGGGAGAGGAGGATGTCGGGGGTTATAGTCGGTGATACCCGGGAGAGGAGGATGTCGGGGGTTATAGTGGGTGATACCCGGGAGAGGAGGATGCCGGGGGTTATAGTCGGTGATACCCGGGAGAGGAGGATGCTGGGGGTTATAGTCGGTGATACCCGGGAGAGGAGGATGCTGGGGGTTATAGTCGGTGATACCCGGGAGAGGAGGATGCTGGGAGTTATAGTCGGTGATACCCGGGAGAGGAGGATGCCGGGAGTTATAGTCGGTGATACCCGGGAGAGGAGGATGCCGGGGGTTATAGTCGGTGATACCCGGGAGAGGAGGATGCCGGGGGTTATAGTCGGTGATACCCGGGAGAGGAGGATGCCGGGGGTTATAGTCGGTGATACCCGGGAGAGGAGGATGTCGGGGGTTATAGTCGGTGATACCCGGGAGAGGAGGATGCCGGGGGTTATAGTCGGTGATACCCGGGAGAGGAGGATGCCGGGGGTTATAGTCGGTGATACCCGGGAGAGGAGGATGCTGGGAGTTATAGTCGGTGATACCCGGGAGAGGAGGATGTCGGGGGTTATAGTCGGTGATACCCGGGAGAGGAGGATGCCGGGGGTTATAGTCGGTGATACCCGGGAGAGGAGGATGCCGGGGGTTATAGTCGGTGATACCCGGGAGAGGAGGATGTCGGGGGTTATAGTCGGTGATACCCGGGAGAGGAGGATGTCGGGGGTTATAGTCGGTGATACCGGGAGAGGAGGATGCCGGGGGTTATAGTCGGTGATACCCGGGAGAGGAGGATGCCGGGGGTTATAGTCGGTGATACCCGGGAGAGGAGGATGCCGGGGGTTATAGTCGGTGATACCCGGGAGAGGAGGATGCCCGGGGTTATAGTCGGTGATACCCGGGAGAGGAGGATGCTGGGGGTTATAGTCGGTGATACCCGGGAGAGGAGGATGCTGGGGGTTATAGTCGGTGATACCCGGGAGAGGAGGATGCTGGGAGTTATAGTCTGTGATACCCGGGAGAGGAGGATGCCGGGGGTTATAGTCGGTGATACCCGGGAGAGGAGGATGCTGGGGGTTATAGTCGGTGATACCCGGGAGAGGAGGATGCTGGGGGTTATAGTCGGTGATACCCGGGAGAGGAGGATGCTGGGAGTTATAGTCGGTGATACCCGGGAGAGGAGGATGCCGGGGGTTATAGTCGGTGATACCCGGGAGAGGAGGATGCCGGGGGTTATAGTCGGTGATACCCGGGAGAGGAGGATGCTGGGGGTTATAGTCGGTGATACCCGGGAGAGGAGGATGCTGGGGGTTATAGTCGGTGATACCGGGAGAGGAGGATGCCGGGGGTTATAGTCGGTGATACCCGGGAGAGGAGGATGCCGGGGGTTATAGTCGGTGATACCCGGGAGAGGAGGATGCCGGGGGTTATAGTCGGTGATACCCGGGAGAGGAGGATGCCCGGGGTTATAGTCGGTGATACCCGGGAGAGGAGGATGCTGGGGGTTATAGTCGGTGATACCCGGGAGAGGAGGATGCTGGGGGTTATAGTCGGTGATACCCGGGAGAGGAGGATGCTGGGAGTTATAGTCGGTGATATCCGGGAGAGGAGGATGTCGGGAGTTATAGTCGGTGATATCCGGGAGAGGAGGATGCTGGGGGTTATAGTCGGTGATACCCGGGAGAGGAGGATGCCGGGGTTATAGTCGGTGATACCTGGGAGAGGAGGATGCTGGGGGTTATAGTCGGTGATACCCGGGAGAGGAGGATGCCGGGGGTTATAGTCGGTGATACCCGGGAGAGGAGGATGCTGGGGGTTATAGTCGGTGATACCCGGGAGAGGAGGATGCCGGGGGTTATAGTCGGTGATACCCGGGAGAGGAGGATGCTGGGAGTTATAGTCGGTGATACCCGGGAGAGGAGGATGCCGGGGGTTATAGTCGGTGATACCCGGGAGAGGAGGATGCCGGGGGTTATAGTCGGTGATACCCGGGAGAGGAGGATGCCGGGAGTTATAGTCGGTGATACCCGGGAGAGGAGGATGCCGGGGGTTATAGTCGGTGATACCCGGGAGAGGAGGATGCTGGGAGTTATAGTCGGTGATACCCGGGAGAGGAGGATGCTGGGGGTTATAGTCGGTGATACCCGGGAGAGGAGGATGCTGGGGGTTATAGTCGGTGATACCCGGGAGAGGAGGATGCTGGGAGTTATAGTCGGTGATACCCGGGAGAGGAGGATGCTGGGGGTTATAGTCGGTGATACCCGGGAGAGGAGGATGCTGGGGGTTATAGTCGGTGATACCCGGGAGAGGAGGATGCTGGGAGTTATAGTCGGTGATACCCGGGAGAGGAGGATGCTGGGAGTTATAGTCGGTGATACCCGGGAGAGGAGGATGCCGGGGGTTATAGTCGGTGATACCCGGGAGAGGAGGATGCTGGGGGTTATAGTCGGTGATACCCGGGAGAGGAGGATGCTGGGAGTTATAGTCGGTGATACCCGGGAGAGGAGGATGCTGGGAGTTATAGTCGGTGATACCCGGGAGAGGAGGATGCCGGGGGTTATAGTTGGTGATACCCGGGAGAGGAGGATGCCGGGGGTTATAGTCGGTGATACCCGGGAGAGGAGGATGCTGGGGGTTATAGTCGGGGATACCCGGGAGAGGAGGATGCTGGGAGTTATAGTCGGTGATACCCGGGAGAGGAGGATGCCGGGGGTTATAGCCGGTAGTACCCGGGAGAGGAGGATGCTGGGGGTTGTTGTTCTGTGAGGGGAGTTGACAGTTCACGCCATCAGACATTATGGGGAATCTCTTTGCTGCCTAATGTGGAGACCCGGAGTCGAGATGTTACTGGGAGGTCAGAATGCTGACCCCGCCTACTCCACAGCTGCCCCGCCCACATCTCAGGTGACCGCACTCGGTGTACATTGTCCATTAACAGCGAGCTGCTTATCACAGGAGGGGGTGGGGTCAGTACATCAGTGATAATGTCCTGATGATAAAACCTTCATTATAAGTAAACAGCAGCGCACAGCCTGAGAAGTGACACATCCTGGCAGTCTGTCACAGCCCTCAGATTACAAAGCAGAAACTGCTGACAGATTCCCTGTAATGTCTGAGCTGTGGTGGTCTCGGTATTACAGGTGAGGGAGAGCTGTGGTGGTCTCGGTATTACAGGTGAGGGGAGCTGTGGTGGTCTCAGTATTACAGTCGAGGGGGAGCTGTGGTGGTCCCGGTATTACAGGTGAGGAGGAGCTGTGGTGGTCTCGGTGTTACAGGTGAGGGGAAGCTGTGGTGGTCTCGGTATTACAGGTGAGGGGGAGCTGTGGTGGTCTCGGTATTACAGGTGAGGGGGAGCTGTGGTGGTCTCGGTATTACAGGTGAGGGGGAGCTGTGGTGGTCTCGGTATTACAGGTGAGGGGGAGCTGTTGTGGTCTCAGTATTACAGGTGAGGGGGAGCTGTGGTGGTCTCGGTATTACAGGTGAGGGGGAGCTGTGGTGGTCTCAGTATTACAGGTGAGGGAGAGCTGTGGTGGTCTCGGTATTACAGGTGAGGGGGAGCTGTGGTGGTCTCAGTATTACAGGTGAGGGAGAGCTGTGGTGGTCTCGGTATTACAGGTGAGGGGGAGCTGTGGTGGTCTCGGTATTACAGGTGAGGGGGAGCTGTGGTGGTCTCAGTATTACAGGTGAGGGGGAGCTGTGGTGGTCCCGGTGTTACAGGTGAGGGGGAGCTGTGGTGGTCTCAGTGTTACAGGTGAGGGGGAGCTGTGGTGGTCTTGGTGTTACAGGTGAGGGGGAGCTGTGGTGGTCTCGGTATTACAGGTGAGGGGGAGCTGTGGTGGTCTCAGTATTACTGGTGCGGGAGAGCTGTGGTGGTCCCGGTGTTACAGGTGAGGGGGAGCTGTTGTGGTCTCGGTATTACAGGTGAGGGGGAGCTGTGGAGGTCTCGTATTACAGGTGAGGGGGAGCTGTGGTGGTCTCAGTATTACAGGTGAGGGGGAGCTGTGGTGGTCTCGGTGTTATAGGTGAGGGGGAGCTGTGGAGGTCTCGTATTACAGGTGAGGGGGAGCTGTGGTGGTCTCGGTATTACAGGTGAGGGGGAGCTGTTGTGGTCTCGGTATTACAGGTGAGGGGGAGCTGTGGTGGTCTTGGTATTACAGGTGAGGGGGAGCTGTGGTGGTCTCGGTATTACAGGTGAGGGGGAGCTGTGGTGGTCTCGGTATTACAGGTGAGGGGGAGCTGTGGTGGTCTCGGTATTACAGGTGAGGGGGAGCTGTGGTGGTCTCGGTATTACAGGTGAGGGGGAGCTGTGGTGGTCTCGGTATTACAGGTGAGGGGGAGCTGTTGTGGTCTCGGTATTACAGGTGAGGGGGAGCTGTGGTGGTCTTGGTGTTACAGGTGAGGGGGAGCTGTGGTGGTCTCGGTATTACAGGTGAGGGGGAGCTGTGGTGGTCTCAGTATTACAGGTGAGGGGAGCTGTGGTGGTCTCAGTGTTACAGGTGAGGGGGAGCTGTGGTGGTCTCGGTATTACAGGTGAGGGGGAGCTGTGGTGGTCTTGGTGTTATAGGTGAGGGGGAGCTGTGGTGGTCTCAGTGTTACAGGTGAGGGGGAGCTGTGGTGGTCTCAGTGTTACAGGTGAGGGGGAGCTGTGGTGGTCTCGGTATTACAGGTGAGGGGGAGCTGTGGTGGTCTCGGTATTACAGGTGAGGGGGAGCTGTGGTGGTCTTGGTGTTACAGGTGAGGGGAGCTGTGGTGGTCTCGGTATTACTGGTGCGGGAGAGCTGTGGTGGTCCCGGTGTTTCTGGTGACATGCTTTTCCTGGGGTCCGTATTCCGTGTGTGGTGTTGGTGGTGCTGCCGTTGACTTAGCTGGCTGTCTTACAGGTACGGCGGTTGCCGGTGATGTGCCGGTAACCATGGCGATAATGACTCCCGGTGATGAGTTTGCCCCTAGTGTAGATTTTAGTTTGTGTTTATAACAGGGACCTGTTTTCTCCTCAGGGTTAACTGCTCCTTTTACTTTAAGATTGGAGCGTGTCGCCATGGAGACCGATGTTCACGACTCCACAACAAGCCCACGTTCAGCCAGGTCAGTGCCCCCTCTTCACCTGACGACTGATCTCAGACATAGGATCTGTAATGCTGTAAATGCCTCATTGGGGGTCTGGCGGCCTGTACCTCGTAGTCCTGGGCCTGACCCATGTGTAGCCTGTGAGACTGGGCAGGGACTGTCTTTGTGTGTGAGCAGCCTCCATGATGGTGTGTCCCGGGAACCCTCTGATTCTCCCTGAGGCTTTTTCTTTGCGGTCCTCCTGAATCAAATCTAGCTCATACATCTTCTGGCCATCAGCCGCATGAGTAAAAATTAAGTAAGTGATGATGGGCCATGGTTGTAGTGTAGAAAGGCACGGTGATGGGCGGCCCGGAGCTGATAAATGGCCCACAGGTGACGGGTGGGCCACAGGTGACGGGCGGCCGGGAGCTGACGGGCGGGCCACAGGTGACGGGCGGCCGGGAGCTGACGGGCGGGCCACAGGTGACGGGCGGGCCACAGGTGACGGGCGGGCCACAGGTGACGGGCGGGCCACAGGTGACGGGCGGCCGGGAGCTGATGGATGGCCCACAGGTGACGGGCGGCCTGGAGCTGATGGATGGCTCAGAGGTGACGGGCGGCCCGGAGCTGATGGAAGGCTCAGAGGTGACGGGCGGCCCGGAGCTGATGGACTGCTCAGAGGTGACGGGCGGCCCGGAGCTGATGGAAGGCTCAGAGGTGACGGGCGGCCCGGAGCTGATGGACTGCTCAGAGGTGACGGGCGGCCCGGAGCTGATGGATGGCTCAGAGGTGACTAGCGGCCCGGAGCTGATGGATGGCTCAGAGGTGATGGGCGATCCGAAGTTGATGGATGGCTCAGAGGTGACAGGCGGCCCGGAGCTGATGGATGGCTCAGAGGTGACGAGCGATCCGAAGTTGATGGATGGCTCAGAGGTGACGGGCGGCCCGGAGCTGATGGATGGCTCAGAGGTGACGGGCGGCCCGGAGCTGATGGATGGCTCAGAGGTGACGGGCGGCCCGGAGCTGATGGATGGCTCAGAGGTGACGGGCGGCCCGGAGCTGATGGAAGGCTCAGAGGTGACGGGCGGCCCGGAGCTGATGGACTGCTCAGAGGTGAAGGGCGGCCCGGAACTGATGGATGGCTCAGAGGTGAAGGGCGGCCCGGAGCTGATGGATGGCTCAGAGGTGACGGGCGGCCCGGAGCTGATGGATGGCTCAGAGGTGACGGGCGGCCCGGAGCTGATGGAAGGCTCAGAGGTGATGGGCGATCCGAAGTTGATGGATGGCTCAGAGGTGACGGGCGGCCCGGAGCTGATGGATGGCTCAGAGGTGACGGGCGATCCGAAGTTGATGGATGGCTCAGAGGTGACGGGCGGCCCGGAGCTGATGGATGGCTCAGAGGTGACGGGCGGCCCGGAGCTGATGGATGGCTCAGAGGTGACGGGCGGCCCGGAGCTGATGGAAGGCTCAGAGGTGACGGGCGGCCCGGAGCTGATGGACTGCTCAGAGGTGAAGGGCGGCCCGGAACTGATGGATGGCTCAGAGGTGAAGGGCGGCCCGGAGCTGATGGATGGCTCAGAGGTGACGGGCGGCCCGGAGCTGATGGATGGCTCAGAGGTGACGGGCGGCCCGGAGCTGATGGAAGGCTCCGAGGTGACGGGCGGCCCGGAGCTGATGGACTGCTCAGAGGTGAAGGGCGGCCCGGAGCTGATGGACTGCTCAGAGGTGAAGGGCGGCCCGGAGCTGATGGATGGCTCAGAGGTGACGGGCGGCCCGGAGCTGATGGATGGCTCAGAGGTGACGGGCGGCCCGGAGCTGATGGAAGGCTCAGAGGTGACGGGCGGCCCGGAGCTGATGGACTGCTCAGAGGTGAAGGGCGGCCCGGAGCTGATGGATGGCTCAGAGGTGACGGGCGGCCCGGAGCTGATGGATGGCTCAGAGGTGACGGGCGACCCGGAGCTGATGGACGGCTCAGAGGTGACGGGCGACCCGGAGCTGATGGACGGCTCAGAGGTGACGGGCGGCTCGGAGCTGATGGATGGCTCAGAGGTGACGGGCGGCCCGGAGCTGATGGATGGCTCAGAGGTGACGGGCGGCCCGGAGCTGATGGATGGCTCAGAGGTGACGGGCGGCCCGGAGCTGATGGATGGCTCACAGGTGACGGGCGGCCCAGAATTGACAAGATGGCCCAGAGGTGACGGACGGCTCAGAGGTGTGAGATGGCCTTGGTGCTGACAGATGGCTTGGTGCTGACAGGTGACTCGTTTGTGCGCTCAGATACTGTACCGTTAAGTTCCCTTTTAAGAATTCCTGCGATTGGCATAACTACAAGAAATGTGACTTGTGGCTACTTTTCTTCTAGACTATCGCTCTACTTAACATTTACCGAAATCCGCAGAACTCCTCGCAGTCGGCAGACGGCCTGCGCTGTAAGTGCCCCCACATAGCCCGGTAGCGTCATGCCCTGCGCCCGTCCTTACTGACCCTTGTCTCCTCCTTCCCAGGTGCTGTGAGTGACGTAGAGATGCAGGAACATTACGACGAGTTCTTTGAGGTACGAGGCAGCAGTCCTGTGTGAACGAGGCTGCTGTGTACCAGGCGGCTATCACTGGAGCTGCTCCTGAATGCCTGTCGTCCTGACGGTGACAGACTCTTGTGTTCTTTGATGTCATTAGTCGGAGAACCTGTGGGTTCTGCGTGAGCCCATGGTGGACTTTATTAAGAATAGTATAACTTGGCCTGTCTTTGCAGGAAGTGTTCACGGAGATGGAGGAGAAGTATGGAGAAGTAGAAGAGATGAATGTCTGTGATAATCTGGGAGACCATTTAGTGGGCAACGTGTATGTGAAGGTGAGTGGCCTCCGCACTGGGTGGTGCTGGCTGCGGCTTGGCTTAGTGTTCAGGAGCGGCTCTGCCCTCTAACTCTGTGCTGACGTTGCGTGCGCTGACGTGGCGTGTGCTGATATTGTCCTGTTAATGCTTTGTGGCTCCTTATGAGTTGCTCGCTGAGAGATTGCCTCTTGTGATGTGACATTACTATAAGACTGCTATCATATTTTGTGTCCACCTGAACAGCAAAAATGGCGACCAATAAATTGAGGACCACAGTGGAATAAATGTGAATGTCGCAGATATCAATTATAAAAAACGCATGAACTCCCACAGATATAGGACGCTACAAATTACGTCTCGTAAGTTATTTCAGGTGATTCTGCTTCTCCACAGTTACGTAGTTAGGTCCATATATATTTGGACAGAGACTACATTTTCTAATTTTGGTTATAGACATTACCACAATGAATTTTAAACAAAACAATTCAGATGCAGTTGAAGTTCAGACTTTCAGCTTTCATTTGAGGATGTCCACATTAAAATTGGATGAAGGGTTTAGGAGTTTCAGCTCCTTAACATGTGCTACCCTGATTTTAACCCCTTTCTGTCATTGGACATACTATTCCGTCCATGTGGGGTGGGCCCTACTTCCCAGTGACGGGATAGTACGTCCAGCGCGATCAGCCGCGCTCACAGGGGGAGCGCAGCCGATTGCGGCTGGGTGTCAGCTGACTATCGCAGCTGACATCCGGCAATATGTGCCAGGAGTGGTCACGGACCGCCCCCGACACATTAACCCCTGACACATCGTGATCAAACATGATCGCGGTGCTCCGGCGGTATAGGGAAGCATCGCGCAGGGAGGGGGCTCCCTGCAGGCTTCCCTGAAACCCCCGGAGCAACGTAATGTAATTGCGTTGCTCCGAGGGTCTCTTACCTCCTCCTTCCTGCAGCAGGCCCGGATCCAAGATGGCCACGGTGCTGCATCTGGGTCCTGCAGGGAGGGAGGTGGCTTCACTGCGCCTGCTCAGAGCAAGCGCTGGTAAGCCTGCAAGAGTGCACGTCAGATCGCTGATCTGACACAGTGTACAGCAAAGTGTCAGATCAGCGATCTTACACTATAACATGATGCAAACCCCCCCCTCCATCCCCCGGGCAATGTTATAGTGTAAAAAAAAAATCCCCCCCCCCCCCCCCCCCCTAAAAAAAAAATATATATATTGTTCCTATAAATACATTTCTTTATATAAATAAAAGAACAATAAAAGTACACATATTTAGTATCGCCGCATCCATAACGACCCCACCTATAAAACTATATCACTAGTTAACCCCTTCAGTGAACACCGTAAAAAAAAGGCAAAAAAAGCTTTATTCTCATACTGCCGAACAAAAAGTATAACCATGGTACCGCTGAAAACTTCATCGTGTCCCGCAAAAAACGAGCCCCCATACAGCGTCATCAGCGAAAAACTAAAAAAGTTATAGTCCTCAGAATAAAGCGATGCAAAAATAATTTTTTTCTATAAAATAGTTTTTATCGTATAAAAGCGCCAAAACATAAAAAAATGATATAAATGAGGTGTCGCTGTAATCGTACTGACCCGAAGAATAAAACTGCTTTATCAATTTTACCAAACGCGGAACGGTATAAACGCCTCCCCCAAAAGAAATTCATGAATAGCTGGTTTTTGGTCATTCTGCCTCACAAAAAATCGGAATAAAAAGCGATCAAAAAATGTCACGTGCCCGAAAATGTTACCAATAAAAACGTCAACTCGTCCCGCAAAAAACAAGACCTCACATGACTCTGTGGACCAAAATATGGAAAAATTATAGCTCTCAAAATGTGGTAACGCAAAAAATATTTTTTGCAATAAAAAGCGTCTTTCAGTGTGTGACGGCTGCCAATCATAAAAATCCGCTAAAAAACCTGCTATAAAAGTAAATCAAACCCCCCTTCATCACCCCCTTAGTTAGGGAAAAATTAAAAAATGTATTTATTTCCATTTTCCCGTTAGGGTTAGGGTTAGGGCTAGGGTTAGGGTTGGGGCTAAAGTTAGGGTTTGGATTACATTTATGGTTGGGATTGGGGTTAGGGGTGTGTCAGGGTTAGAGGTGTGGTTAGGGTGACTGTTGGGATTAGGGTTAGGGGTGTGTCAGGGTTAGGGTTTCAGTTATAATTGGGGGGTCTCCACTGTTTAGGCACATCAGGGGCTCTCCAAACGCGACATGGCGTCCGATCTCAATTCCAGCCAATTCTACGTTGAAAAAGTAAAACAGTGCTCCTTCACTTCCGAGCTCTCCCATGTGCCCAAACATGATGAGAGCATTATACTGCCTCTGTACAAATCCCTAGTTAGACCGCACATGGAGTACTGTGTCCAGTTTTGGGCACCGGTGCTCAGGAAGGATATAATGGAACTAGAGAGAGTACAAAGGAGGGCAACAAAATTAATAAAGGGGATGGGAGAACTACAATACCCAGATAGATTAGCGAAATTAGGATTATTTAGTCTAGAAAAAAGACGACTGAGGGGCGATCTAATAACCATGTATAAGTATATAAGGGGACAATACAAATATCTCGCTGAGGATCTGTTTATACCAAGGAAGGTGACGGGCACAAGGGGGCATTCTTTGCGTCTGGAGGAGAGAAGGTTTTTCCACCAACATAGAAGAGGATTCTTTACTGTTAGGGCAGTGAGAATCTGGAATTGCTTGCCTGAGGAGGTGGTGATGGCGAACTCAGTCGAGGGGTTCAAGAGAGGCCTGGATGTCTTCCTGGAGCAGAACAATATTGTATCATACAATTATTAGGTTCTGTAGAAGGACGTAGATCTGGGTATTTATTATGATGGAATATAGGCTGAACTGGATGGACAAATGTCTTTTTTCGGCCTTACTAACTATGTTACTATGTTACTATGTTACCCCAACATATGGGGTATCAGCGTACTCAGGACAAATTGGACAACAACTTTTGGGGTCCAATTTCTCCTGTTACCCTTGGGAAAATACAAAACTGGGGGCTAAAAAATAATTTTTGTGGGAAATTTTTTTAAAATTTATTTTCACGGCTCTGCTGTAGTGAAACACTTGGGGGTTCAAAGCTCTCACAACACATCTAGATAAGTTCCTTAGGGGGTCTAGTTTCCAAAATGGGGTCACTTGTGGGGGGTTTCAATGTTTAGGCACATCAGGGGCTCTGCAAACGCAACATGGTGTCCCATCTCAATTCCAGTCAATTTTGCATTGAAAAGTCAAATTGTGCCCCTTCGCTTCCGAACTCTCCCATGTGCCCAAACAGTGGTTTACCCCCACATATGGGGTATCAGCGTACTCAGGACAAATTGTACAACAACTTTTGGGGTCCATTTTCTCCTGTTACCCTTGGTAAAATAAAACAAATTGGAGCTGAAGTAAATTTTTTGTGAACAAAAGTTAAATGTTAATTTTTATTTAAACATTCCAAAAATTCCTGTGAAGCACCAGAAGGGTTAATAAACTTCTTGAATATGGTTTTGAGCACCTTGAGGGGTGCAGTTTTTAGAATGGTGTCACACTTAGGTATTTTCTATCATATAGACCCCTCAAAATGACTTCAAATGTGATGTGGTCCCTAAAAATAATGGTGGTGTAAAAATGAGAAATTGCTGGTCAACTTTTAATCCTTATAACTCCCTAACAAAAAAAAATTGGGTTCCAAAATTGTGCTGATGTAAAGTAGACATGTGGGAAATGTTATTTATTAAGTATTTTGTGTGACATGTCTCTGATATAATTGCATAAAAATTCAAAGTTGGAAAATTGCTAAATTTTCGCCAAATTTCCGTTTTTTTTTTTCACAAATAAACGCAGGTAATATCAAAGAAATTTTACCACTAACATGAAGTACAATATGTCACGACAAAACAATGTCAGAATCACTGGGATCCATTGAAGCGTTCCAGAGTTATAACCTCATAAAGGGACAGTGGTCAGAAGTGTAAAAATTGGCCCGGTCCATAACGTGCAAACCACCCTTGGGGGTAAAGGGGTTAAAAGGACCAAAAGTAATTGGACAGATTAAATAATTTTAAATAAAATGTTCGTTTCTAGTACTTGGTTGAAAACCCTTTGTTGGCAATGACTGATTGAAGTCTTGAACTCATGGACATCACCAGACGCTGTTTCCTCCTTTTTGATGCTCGGTCTTCACTGCGGTGGTTTTCAGTTGCTGTTTGTTTTGGGCCTTTCTGTCTGAAGTTTAGTCTTTAACAAGTGAAATGCTGCTCAGTTGGGTTGAGATCAGGTGACTGACTTGGCCATTCCAGAATATTCCACTTCTTTGCTTCAATAAACTCCTGGTTGCTTTGGCTTTATGTTTTGGGTCATTGTCCATCTGTAGTATGTAGTTTTTCTGCATGTGGCTGGATCTGAGCACAGTATGGCGGCTCTGAAGACCTCAGAATTCATTCCTGTGTCCCATCATCCATAAACACTAGTGACCCAGTGCCACTGGCAGCCATGCATGCCCGCGCCATCACACTGCCTCCGCGGGGTTTATGCATGCCCGCGCCATCACACTGCCTCCGCCGGGTTTATGCATGCCCGCGCCATCACACTGCCTCCACCGGGTTTATGCATGCCCGCGCCATCACACTGCCTCCACCGGGTTTATGCATGCCCGCGCCATCACACTGCCTCCGCCGGGTTTATGCATGCCCGCGCCATCACACTGCCTCCGCCGGGTTTATGCATGCCCGCGCCATCACCCTGCCTCCGCCGGGTTTATGCATGCCCGCGCCATCACACTGCCTCCGCCGGGTTTATGCATGCCCGCGCCATCACACTGCCTCCGCCGTGTCTTACAGATGGTGTGGTGCTTTGGATCATGAGCTGTACCACGCCTTCGCCATACTTTTCTCTTTCCATCATTCTGGTAGAGGTTGATCTTGGTTTCATCTGTCCATAGAATGTTCTTCCAGAACTGTGCGGCTTTTTTAGATGTTTTTAGCCTTTTTATTCTTGATGCTTGTGAGTGGCTGCACCGTGCAGTGAACCCTCTGTAGTTACTTTCATGCAGTCTTCTCTTTATGGTAGATTTGGATATTAATACGCCGACCTCCTGGAGAGTGTTGGTCACTTGGTCGGCTGTTGTGAAGGGGTTTCTCTTCACCATGGAGATTATTCTGCGATCATCCACCACTGTTGTCTTCCGTGGGCGCCCAGGTCTTTTTGCATTGATGAGTTCACCAGTGCTTTCTTTCTTTCTCAGGATGGACCAAACTGTAGATTTTGCCACTCCTAATATTGTAGCAAATTCTCGGATGGGTTTTTTCTGTTTTCGCAGCTTAAGGATGGCTTGTTTCACCTGCATGGAGAGCTCCTTTACCGCATGTTTACTTCACAGCAAAACCTTCCAAATGCAGCACCACACCTCAAATCAACTCCAGGCCTTTTATCTGCTTAATTGAGAATGAAATAACGAAGGGATTGCCCACACCTGTCCATGAAATAGCCTTGGAGTCAATTGTCCAATTACTTTTGGTCCCTTTAAAAACAGGGTGGCACATGTTAAGGAGCTGAAACTCCTAAACCCTTCATCCAATTTTAATGTGGATCCCTCAAATGAAAGCTGAAAGTCTGAACTTCAACTGCATCTGAATTGTTTTGTTGAAAATTCATTGTGGTAATGTCTATAACCAAAATTAGAAAAATTTTGTCTCTGTCCAAATATATATGGACCTAACTGTACATACGTATACATGCACGTGGTGTGTAATAGTAGTATTGTACATGTGTGATGGAGGAAGTAGAAGCTGCATCTATGTGGAAAAGCAATAATGGGATAATGGTAATGATGCATAAAATAGAACAGTAGAGAAATCACTTTACATATACCACCTATCAACACAATGTGTAAGCATAGAATTACAGAAGAAGCCCTGTGAAATGCGTGCTAAACGCGAACTCTAGTGGTCGCTATCTCATGTACTCTCTCCTAAAGATTAAAGCATAAAAGGTTAACGCAAAGAAAGAATTGGAGCATGCGAATCCAATAGTAAGTGGTTTATTTGTCGACTCCTTTCAAAGTATATGGCTATGTTCACACTTTGACCGCTGCGGATCCGCAGCAGTTTCCCATGAGTTTACATTACAATGTAAACCTATGGGAAACAAAAAACGCTGTGCACATGCTGCAGAAAAATCCGCGCGGAAACGCTGCGGATTACATTCCGCAGCATGTCACTTCTTTTCTGCGGATCTTCACCTGCTCCAATAGGAAACTGCAGATGAAAATCCGCAGAAGAAACCGCAGCAGTAAAAACCGCGATAAATCCACAGTAAAAACCGCGACGGGTTTTCACTGCGGATTTTGGAATTCTGCTGCGGAAAAATCCGCAGTGGAATCCGCAAAGTGTGAACATAGCCTATAACTTCTTCATCTAGACAACCAATGTACTCGGTTCTTGGAGATGCCCTTGGTACCTTGTCCTCAATATATTACATGACGTAATTTTGTTTCAGTTCCGGCGAGAAGAAGATGCAGAAAAAGCTGTGAAGGATCTAAACAATCGTTGGTTTAATGGTCAGCCCATACACGCAGAGCTTTCTCCAGTTACAGATTTCCGGGAAGCATGTTGTCGACAGTATGAAATGGGGTGAGTGTATGGCAGAGCAGGGAGGATGGTACCAAGCGGACAGGCAGGCATCTCGGAAGCCCACAGAGGGGCTGGATGTCATTGACTTTGGGGGCCCAGAGACAGGATTGGGTTCAGCAGACTAGTGACTGCTACTAGAAGGGTGAAATCTGCGCCCTCTGGGGCTTCTGATGCCTTTGAGTTAGATCCATGGCCATGAACAGCTGTTGCGATGTCACTATCTGCCTTACTGTTGATTTTGTGTCTTCAGGGAGTGTACACGTGGTGGCTTCTGTAACTTCATGCATCTAAAGCCTATCTCCCGGGAGCTGCGTAGAGAGCTGTATGGCCGACGCCGGAAGAAGTAAGCTGACAAGTCTGCAGATGTATTAATCATTAGTGACAGATGCTGAAGTTTGTTTAAGATGGTCGGTTGTGTCTAATCACCTCCTATGTCTTATTTTCTTTTCCTTTATTGATAATTTTGCGTCTGTATCTGACTTTAATAGCGCTGCACCCTAACCAACATTTTGTCACAAGCCAGATTTACTGGTAGATGCTATAACCATTCTCAGGCTATGGACCAGCTTTGAGTGTTGGTGCCCCAGATACGGTTGAACCCAAGAGACTGAGCTTCATAGGATGACAAGTTTCTTCCTGATCACAGAGGACTTGCTCTGTATTAGGCTCTGCTCACACCTAGTTTCTACTGAGCGGATGCTCGGAGAAATCTCTCGACATTGGACTCTTTTCTCACACTTGCCTTTTGCTTCTGAGACATACCATGATACCATTTTTTTCTTCACCAGGCATCGATCCCGCTCCAGATCCCGTGAACGTCGCTCTCGTTCTAGAGACCGCGGCAGAGGTGGTGGTGGTGGTGGTGGTGGTGGACGTGACAGAGATCGACGGAGGTCCAGAGACCGGGAGAGGTCGGGACGTTTCTGAACCTCTGTTTTTACTCTATGTGGTGGGATTTTCCAGTGACTGAAGTTGGCAGCGGGGGCTGCACTCATCAACTGTGGGGGGAGGGGATTCTGGGATGTATTTCATTTTTTTTTTCTAAGAGCCAGGCTTCTGAATAAACATTTGTAGTGATCCAGTATCTCTGATGTCAGTCTGTTCCATGAGATGTCACTATATTGGGTGCCGTTTTCTGCTGCGTATTCTCACCCCGGGTGGTGAGTCCGCACCTCTAGTGGGTTGTTTAGACCAAGATCCTGGTGATCAGACCGCCCATTCCTGGCTATAAAGACTCAATGCTGTCGTATACGATGACAATGAGTATTACAACTGTCCAGTAACTACAGAGCACAGGTCTCCTAAGAAAAAGATTTTTGCCACTTTAACCCCCTGCTGTATGAGACCAATTTTCTTTTAGCAATTTATTTTTGCATTCCACTCTTCCTAAATCCGTAACTTTATTTCCCCCGGGTACATAGATGAATGAGGGCACGTCACGTTACAGCTGTGAATGAAATCAAGAAACAAATTCCAAGTGGGATAAAATGGTAAAAAAAAACCCCAAAAACTTAATTCTGCCATTGTTTGAGTTGTGTTTTGAAGGCATCCAGTTTGCGATGACACGATTCTCCAGGTCAGTACCATTAACATTGATGCCAAACGTATATCTTTTTTTTATATATATACTTTAGTGGTTAAAAATATTCTCACCTTTTGTGAAAAAAAATAAATACATTTAAATAAATTTGGTTTGTGGCCATTTTCTGAGACCCAAAACTTTTTTTTTTCTGTTGCCGTTGATAGCCCATTTCTAAGCCTGTTTTTTGCATGGTGAGCTGTAAATTTTGTGGGTTGCAATGTGATGGCTTGATCACTATTTAACTTTTGGGCAAAGGTGCAGTGACAAACAGTAATTCTGGTGTTATGTCTTTACTTCCCTGCTGCATTTACCGCACTGGTTAATTTTTGTACACGAGAGGTCCCTCAGCCTGGTCAGTGGAGTGTGACGTAGCTCCTGACGCCACTTTCCTCTGTGGAGAGCTCCCGGCTCCCTGAAGCTGCTTCTCAGGGCATGCTTCCTGTGACACGCACATGGCATTCATTCCAGCGTGGAACGCACTTCTGGTTTTAGAGGGAAATACATGGAGATCTGCAGGCTCAGAAGTGCAGAGCACGGTCTCCAACCTAAACCAGTGCAGGTGCTCAGGAAGGATATAATGGAACTAGAGAGAGTACAAAGGAGGGCAACAAAATTAATAAAGGGGATGGGAGAACTACAATACCCAGATAGATTAGCGAAATTAGGATTATTTAGTCTAGAAAAAAGACGACTGAGGGGCGATATAATAACCATGTATAAGTATATAAGGGGACAATACAAATATCTCGCTGAGGATCTGTTTATACCAAGGAAGGTGACGGGCACAAGGGGGCATTCTTTGCGTCTGGAGGAGAGAAGGTTTTTCCACCAACATAGAAGAGGATTCTTTACAGTTAGGGCAGTGAGAATCTGGAATTGCTTGCCTGAGGAGGTGGTGATGGCGAACTCAGACGAGGGGTTCAAGAGAGGCCTGGATGTCTTCCTGGAGCAGAACAATATTGTATCATACAATTAGGTTCTGTAGAAGGACGTAGATCTGGGGATTTATTATGATCGAATATAGGCTAAACTGGATGCACAAATGTCTTTTTTCGGCCTTACTAACTGTTACTTTGTATGTTACATGCCCTTGTCAGAAGAGACCTAGATGGGGAAGATGGAGGTACCCTCTAAGGACGATGAAGACTCATTATTCTGACCAAGACCTGAAGGAGGGGGTGGAAGTGTCTCGGGTTCTCCCGGAAGATGAGAAAGTACCACTTTCTCCAGTCACCTTCCACAACAGCATAGGAGGTTGTCTCCATGCCCTAATGGGGGACAGGAAGTACAAGAGGTTAAGAGACCCTCCCACTTGTCAGTGTCTTTCCTGTCCCCCATGGGGTATGGAGAGGGTTTTGTTTTTTCCGTATGCTGTGTGGCCGGCGCCGCAGTGTACCTGTCTTTTGAAGCCGGGCAGTGGTGGTCATGGGCTCTGCTCTCCTCCTCCGTGCTGCTCCCGTCTCCCTGCTTGCGGTGGATTCAGGACCATTTTGGCGCTCCTGCTGGGGGTAAAGCGGGCCAGTGATTCCTCGGTGCCCGCCCTTCGGTGACCCAGAAGTGATGTCATACTACACACGAGTCACTTTGGGCCTTGCGTCCTACACGCTAGAACGCATTCACTTCCAATTTTCGTTTTTTCTGAGCCTCCCGGCCCCTGAACAGCGGGCAGAGCACGCTGAACCCGTTGACGCCTGCTCAGGACCCGGAGGAGGTAAGAACAACATATGGCGCTGGGGGCAGGGTTTATTCCTATAAAACCTGCCGGAAGACACCTCCAGGTAAGGCTAATCCTGCATTATGGATGGTGTGTCTGCTTCCTGCCCTGAATCTGCAGAGCCCAGCGTTGCCCCAGCCTCAGTAGGTCTGTGGAGAGGGTGGGTCCTAGCCAGGAGTCCTGGGTACAATACTGTAGTGGAGCCCCTTTTGCTTACACTTCTCTACCTTTTTATTCCTAGGGGAGACCAGTCTGCCCATAAAAGCCCCGCTAACAAGGTTCACAGATGTGCCATCTGCAATAAGAAGCTTCCCTCTCGCAACTAGATGAAAGAATGTGGGACAAAATGTTCTGTGGAGGGAAGATGTCTGGAAGAATGAGAATTGTGAGTTGGAATGTCAGGGGTTTGGCGTCTGGTGTGAAACGGCAAGCTGTGTTTACATTTTTGAATGATGCCAAGCCAGCAGTGATCTGTCTGCATGACACTCATATGGTAAAGGAGAGTACGTATTTTCTTGCTAAAAGATGGGTACAGGTGGGATATCATGCCACATATTCAGCATATTCTACGGGGGTCAGCATTCTCATCTGTGCTGGGGTACCTTTTGAGTATCACAAAGTGATTATAGACCAGTCGGTTGGATTCATATGTTTACTTTGTAAATTGTATGGATGTCTGATGTGGCTGGTCCCAATTTATATTCCCCCTCCATATTGTGGAAAGGTGATCCACAGAGTTCTGGGGATAACGTAGGAGACACCGGGGATACCGTGTTTGATAATAGGGGACTGTAACAACATTCCGGACACACACTGGAATAGGGGGAGCCGAGAGCCGTTGAAACCGGGTGGTAATTGTACACCATTTGGTGCCGTCATGAGGGAAACTGCTCTGCATGATTTATGGCGGACTTCTCATCCTGGGGTGTACAAGTATTCCTGTTTTTCGTCCTCCTTCGCTTCTTTGTTAAGAATAGATCTGGCCTTGTTGGGGAGCTAAGATATAAGGCCAGAACAATATCTGATCATTCCCCCATGAGTGTGATACTTGAGGGAGTGGGATCCTTACCTGCTAGGAGGTGCATGGGAGGCGGAACCCGTTCCACCTTATTGACTTAGATGGACACATAGGGGGACATTAAAGAATATTTTAAAATTAATGCTGAGTCGGCATTGGTATTAATGGTATGGGAGGCTATGAAGGCTTATTTCATAGGACTCTGCATTAAAGAGATATCCCGAGTCAAGGTAGAAATGGGCAAGAAGGATCAGATGTTAAGAGAGATGGAGGAGGCTGAGGAAGCATTAATCAACGATCAATCTCCAGAAGCACAGGGAAGGTTGAAGGTAGCGCAGAATAGAGTATGTCAGATGGCAATGAAAATGCGGAACATAGGAGAGTGTTTCAAACTGCTAAATACTTTGAGGAGGGGGACAGGGCGGCTCATCTCCTTTCTACAATAGTGGCGATGCAGAGAGACTCCATGCATATAGTCGCTTTGAAGGGAAGATGGGGCAGAGCATACTGGTTGCAAAGCAATTTTGGAGGTGATGGAGTATTATTCGGATCTTTATAAATCACGGGTACAACCAACGATGGAGGCGGTGGATGGTTTCTTGGCAGAGGTACAGCTTCCCAGACTCTCAGCGGCCGATCAGGGACTTCTTGAAGAGCCGTTTAATTTGGAGGAACTGAACGCCGCACTGGCCTCTATGCCAAATGATAAAGCCCCAGGGGTGGAAGGGATCCCAAGGGAGGTGTATAAAAATATAAAGAGGTATAGCCTCCCGCCTTGTTGGCGGTGTATGCTGCTGGTCTGGTGGAGGGGGAGTTGCCGCGGTCCATGCGTGGGGCAGTAATTGTAGTGCTGCCAAAACAGGGTAAGGATCTGACCGATCCGGCTTCTTATCGCCCAATCTCGTTAAGGATAGATATCAAAATCCTGGCCAAGATGTTGGCTAATCGTCTTAACAAGGTGATAAGGACACTAATACATAGGGACCAATCCGGATTTATGCCCAATAGTTCTACAGCATGTAATCTTAGACAATTGTTTCTCAATCTGAGAGTGGTGCATGTGTTTAAATATGTGGGTATCGTGGTTTTGAACAAAATAGAGGACTATGTGTGGCTCAACCTGAATCCTTTGCCTGGGAAGTTCCAGCAGAAGATTGGGCCCTGGAAGAAGCTACAGGTCCTTCTCAAAAAATTAGCATATAGTGTTAAATTTCATTATTTACCATAATGTAATGATTACAATTAAACTTTCATATATTATAGATTCATTATCCACCAACTGAAATTTGTCAGGTCTTTTATTGTTTTAATACTGATGATTTTGGCATACAACTCCTGATAACCCAAAAAACCTGTCTCAATAAATTAGCATATCAAGAAAAGGTTCTCTAAACGACCTATTACCCTAATCTTCTGAATCAACTAATTAACTCTAAACACATGCAAAAGATACCTGAGGCTTTTATAAACTCCCTGCCTGGTTCATTACTCAAAACCCCCATCATGGGTAAGACTAGCGACCTGACAGATGTCAAGAAGGCCATCATTGACACCCTCAAGCAAGAGGGTAAGACCCAGAAAGAAATTTCTCAACAAATAGGCTGTTCCCAGAGTGCTGTATCAAGGCACCTCAATGGTAAGTCTGTTGGAAGGAAACAATGTGGCAGAAAACGCTGTACAACGAGAAGAGGAGACCGGACCCTGAGGAAGATTGTGGAGAAGGACCGATTCCAGACCTTGGGGAACCTGAGGAAGCAGTGGACTGAGTCTGGTGTGGAAACATCCAGAGCCACCGTGCACAGGCGTGTGCAGGAAATGGGCTACAGGTGCCGCATTCCCCAGGTAAAGCCACTTTTGAACCATAAACAGCGGCAGAGGCGCCTGACCTGGGCTACAGAGAAGCAGCACTGGACTGTTGCTAAGTGGTCCCAAGTACTTTTTTCTGATGAAAGCAAATTTTGCATGTCATTCGGAAATCAAGGTGCCAGAGTCTGGAGGAAGACTGGGGAGAAGGAAATACCAAAATGCCTGAAGTCCAGTGTCAAGTACCCACAGTCAGTGATGGTGTGGGGTGCCATGTCAGCTGCTGGTGTTGGTCCACTGTGTTTCATCAAGGGCAGGGTCAATGCAGCTAGCTATCAGGAGATTTTGGAGCACTTCATGCTTCCATCGGCTGAAATGCTTTATGGAGATGAAGATTTCATTTTTCAGCACGACCTGGCACCTGCTCACAGTGCCAAAACCACTGGTAAATGGTTTACTGACCATGGTATTACTGTGCTCAATTGGCCTGCCAACTCTCCTGACCTGAACCCCATAGAGAATCTGTGGGATATTGTGAAGAGAAAGTTGAGAGACGCAAGACCCAACACTCTGGATGAGCTTAAGGCCGCTATTGAAGCATCCTGGGCCTCCATAACATCTCAGCAGTGTCACAGGCTGATTGCCTCCATGCCACGCCGCATTGAAGCAGTCATTTCTGCCAAAGGATTCCCCACCAAGTATTGAGTGCATAACTGAACATTATTATTTGTTGGTTTTTTTGTTTGTTATTAAAAAACACTTTTAATTGATTGGATGGGTGAAATATGCTAATTTATTGAGACAGGTTTTTTGGGTTATCAGGAGTTGTATGCCAAAATCATCAGTATTAAAACAATAAAAGACCTGACAAATTTCAGTTGGTGGATAATGAATCTATAATATATGAAAGTTTAATTGTAATCATTACATTATGGTAAATAATGAAATTTAACACTATATGCTAATTTTTTGAGAAGGACCTGTATTTCTGTCTGTGGCTGGTAGAGTCAATTTGATCAAAATGATACTTATGCCTCAGCTCCTCTACATATTGCATAATGCTCCAGTGTGGCTGCCTCAGAGTAAATTTTATAGGCTTAATTCTCTATTTAGTAACTTAATTTGGAAGGGTGGACGGGCACGCATCAAATTGGAACATCTGCAAAGGGCAAAGGATGAGGGTGGTTTGGCAGTCCCTAATCCATGGATCTATATAGCGTCCCAATGCCAACATGGTAGGTTGGGGTGAACCAGAACAAAGTTCTTCAGCGGGGATGATCATTGAACATGCGGTGGGGAAGGGCCCATTGTTAGCTAGACTAGAAGCAGGCAGATGCAGAATTAACCCAAAAAATTTTCCAACAATAGCTATGATGGGGAAAGTCTGGCAGAAAATTAAGCAATTTAGTTTCATCCTAGGTTGGCAGAGCTCACGAGATTGCGGAGGTTCGGTCAGTGGAGGTACATTGGCATTTGATTTGTGTCTCAGTTGTTGGATGGGGATGTTATTAAAACATTTGAAACACTTAGGACTGAGTTTCCTTTGGCCTAGAAGACGTTCTTTCAGTATCTGCAGTTGAGACACGGCCTAAATTATCAAAATGAGGGGTTGCATATGATCCTGCAGTCAAATAGCTTGTTGAATCTTAGTGGGCCTCGGAGGAGTACGAGGGGGTTCATTATCTTGATGTACAGGGGTCTGATGGATACCTTTTTATTGAAACATCAGTTAAGAATAAAGCAAAAATGGGTGGCGGACGTGGGTTCCTTGTTGGAGTCCAGTGGGAGTCCATACTTCAATACATCCCCAGGGCTTCCCTGAGTGAGGCTAAGAGGGTGTTGCAGCTATACCTGGTGTATAGGGTGTACAGGACCCTGGTATGGGTGATGAAGGCAGGACTGAGATGACTCAAAATGCCCAAGGTGCAGTTAGGAAGGTGCAGATTTGCTACATATGATGTGGTCGTGTGCTCGCCTCCAACCCTTTTGGGTGAAGGTGCTCAATTTGATCCAGGAGGTGACAGGAATAAATGTGGTACGTAACCCGCTGACTTGCCTTCTGGACTGTATGGATGATATTGCTATGGATGAATGTGGAAGGTTGACTATTGCAAGATTGTTGTATACTGCGAGGAAGCTTATTGTGATGCATTGGTTTGATGAAAGACCACCAGGTAAAAAGGAATTTATTAACAAAACAAATTTTATTGTCCTTATGGAAAGGAATATTTACATCAAGAGAGGTCAGAATACAAAATTAGAAAATGTGTGGGGTGGAGGGATGGATGGATTTCTCAGGCGTGGCGTCTGCTGAGTTATTGCAGAGTAGAATGGGTGTTGTTTAGGGGCTTCTGTTGTGTACTGTTTTTCAAGAGATGATGTTGTGAGATGGTTTTATTGGATAACGGGCAAGGGATTGGGGGGGGTGGGGGTGGTTAGGGGATAAGGGTGTTGTTTTTGCAAAATGAAAATGTATTAATAGGTCTTGTATTCATTGTACCTGTGTGGAAATTGTATCAGACTGTGTTACTGTGTGTCATATGCTTCACTAAAAACTGTGATTTTTCAAAAAAAAAAAAAAAGCTTCCCTCTCGGGTGAAAAAGCTATGTCAGGAGTGTACGCATAAGGTGGTCAGGGCTGAACATCCCTCACTCCTAGATGAAACACGTTCCCTGGTCAAGCAAAGGAGGTTCAGTCCTCCTTGGCTACTTTTACACTTCCCCCTCCTCCACCTCATTCTCTGGGACCATCTTCCCCTAAGAAGAGAAAGATTCAAATTTAGGATCCTGACGCGGATTCTGAGGGCTCCTACGGCTCTGCTTCAGAGAAATGGGAGGAATCTTCATCCCGTAAAATGTTGGAGGCTAGGAAATATATTTTTTCCACAGAGTATATGGTGGAGTTAGTGCAGTCCATAGCACTATGTGTTTGGAGGAGGAACAGATTCCCCAAACAATCCAGGATGAAATGTTGGGAAGGATAAAAGCATGGAAAGAAGAAATATAAGCCAGCTCACCTGTGATGCATAAACCAATCTTCAGGAGCACGGACCCGCTGTGTCCAGGCGTATAAAGTCCAAAAAAAAGAAGAGAATGTCCAGCTTCACTGAATCCGTAAAAAAGTTTTCTTTATTCACAAACTTTAAGCATAGAGGATACAGACTTCAGCACGAACCATATCGGTAAGAATCTCAACGCGTTTCTGGAGACTAACCTCCCTTAATCATGACATGTCATGATAAAGAAAACTCTTTCTTAGGGATTCAGTGAAGCTGGACATTCTCTTCTTTTTTTTAAGGATAAAAGCAGCAAAGCAGATTGTGTTATGACCTGGTGGTTAGGAGCACTCGGAATGACCTGATAATTAAACCTCATACAGGATGAGCTCTGGGATGTGGGAGCTCTGCGGACCGCAAGCCCTAATCCTATCACACACACTAGAAATAGCCGTGGAGCGCTCCTGACCAGACCTAGGCGCCTCGTCACAGCCTAAGAACTATCTAGCCCTAGAGATAGAAAATAAAGCCTACCTTGCCTCAGAGAAATTCCCCAAAGGTAAAGGAAGCCCCCCACATATATTGACTGTGAGTAAAGATGAAAGTCACAAACGCAGAAATGAAACAGGTTTCAGCAAAAGGAGGCCAGACTTACTAAATAGACAGAGGATAGGAAAGGTAACTTTGCGATCAGCACAAAAACCTACAAAAGACCACGCAGTGTGTGCAAAAAAGACCTCCGCACCGACTCACGGTGCGGAGGGGCCTCTCTGCATCCCAGAGCTTCCAGCTAGCAAGACAAAATCATGAAAACCAGCTGGACAAGAAAACAGAGAACAAAATAAGACAATAAGGAACTTAGCTTCTGCAGGAGAAGGCAGGTCACCAGAGATATCTAGGAGCGAACTGAACGAATGCAAAAACATTGACAGCTGGCATGGAGTAACGATCTGAGAGGAGTTAAATAGAGCAGCCAACCAAAGGATAAGCCACGTCACCTGTGTAAGGAACCTCAGAAGCAGCAGCTTCACTCATAGCCACCAGAGGGAGCCCATAGACAGAACTCGCCGAAGTACCATTCACGACCACAGGAGGGAGCTCGACAACAGAATTCACAACAAGATTGGTTACCCTGTTCATGAAAACATTCTGGACATGATTTCTCAGGAAAAGGAATCCCCGAAGAAACGGCTGAGCACCCCCTCAGAATTTAAACATAGGTTTCCTCTGGAGAGCAAATCGGTTACCTGGGATATTCCTAAAGTGGATGTGCAGGTGGTGAGAGTAGCCAAAAAAACTGCACTCCCATTTTAGGACTCGTCCCAGCTTAAGAACCCAATGGATAGGAAGGTGGAAAGCCTGCTGAAAAAATGCTGGGAGACTTCCACCTCTTCACTTAAGACCAACATAGCTTCAACCTGTGTTGCCAGATCCCTCTTCCAGTGGCTGGATCAATTGGAGAATTACATCTCTCGGCACCTCAAGAGGGGAATTGTTAGATTCACTTCCCTTACTCAAAAGGGCAGCTGAATTCTTGGCAGACGCCTCTGCAGAATCGCTGCTAGGTCCCTAGTTCAATCCAACTCTGCTAAAAGGGCCCTGTGGCTTAAAATGTGGAGTGAGGATGTCCCTTCTAAAATTAAATTTTGCTCCGTCCCCTTTAAAGGTGAATATTTCTTTGGTCCAGCTCTTGATGAGATACTGGAGAAGGCTACAGATGAAAAGAAGACTCTTCCTGAGCAGAAAATCGCCAAGAAACATTTTCCTCATGCCTCTCTGCCTCAGACCCCTCAAACCAGGGGTAAAGGGAAAACTGGGGAATGGAGCTATGCTAAAGGGAAGAAAAACATCCTGTTTCTCCAGCAGCAGCACCAGGACAAACAATGACTCCGACACCGTAGGAGGGAGGCTCTCGAAATTTTTACATCATTTCCAATTGCCAGTGGGTCATCAATGTTATCAAGGAGGGCCTCCTTATAGAGTTTGAATCCTCCCCTCCTCGGGGACTAAGAGTCGCCTCCCTACCATCCCAGGAGCCCCAGATATACTGATCTCAAGTCTGCAGGATTTATTAAAATCAGATGCAATCTTCCCAGTACCAGTGGATGAGTGGGGAAAAAGTCACTACTCTTGCCTCTTTCTGGTAAAAAAAAAAACCCTTCAAAAACGCATGCATTATAATAAATTTAAAAGGTCTCAACCGTCACATTATATATTGGAAATTCAAGATGGAGTCGGTGAAATTAGCAATTCCACTGATAGGACCTTATTACCTTATGGCGACCGTCGACCTGAAGGATGCTTACTTTCACGTGCCAATTCATCTGCTCCACAGAAAGTACTTGAGATTTGCAGTCCTTCAAGACCAGCAGGTGAAGCACTATCAGTACAATGTGCTCCCCTTTGGCATTTCTTCAGCGCCAAGGGTGTCTTCCAGGATAATGTCAGAGGTAGTGACCTACATCCGGGGACAGGGCATCTGTATTGTTACTCATCTGGATGATCTAATCATAGCCCCATCTGCTCAGACTCTCAGGAGTCATGTGGCAAGATCTCTGAACATTTTACAATCTGTAGGGTGGCTCCCGAATAAAAAAAAAAAATAAAAAATCGGACCTCCAACCCTCCACAACAAGAAGGTTCCTGGGAGTTCTTCTGGATTCGGGAAAGCAGAAGTCATTCCTACCAGAAGATCCATCACCTGACTCTGAAAACCAAAATATCAGAATTCAGGAAACAAGAGGTCCCCTACCCTTCGGGGAGCCATGTCTGTCCAGGGATCTATGACCGCTTGCATTCAGTCAGTACCTTGGGCCCACTGTAGGGTACTACAAACTCATAGTCTCAAGAGCTGGAATGGAAATCCCAACAGGAGGGTTCAGACCCCAGGCCAAGTAAAGGCTTTCCTGGCTTGGTGGTTGACCCCCAAAAATCTACGCATGGGTGTAACCTGGTCTCAATCACCTCTGAATATGGTAACCGACGCCAGCAAGAGAGGCTGAGGTGCCGTAGTATCCCATACCCCTTTCCAGGGACACTGGAATCCAGAGACAAGTGCCAGGTCCTCTAACTTCAGGGAGCTGAAGGCAGTGGAGGAGGACCTTCTTGCAGCAGACAACCTAGTCACCGGTTGTCACATTAGGATATATTCGGACAAGGGGGCGTGGCCTGACTTCTGATGGTGCAGGTTGCATAGTGTGGGAGCTCCATTCCCAGGACTCATAAAGCGGCACACAGCAGTGCACAGACGGTGCTTTCTCCTCCAGAACTCCCCACTCCTGCTCCTTACCGTTCGGTGAGTGTATGGGGAAATCTAAAGCCGGCGCAGGGGACCCTTCCAGGCGCATTGTGGACTTCTTTGCAGCCACCCCTCAGCAGCCTCAGAGGCCCAAGATGGCGCCGCTTTCTCCTAGATCCTCCAGAGCTGCACGCCGAGGCTCTCAGTCTTCTGCCTCAAGCACAGCAGTGGCTGATCTCTGTCATGATCCCAATGGCAGGGGATCACAAAAAGGACAAGCACAGATACAAACAAGCTCTAGGGCGATGGAACCTGAGCTGACCGCGACCCTGAACCTAACACACAAATAAAAGTAGCCGGGGAACGTGCCTACGATGATCCTAGACGTCTCGCTCCAGCCGAAGATCTAACTTCCCCTATCAGAAGAAACACAAACCTCTCTTGCCTCCAGAGAAATACCCCACAGCAAATAGCAGCCCCCCACATATAATGACGGTGAAATGAGAGGAAAGCACATACGTAGTATGAAAACAGTTTCAGCAAAATGAGGCCCGTTAAAGCTAGATAGCAGAGGATACAAAAGTGAACTGCGCGGTCAGCGAAAAACCCTTCAAAAAAACCATCCTGAAATTACTTGAACTCATGTGCCAACTCATGGTACATGAAAAGCAATTTCAGCCCACTAGAGCAACCAGCAGCAGAGAATCACATATCTGCAGGCTGGACTAAAAACCAAATTAAGCAAAACACAAAACAGGAAAATCCAAACTTAGCTTGTCCAGAAGGTTCTAGGAGCAGGGAGCAGAGGTAACAAGACACACTGGATACATTGATAACCGGCGAGGAAATGCCAGCAAAGCCAGGTTAAATAGGAAACTCCCATATGCTGATGGAACAGGTGGAACCCAGAAACCCAGGAAAGACAAGTCACCCAGTACCATCAGTAACCACCAGAGGGAGCCCAAAAACAGAACTCACAACAGATCTCTCAGAGGCTCCAGTTACAGCAGCGCTGCTCAGAGACATGCTTGGTGACCTCCGTACCTCCCTGCAGGAGGATATGCGTTCCTTGATGGCAGAGCTCGGGGGAGGTGGAGGAGCTGGGAGGCCGCACGGATCATCTTGAAAATAAAATGTCCGAACTGGTAGCTTCTCACAATGATTTGTGGGATGCTCATGATAACCTGCAGCTGCTTGTTACCAAAACTCATGCTAAAACCCTGGATTTGGAAGACAGATCCAGGAGAAATAATGTGAAACTAAGAGGCATTGCTGAATCAATTGGGGCTGATGATCTCAGAGCCTTTCTACAAGACTTTATCACATCTATTCTCCCACTTTATTCCAAAGATGACGTTGTGATCGACCGTATTCATCGGATCCCTAAACCCTCAGGCCTTGACCCTGCGGTACCCAGAGATGTACTAGCTCGCATCCATTTTTTTGTTATGGAGGAATTTCTGCAAGCACTAAGATCGAAGCCGTCGCTACCTGAACGATTTGCTACCATTGCAGTTTTCCCTGATCTGTCTCCAGGAACTCTAGCCCTCCGCAGGGCTTTTGCACCATACACCTCAATCCTGAGGGTAAAGGGTATATTATACCGCTGGGGTTTCCCCACCAAACTTTGCATTCGTAAAGACGGTTCATTTACCACGTGCCTATCCCCGTCGCAAGCAGCCAAGACCCTGTCCCAATGGGGTTTTAACCCTCCTGTGCCCACTCCTGCCTCTGCTTCCACCAAACCTGGAGGATCTGGTCCCCGGAGACGCCGTATTACCCCTGACTGGAAGGTCGCCTGAAGTGTCTATTTTAACCATTTCCTGGCTGGAAGAATTTATTTTTTCCTTTTTCCCGCTCAGTTCTAGTTCTCTTTTTCTTTTTTCTCTTCTTTTTTTTTTGCTTGCTGAGTTTTTTGCTGAGGCTGGTTCCTGGCAGGACTCCGCTCAGCATATTGCCCCATTGGTGAACTGTTTTCTATTTTCACCTCAGACTCAGGATTTCCCTGGATGTTCCCTTGTTTAAATGTTTGGATTTTGTATGTTTGTTTTTCCCTTCTCCTCCTTCCCCCCCCTCCTTTCCCTCTTCCCCCCCCCCCCCTCGTCGCAGATGGAGTTTGCGAGGTATCCCACGACATGTTTATGCTTTTTTTGTGGGTAATGGGTTTGCGTATCTTCTTCAGCAAATTGTGTAACATATTACAATGAGTGTTTCTTTATATTCTATTAATGTTAACGGCCTCAACTCCCCTGGTAAGAGATCGATTGTCTGGCGTCAGCTCGCTAAATCCAAACACGATATTATATGCTTACAGGAGACTCATTTACTAGAACGGGACAATACAGGTCCTTCTCAAAAAATTAGCATATAGTGTTAAATTTCATTATTTACCATAATGTAATGATTACAATTAAACTTTCATATATTATAGATTCATTATCCACCAACTGAAATTTGTCAGGTCTTTTATTGTTTTAATACTGATGATTTTGGCATACAACTCCTGATAACCCAAAAAACCTGTCTCAATAAATTAGCATATTTCACCCATCCAATCAATTAAAAGTGTTTTTTAATAACAAACAACAAAACCAACAAATAATAATGTTCAGTTATGCACTCAATACTTGGTGGGGAATCCTTTGGCAGAAATGACTGCTTCAATGTGGCGTGGCATGGAGGCAATCAGCCTGTGACACTGCTGAGATGTTATGGAGGCCCAGGATGCTTCAATAGCGGCCTTAAGCTCATCCAGAGTGTTGGGTCTTGCGTCTCTCAACTTTCTCTTCACAATATCCCACAGATTCTCTATGGGGTTCAGGTCAGGAGAGTTGGCAGGCCAATTGAGCACAGTAATACCATGGTCAGTAAACCATTTACCAGTGGTTTTGGCACTGTGAGCAGGTGCCAGGTCGTGTTGAAAAATGAAATCTTCATCTCCATAAAGCATTTCAGCCGATGGAAGCATGAAGTGCTCCAAAATCTCCTGATAGCTAGCTGCATTGACCCTGCCCTTGATGAAACAGTGGACCAACACCAGCAGCTGACATGGCACCCCACACCATCACTGACTGTGGGTACTTGACACTGGACTTCAGGCATTTTGGCATTTCCTTCTCCCCAGTCTTCCTCCAGACTCTGGCACCTTGATTTCCGAATGACATGCAAAATTTGCTTTCATCAGAAAAAAGTACTTGGGACCACTTAGCAACAGTCCAGTGCTGCTTCTCTGTAGCCCAGGTCAGGCGCCTCTGCCGCTGTTTATGGTTCAAAAGTGGCTTTACCTGGGGAATGCGGCACCTGTAGCCCATTTCCTGCACACGCCTGTGCACGGTGGCTCTGGATGTTTCCACACCAGACTCAGTCCACTGCTTCCTCAGGTTCCCCAAGGTCTGGAATCGGTCCTTCTCCACAATCTTCCTCAGGGTCCGGTCTCCTCTTCTCGTTGTACAGCGTTTTCTGCCACATTGTTTCCTTCCAACAGACTTACCATTGAGGTGCCTTGATACAGCACTCTGGGAACAGCCTATTTGTTGAGAAATTTCTTTCTGGGTCTTACCCTCTTGCTTGAGGGTGTCAATGATGGCCTTCTTGACATCTGTCAGGTCGCTAGTCTTACCCATGATGGGGGTTTTGAGTAATGAACCAGGCAGGGAGTTTATAAAAGCCTCAGGTATCTTTTGCATGTGTTTAGAGTTAATTAGTTGATTCAGAAGATTAGGGTAATAGGTCGTTTAGAGAACCTTTTCTTGATATGCTAATTTATTGAGACAGGTTTTTTGGGTTATCAGGAGTTGTATGCCAAAATCATCAGTATTAAAACAATAAAAGACCTGACAAATTTCAGTTGGTGGATAATGAATCTATAATATATGAAAGTTTAATTGTAATCATTACATTATGGTAAATAATGAAATTTAACACTATATGCTAATTTTTTGAGAAGGACCTGTATAAGAATGTATTCGAATCTATACCCCCACCAATTTTTTGCGAATGGGAAGACCAAAAAGGCTGGGGTGGCAATTTTTTTTAGCAAGGCTAACTCTTTCCAGCTAATTAGTTCTACAGCCGACCCCGCGGGCAGATACATTATAATTTTATGTTTAATCAACAATACCCTTTACACCATTGCCTCTGTGTATGGCCCAAATTTTGGTCAGGTTAAATTTCTAAATAATTTATTTCAAATCTTAGGTAATTATCAGCATGGTCAAAAACCATCCCTCGATCAAAACTGTGCCGCTAATTATACACCTGTCTCTAATCTTCCCTTCATCTCTAAACTCCTCGAACGCCTGGTCCACTCCCGTCTTACCCGCTATCTCTCAGATAACTCTCTTCTCGACCCTCTTCAATCTGGCTTCCGCTCTTTACACTCTACTGAAACTGCCCTCACTAAAGTCTCTAATGACCTACTAACAGCTAAATCTAATGGTCACTACTCCATGCTAATTCTCTTGGATCTCTCTGCAGCATTCGATACTGTGGATCACCAGCTCCTCCTCACTATGCTCCGCTCCATCGGCCTCAAGGACACTGTTCTCTCCTGGTTCTCCTATCTCTCTGACCGATCCTTCACTGTATGTTTTGCTGGTTCCTCCTCCTCTCACCTTCCCCTTACTGTTGGGGTTCCTCAAGGATCAGTCCTAGGCCCCCTCCTCTTCTCGTTGTATACTGCCCCTATTGGACAAACAATCAGTAGATTTGGTTTCCAGTACCATCTCTATGCTGACGACACCCAATTATACACTTCTTCTGATATCACGCCTGCCTTATTAGAAAACACCAGTGATTGTCTTACCGCTGTCTCTAACATCATGTCCTCCCTCTATCTGAAACTAAACCTGTCAAAAACTGAACTCCTCGTGTTCTCTCCCTCTACTAACCTACCTTTGCCTGACATTGCCATCTCCGTGTGCGGTTCCACCATTACTCCAAAGCAACATGCCCGCTGCCTTGGGGTCATCCTTGATTCTGACCTTTCATTCACCCCCCACATTCGATCACTGGCTCGCTCTTCTTACCTGCATCTCAAAAACATTTCTAGAATTCGCCCTTTTACATAGTAACATAGTAACATAGTTAGTAAGGCCGAAAAAAGACATTTGTCCATCCAGTTCAGCCTATATTCCATCATAATAAATACCCAGATCTACGTCCTTCTACAGAACCTAATAATTGTATGATACAATATTGTTCTGCTCCAGGAAGACATCCAGGCCTCTCTTGAACCCCTCGACTGAGTTCGCCATCACCACCTCCTCAGGCAAGCAATTCCAGATTCTCACTGCCCTAACAGTAAAGAATCCTCTTCTATGTTGCTGGAAAAACCTTCTCTCCTCCAGACGCAAAGAATGCCCCCTTGTGCCCGTCACCTTCCTTGGTATAAACAGATCCTCAGCGAGATATTTGTATTGTCCCCTTATATACTTATACATGGTTATTAGATCGCCCCTCAGTCGTCTTTTTTCTAGACTAAATAATCCTAATTTCGCTAATCTATCTGGGTATTGTAGTTCTCCCATCCCCTTTATTAATTTTGTTGCCCTCCTTTGTACTCTCTCTAGTTCCATTATATCCTTCCTGAGCACCGGTGCCCAAAACTGGACACAGTACTCCATGTGCGGTCTAACTAGGGATTTGTACAGAGGCAGTATAATGCTCTCATCATGTGTATCCAGACCTCTTTTAATGCACCCCATGATCCTGTTTGCCTTGGCAGCTGCTGCCTGGCACTGGCTGCTCCAGGTAAGTTTATCATTAACTAGGATCCCCAAGTCCTTCTCCCTGTCAGATTTACCCAGTGGTTTCCCGTTCAGTGTGTAATGGTGATATTGTTCCCTCTTCCCATGTGTATAACCTTACATTTATCATTGTTAAACCTCATCTGCCACCTTTCAGCCCAAGTTTCCAACTTATCCAGATCCATCTGTAGCAGAATACTATCTTCTCTTGTATTAACTGCTTTACATAGTTTTGTATCATCTGCAAATATCGATATTTTACTGTGTAAACCTTCTACCAGATCATTAATGAATATGTTGAAGAGAACAGGTCCCAATACTGACCCCTGCGGTACCCCACTGGTCACAGCGACCCAGTTAGAGACTATACCATTTATAACCACCCTCTGCTTTCTATCACTAAGCCAGTTACTAACCCATTTACACACATTTTCCCCCAGACCAAGCATTCTCATTTTGTGTACCAACCTCTTGTGCGGCACGGTATCAAACGCTTTGGAAAAATCGAGATATACCACGTCCAATGACTCACCGTGGTCTAGCCTATAGCTTACCTCTTCATAAAAACTGATTAGATTGGTTTGACAGGAGCGATTTCTCATAAACCCATGCTGATATGGAGTTAAACAGTTATTCTCATTGAGATAATCCAGAATAACATCCCTCAGAAACCCTTCAAATATTTTACCAACAATAGAGGTTAGACTTACTGGCCTATAATTTCCAGGTTCACTTTTAGAGCCCTTTTTGAATATTGGCACCACATTTGCTATGCGCCAGTCCTGCGGAACAGACCCTGTCGCTATAGAGTCACTAAAAATAAGAAATAATGGTTTATCTATTACATTACTTAGTTCTCTTAGTACTCGTGGGTGTATGCCATCCGGACCCGGAGATTTATCTATTTTAATCTTATTTAGCCGGTTTCGCACCTCTTCTTGGGTTAGATTGGTGACCCTTAATATAGGGTTTTCATTGTTTCTTGGGATTTCACCTAGCATTTCATTTTCCACCGTGAATACCGTGGAGAAGAAGGTGTTTAATATGTTAGCTTTTTCCTCGTCATCTACAACCATTCTTTCCTCACTATTTTTTAAGGGGCCTACATTTTCAGTTTTTATTCTTTTACTATTGATATAGTTGAAGAACAGTTTGGGATTAGTTTTACTCTCCTTAGCAATGTGCTTCTCTGTTTCCTTTTTGGCAGCTTTAATTAGTTTTTTAGATAAAGTATTTTTCTCCCTATAGTTTTTTAGAGCTTCAATGGTGCCATCCTGCTTTAGTAGTGCAAATGCTTTCTTTTTACTGTTAATTGCCTGTCTTACTTCTTTGTTTAGCCACATTGGGTTTTTCCTATTTCTAGTCCTTTTATTCCCACAAGGTATAAACCGCTTACACTGCCTATTTAGGATGTTCTTAAACATTTCCCATTTATTATCTGTATTCTCATTTCTGAGGATATTGTCCCAGTCTACCAGATTAAGGGCATCTCTAAGCTGTTCAAACTTTGCCTTCCTAAAGTTCAATGTTTTTGTGACTCCCTGACAAGTCCCCCTAGTGAAAGACAGGTGAAACTGCACAATATTGTGGTCGCTATTTCCTAAATGCCCAACCACCTGCAGATTTGTTATTCTGTCAGGTCTATTAGATAGTATTAGGTCTAAAAGTGCTGCTCCTCTGGTTGGATTCTGCACCAATTGTGAAAGATAATTTTTCTTGGTTATTAGCAGAAACCTGTTGCCTTTATGGGTTTCACAGGTTTCTGTTTCCCAGTTAATATCCGGGTAGTTAAAGTCCCCCATAACCAGGACCTCATTATGGGTTGCAGCTTCATCTATCTGCTTTAGAAGTAGACTTTCCATGCTTTCTGTTATATTTGGGGGTTTGTAACAGACCCCAATGAGAATTTTGTTACCATTTTTCCCTCCATGAATTTCAACCCATATGGACTCGACATCCTCATTCCCTTCGCTAATATCCTCCCTTAAAGTGGACTTTAGACAAGACTTTACATAGAGACAAACCCCTCCTCCTCTCCGATTTTTACGATCCTTTCTAAACAGACTGTAACCCTGTAAGTTAACTGCCCAGTCATAGCTTTCATCTAACCATGTCTCGGTTATTCCCACTATGTCAAAGTTACCTGTAGATATTTCTGCTTCTAGTTCTTCCATCTTGTTTGTCAGGCTTCTGGCGTTTGCGAGCATGCAGTTTAGAGGATTTTGTTTTGTTCCAATCTCCTCACTGTGGATTGTTTTAGAAATGTTCTTACCTCCCTTCTGAGTATGTTTTCCTGGGTCGTCTTTGTTCGAGTCTAATGTTTTTCTTCCCGTCCCCTCTTCTTCTAGTTTAACGCCCTTTCTTACTTTCGACTCTGCAAAAACTCTTACTGTTTCACTTATTCATTCTCGTCTGGACTATTGTAACTCTCTACTAATCGGCCTCCCTCTTACCAAACTTTCCCCACTCCAATCTGTCCTGAATGCTGCTGCCAGGATCATATTCCTCACCAACCGTTACACCGATGCCTCTACCTTGTGCCAGTCATTACACTGGCTACCCATCCACTCCAGAATCCAGTACAAAACTACTACCCTCATCCACAAAGCACTCCATGGCTCTGCACCACCCTACATCTCCTCTCTGGTCTCAGTCTACCACCCTACCCGTGCCCTCCGCTCCGCTAATGACCTCAGGTTAGCATCCTCAATGATCAGAACCTCCCACTCCCGTCTCCAAAACTTTACACGTGCTGCGCCGATTCTTTGGAATGCACTACCTAGGTTAATACGATTAATCCCCAATCCCCACAGTTTTAAGCGTACCCTAAAAACTCACTTGTTCAGACTGGCCTACCGCCTCAATGCATTAACCTAACGATCCCTGTGTGGCCTATTTATAAAAAAAAAACAAAAAAAAAAAAACAGGTTCCTCGCATCATGTTCTCATTCACTTTATGCAGTTAATAGCCCTCTGTGTCTGTACTGCTACATACTTAGGCAGTTAATTGGTTCATGCAGCTTTACATGAACACCCGAGCCTTACACTATGGCCGGTCCGAATAACTAAAGCAATTGTTACCATCCACCTCTCGTGTCTCCCCTTTTCCTCATAGTCTGTAAGCTTGCGAGCAGGGCCCTTATTCCTCCTGGTATCTGTTTTGAACTGTATTTCTGTTATGCTGTAATGTCTATTGTCTGTGCAAGTCCCCTCTATAATTTGTAAAGCGCTGCGGAATATGTTGGCGCTATATAAATAAAAATTATTATTATTATTATATGGTCATAAATTAGTTGCCGGAGACTTCAACATTCCAGTATCCAAGAATCTGGACTGTTCATCGTCGGCCGTGGCCAGGGGTGATGCGGCCCAGCTGATTAGCTCCTACAATTTACACGATATCTGGAGATATCTCCATTGTAATGAGAGAGACTACACATTTTGGTCCCCTCGTCATGGTTCTTACAGTAGAATTGATTATATTTTAGTAGATGATGTCGCTCTCCCTCACTGCATGTCTGCAAATATAGGTAATATCACTTGGTCTGATCATGCTCCTGTGTCAGTCTCCCTAGAAGACCCTCTTGCAATCAGACCCCCTTCACACTGGCGCCTTAATGACCACCTTCTCTCTGAGCAAGCGAACTCTACACTAATTGAAAACTCTTTGCAGGAATTCTTTGCCTTTAATGACTCGGCGGATGTGCGTGAGGACTCCCTCTGGTTCGCTCACAAGGCAGTGGCTCGTGGCCTTTTCATTAAGATGGCTGCGACAGCTAAACGCAAGTATAACTTAAATCTTCAATCTGCCTTGGCTGAAGTGGCCCGGCTGGAGTCTTGCCACAAAGCCTGCCCCTCCCCTCAATTATTTTCCAATCTTTCTGATGCACGCCTTCGCCAGCTCCTCCTCCATAGAGCAGAAAATTCGCTCAGGAAATCGAAAGCCAAATTCTACTCCATGGGTGACAGGGCAGGCACCTTACTAGCTAAACGCGTTAAAAAAAAAAGCCCAAACCAAAATTGCTTATCTTCTTAAGTCAGATGGTTCTCGGATTTACAACCCAATCCATAGCGCTGAAGAATTTGCCTCATACTACTCCTCATTATATAACCTAGATTCTGACGTAAATACTCCTCAACCTTCTCAGGACTCAATTAACGCTTTTTTGAATAAAGCGAATCTCCCCACTGTTAATCTGGAGCAGTTGTCGCTCCTTAACGGCCCTATAGAAGCAACTGAAATCTCCCAAATAATCAAAGAGGCCAAAAAACACTCTGCCCCGGGTCCAGATGGCTTTTCCTTCTCATACTACTCTCATTTTCTCACTATCCTCTCTCCTTTTCTCATTCGTTTATTTAACTACTGGCGCTCTATGGGTACTATTGAGAGAGAGGGTCTGGAGGCTTGTATTTCGACACTTCCTAAACCTGGGAAACCTATGACCTCTCCTGGCAATTTTCGTCCCATCGCCCTTCTAAATTGCGATGTAAAAATATATGCTAAGGTCTGGGCCAATAGGTTATTATCGGTGCTCCCATCCTTGGTTCACTCAGACCAGGTTGGGTTTGTCTCGGGTAGGCAAACTAGAGATGGTACGAGACGCTTGATCGACCTGCTGGATGTGGTGGAGAGGCGGAGCCTCCCCAGTGTGTTCCTATCTCTCGACGCGGAAAAGGCGTTCGATCGGGTGCACTGGGGCTATATAGCATCTACTTTGCACAAATTTGGTCTTACTGGCCAGATTTTTTCAGCTATTATGGCTTTGTATTCCAATCCTTGTGCCTCAGTTCGCTCAGCCGGCTTTAAATCCCGTATATTTTCTATTTCAAATGGTACCCGGTAGGGTTGCCCCCTCTCCCCCATCATCTTTGCTTTAGTCATGGAGCCCCTGGCGGCTGCGGTGAGGCAATGCCCTGACATTAGGGGGGTAATGGTGGGAAGTCAGGAGCACAAAATTGGCCTCTACGCCGACGATGTGGTGTTGTCTTGCTCTGCTCCTCTACAGTCACTATCTGCAGTGTCTTCCATTCTTACCCAATTTACTGAAGCCTCCTAATATAAGCTAAATCTGTCCAAGTCCACAATTTTTCCCCTATTTATCTCTTCCTCTCTCCAACTTCAAATCCAAAATATTTACCCTTTTATATGGTCTCCGCTCGGATTCACTTATCTAGGTATTCAAATTACCCATATTAAAAACATTGTTCGCCTTAACTGTGATTCAACCCTCCACGAAATTAAAAAAGAAATTGACCAGCTTGCCTGCTCTCATCTATCCTGGATGGCTAGGATACAAACGTCTAAGATGTTAATTCTCCCTAAACTTATATATCTTTTTAGATGCCTCCCCTTCGCTATCCCCTCTCAGTACCTCTCTGCTTTTCAAGCAATTATTGACCGTTTTATTTGGAATAACAAGCCACATAGAATAAAACGCTCCCTAATGTCTCTCCCATATGCCAGGGGAGGTCTTGGTGCCCCTAATATCCACCTTTACCACAAAGCTGCTCTCCTAGACCCCCTTAAGATTTGGTGGGAGGGGAACTCCTCCCTCCAGTGGTTCCATATTGAGTCGTGCTTTGCCCCTAGGGGTTCCCTCAAACTTTTGCTGGAGATCTGTTTGCTCCAGCCGCCCAGTCGGAGCTCCCCTCTTAAAACAATTTGCTCCGCCACTAAGGTTTGGACAGGTCTCTGCCCTACTTACCTCCCTTTTATATTTGACTACGTCTCTATTCAAGCATTAGAATACGCAATAGATGGTTTGTCTCTCTCTGCCTGGGGGGACTGCGGAATACACCGAGTGAATGATCTCTATAATGAGTCGGGCCTAAGATCATTTGTGGACCTCACTGCTCGCTATAACTTGCCTCCTAGGGCTTTTTTTCAGTATTTCCAAATTCGTAGCCTCCTTAAACATTGTAACTCCTTCGGTGTGGCCGTGTCCCCCCTGGGTATGGAGACCCCAATCCACAGATTTTTCAGACCAAACACGTGGATTGATCATGGCATTTCCATCATTTATAAATCCCTCCTCTCCCATGATTTCACTGAGAGACTCCCATTTATGTCCACTTGGGAGGGTGCCCTTGCATTCGAGGCTTCCCCGGAGGATTGGAGCATGGCTATGCTGCATCCTTCCAAATTCTCTTCGTGCCTTGGTCACCTCGAACAAAGCAAAAAAATTCAGCTCCTATGGTACTTCACTCCTGTTAAATTAGCTAAATTTTATCCCTCCTCTTCCACATTATGCTGGAAAAATTGTGGTGTTTCTGGTTCGCTGGCTCATGTATGTTGGAGCTGCCCTAGTGTGCAAATATTTTGGCGTCAGGTTGAAGCGATTCTTTCAGAGGTGACCCATCTTCCGATCAACCTAACTGGCCCTCTAGCAGTATTGGGTATATCTCTCTTGGACTTCCCATCTTCCCTTCAACCCATTATTTCTAATATTCTTGTGGCGGCCCGACAATGTATTGCAAAGCACTGGAAATCTTCTAATATTCCCTCCAGACCTGAATTGATATCCAAAATTAATCTGCACTTTAGTTATGAGTCGATTACTGCGGACTGTCTTGCAAAAAAGAACAAGGTCGTCTTCCTGGAGCAGAACAATATTGTATCATACAATTATTAGGTTCTGTAGAAGGACGTAGATCTGGGGATTTATTATGATGGAATATAGGCTGAACTGGATGGACAAATGTCTTTTTTCGGCCTTACTAACTATGTTACTATGTAAGGTCCATACGTGGTGGGACCCTTGGGTCTCCTCACCCTTTATTTCCTCGCCTGACCACCATCCCCCTTCTTCTGCCAGCTGACTCAATTGTTTGATATCATAGCTATGTATGCACCCATGTATTGTAATTTTTTTTTGTTTCATTCTTGATCGTGGATATTTACATTTATGTCTGCCTCTTCCCCTCCCCCTTCCTCCCCCCTTTTTCTTTTCCTTGTTGCATTTTAATTGTACTCTGTTTTCTCAATAAAAATTGAATGGTTAAAAAAAAAAAAAAAAAAAAAAAAAAAGGATATATTCGGACAACACCACCACCGTAGCTCACCTTAGACATCAGGGGAGCACGAACTTCGACAGCTTGAAAAGCATATCAAGCCGAATATTTTGTTGGGCCGAAAAACATCTCTCCCTGATGGCAGTCCACCTAAAACATGTTAGGGCATGTTAGGTTAGGCTATGGGTTGAACTAGATGGACATATAGTCTTCCTTCAACCTTAATAACTATGTAACTATGTATGTAAAAGGGTCCTTCAACCTCCAGGCAGATTTCCTGAGTCGCCAGGACGTACAGCCAGGAGAATGGAGCTAGAACCAGGGAATCTTCCAGATGCTGGTAACAAGATGGGGTCTGCCAGAGATCGACCTATTCACCTCAGGCCAAAATACACAGGTTGAAACCTATTTCTCCCTAAACTCCAGGGACAAGTCCAGGGGAGTGGATGCCTTCGCTCAGCAGTGAAACTTCCAATTAGCCTATGCGCTTCCTCCAATTCCGATGTTGGCAAAGACTCTTCAGAAGATCCGCAAAAATCAGGTGCCAACCATCCTAGTGGCTCCTATGTGGCGAAGAAGGAACTGGTTCAATCTTATCGATCTCCACGTAGACGGTCTGTCACGGAGTCCTTCTCCGATACCACATAATCAACAGAGTGGGGGAAGTGTGAACAATCCCAAGACCTTTATTATAGGCAAAAACTAAAAGGTCCATAAACAATCCACTACACTGAGGATACAATAGTCCGGAACACAAATGCAATTCAGTAGCAGGAAAAAATGTCCAAGGAGATGAGAGTCCAATAATCGAGCAGACAGGATAAAAAATCCATATGCTTCCCTTTCTCTCCGACGTGCTGTGTTCACACCATCCTCACCACACAGGAACTGACTTCCTAGCTCCTGTCCTCCAGGCCCCTCCTTATGTCCAGGGGTAGTCAGACAGGTTGGGGTGGTTTTCAGGCCTCCCAGACCTGATAATGGTGCCTCGGGGATTAAGGCACTACAGGGGGTCATCAAGAGGAATAGATACAGTCAGGCTGCTTACAGTAAAGGTACCGTCACACTTAGCGACGCTGCAGCGATACCGACAACGATCCGGATCGCTGCAGCGTCGCTGTTTGGTCGCTGGAGAGCTGTCACACAGACAGCTCTCCAGCGACCAACGATCCCGAGGTCCCCGGTAACCAGGGTAAACATCGGGTAACTAAGCGCAGGGCCGCGCTTAGTAACCCGATGTTTACCCTGGTTACCAGCGTAAAAAAACAAACAGTACATACTTACATTCAGCTGTCTGTCCCTTGCCGTCTGGTTCCTGCACTGACTGCTGGCCGTAAAGTGAAAGCACAGCGGTGAGTCACACAGCGGTGACTCACCGCTGTGGCTGTGCTCTGCTTTCACTTTATGGCCAGCAGTTACCCTGGTTACCAGTGAAGACATCGCTGAATCGGTGTCACACACGCCGATTCAGCGATGTCTACGGGGAGTCCAGCGACGAAATAAAGTTCTGGACTTTCTTCCCCGACCAGCGATCTCCCAGCAGGGGCCTGATCGCTGCTGCCTGTCACACTGGACGATATCGCTAGCGAGGACGCTGCAACGTCACGGATCGCTAGCGATATCGTCTAGTGTGACAGTACCTTAAGTGAGCTAATTCAATTATCTGCCTTTTGGAAGGTAATTAAGACTCTAGACAATATGGGGAATACATGGAATGATACAGGGCAACAAGAGAACACTATGAAAATCAGTAAAATATAAATATACACAAAATGATACCCACATAATATATCACACCATTACACGGTCCAGTTCAGTTACCACTGGAAGCCGACCTTCTCGCGCAAGGACCTATGTATCATCCGGATCCTCAAAAACTGAAATTAACTGCTTGGTTACTGAGGCCTAGGTACTGCATGTACAGTGGCTTTCGGACAAAGTAATTGCCACCTTTCAAAAGTCCAGGAAACCAGTCACCAATGCCATCTATAACTGTGTGGAAATTTTTTTCATCCTGGTTGTCATGGGGGGGGGGGACAGGTTCCCTTTAAGTTCTGTTGTAGTGTCAGTGTGGAGGTAGCAGGACACATTTCTGGATACACAGCTGGGGATCAGCTGACGTTACTGAAACCCAATAACACTGGGTCATGTGTTGACTGTGCAGATGGCACTTCTGAGCAGCAACTGGCAGTGTTGGAGCCCAGGGATTACAGTTCAGGTGGTAGAAACATAAACACAACAGGAGACCTGAATACTGTAGCCAACCAATTATTTAATCTGGAAGAGGAGTGGCAAATTTATGTGAGATCCAGGCCTTGTTCATTTTCAGAAAAGTAAGCCGGTCAACGTTATCGGAGGATAGTCGCATGCGACGGTCTGTTAGTACACCACCTGCGGTCCTAAAGACGCGTTCCGATAATACACTAGCAGCAGGGCAAGCCAGCACCTCCAATGCATACTGGCTAAGCTCTGGCAATGTATCCAGCTTAGAGACCCAAAACTTGAAGGGGGAAGAGCCGTCGACGCACTGAGCTGCTTTGTAAAGCACTAGCAGCACTACTCTCGATCGGACTGGAGAAGATGATGGACTGCACCAGTGTGTCGTGGTACTCCCGCATTTTACACTCCCAGTTCAACGGTGTAATGAGGCTTTGAAAGTTGTCCCAATAGCGAGGATCTAGGAGGGTGTACACCCAATAATCAGCCGTGTTGAGAATGTGGGCGATGCAGCGGTCGTTTCTCAGGCACTGCAGCATGAAATCAACCATGTGCTGCAGACTGCCAACTGGCCAAGAAACGCTGTCCCCTGCTTGAGGCGTGATCTCTGCCTGCTCAGCATCACCCCACCCTCGCTCTACACACTGACTACTGGAGAATTGTGTAACTCCCTCCTCTGGACAGATGTCTTCCTCCTCCATTGACTCCTCATCCTCCTCACAAAGTGTCCCCTGCCTAGGCCTTTGTGAGGAACCACGTTGCGCTGACTGTCCAGAAGCAGATGGAATTTGTGACCCCTCATCCTCCACCTCTTCCACAACATCATCCCTTAGCGCTTGCAGTGTTCTTTCAAGCAGGCAGATAAGGTAGTCATGCTTACCAATGCATCATCTGCACTCGCCATCCGCGTGGAATCATCAAAGGCACGCAAAACCTGGCAGACGTCCTTCATAGTGGCCCACTCAGTGGTTGTGAAGTCTGAACGGCGCGCAGTGCGACTGCTTTGCACCTGATGCAGCTGGTACTCCATTACTGCTGGCTGCTGCTCACACAACCGCTCCAACATATGCAACGTTGAATTCCACCTGGTGGGTATTTCACATATGCGATGTTCCGGAAGGCGGAATCGGCGCTACAGAGCTGCAATGCGCGATCTTGCCATGCTGGAACGCCGCAAGTGAGCGCACTCTAGGCGGACCTTGTGCAGCAGTGCATCAAGATCCAGGTAGTCCCTCAAAAAACTCTGCACAACCAAGTTGAGCCAAGAAGAGGTGCGAAACCGGCTAAATAAGATTAAAATAGATAAATCTCCGGGTCCGGATGGCATACACCCACGAGTACTAAGAGAACTAAGTAATGTAATAGATAAACCATTATTTCTTATTTTTAGTGACTCTATAGCGACAGGGTCTGTTCCGCAGGACTGGCGCATAGCAAATGTGGTGCCAATATTCAAAAAGGGCTCTAAAAGTGAACCTGGAAATTATAGGCCAGTAAGTCTAACCTCTATTGTTGGTAAAATATTTGAAGGGTTTCTGAGGGATGTTATTCTGGATTATCTCAATGAGAATAACTGTTTAACTCCATATCAGCATGGGTTTATGAGAAATCGCTCCTGTCAAACCAATCTAATCAGTTTTTATGAAGAGGTAAGCTATAGGCTGGACCACGGTGAGTCATTGGACGTGGTATATCTCGATTTTTCCAAAGCGTTTGATACCGTGCCGCACAAGAGGTTGGTACACAAAATGAGAATGCTTGGTCTGGGGGAAAATGTGTGTAAATGGGTTAGTAACTGGCTTAGTGATAGAAAGCAGAGGGTGGTTATAAATGGTATAGTCTCTAACTGGGTCGCTGTGACCAGTGGGGTACCGCAGGGGTCAGTATTGGGACCTGTTCTCTTCAACATATTCATTAATGATCTGGTAGAAGGTTTACACAGTAAAATATCGATATTTGCAGATGATACAAAACTATGTAAAGGTTAATACAAGAGAAGATAGTATTCTGCTACAGATGGATCTGGATAAGTTGGAAACTTGGGCTGAAAGGTGGCAGATGAGGTTTAACAATGATAAATGTAAGGTTATACACATGGGAAGAAGGAATCAATATCACCATTACACACTGAACGGGAAACCACTGGGTAAATCTGACAGGGAGAAGGACTTGGGGATCCTAGTTAATGATAAACTTACCTGGAGCAGCCAGTGCCAGGCAGCAGCTGCCAAGGCAAACAGGATCATGGGGTGCATTAAAAGAGGTCTGGATACACATGATGAGAGCATTATACTGCCTCTGTACAAATCCCTAGTTAGACCGCACATGGAGTACTGTGTCCAGTTTTGGGCACCGGTGCTCAGGAAGGATATAATGGAACTAGAGAGAGTACAAAGGAGGGCAACAAAATTAATAAAGGGGATGGGAGAACTACAATACCCAGATAGATTAGCGAAATTAGGATTATTTAGTCTAGAAAAAAGACGACTGAGGGGCGATCTAATAACCATGTATAAGTATATAAGGGGACAATACAAATATCTCGCTGAGGATCTGTTTATACCAAGGAAGGTGACGGGCACAAGGGGGCATTCTTTGCGTCTGGAGGAGAGAAGGTTTTGCCACCAACATAGAAGAGGATTCTTTACTGTTAGGGCAGTGAGAATCTGGAATTGCTTGCCTGAGGAGGTGGTGATGGCGAACTCAGTCGAGGGGTTCAAGAGAGGCCTGGATGTCTTCCTGGAGCAGAACAATATTGTATCATACAATTATTAGGTTCTGTAGAAGGACGTAGATCTGGGGATTTATTATAATGGAATATAGGCTGAACTGGATGGACAAATGTCTTTTTTCGGCCTTACTATGTTACTATGTATGTTACATGTGCCAGACATGGGATGTGAGTGAGGTTGCCTAGGGCCAGAGCTGCCACCAGATTTCGGCCATTGTCACACACTACCATGCCTGGCTGGAGATTCGCTGGCACAAACCACACGTTGCTCTCCTGCTTGATGGCATTCCAGAACTCCTGCGCTGTGTGGCTTCGATTCCCCAAATAAATTAATTTCAATACGGCCTTTTGACGTTTTGCCACGGCTGTGCTCATATCGGTCGTAACAGGTAAACGTTCACGGGTCCATGTGGAGGTGGACTGTGATGGCTTCTGCAGCGCTGATTTAGAGGAACTTGAATATGAGGAGGAGTCAATGTGTACAGAATGGATTCCTGCAATCCTTGGAGTTGGCAGAACAGGTCCAGCGCCACTCGCACGAGCTGTACCCGGCTTCACAACATTTACCCAATGGGCAGTGAGCAGGTATCGCCCCTGTTCTTGCTGACTGGTCCACGAATCGGTGGTGAGGTGGACCTTGCTACTAACGGCGTTTAGTAGTGCATGTTTAATGTTTCCCTCCACATGCTTTTGCAGGGCAGGGACGGCTTGCCTGCTGAAATAAAAGTGGCTGGGCACATTGTATTGTGGGACTGCCAATGCCATCAAGTTACGGAAGGTGTCAGTCTCTACCAGCCTGAATGACAGCATTTCAAGGGACAGTAGTTTTGCAATGCCAGCATTCAGAGCCTGTGCTCGGGGGTGGTTTGCCGAGAATGGCCACCTTTTCTCCCATGCCTTTGCTACCGATGGCTGTAGACTGGGCTGGGAGTGTGAGGATGACTGGGAATGTGGTGCTGTGGGTGGAATTACACTGGGTCTCTGGACAACAGTGCCAGAGGTTCTGCCATGGCGATCCTGTGAGGAAGCCGAACCAGCTGTGTGTGAGCTGGAGGAAGAGGCAACAACACGAGCTGAAGAGGTGGTAGGTGCCGCTGTAGGTTGGCCTAGGTCTTCAGTGTGTTTTTGTAACTCCACCACGTGCTTGGTCCGCACATGTTTCCACATATTTGCGGTATTGAGGTTGCTGACACTTATCCCTCTTTTGACTTTCTGATGCCACACCTTGCATTTGACTAAGCAAATGTCATCTGTAACTGTGTCAAAAAAGGACCAGGCACTGCAAGTCTTGGGAGCGCCCGTTTTGGCTTTTGCAAGAGGCATGCTCCTAATGGGTGCCGAAGTGGAGGCTACAGGCACCGCAGTCTTCCCCCTCCCTCTCATTCTTTCAGCCGTTTGGGGAATCTCTTCCTCAGAGCTGCTCCCACCACCTTCCTGTACCTCACGCCATGATGGGTCAAGAACCTCATTGTTACAGAACCCCCAGCACCAAGAATATGTTATGCAGTATATATTATGTATAATAGGTTCCATGTGAAATGCATCAGTCCACAGGCTGCGCCCCTGGGCAGAGAGGACAAGATATCCCCCTTCTGTCCTCCCCCACTTTTGTAATTCCCACAGTAAATATCAGCAGGCTGTGACTATTGTAATGTATGTCTGGCCTGCTTTTTCTATTGGCCTGCCCTGTGTATCTGTGTTATATATTCTGTGTGCTGTAAATAAAGGGTGTTCTTTTAGACTGGAAATACGTGGGGTAGCAGTCAGCTTTTTTATGCTCTCACGTAACCAAGGAATTCCAGCCAGCGTCCTTCATTCAGAATCCAGCAAAAGCAGAGTGGACCTCCTGAAACACGGGGTGGTACTGAAAGAGGTACCCCAGCTTGGTAGACCCCGTTACACTGGTGGCAGCAGTGGGATCTGATACCCCTTCTACAGGAGGAAAGAAATGAATGGAAGACAACTACCAGAAGTTAAAGAGGACTACATTAAAAGATCTGGTGGAAGCCCGAGGGTTAATCGCCAGCAACAAAACAAAAGCGGATTTGATAGCAGCCATCATGGAACACGACAGTGCAGCACCCCCCAATGTGAACATGGAGGAGACTGAATTCCAGAGGGAGGTAAAGAACAGACTGGCGTTCTATGGCCCAAACCCTGCAGTAGAGATCATACGAGAGGTGATGGCTGATGTGCGTACTGATCTGAAGGAAAAGATGGCTGAGTGGACCAGGATAGAGCTAGCCAAGATGGAGATGGCAAAGCGGAGAGAGGAGAGTCAGCGAGCAGGGGGAGCTCTGGCTTCCGCCCAGGTACCTTCAACAGTAAGCCACAAAAAGATCCAGTATAATGCCTTCCGACAGTTGGGGGAGGCAGAGGAAGACATTGATGGCTTTCTGCAGGACTTTGAGCGGCAGTGTGCCCTTCATCAAGTGAAGCCGGAGGAACAGGTTCAGATTCTGGCCAGCAAGCTGACAGGCCGGGCAGCGGACGCCAATCGCATGGTACCTGATGAGGACTGTATGGACTATGAGCGGATCAAAGAAGTGATCTTGGCCCGGTATGCGCTGACACCAGAGGCATACCGCCAAAAGTTCCACGGACTTATAAAACGAGTAACCGATACCCACGCTGAATGGGCCTGTAAATTACGGCGGTCACTGCTACAGTGGGTACAAGGGAGCCAAGCAACCACTAAGGAGGACGTCCTCCAGCTCTTCTTGTTAGAACGATTCTTTAATGGACTAAACCCCGAGACACAGGAATGGCTTCAGGACAGGTGGCCAATGACTCTTGAGGAAGCCGCTCGTCTGGCCGATGAACATCATGACGCCAGGAGGCCTCAGTTGTCCGGATCAAAGATGGTCACTAGGGGTCCGCCCATGGACCTGGAGGGCCCCAAACCACTGAAGATTGTAGGGGGACCAGCTAGAAACCCGGCCTACCACAGTTCCCCTGGGGCGCGATGCCACACCTGCCGTCAGCTGAGCCACCTGCAAAGACAATGTCCCAACCGGACTCAGCATACCCAGTGGCCAAAGGCGGGAACAGCTACCTTCCGCCGGGCCGCTGTACACTGCTACCAAGGCGAAGCTGACCCGGCATTGGGGGCTACAACTAACCAAGGGGTGGAAGATATGGAGGAAGTGCTGCATGAAGTAGACCCCGTGCAGGCAGCCCGGGCAGATAATCGACAACAGCATCGACAGGCCGTGTGGGTTAATGGGAAACGCATGCAGGGACTAAGAGATTCCGGAGCAACTTTGACCCTTGTGAAGCCTCATCTCGTCCGGGACCAAGAGACCGGACAGCGGCAGTCCGTGTAGCAGGGGGAGCCATACATCGACTGCCCACTGCCAGGATTCACCTGAACTGGGGAGTTGGGGATGGCCTTGTTGAGGTCGGCTTGATGGAGGATTTGCCTGCAGACATTTTGCTGGGAAATGACTTGGGGCCCATGTTGTCTGCCTTCTCGGTTGCCCCTCTGACTGAGACATATCCTGTGACCACCCGGAGACAAGCTCGAGCTGCGGAGGCGGAATCACACTCAGAGGAGGCCCAGGTAAGACATCCCAGCCCTACACGTATTCCCATAGCCAGACACATTTCTTGGGCCACCCCAGATGAATTTAAGAGGGAGTTACTTGAGGATCCTTCATTGGAGGGATATCGTGGGAAGGCACAGGAGGGGAGAGGGGTACTGGAAGGGGAACAGTTTGTATGGAAGCAGGGACTCCTACCGAATCACAGAGCAGCACCACACAGGGACGAGCCCCACTATAAAACGACAGCTGGTAGTTCCCAAGAAGTATAGGCAGGAGTTACTGCGAATCTCTCATGACATACCCTTGGCCGGGCACTTCGGCGTCAGTCGCACCAGGCATCGTCTGACACAAAACCTCTTTTGGCCGGGGGTAACCTATGATGTTCGTCAATACTGCCAGACCTGTGACAGTTGCCAGCGCATTGGCAAGAGGGGAGATCGATGCAAGGCCAAATTACACCACCTCCCCATTGTGGAGGAACCATTTAGCCGAGTAGCGGTCGATCTGATAGGCCCATTAGCCAAACCCAGTCTGTCAGGGAAAAGGTATATATTGACAGTGGTAGATTATGCCACACGGTATCCAGAGGCGGTTGCGTTACCTAACATACTGGCAGAGACAGTGGCGGCTGCCCTTCTCCAGGTTTTCTCACGGGTTGGATTTCCCCGGGAGATTATCTCAGACCAGGGTACCCAGTTTACAGCAGAGGTGACCAACCAACTGTGGAAGCTGTGCAGCGTAAAGTCCATTAGAAGCACCCCGTACCACCCGCAAACCAATGGGTTGTGTGAACGCTTTAACGGGACGTTAAAACAACTCATTGGGACTTTTACCAGGACCTACAGGGCAGGGAGAAATTCTTACCTCACCTCCTGTTTGCCTATCGAGAGGTGCCCCAAGAATCCACAGGGTTCTCCCCATTCGAACTGGTATACGGGAGACGGGTAAGGGGACCCCTAGACTTAGTGCTAGAACACTGGAAGGGGAGGGTGTTGTGAATTCTGTGGCTGAATTCACTTCTGTGGTCACAAGTGGTATTGCAGTCTCTGGGCTTCCTCCCTCAGGTGTTTTGGTGAGCTCGTTGGCTGCCTTGCTATTTAGCTCCACCTGAGTCTGTCTTCTTTGCTCCTTGTCAATGTTCCAGTGTTGGATCTGAGCTACTGCATCTTTCCTTGGCCTGCTGCTCTGCTAGATAAGTGCTTCTAGTTTGTTTTCTGTTTTTTCTGTCCAGCTTGCTATTAACTTTTGCTGGAAGCTCTGAGAAGCAAAGGGGTGCACCGCCGTGCTGTTAGTTCGGCACGGTGGGTCTTTTTGCCCCTTTGCGTGGTTTTCGTTTTAGGGTTTTTTGTAGACTGCATAGTTCTCTTTGCTATCCTCGCTCTGTCTAGAATATCGGGCCTCACTTTGCTGAATCTATTTCATTCCTACGTTTGTCTTTTCATCTTGCTAACAGTCATTATATGTGGGGGGCTGCCTATTCCTTTGGGGTATTTCTCTGAGGTAAGTCAGGCTTGTATTTCTATCTTCAGGCTAGTCAGCTCCTCAGGCAGTGCCGAGTTGCATAGGTAGTGATAGGCGCAATCCACTGCTGCTTATAGTTGTGTGAGGATAGATCAGGTACTGCAGTCTACAGAGATTCCACGTCTCAGAGCTCGTCCTATTGTTTTTGGTTATTGCCAGATCTCTGTATGTGCGCTGATTACTGCACGCTGTGTTGCCTGATTGCCAGCCATAACAGTACAAGGAGCCACACCAATGATTCCCAATAGAGGGAAAAAAGAAATCCTGACAGCACTTTTTTTTTCTTAGCTCTGTCTTCAGTCTTTTTTTCCCCCTAGACATTAGAGTGCTTCAGGACACAGCTGTGGACATGGATATTCAGGCTCTGTGCTCCTCAATGGATAATCTCGTTGTAAATGTACAAAAGATTCAAGATACTATTGATCAGAAATCGATGCTAGAACCAAGAATTCCGATTCCTGATTTGTTTTTTGGTGACAGAACTAAATTCCTGAGCTTCAGAAATAATTGTAAGCTATTTTTGGCCTTGAAACCTCATTCTTCTGGTAATCCTATTCAACAGGTTTTGATTATTATTTCTTTTTTGCGCGGCGACCCACAGGACTGGGCGTTTTCTCTTGCACCAGGAGATTCTGCATTGAGTAATGTTGATGCATTTTTCCAGGCGCTGGGATTGCTTTACGATGAGCCTAATTCAGTGGATCAGGCTGAGAAAAATCTGCTGGCTTTATGCCAGGGTCAGGATGATGTAGAAGTATATTGTCAGAAATTTAGGAAGTGGTCAGTACTCACTCTGTGGAATGAATCTGCACTAGCGGCTTTGTTCAGAAAGGGTCTCTCTGAAGCTCTTAAGGATGTAATGGTGGGATTTCCTATGCCTGCTGGTTTGAATGAGTCTATGTCCTTGGCCATTCAGATCGGTCGTCGCTTGCGCGAGCGTAAATCTGTGCACCATCTGGCGGTATTGTCTGAGAGTAAACCTGAGCCTATGCAGTGCGACAGGACTATGACTAAAGTAGAACGGCAAGAACACAGACGTCTGAACAGACTGTGTTTCTATTGTGGTGATTCTACTCATGCTATTTCTAATTGTCCTAAACGCATTAGGCGGTTCGATAGCTCTGCCGTTATTGGTACTGTACAGTCCAAATTCCTTTTGTCCATTACCTTAATGTGCTCTTTGTCATCGTATTCTGTCATGGCGTTTGTGGATTCAGGCGCTGCCCTGAATCTGATGGATTTGGATTATGCTAAACGTTGTGGATTTTTCTTGGAGCCTTTGCGGTGTCCTATTCCGTTGAGAGGAATTGATGCTACACCTTTGGCCAAGAATAAGCCTCAGTACTGGGCCCAGGTGACCATGTGCATTGCTCCTGCACATCAGGAAGTTATTCGCTTTCTGGTACTGCATAATTTGCATGATGTGGTCGTGTTGGGGTTGCCATGGCTACAAACCCATAATCCAGTATTGGATTGGAACTCTATGTCGGTAACCAGCTGGGGTTGTCAGGGAGTACATGGTGATGTTCCATTTTTGTCTATTTCGTCATCCATTCCTTCTGACATCCCAGAGTTCTTGTCGGACTTTCAGGATGTATTTGAAGAGTCCAAGTCTGATGCCCTACCTCCGCATAGGAATTGTGATTGTGCTATCGATTTGATTCCTGGTAGTAAATTCCCTAAGGGTCGTTTATTTAATTTGTCCGTACCTGAACACACCGCTATGCGCAGTTATGTGAAGGAGTCCCTGGAGAAGGGACATATTCGCCCATCGTCGTCACCATTGGGAGCAGGGTTCTTTTTTGTAGCCAAGAAGGATGGTTCGCTAAGACCGTGTATTGATTACCGCCTTCTTAATAAGATCACTGTTAAGTTTCAGTATCCCTTGCCATTGATTTCTGACTTGTTTGCTCGGATTAAGGGGGCTAGTTGGTTTACTAAGATTGATCTTCGTGGTGCGTATAATCTGGTGAGAATCAGGCAGGGAGATGAATGGAAAACGGCATTTAATACGCCCGAGGGTCATTTTGAGTATCTGGTGATGCCGTTCGGACTTGCCAATGCTCCATCTGTTTTTCAGTCTTTTATGCATGACATTTTCCGTGAGTATCTGGATAAATTCTTGATTGTTTACTTGGATGACATTTTGATCTTCTCAGATGATTGGGAGTCTCATGTGAAGCAAGTCAGAATGGTTTTCCAGGTACTGCGTGCTAATTCCTTGTTCGTGAAGGGATCAAAGTGTCTCTTCGGTGTGCAGAAAGTTTCATTTTTGGGGTTCATCTTTTCCCCTTCTACTATCGAGATGGATCCGGTTAAGGTTCAGGCCATCCAGGATTGGACTCAGCCGACATCTCTAAAAAGTCTGCAGAAATTCCTGGGCTTTGCTAATTTTTATCGTCGCTTCATCTGTAATTTTTCTAGCATTGCCAGACCATTGACCGATTTGACCAAGAAGGGTGCTGATTTGGTTAATTGGTCTTCTGCTGCCGTGGAAGCTTTTCAGGAGTTGAAGCGTCGTTTTTGCTGTGCCCCTGTGTTGTGTCAACCTGATGTTTCTCTTCCGTTCCAGGTCGAGGTTGATGCTTCTGAGATTGGTGCAGGGGCGGTTTTGTCACAGAGAGGTTCTGGTTGCTCAGTGTTCAAACCATGTGCTTTCTTTTCCAGGAAATTTTCTGCTGCTGAGCGTAATTATGATGTGGGCAACCGAGAGTTGCTGGCCATGAAGTGGGCATTCGAGGAGTGGCGTCATTGGCTTGAGGGTGCTAAGCATCGCGTGGTGGTTTTGACTGATCATAAGAACCTTACTTATCTTGAGTCTGCCAAGCGCCTGAATCCTAGACAGGCCCGTTGGTCGTTATTTTTTGCTCGTTTTGATTTTGTGATTTCATACCTTCCGGGCTCTAAAAATGTGAAGGCGGATGCTCTGTCTAGGAGTTTTGTGCCCGACTCTCCGGGGTTATCTGAGCCGGCGAGTATCCTCAAGGAAGGAGTCATTGTGTCTGCCATCTCCCCTGATTTGCGGAGAGTGTTGCAGAAATTTCAGGCTAATAAACCTGATCGTTGTCCGGCCGAGAAACTGTTCGTCCCTGATAGGTGGACTAGTAAAGTTATCTCTGAACTTCATTGTTCGGTGCTGGCCGGTCATCCAGGAATCTTTGGTACCAGGGAGTTGGTTGCTAGATCCTTCTGGTGGCCATCTCTGTCGCGGGATGTGCGTGCTTTTGTGCAGTCCTGTGGAATTTGTGCTAGGGCTAAGCCCTGCTGTTCACGTGCCAGTGGGTTGCTTTTGCCCTTGCCGGTCCCGAAGAGGCCTTGGACACATATTTCGATGGATTTCATTTCTGACCTTCCCGTTTCTCAAAAAATGTCGGTCATTTGGGTGGTCTGTGATCGCTTTTCTAAAATGGTCCATCTGGTGCCTTTGGTTAAATTGCCTTCCTCCTCTGATTTGGTGCCTTTGTTCTTCCAGCATGTGGTTCGTTTACATGGCATTCCTGAGAATATTGTTTCTGACAGAGGTTCCCAGTTTGTCTCGAGGTTCTGGCGAGCCTTTTGTGGTAGGATGGGCATTGACCTATCTTTCTCCTCGGCCTTCCATCCTCAGACTAATGGCCAGACCGAACGAACCAATCAGACCTTGGAAACATATCTGAGATGTTTTGTTTCCGCTGACCAGGATGATTGGGTGTCATTTTTGCCGTTGGCTGAGTTCGCCCTTAATAATCGGGCCAGCTCGGCTACCTTGGTCTCTCCATTTTTCTGCAATTCTGGGTTCCATCCTCGTTTCTCTTCAGGACAGGTTGAGTCTTCGGACTGTCCTGGTGTGGATTCTGTGGTGGACAGGTTGCAGCAGATCTGGACTCAGGTAGTGGACAATTTGACCTTGTCCCAGGAGAAGGCTCAGCTTTTCGCTAATCGCAGACGCCGTGTGGGACCCCGACTTCGTGTTGGGGATCTGGTTTGGTTATCTTCTCGTCATATTCCTATGAAGGTTTCCTCTCCTAAATTTAAACCTCGTTTTATTGGTCCGTATAGGATTTCTGAGATTCTCAATCCGGTGTCTTTTCGTCTGATCCTCCCAGACTCCTTTTCCATACATAATGTATTCCATAGGTCGTTGTTGAGGAGATACGTGGCACCTATGGTTCCATCTGTGGAGCCTCCTGCCCCTGTTTTGGTGGAGGGGGAATTGGAGTATATTGTGGAGAAGATTTTGGATTCTCGTGTCTCTAGACGGAAACTCCAGTATCTGGTCAAATGGAAGGGTTATGCTCAGGAAGATAATTCCTGGGTTTTTGCCTCTGATGTCCATGCCCCAGATCTTGTTCGTGCCTTTCATGTGGCTCATCCTGGTCGGCCTGGGGGTTCTGGTGAGGGTTCGGTGACCCCTCCTCAAGGGGGGGTACTGTTGTGAATTCTGTGGCTGAATTCACTTCTGTGGTCACAAGTGGTATTGCAGTCTCTGGGCTTCCTCCCTCAGGTGTTTTGGTGAGCTCGTTGGCTGCCTTGCTATTTAGCTCCACCTGAGTCTGTCTTCCTTGCTCCTTGTCAATGTTCCAGTGTTGGATCTGAGCTACTGCATCTTTCCTTGGCCTGCTGCTCTGCTAGATAAGTGCTTCTAGTTTGTTTTCTGTTTTTTCTGTCCAGCTTGCTATTAACTTTTGCTGGAAGCTCTGAGAAGCAAAGGGGTGCACCGCCGTGCTGTTAGTTCGGCACGGTGGGTCTTTTTGCCCCTTTGCGTGGTTTTCGTTTTAGGGTTTTTTGTAGACTGCATAGTTCTCTTTGCTATCCTCGCTCTGTCTAGAATATCGGGCCTCACTTTGCTGAATCTATTTCATTCCTACGTTTGTCTTTTCATCTTGCTAACAGTCATTATATGTGGGGGGCTGCCTATTCCTTTGGGGTATTTCTCTGAGGTAAGTCAGGCTTGTATTTCTATCTTCAGGCTAGTCAGCTCCTCAGGCAGTGCCGAGTTGCATAGGTAGTGATAGGCGCAATCCACTGCTGCTTATAGTTGTGTGAGGATAGATCAGGCACTGCAGTCTACAGAGATTCCACGTCTCAGAGCTCGTCCTATTGTTTTTGGTTATTGCCAGATCTCTGTATGTGCGCTGATTACTGCACGCTGTGTTGCCTGATTGCCAGCCATAACAGGAGGGCATCATAGAAGGGGTACCTATTGTACCCTATGTGCTGGAATTCTGGGACCGCCTACAGGAGCTGACCCAGGCTGTACGTGGGAACATGCAGGTGGCCCAGCGGCGCCAGCGCGTATGGTACGATCGGAGGGCCAGAGAGCGCACCTTGGAAATAGGGCAAAAGGTCCTGGTGTTAGAGCCCACTAGGCAGAACAATTTCCAAGCTGCATGGCAGGGGCCCTACCAGGTAGTGGGGAAAATAGCCGACACCACCTATAATGTTGCCGATTGTGACGACCCCAGGGTTATCCGCATGTTCCACGTGAATATACTGAAGCCCTATCGGGAGCGCCCTGAAGAGGTAGTGGCCATCTGTGCACCTGAAGCAGAGGATTTAGCCGGACTTCCCTTGCCTGATGTCTTAGGGGAGAGGACTCAGTCTAAAACATGGGACCAGGTACACTGGGGTGAAGATTTAGGTCCCCGGGAGAGAGCAGGCGGAGGAGTTGTTGAGGCAGCGACAGAGGATGTTTTCGGGGAAACCCGGGAACACTCACCTGGCTCATCATCTACACTACCCTCTTCCACCAACTGCTTCTCCTGGGTAGTCTCGGCAGCACAGTACACACCTGAAAGTGGCACCTGAGTCTCATCATCAGATGCGCACTGAAGTGTGCTGACTGGAGGCACTGGCCCGCCTGTCTCTTCATATTCAGAGAGACAAAGCTGTTGGGCCTCACTGCATACTGCCTCTTCTTCCATTTCTCCAATGCTGCTTGGCTGGCCCCCTCTGTCCAAGCCAAGAGATTCAGAGAACAGAAGTAGAGATGGCTCCTGTCCTGGGCTCTCTGCCTGGGTAATTTGGAATTTGGCAGGTGGTGAAGAGACAGATGGGTGCTCTTCAGTGCTCTGTGCCTGAGAGGATGTGGCACTAATTGAAGTCGATGCGTTAGCTGCCATCTATCCGACAACGGTTTTAATTTGTTCGTGCCGCAGCAGCGGGGTACAGCGAGCTCCTACAAAGCTGCGCATGAAGGACTGTTCCCTGCTAAAAGCGGGGGAAGATGAGTCACCAGCATGCACAGAATCCACACGTCCTCTCCCTGCTCCACCTCCACGCCCACGTGCCTTACTCCCTGCCTTCTTCATCTTGGTAGACTGATAGATAGGCAAAAAAGTACTAAGGGCTTAGTGTGCTTATTCCTGAACAGCTGCTAACAGGTATAAGGAACACTAATTTTATCAAGTGTGGACTAGACTTTAATATGAACTAATGTGGCCTACACAACTGTAAAGTGGAGTGTTTGGTGAACTTTATAAACTTTTTGTTTTTTTCGCAGATCAGACTACAGAGTGAGCTGCACTCACACAGAGACCGTGCAGACAGCCGTAGACGGCGCTGCAAGGCCAAAAAAAGCTCCTCTATGTAATCCTATATAGTGTTTTTCCACAATCTAGCAGGATACGGATGGAAAGCCACTAATATGATAAATTTGAAAAAATGTGCAGCAAGCTGCCCAAATTGAGAAATGGACAATGGAACGATATGAGGCAGTGACGCACCCTGTGCTGACTACAACCGGCTGTGGCGGCAGAACAGCCTACAGCGTGAGCTGCACTCACACAGAGACCGTGCAGACAGCCGTGAACGGCGCTGCAAGGCCAAAACAAGCTCCTCTATGTAATCCTATATAGTGTTTTTCCACAATCTAGCAGGATATTGATGGAAAGCCACTAATAGGATAAACTTGAAAAAATGTGCAGCAGGCTGCACTAATTGAGAAACAGACAATGGAATGGTATGAGGCAGTGATGCACCCTGAGCTGACTACAACCAGCCGTGTCTGCAGACCAGACTACAGAGTGAGCTGCATCACACAGACACCTTGCAGACAGCCGTGAACAGCGCTGCAAGGCAAAAACAAGGTTCTCACACAGCGGTTGCTAAATTAGCCTGGGTAAAGCACAATGAAGCAAATCGCTATCTCAAAACTGTCCCTCAGTCAGAACACAGCATCCTGTCCCTAACTGAATTCACAGCAGAGTGAACCCAAAATGGTGGCAGCGACTTTTATAGTGCATCATGACATCATTTCACATGCTTAAAACTGTTGGGATTGGGGGCATTAATATTAACCTGGGTACTGCATTCCAAAGAATTGGCGCAGCACGTGAAAAGTCTTGGAGACAGGAGTGGGAGGTTCTGATTACTGAGGATGTTAACCTCAGGTCATTAGCAGAATGGAGAGCATGGGTAGGGTGGTAGGCTGAGTCCAGAGAGGAGATGTAGGGTGGTGCTGAGCCGTGGAGGGCACGGGTAGGGTGGTAGGCTGAGACCAGGGAGGAGATGTAGGGTGGTGCTGAGCCATGGAGGGCACGGGTAGGGTAGTAGGCTGAGTCCAGAGATGAGATGTAGGGTGGTGCTGAGCAGTGGAGGGCACGGGTAGGGTGGTAGACTGAGACCAGGGAGGAGATGTAGGGTGGTGCTGAGCCATGGAGTGCTTTGTGGGTGAGGGTAATAAGTTTGTACTGGATTCTGGAGTGGATGGGTAACCAGTGTAATGACTAGCACAGGGTAGAGGCATCGGTGTAACGATTGGTGAGGAATATGATCCTGGCTGCAGCATTCAGGACAGATTGGAGTGGGGAAAGTTTGGTAAGAGGGAGGCCGATTAGTAGAGAGTTACAATAGTCTAGACGAGAATCCATAAGAGAAACACTAAGAGTTTTTGCAGAGTCGAAAGTAAGAAAAGGTCGAATTCTAGAAATGTTTTTGGGGTGCAGATAACAAGAGCGAGCCAGTGATCGGATGTGGGGGGTGAATCAAAGCTCAGAATCAAGTATGACCCCAAGGCAGCCGGCATGTTGCTTGGGAGTAATGGTGGAACCACACACGGAGATGTCAATGTCAGGCAAAGGTAGGTTAGTAGAGGGAGTAAACATGAGGAGTTCAGTTTTTGACAGGTTCAGTTTCAAATAGAGGGAGGACATGATGTTAGAGACAGCGGTAAGACAATCACTGGTGTTTTCTAAAAAGGCAGGCATGATATCAGGTGCAGAAGCGTATAATTGGGTGTCATCAGCATAGAGATGATACTGGAACCCAAATCTACTGATTGTTTGTCCAATAGCGGCAGTATACAAAGAGAAAAGGAGGGGGCCTAGGACTGATCCTTGAGGAACCCCAACAGTAAGGGGAAGATGAGAGGAGGAGCCAGCAAAAGATACAGTGAAGGCGCCGTCAGAGAGATAAGAGAACCAGGAGAGAACGGTGTCCTTGAGGCCGATGGAGTGTAGCATAGTGAGGAGCTGATGATCCACAGTGTCGAATGCTGTGGGGAGATCCAAGGGAATTATCATGGAGCAGTGACCATTAGATTTAGCTGTTAGTAGATCACTTCGATAAGGGCAGTTTCAGTAGAGTGTAAAAAGCGGAAACCACAATGAAGAGGGTCGAGAAGAGAGTTATCTAAGATATAGCGGATAAGACGAGAGTGGACCAGGCATTCGAGGAGTTTAGAGATGAAGGGAAGATTAGAGACAGGTCTATAGTTGATACAATATTGTTCTGCTCCAGGAAGACATCCAGGCCTCTCTTGAACCCCTCGACTGAGTTCGCCATCACCACCTCCTCAGGCAAGCAATTCCAGATTCTCACTGCCCTAACAGTAAAGAATCCTCTTCTATGTTGGTGGAAAAACCTTCTCTCCTCCAGACGCAAAGAATGCCCCCTTGTGCCCGTCACCTTCCTTGGTATAAACAGATCCTCAGCGAGATATTTGTATTGTCCCCTTATATACTTATACATGGTTATTAGATCGCCCCTCAGTCGTCTTTTTTCTAGACAAAATAATCCTAATTTCGCTAATCTATCTGGGTATTGTAGTTCTCCCATCCCCTTTATTAATTTTGTTGCCCTCCTTTGTACTCTCTCTAGTTCCATTATATCCTTCCTGAGCACCGGTGCCCAAAACTGGACACAGTACTCCATGTGCGGTCTAACTAGGGATTTAGTTATCAGCACAGTTTTGTTCTAGGGATGGTTTTTTTAAGTAATGAATGTATGATGGCATGCTTAAATGGGGAGGGAAAGATACCGGAAGAGAGAGGTTGAATATTTTTGTTAGGTGAGAGGTGACAGCAGGGGAAAGGGACTGGAGATGTAACGGAATGGGGTCACTAGTGCAAGTAGTAGGGGGAGAAGATGAAAGGAGCCTGAACAAATCTTCTTTTGTGACTAGTTCAAAGTCAGAGAGTGAGCGAGATGCAGTGGGAGAGGTAGGACAGTGCATGGTATGAGGGGATTAGGAGATAATTTCCTGTCGGATATGGTCAATTTTTTCTTTGAAATAACTGGCCAGATCGTCAGCATGGAGATCCGTGGTTGGGGGATGCACTCTTGGGTTGAGTAGAGAATGAAAAATGTCAAAGAGACGTTTAGGGTTATTGGACAGCGAGGTGATGAGGGTGTTGAAATAGGTTTGTTTGGAGAGGTAAAGGGCAGTGTTGTATGTTTTAAGCATACACTTAAAATACATGAAATCTTCGGGTAGATTAGATTTTCTCCACAGACGTTCGGCGCACCTGGAGCACCGCTGTAGGAAACGTGTTTGCAGCGTGTGCCATGGTTGTTGCCATCGGTGCCGAGTTGTTCTATGTATAGGAGGTGCAGTTTCATCCAGGGCACTTTGCAGGGTTTCATTGTAATGCTTCAGTGCAGAATCAGGACATGAGAGGGAGGAGATAGGGGCCAATGAGGACTGCAGGTTCTTCATAAGTTTCTGGGTGTTAATGGCCTGAATGTTTCTATAAGTGTGGAAAGTGGGGGTGATCTGAGCGGGATGGCAGTTCTTGATAGCGAATGAAAGAAGGTTGTGGTCATAGAGCTGGAGAGGGGAGTTTGTGAAATCATCCACTGATCAAAGCTGGGAGAAGACCAAGTCGAGGGAGTTTCCATCTTCATGAGTTGGAGAGTTAGTATGCCGTGAGAGACCGAAAGAGGAGGTTAGAGATAAAAGGTGAGCAGATAGGGAGAGGGGAAAATAAATGGGGATTTCGAAATCACACATGATGAGGGTGGGGATATCACAATAGAGAAAGTTTTGAAGCCAGGTGGCAAAGTGATCCAGGAACTGATGAGAGGGGCCGGGAGGACGATACACCACTGCCACTCGCATGGAGAAGGGGATGTAGAGTCTGACTGCATGGACCTCAAAAGAAGGGAAGACAAGTGAGGGTACTTGAGGGATAACTTGGAAGGTATATTTGGTTGATAGGAGCAGACCAACGCCTCCACCTGCTCTGTTGTCCGATCTTGGGGTATGAGAAAAGTGTAGTCCACCATATGAAAGAGCAGCAAGGGTGGTGTCTGACTTCTGGATCCAGGTTTCGGTAAGAGACAGAAGGTTAAGAGAAGTAGAAAGGAAGAAGTCAAGGATGAAGGAGAGTTTTACACACTGAGAGAGAATTCCAAAGGGCACAATTGAAAGAAACAGAAGCCATTGCAGGGAATATTAATAAGGTTAGAGGGGTTTCTGAGTGTAGCAGGTGGGAGGTTTGACTTGCTATAACATGGGGGACTGGGGTTGGGAGAGATGTCTCCTGCGACTAGGAGGATAGAAAGAGTGAGCAGATGGTTAAGTGATTTGTGGGAACTTCTCTTGAGTTGGATGGTGGGACTGAGCGGATCTGCGCTGTTTAGCAATGTGAACAGAGCGTGAGTGCTATACATAGAGGAAAGGACAGAGGGGCCGATATGGACGGAGTGTAAATAGTTAATATAAAAAATAAAAAAGGGGAGAAGCCAGTGCTGTTTATGGTCAGAACGCAATACATAAAGTGCACATGCGCATATTGATTTCTAAGTATTTCAAAATGAGACATTTAGCAAACAATTGATCAATTCTTTGAGCCACCCCGCCACGCCAAGGCATTCTCATAATGGGGCAGTCCTACTCCTAAATGTATTAAAAGCTAGACCACATTAAATGCAAACTGTACCTGAAGCATTTCTGAATCACTCCCATGGCGCCAGAAAGGGCAAGCACAGATAAAGGTTGACCAGGTCTGGACATACAGGTCCGTCTCAAAAAATTAGCATATAGTGTTAAATTTCATTATTTACCATAATGTAATGATTACAATTAAACTTTCATATATTATAGATTCATTATCCACCAACTGAAATTTGTCAGGTCTTTTATTGTTTTAATACTGATGATTTTGGCATACAACTCCTGATAACCCAAAAAACCTGTCTCAATAAATTAGCATATCAAGAAAAGGTTCTCTAAACGACCTATTACCCTAATCTTCTGAATCAACTAATTAACTCTAAACACATGCAAAAGATACCTGAGGCTTTTATAAACTCCCTGCCTGGTTCATTACTCAAAACCCCCATCATGGGTAAGACTAGCGACCTGACAGATGTCAAGAAGGCCATCATTGACACCCTCAAGCAAGAGGGTAAGACCCAGAAAGAAATTTCTCAACAAATAGGCTGTTCCCAGAGTGCTGTATCAAGGCACCTCAATGGTAAGTCTGTTGGAAGGAAACAATGTGGCAGAAAACGCTGTACAACGAGAAGAGGAGACCGGACCCTGAGGAAGATTGTGGAGAAGGACCGATTCCAGACCTTGGGGAACCTGAGGAAGCAGTGGACTGAGTCTGGTGTGGAAACATCCAGAGCCACCGTGCACAGGCGTGTGCAGGAAATGGGCTACAGGTGCCGCATTCCCCAGGTAAAGCCACTTTTGAGCTACAGAGAAGCAGCACTGGACTGTTGCTAAGTGGTCCCAAGTACTTTTTTCTGATGAAAGCAAATTTTGCATGTCATTCGGAAATCAAGGTGCCAGAGTCTGGAGGAAGACTGGGGAGAAGGAAATGCCAAAATGCCTGAAGTCCAGTGTCAAGTACCCACAGTCAGTGATGGTGTGGGGTGCCATGTCAGCTGCTGGTGTTGGTCCACTGTGTTTCATCAAGGGCAGGGTCAATGCAGCTAGCTATCAGGAGATTTTGGAGCACTTCATGCTTCCATCGGCTGAAATGCTTTATGGAGATGAAGATTTCATTTTTCAGCACGACCTGGCACCTGCTCACAGTGCCAAAACCACTGGTAAATGGTTTACTGACCATGGTATTACTGTGCTCAATTGGCCTGCCAACTCTCCTGACCTGAACCCCATAGAGAATCTGTGGGATATTGTGAAGAGAAAGTTGAGAGACGCAAGACCCAACACTCTGGATGAGCTTAAGGCCGCTATTGAAGCATCCTGGGCCTCCATAACATCTCAGCAGTGTCACAGGCTGATTGCCTCCATGCCACGCCGCATTGAAGCAGTCATTTCTGCCAAAGGATTCCCGACCAAGTATTGAGTGCATAACTGAACATTATTATTTGATGGTTTTTTTGTTTGTTATTAAAAAACACTTTTATTTGATTGGATGGGTGAAATATGCTAATTTATTGAGACAGGTTTTTTGGGTTATCAGGAGTTGTATGCCAAACAATAAAAGACCTGACAAATTTCAGTTGGTGGATAATGAATCTATAATATATGAAAGTTTAATTGTAATCATTACATCATGGTAAATAATGAAATTTAACACTATATGCTAATTTTTTGAGAAGGACCTGTAGACATTTCAGGTACAACCTCCACACTGCCTGACCAGCACCACAGATGGTGAGACAGGTTTGGACACAGGTGCACAATCAAATGAAATGCTACAGGTAAAGTTTGCATTCAATATGATCCCGCTTTTAATACATTTAGGAGGCCATAATGGCCCAGCGAATAAAAAACGTAAAGTGGGATTAATGTGGTCTTGCTTCCAACACATTTAGGAGGCCGTATTGGCACAGCGAATATAAAAATCGTAGAGTAGGACTGCCCCATTATGATAAATGCTTTGACGTGGCGGTTGGCTCAAAGAATTGATCAATTGTTTGCTAAATGTCTCATTCTGATATACAGTTAGAAATGAATATGTGCATGTGCACTTTTTGTATTGCGTTCTGACCATAAGCAGCGCTGGTTCTCCCCTTTTATATTGTAAAGAGTTAATGCAAGGGCGGTGAACGTTAGTGAATGTAGCAACCAGGATATAGATTATACAAATGCATATAGTGAATATTTGTTGTTTCAAATGTACAGGTGTCACGATTCACACCGTTTTTGTCACCAAAATGTCACGGATCGGGGTGACCGTTGGCCACCACCCAGCTATCACATGTACAGGGGGGCTTATCTTAGTTATCCCTCCACTGCTACAATGTGATGAAAACACAGACAAAGGCTATTGACCCATCAATTTACCGCAGGGGCTTATTTTAGTTATCCCACTGCTACTATAATATCATGAACTGCAGGGATTTATGTATATCCTGCTTTTCCAATTCCGCGTTGGAACTTGCAGCTCTCTGGCACCCCCCTTACTCTCAGGTCAGTCTAGGTACTGCACCTAGGGTAATTAGTCGCCAGAAAGGCTGCCTGCTATGTCCTGGCTATTGGGCACGCTGCAGCGAGGGCGATATAACTACTCCCACTCAGGCAGGAACAATAATTATCAACGCCGCCGTCGCTACAACGACTCCCAAATGCACAGAACAAGTATGCTGACACCAGCTCTGATTAAAAGGGTCCGAAGCCAGCCCAATTCAGTAGCGTAATCAACTTCAGAGGACTTGGGGTACGTTTTAGAGCAGGAGAACAAAGCTAGTAGTTTATATATTTTACTCCATAAAAGAATAGGCAGTGTTTATAAAAGGCATATAAAGATGTTACAATGTGAGAGAATTTAACGTATGTACAAAGCAATTATAAAATAAACATGGATTAAATGAGAAATTAACACTTACATGTGCTCAGATCATTTCAGGCAACCATGCTGGTGGGCAGAGCCCCAAATGTCCCAATTCATCAGCAAGACCTGCTGTAACAGCTCCTCAGGCAAGATTCAAGATTGGGCTCACTGGCAGTCACTTATACCTGCAGGCTTTTGACATCACGAAAGGGGCTGAGTTACCATTGCCCTCCCCTCCTCAGATGTACAGCTTTTAACCAACAAAACTTATAATTCTCATATCTTAGGTTGAGAACATGTCAGAATCACAGCACACACATCATTCGTCTTATTTTAAAATTGGCTTTCTAATGATACCAAATTCATCCTAGTTGTTCCACACGGTTCCGGAGAAATCCGTACTTTGTACTCATTGCTTACAGTGTTTGACAGATCTACCGATGGAAGTTAGCAATATATACTACTTATTTTCCTAGCCCAAATCGGTGGCCCAATATCTTATTATAATGGAACAAAGAACCGCATGTCTTTTGAGGGAGACTAGACCAGTTTTATACAGTATTATTACATCACAGGGGAAGTTATCAGTTTTATAGTGTTATCACCTTACACAGGGGTGTTATCAGTTTTATACAGTGTTATTACATCACACAGGGGGTGTTATGAGTATTATACAGCGTTATTACCTCTTACAGGGGTGTTATCGGTATTACACCGTGTTATTACCTCACACAGGGTGTGTTATCAGTATTATACAGTGTTATTACCTCACACGGGGTGTTATTAGTATTATACTGTGTTATTACCTCACACAGGGGGTGTTATCAGTATTATACAGTGTTATTCCCTGACACAGGAGGTGTTATCAGTATTACACCGTGTTATTACCTCACACAGGGAGTGTTATCAGTAGTATACAGTGTTATTACCTCACACAGGGGTGTTATCAGTATTATACAGTGTTATTACCTCACACAGGGGTGTTATCAGTATTACACCGTGTTATTACCTCACACAGGGGTGTTATCAGTAGTATACAGTGTTATTACCTCACACAGGGGGTGTTATAATAATAATTTTATTTATATAGCGCCAACATATTCCGCAGCGCTTTACAAATTGTAGAGGGGACTTATACAGACAATAGACATTACAGCATAACAGAAATCACAGTTCAAAATAGATACCAAGAGGAATGAGGGCCCTGCTGCTTGCAAGCTTGCAAACTATGAGGAAAAGGGGAGACACGAGAGGTGGATGGTAACAATTGCTTTGGTTATTCGGACCAGCCATAGTGTAAGGCTCAGGTGTTCATGTAAAGCTGCATGAACCAGTTACCTGCCTAAGTATGTAGCAGTATAGACACAGAGGGCTAATATCTGCATAAAGTGTATGAGAACATGTTGCGAGGAACCTGATTGTTTTTTTTGGTTTTTTTTTGAATGGGCCACACAGGGATAGTTAAGTTAATGCGTTGAGGTGGTAAGCCAATCTGAACAAATGAGTTTTTAGGGCACGCTTAAAACTGTGGGAATTGGGGATTAATCGTATTAACCTAGGTAGTGCATTCCAAAAAATCGGCGCAGCACGTGTAAAGTCTTGGAGACGGGAGTGGGAGGTTCTGATTATTGAGGATGCTAACCTGAGGTCATTAGCGGAACGGAGGGAACGGGTAGGGTGGTAGACTGAGACCAGAGAGGAGATGTAGGGTGGTGCTGAGCCATGGAGTGCTTTGTGGATGAGGGTAGTAGTTTTGTACTGGATTCTTGAGTGGATGGGTAACCAGTGTAATGACTGGCGCAAGATAGAGGCATCGGTGTAACGGTTGGTGAGGAATATGATCCTGGCTGCAGCATTCAGGACAGATTGGAGCGGGGAAAGTTTGGTAAGAGGGAGGCCGATTAGTAGAGAGTTACAATAGTCCAGACGAGAATGAATAAGTGAAACAGTAAGAGTTTTTCAGTATTACACCAAGAGTGTTATCAGTACTACACAGTGTTATTACCTCACACAGGGGTGTTATCAGTAGTATACAGTGTTATTACCTCACACAGGGGTGTTATCAGTAGTATACAGTGTTAAGGTACCTTCACACATATCGTTAACGATATCGTTGCAACGTCATGCTTTTTGTGACGTAGCAACGATCCAGTTAACGATCTCGTTATGCGTGACAGCAACCAACGATCAGGCCCCTGCTGGGAGATCGTTGGTCGTTGGGGAATGATCAGGACCATTTTTTGGTCGCTGATCACCCGCTGTCATCGCTGGATCGGCGTGTGTGACGCCGATCCAGCGATGTGTTCACTTGTAACCAGGGTAAATATCGGGTTACTAAGCGCAGGGCCGCGCTTAGTAACCCGATATTTACCCTGGCTACCATTGTAAAAGTTTAAAAAAAAAAACAGTACATACTCACCGCTGTGCTCTGCTTTACGGCCGGCGCTGACAGTCAGTGCGGAAAGCTGACGGCGGGGGACGTTGACAGACATCGGAATGTGAGTATGTAGTGTTTTTTTTTTTTTTTACAATGGTAACCTGGATAAATATCGGGTTATTAAGCGCAGCCCTGCACTTAGTAACCCGATGTTTACCCTGGTTACCCGGGGACTCCGGCATCGTTGAAGACAGATGCCGAAGTTGTTCCCCGGATCGTTGGTCGCTGGAGAGAGCTGTCTGTGTGACAGCTCCCCAGCGACCACACAACGACTTACCAACGATCAGGGCCAGGTTGTATCACTGGTCGTGATCGTTAGTAAGTCGTTTAGTGTAATGGTACCTTTATTACCTCACACAGGGGGTGTTATCAGTAGTATACAGTGTTATTACCTCACACGGGGGGTGTTATCAGTAGTATACAATGTTATTACCTCACACAGGGGTGTCATCAGTAGTATACAGTGTTATTACCTGTCACGATTCACACCGTGACCGTCACCCCTACGTCACGGATCGGGGTGACTTTAGGCCAACAGACGGCTATCACATGTGCAGGGGGCTTATCTTAGTTATCCCTCCACTCCACAATGTGATGAAAACACACACAAGGCTATTGACCTCTTAGTTTACAGCAGGGGCTTATTTTAGGTATCCCACTGCTTTCAATATACCACAAACTGCAGGGATTTATGTATATCCCGCTTACAGTTCCACTTAAAACTTGCAGCTCTCTGGCGCCCCCCTTATTCTCAGGTCAGATTAGGTACTGCACCTGGGGTAATTAGTCACCAGAAAGGCTGCCTGCTATGTACTGGCTATTGGGCACTCTGCAGCGACGCGATAAACTACTCCTGCTCAGGCAGGAACAATAATTATCAACGCCGCAGTCGCTACAACAACACCCAAAAGCCTGCACACGGTAAGCTGCCACCAGCTTCGATTAAACGGGTCCGAAGCTAACCCAAAAACAGTAGCGTAATTCCCTTCAGGAGACTTAGGGCACGTTTTAGAACAGGATGAATGAACTAGTATTAAATAATATACCCCATCAAAAGTTTCAGGCAGTGTTTATAAACAGTTATATAAAGATGTTACAATATGAGACAATTGAAATATGTACAAGATAATTATAAAATAAACAGGGATTACATAAGAAAAGGTACAACTCACATGTTCTTAGTTCATATCAGTTCATGCAAAAACCATGCTGGTGGGCGGAGCTCCCAAAAGTCCCAATGCATGAGGTACAGCTCTTCAGATCAGACTCACATGTTCTTCCAACAGCAGACTGACTGAAAGGGGTTGGATCACCTCGTCCCTCCTACCTCTTCACTTAACTAACTTTACCCTAACTTTTATCTAATGTCTGTAACTCCGCTACAGAACATGTCATAGACATAACAAACCCAGCATTCATCTCGTCTTAACATTGGCATTCTAATGAGATCAAATATGTCATATGTGTGATGTGTCATTACAGAGAAATCCCTATGTTTTTACCTGATGGCATTAGAAGCTCATGTTAAGAGTGATGGATAGATCCACCGAGGGAGATTAAGAATATGCATTTTCCTGTTCCTATCTTAATTGGTTTGCCTAATATCTTACAAAAACAGAACAAAGGACTTTCATGGATTCAGGGAGCTTCTTTACCAGTTTAAGCTGGTACAACTGTCTATGCAGCTATGCCGGTCGTAAATTCCTTTGTTATCAGAGCTAGAGGCAATAAAATCCTCTTCCCCCATACATTCCAACACAAAGAGGCAAAGAGGGCCACAGAGTGAAGGTTTTTTTTTAGCCCACAGCCTGGCTAGCAAGAGAAACTAACCTTATATGATATTTCATACAATATCGTGACATTACCTCACACAGGGGTGTTATCAGTAGTATACAGTGTTATTACCTCACACAGGGGGTGTTATCAGTAGTATACAGTGTTATTACCTCACACAGGGGTGTTATCAGTATTACACCGTGGTATTACCTCACACAGGGGGTGTTATCAGTATTACACCGTGGTATTACCTCACACAGGGGGTGTTATCAGTATTATACAGTGTTATTACCTCACACAGGGGGTGTAATCAGTAGTATACAGTGTTATTACCTCACACAGGGGGTGTTATCAGTATTATACAGTGTTATTACCTCACACAGGGGTGTTATCAGTAGTATACAGTGTTATTACCTCACACAGGGGGTGTTATGAGTATTTTTACAGTGCTATTACCTCACACAGGGATGTTATCAGTAGTATACAGTGTTATTACCTCACACAGGGGGTGTTATCAGTATTATACAGTGTTATTACCTCACACAGGGGTGTTATCAGTAGTATACAGTGTTATTACCTCACACAGGGGGTGTTATCAGTAGTATACAGTGTTATTACGTCACACAGGGGGTGTTATCAGTATTATACAGTGTTATTACCTCACACAGGGGTGTTATCAGTAGTATACAGTGTTATTACGTCACACAGGGGTGTTATCAGTAGTATACAGTTTTATTACCTCACACAGGGGTGTTATCAGTATTATACAGTGTTATTACCTCACACAGGAGGTGTTATCAGTATTATACAGTGTTATTACGTCACACAGGGGTGTTATCAGTAGTATACAGTGTTATTACCTCACACAGGGGTGTTATCAGTATTATACAGTGTTATTACGTCACACAGGGGTGTTATCAGTATTACACCGTGTTATTACCTCACACAGGGGGTGTGTCAGGATTCCCCTGACCGCTGCCACCAATTTGTCACAATTCACACCGTGACCGTCACCCCTACGTCACGGGTCGGGGTGGCTTTGGGCCAACAGACGGCTATCACATGTGCAGGGGGGCTTATCTTAGTTATCCCTCCACTGCTAACAATGTGATGAGAAAACACACACAAGGCTATTGACCTCTTAGTTTACAGCAGGGGCTTATTCTAGGTATCCCACTGCTTTCAATATACTACAAACTGCAGGGATTTATGTATATCCCGCTTACAGTTCCACTTAACACTTGCAGCTCTCTGGCGCCCCCCTTACTCTCAGGTCAGATTAGGTACTGCACCCTGGGTAATTAGTCGCCAGAAAGGCTGCCCGCTATGTACTGGCTATTGGGCACGCTGCAGCGACGCGATAAACTACTCCCACTCAGGCAGGAACAATAATTATCAACGCCGCAGTCGCTTCCGCATAACCCAAAAGTCAGCACACTCTCACTGCCACCAGCTTCGATTACACGGGTCCGAAGCTAACCCAACACAACAGTAGCGTATTTCCCTTCAGAAGACTTAGGGTACGGTTTAGAGAGAACGAACTAATATTAAATATTATATTCCATAAAAATTAGGCAGTGCTTTATCAAAAATATTTTATAAAGATGTTACAAATGAGACAATTGCAAATATGTACACTGGTAATTATAACATAAAGGGAATAAAGGAGAAAAGATAACACTCACATGTTCAAAGCATGGCAGTCCCCCAGGCTAGTGCAGTTTTCCATACGTCCCAGCTCATGGGATGTGCTCAGCTCTTCCAGGAAAATAGGACAAGCAGGAAGCTGGGGATGTGTGCAGCCAGTTATAGCCAAGCCTGTAACATCCCAGAAAGGGGTTGGATCACCTCGTCCCTCCTACCTCTTCAGTTAACTCATTTTATTCTAATCTATATCTAATTTCGATAACTCCGCTACAAAACATGTCATAGTCCTAACAAACGCATCATTCATCTCGGATTAACGTGAGCATGCTAATGAGATCAAATATGTCCTATCTGGGATACATATTTACAGAGAAAACCCTACTTCTTTACCAGACGGAGTTAGAAGCCCGAGTTTCAAGGGATGGGTAGATACACCGAGTGGGAATACAAATATATCTTTTCGTGTTCTTAACGTAAATATTGTGCATAATATCGTACAAAAACCAAACAAAGAATCTTTCATGAATTTTGGAGCCATTTTTCCAGTTCCAGCTGGAGGAAGATTCTAACCTGGTCGTAAATACCTTTCGGCCATAAAACTCCCCCCAGTACATTGGCAAAGCAGCTCTTGGCTGAGTGAAAGGGAAGGGAGGCTTGGGAGTTGAAAGTCAGGAATTTGAAGCTACAAACTGTTGCAGCATCACTCCAAGAAGGGGGGCTTAGCCCACGCAGGCTAGCAAGAGAACTACTTAAGATATTTCATACTATATCGTGACAGGGTGTTATCAGTAGTATACAGTGTTATTACGTCACACAGGGGGTGTTATCAGTATTATACAGTGTTATTACGTCACACAGGGGTGTTATCAGTAGTATACAGTGTTATTACCTCACACAGGGGTGTTATCAGTATTATACAGTGTTATTACCTCACACAGGGTGTTATCAGTAGTATACAGTGTTATTACCTCATACAGGGGTGTTATCAGTAGTATACAGTGTTATTACCTCACACAGGGGTGTTATCAGTATTATACAGTGTTATTACCTCACACAGGGGTGTTATCAGTATTATACAGTGTTATTACCTCACACAGGGTGTTATCAGTAGTATACAGTGTTATTACCTCATACAGGGGTGTTATCAGTAGTATACAGTGTTATTACCTCACACAGGGGGTGTTATCAGTAGTATACAGTGTTATTACCTCACACAGGGGGTGTTATCAGTATTACACCATGTTATTACCTCACACAGGGGGTGTTATCAGTAGTATACAGTGTTATTACCTCACACAGGGCGTTATCAGTAGTATACAGTGTTATTACCTCACACAGGGGTGTTATCAGTAGTATACAGTGTTATTACCTCACACAGGGGTGTTATCAGTAGTATACAGTGTTATTACCTCACACAGGGGTGTTATCAGTAGTATATAGTGTTATTACCTCACACAGGGGGTGTTATCAGTAGTATACAGTGTTATTACCTCATACAAGGGGTGTTATCAGTAGTATACAGTGTTATTACCTCACACAGGGGTGTTATCAGTAGTATATAGTGTTATTACCTCACACAGGGGGTGTTATCAGTAGTATACAGTGTTATTACCTCACACAGGGGTGTTATCAGTAGTATACAGTGTTATTACCTCACACAGGGGGTGTTATCAGTAGTATACAGTGTTATTACCTCACACAGGGGGTGTTATCAGTAGTATACAGTGTTATTACCTCACACAGGGGTGTTATCAGTAGTATACAGTGTTATTACCTCACACAGGGGTGTTATCAGTAGTATATAGTGTTATTACCTCACACAGGGGGTGTTATCAGTATTATACAGTGTTATTACCTCACACAGGGGTGTTATCAGTAGTATACAGTGTTCCTACCTCACACAGGGGTGTTATCAGTATTATATAGTGTTATTACCTCACACAGGGGGTGTTATCAGTAGTATACAGTGTTATTACCTCACACAGGGGGTGTTATCAGTATTATACAGTGGTATAACCTCACACACGGGGTGTTATCAGTATTATACAGTGTTATTACCTCACACAGGGGTGTTATCAGTAGTATACAGTGTTATTACCTCACACAGGGGTGTTATCAGTAGTATACAGTGTTATTACCTCACACAGGGGTGTTATCAGTAGTATACAGTGTTATTACCTCACACAGGGGTGTTATCAGTAGTATACAGTGTTATTACCTCACAAAGGGGTGTTATCAGTAGTATACAGTGTTATTACCTCACACAGGGGTGTTATCAGTAGTATACAGTGTTATTACCTCACACAGGGGTGTTATCAGTAGTATACAGTGTTATTACCTCACAAGGGGTGTTATCAGTAGTATACCGTGTTATTACCTCACACAGGGGTGTTATCAGTATTATACAGTGTTATTACCTCACACAGGGGGTGTTATCAGTAGTATACAGTGTTATTACCTCACAAGGGGGTGTTATCAGTAGTATACAGTGTTATTACCTCACACGGGGTGTTATCAGTAGTATACAGTGTTATTACCTCACAAGGGGGGTGTTATCAGTAGTATACAGTGTTATTACCTCACACAGGGGGTGTTATCAGTAGTATACAGTGTTATTACCTCACACAGGGGTGTTATCAGTATTACACCGTGTTATTACCTCACACAGGTGGTGTTATCAGTATTATACCGTGTTATTACCTCACACAGGGGTGTTATCAGTACTATACAGTGTTATTACCTCACACAGGGGTGTTATCAGTATTATACCGTGTTATTACCTCACACAGGGGGTGTTATCAGTAGTATACAGTGTTATTACCTCACACAGGGGGTGTTATCAGTAGTATACAGTGTTATTACCTCACACAGGGGGTGTTATCAGTATTACACCGTGTTATTACCTCACACAGGGGGTGTTATCAGTAGTATACAGTGTTATTACCTCACACAGGGGGTGTTATCAGTAGTATACAGTGTTATTACCTCACACAGGGGGTGTTATCAGTATTATACCGGGTTATTACCTCACACAGGGGGTGTTATCAGTAGTATACAGTGTTATTACCTCACACAGGGGTGTTATCAGTAGTATACAGTGTTATTACCTCACACAGGGGTGTTATCAGTATTATACAGTGTTATTACCTCACACAGGGGGTGTTATCAGTATTATACAGTGTTATTACCTCACACAGGGGGTGTTATCAGTATTATACAGTGTTATTACCTCACACAGGGGGTGTTATCAGTATTATACAGTGTTATTACCTCACACAGGGGGTGTTATCAGTATTATACAGTGTTATTACCTCACACAGGGGGTGTTATCAGTATTATACAGTGTTATTACCTCACACAGGGGGTGTTATCAGTATTATACAGTGTTATTACCTCACACAGGGGTGTTATCAGTAGTATACAGTGTTATTACCTCACGCAGGGGGTGTTATCAGTATTATACAGTGTTATTACCTCACACAGGGGTGTTATCAGTAGTATACAGTGTTATTACCTCACACAGGGGGTGTTATCAGTATTATACAGTGTTATTACCTCACACAGGGGGTGTTATCAGTATTATACAGTGTTATTACCTCACACAGGGGTGTTATCAGTATTATACAGTGTTATTACCTCACACAGGGGGTGTTATCAGTATTATACAGTGTTATTACCTCACACAGGGGGTGTTATCAGTATTATACAGTGTTATTACCTCACACAGGGGTGTTATCAGTAGTATACAGTGTTATTACCTCACACAGGGGGTGTTATCAGTATTATACAGTGTTATTACCTCACACAGGGGGTGTTATCAGTATTATACAGTGTTATTACCTCACACAGGGGTGTTATCAGTATTATACAGTGTTATTACCTCACACAGGGGGTGTTATCAGTATTATACAGTGTTATTACCTCACACAGGGGTGTTATCAGTATTATACAGTGTTATTACCTCACACAGGGGGTGTTATCAGTATTATACAGTGTTATTACCTCACACAGGGGGTGTTATCAGTATTATACAGTGTTATTACCTCACACAGGGGTGTTATCAGTATTATACAGTGTTATTACCTCACACAGGGGGTGTTATCAGTAGTATACAGTGTTATTACCTCACACAGGGGTGTTATCAGTATTATACAGTGTTATTACCTCACACAGGGGGTGTTATCAGTATTATACAGTGTTATTGCCTCACACAGGGGTGTTATCAGTAGTATACAGTGTTATTACCTCACACAGGGGTGTTATCAGTAGTATACAGTGTTATTACCTCACACAGGGGTGTTATCAGTATTATACAGTGTTATTACCTCACACAGGGGTGTTATCAGTATTATACAGTGTTATTACCTCACACAGGGGTGTTATCAGTAGTATACAGTGTTATTACCTCACACAGGAGGTGTTATCAGTAGTATACAGTGTTATTACCTCACACAGGGGTGTTATCAGTATTATACAGTGTTATTACCTCACACAGGGGTGTTATCAGTAGTATACAGTGTTATTACCTCACACAGGGTGTTATCAGTATTATACAGTGTTATTACCTCACACAGGGGTGTTATCAGTATTATACAGTGTTATTACCTCACACAGGGTGTTATCAGTAGTATACAGTGTTATTACCTCACACAGGGTGTTATCAGTAGTATACAGTGGTATCACCTCACACAGGGGGTGTTATCAGTATTATACAGTGTTATTACCTCACACAGGGTGTTATCAGTAGTATACAGTGTTATTACCTCACACACAGGGGGTGTTATCAGTAGTATACAGTGTTATTACCTCACACAGGGGGTGTTATCAGTATTATACAGTGTTATTACCTCACACAGGGGTGTTATCAGTATTATACAGTGTTATTACCTCACACAGGGGTGTTATCAGTAGTATACAGTGTTATTACCTCACACAGGGGTGTTATCAGTAGTATACAGTTTTATTACCTCACACAGGGTGTTATCAGTAGTATGCAGTGTTATTATGTCACACAGGGGGTGTTATCAGTAGTATACAGTGGTATCACCTCACACAGGGGGTGTTATCAGTAGTATACAGTGTTATTATCTCACACAGGGGGTGTTATCAGTAGTATACAGTGTTATTACCTCACACAGGGGTGTTATCAGTAGTATACAGTGTTATTACCTCACACAGGGGTGTTATCAGTATTATACAGTGTTATTACCTCACACGGGGTGTTATCAGTAGTATACAGTGTTATTACCTCACACAGGGTGTCACGATTCCCCTGACCGCTGTCACCACTGGGTCAGGATTCACACCGTGACCGTCACCCCTACGTCACGGATCAGGGTGACTTTAGGCCAACAGACGGCTATCACATGTGCAGGGGGCTTATCTTAGTTATCCCTCCACTGCTAACAATGTGATGAAAAACCACACACAAGGCTATTGACCTCTTAGTTTACAGCAGGGGCTTATTCTAGGTATCCCACTGCTTTTCTATATACCACGAACTGCAGGGATTTATGTATATCCCGCTTACAGTTCCACTTAACACTTGCAGCTCTCTGGCGCCCCCTTACTCTCAGGTCAGATTAGGTACTGCACCCTGGGTAATTAGTCGCCAGAAAGGCTGCCTGCTATGTACTGGCTATTGGGCACGCTGCAGCGACGCGATAACTACTCCCACACAGGCAGGAACAATAATTATCAAACCCGCAGTTGCTTCAGCATAATCCAACCGTCAGCACACTTTTGCTGCCACCAGCTTCGATTAAACGGGTCCGAAGCTAACCCAATCGGGTCCGAAGCTAACCCAACACAACAGTAACAGTAGCGTATTTTCCCTTCAAGAGACTTAGGGTACGGTTTAGAGCAGGAGAACGAACTAATATATAATAGTATATCCCATTCAAAATAACTAGGCAGTGCGTTATTAAAAATAGTTTATAAAGATGTTATACATGAGACAATTGCAAATATGTACAAGGGTAATTATAACATAAAGGGAATAAATGAGAAAAGATAACACTCACATATTAAAAGCATTGCAGGCATCCAGGCTAGTGCAGTTTCCATACATCCCAGTCCATGGGATGTACCAGCTCTTCCAGGACAATAGGACAAAGCAGTCCAGAAGGAGAAATCAGCAAAAAGTGACTCCTCAGAGCCTGCCAGACACTTAAAACATTAAGGCTGTGACATCACAGAAAGGCTGGCTTATCCAGACCCTCCTCTCTCTACATTCTGCCTAAACTTTAAACTATTCTCTCTAATTTCTATAACTTCACTACAAAACATGACAGAGTCATACCAAACCCATCATTCATCTCGGATTAACGTGAGCATTCTAATGAGATCAAATATGTCCTATCTGTGATACATATTTACAGAGAAAACCCTACTTCTTTACCAGATGGAGTTAGAAACCCGAGATTCATGGGATGTGTAAATACACCGAGTGAGGCTACGAATATATATTTTCGTATTTCTGGCTTAAATCGTTGGCCTAATATCTAACAAAAACTAAACAAAGAATCTTTCATGAATTTTGGAGCCACTTTACCAGTTCTGACTGGTGAAGGTGGGAGGGGTGAGGGACTTTCCTCTGAGCCTGGAATTTACGACCCCAGAGCAATAAAACCTCTCTTCCCCCATACTCTCAGAGAAGGAAAGCCAGGAATTTGCAGCTACAAACTGTTGCTCCAAGAAGGGGGGCTTAGCCCACACAGGCTAGAGAACTACTTATGATATTTCATACCATATCGTGACACCTCCCCCTTTTGGTGTGCGCTACGGAGGCAGTACCCCACGGTATGCCTCCATGGGCACCTCAGTAGGTTCACCCTGGCGGGAGAGTCCATCTGCATTCCCATGCTCTTTGCCCGTTTTGTGTTCAATGGTGAAGTCAAACTGCTGAAGGGTAAGGCTCCAGCGTAGCAACCTGCCGTTGGTTCCACACATGGCGTTTAGCCAGCGCAGAGGGTTGTGGTCGGTCACCACAGTGAAGGGGCGACCGTACAAGTAGGGCTGCAAGCGCTGCAGGGCCCAGACTATGGCCAGGCACTCCTTCTCGATTGTGGAGTAGGCCACTTCCCTCGGCAAAAGTTTCCGGCTCAGGTATAACATGGGGTGCTCTTGGTCCTCCGAGTCGACCTGGCTGAGCACAGCACCAAGGCCAAACTCGCTGGCGTCGGTCTGCACCAAGAACGGTCGATTGCTGTCGACTGCTTTCAACACAGGGGCGTTGCACAGTGCGGTTTTCAACGCCTGGAAGGCCCCCTCACAGCCATCTGTCCAGTTGACGATGTGGGGTAGCTTCTTCCTGGTGAGGTCCGTCAAAGGTTTTGCCAGGCTACTATAGTGCTGTACGAAGCGCCTATAGTACCCTGCAGTGCCCAAGAAGGACATCACCTGTTTCTTGGTCACGGGAGTGGGCCAGTTCACGATCACTCCCACTTTGTCAGGCTCTGGCTTCAGGGTGTTCCCGCCTACCCGGTGCCCCAGGTAGTGAACCTCCCTCATGCCCATCTGACACTTTCCCGGCTTGATAGTCAGTCCTGCTTGGTGAATTCGCCTGAGCACCTCCTCGAGATGCTGCAGGTGTTCCTTCCAGGAGGGACTGAAGATGGCAATGTCATCCAAGTACGCCACGGCGTACGTCTCCAGTCCCTGAAGCAGGAGGTTGACCATCCGCTGGAAAGTGGCAGGGGCATTCTTCATGCCGAAGGGCATGACCGTGGACTCGTACAGTCCAAAGGGTGTGATAAAGGCGGACTTTTCCTGCGCCTCGGGGCTCAGGGGAATCTGCCAGTATCCTCGACTCAGATCCATTATTGTTAGATAATCTGCGACAGCTAACTTCTCAAGCAGGTCCTCCATGCGCGGCATTGGGTGCGCATCCGAGGCTGTGATGGCGTTGAGCCCCCTGTAGTCCACGCAGAACCGGGTGGTCCGGTCCTTCTTTGGCACGAGAACTACAGGTGATGCCCACGCGCTCTTTGACCGCCGAATCACCCCCAGCTGTAACATCTCATCGATCTCTTGGCGCATAGTCTGCTGCACCTGGTCAGAGATTCGATAGGGTGTTCGCCGTAGTGGGGCGTGATTCCCGGTGTCCACCTCGTGGACTGCTAACTCAGTCCTCCCAGGTCGGTTGGAGAACACGACCCGGAAAGGTTCCAGGGTGGTTTGCAACTGCACCCGCTGGGGTTCAGTTAACGAGGCGCTTACCTCCACATCCTCGATGGACCCATTGGCCTTGGCTTGGGCCAGCAAGTCCAGGAGGGTGTCTTCCTCACCGTCTTCGGGCAAGCTGCCACCAATTGTCACGATTCCCCTGACCGCTGTCACCACTGGGTCAGGATTCACACCGTGACCGTCACCCCTGCGTCACGGATCAGGGTGACTTTAGGCCAACAGACGGCTATCACATGTGCAGGGGGGCTTATCTTAGTTATCCCTCCACTGCTAACAATGTGATGAAAAACCACACACAAGGCTATTGACCTCTTAGTTTACAGCAGGGGCTTATTCTAGGTATCCCACTGCTTTTCTATATACCACGAACTGCAGGGATTTATGTATATCCCGCTTACAGTTCCACTTAACACTTGCAGCTCTCTGGCGCCCCCTTACTCTCAGGTCAGATTAGGTACTGCACCCTGGGTAATTAGTCGCCAGAAAGGCTGCCTGCTATGTACTGGCTATTGGGCACGCTGCAGCGACGCGATAACTACTCCCACACAGGCAGGAACAATAATTATCAAACCCGCAGTTGCTTCAGCATAATCCAACCGTCAGCACACTTTTGCTGCCACCAGCTTCGATTAAACGGGTCCGAAGCTAACCCAACACAACAGTAACAGTAGCGTATTTTCCCTTCAAGAGACTTAGGGTACGGTTTAGAGCAGGAGAACGAACTAATATATAATAGTATATCCCATTCAAAATAACTAGGCAGTGCGTTATTAAAAATAGTTTATAAAGATGTTATACATGAGACAATTGCAAATATGTACAAGGGTAATTATAACATAAAGGGAATAAATGAGAAAAGATAACACTCACATATTAAAAGCATTGCAGGCATCCAGGCTAGTGCAGTTTCCATACATCCCAGTCCATGGGATGTACCAGCTCTTCCAGGACAATAGGACAAAGCAGTCCAGAAGGAGAAATCAGCAAAAAGTGACTCCTCAGAGCCTGCCAGACACTTAAAACATTAAGGCTGTGACATCACAGAAAGGCTGGCTTATCCAGACCCTCCTCTCTCTACATTCTGCCTAAACTTTAAACTATTCTCTCTAATTTCTATAACTTCACTACAAAACATGACAGAGTCATACCAAACCCATCATTCATCTCGGATTAACGTGAGCATTCTAATGAGATCAAATATGTCCTATCTGTGATACATATTTACAGAGAAAACCCTACTTCTTTACCAGATGGAGTTAGAAACCCGAGATTCATGGGATGTGTAAATACACCGAGTGAGGCTACGAATATATATTTTCGTATTTCTGGCTTAAATCGTTGGCCTAATATCTAACAAAAACTAAACAAAGAATCTTTCATGAATTTTGGAGCCACTTTACCAGTTCTGACTGGTGAAGGTGGGAGGGGTGAGGGACTTTCCTCTGAGCCTGGAATTTACGACCCCAGAGCAATAAAACCTCTCTTCCCCCATACTCTCAGAGAAGGAAAGCCAGGAATTTGCAGCTACAAACTGTTACTCCAAGAAGGGGGGCTTAGCCCACACAGGCTAGAGAACTACTTATGATATTTCATACCATATCGTGACACAGGGTGTTATCAGTAGTATACAGTGTTATTACCTCACACAGGGGTGTTATCAGTAGTATACAGTGTTATTACCTCACACAGGGGTGTTATCAGTATTATACCGTGTTATTACGTCACACAGGGGTGTTATCAGTATTATACAGTGTTATTACCTCACACAGGTGGTGTTATCAGTATTATACAGTGTTATTACCTCACACAGGGGTGTTATCAGTATTATACAGTGTTATTACCTCACACAGGGGTGTTATCAGTATTATACCGTGTTATTACGTCACACAGGGGTGTTATCAGTAGTATACAGTGTTATTACCTCACACAGGGGGGTGTTATCAGTATTATACAGTGTTATTACCTCACACAGGGGGTGTTATCAGTAGTATACAGTGTTATTACCTCACACAGGGGGTGTTATCAGTAGTATACAGTGTTATTACCTCACACAGGGGTGTTATCAGTATTATACAGTGTTATTACCTCACACAGGGGTGTTATCAGTATTATACAGTGTTATTACCTCACACAGGGGTGTTATCAGTATTATACCGTGTTATTACGTCATACAGGGGTGTTATCAGTAGTATACAGTGTTATTACCTAACACAGGGGTGTTATCAGTATTATACAGTGTTATTACCTCACACAGGGGTGTTATCAGTATTATACAGTGTTATTACCTCACACGGGTGTTATCAGTAGTATACAGTGTTATTACCTCACACAGGGGTGTTATCAGTAGTATACAGTGTTATTACCTCACACAGGGTGTTATCAGTATTATACCGTGTTATTACGTCACACAGGGGTGTTATCAGTAGTATACAGTGTTATTACGTCACACGGGGTGTTATTATTATTATTTTATTATTATACATTTTTATAGCGCCATTTATTCCATGGCGCTTTACATGTGAATACGGGGCAAATATAGACAAATACATTAACCATGAGCAGATAACAAGGCACACGAGTACATAAGGAGGGAGGACCCTGCCCGCGAGGGCTCACAGTCTGCAGGGGGTGGGTGAGGATACACTAGGAGAGGGAAGAGCTGGCTGTGCGGCTGTTCAGTAGGTTGAGGATCACTGCAGGCTGTAGGCTTGTCGGAAGAGATGAGTCTTCAGGTTCTTTTTGAAGGTTTCTATGGTAGGCGCAAGTCTGATGTGTTGGGGTAGAGAGTTCCAGAGTATGGGGGAAGCACGGGAGAAGTCTTGGATGCGGTTATGGGAAGAAGAGATGAGAGGGGAGTAGAGAAGGAGGTCTTGGGAGGATCGGAGGTCGCGTGTAGGTAGGTACCGGGAGACCATGTCACAGATGTATGGAGGAGACAGGTTGTGGATGGCTTTGTATGTCAGTGTGAGGGTTTTGAACTGGAGTCTCTGGGCGATAGGAAGCCAGTGAAGGGCTTGACACAGGGGAGAGGCTGGGGAATATCGGGGGGACAGGTGGATTAGTCGGGCAGCAGAGTGTAGGATGGATTGGAGTGGTGCCAGAGTGCTAGAGGGGAGTCCAGAGAGTAGGAGGTTGCAGTAGTCGAGGCGGGAGATGATAAGGGCATGCACTAGCGTTTTTGCAGTGTTGCGGTCAAGGAAAGCACGGATCCGGGAAATATTTTTGAGTTTGAGACGACAGGAGGAGGCAAGGGCTTGGATATGTGGCTTGAAAGAGAGGGCAGAGTCGAGGATCACCCCGAGGCACCGGGCTTGTGGGACTGGGGATAGTGAGCAGCCATTGACATTGATGGATAGGTCTGGTGGAGGGGTAGAGTGAGATGGGGGAAAGATGATGAATTCTGTTTTGTCCATGTTCAGTTGTAGAAAGCGAGCAGAAAAGAAGGCTGAAATGGCAGACAGACAGTGCGGGATTTTGGTAAGCAAGGAGGAGAGGTCAGGTCCGGAGAGGTAGATCTGCGTGTCGTCAGCGTAGAGATGGTACTGCATACCGTGGGATTCTATGAGCTGTCCCAGGCCGAAAGTGTAGATGGAGAAGAGTAGGGGTCCTAGAACAGAGCCTTGAGGAACACCGACTGACAAGGGGCGAAGTGAGGAGGTGGTGTGGGGGAGGGAGACACTGAATGTTCGGTCTGTCAGATATGACGAGATCCAGGAAAGGGCCAAGTCTGTGATGCCAAGGGATGAGAGGATTTGTAGCAAAAGGGAGTGGTCTACAGTGTCAAAGGCAGAAGACAAGTCCAGGAGAAGGAGGACAGAGTAGTGTCGCTTGCTCCTGGCAGTTAGTAGGTCATTGGTGACTTTAGTTAGGGCAGTTTCAGTTGAGTGATGGGAACGGAAGCCTGATTGTAACCGATCAAAGAGGGAGCAGGAGGAGAAGTGGGAGGACAGTTCAAGATGGACGTGTTGCTCCAGCAATTTGGAGGCATAAGGGAGAAGAGATATTGGGCGATAGCTAGACACAGAGGATGGGTCGAGGGAGGGCTTTTTGAGGATGGGTGTGATCTTGGCATGCTTGAAGGATGAGGGAAAGACACCTGTTGTGAGTGAGAGGTTGAAGAGGTGTGTTAGGGTTGGGATGAAGACCGTGGAAAGGTTAGGGATGAGGTGGGATGGGAGCGGGTCAAGCGTGCAGGTGGTGAGGTGTGATCTTGACAGGAGGGTGGAGAGCTGATCTTCTGTCATGGTGGAGAAGCTGGTTTTGGAGGAGCAGGGTTGAGCAGCTAAGAGGGGCAGTGGGCGCTGTGGGCCAAAGTTTTCTCTGATCGTATCGATCTTCTGTTTAAAGAAAGAGGCGAAGTCATCAGCAGAAATGAGGGGGGAGGGAGGAGGTGCGGGGGGAGGGAGTAGAGAATTGAAAGTGTTGAAAAGCTGTTTAGGGTTGTGGGACAGGGAGGATATGAGGGATGAGAAGTAAGTTTGTTTTGCGGCAGTGAGCGCAGACTTGAAGCTGGCGAGGGACTGCTTGTATGCAGTGAAGTGGTCGGCAGAGTGGGATCGCTTCCATCTCCGCTCAGCAATCCTGGAAGCCCGTCTCAATTCTTTGGTCAGGCTGGTCAGCCAGGGCTGCCTGTTAATTGTACGAGTTTTACTATGCATGAGTGGGGCGGCCGAATCGAGTGTTGTTGTTATTGTGGTGTTATAAAAAGTGGCAGCAGCATCTGTGTCATGAAGGGAAGCTATGTCTGTGAGAGGGAGAAGGGACTCAGAGAGTGATTGTAAGTTGAGATGTTTGAGATTTCTGCGAGGGTGAGTGAGTTTACAGTAGTACAGTAGTATACAGTGTTATTACCTCACACAGGGGTGTTATCCGTATTATACCGTGTTATTACCTCACACAGGGGTGTTATCAGTAGTATACAGTGTTATTACCTCACACAGGGGTGTTATCAGTAGTATATAGTGTTATTACCTCACACAGGGGGTGTTATCAGTAGTATACAGTGTTATTACCTCACACGGGTGTTATCCGTATTATACCGTGTTATTACCTCACACAGGGGTGTTATCAGTAGTATACAGTGTTATTACCTCACACAGGGGGTGTTATCAGTAGTATACAGTGTTATTACCTCACACGGGGTGTTATCCGTATTATACCGTGTTATTACCTCACACAGGGGTGTTATCAGTAGTATACAGTGTTATTACCTCACACAGGGGTGTTATCAGTAGTATATAGTGTTATTACCTCACACAGGGGGTGTTATCAGTAGTATACAGTGTTATTACCTCACACAGGGGGTGTTATCTGTAGTATACAGTGTTATTACCTCACACAGGGGTGTTATCAGTAGTATACAGTGTTATTACGTCACACGGGGTGTTATCAGTAGTATACAGTGTTATTACCTCACACAGGGGTGTTATCAGTAGTATACAGTGTTATTACCTTACACAGGGGTGTTATCCGTATTATACCGTGTTATTACCTCACACAGGGGGTGTTATCAATAGTATACAGTGTTATTACCTCACACAGGGGTGTTATCAGTAGTATACAGTGTTATTACCTCACACAGGGGGTGTTATCAGTATTATACAGTGTTATTACCTCACACAGGGGTGTTATCCGTATTATACCGTGTTATTACCTCACACAGGGGTGTTATCAGTAGTATACAGTGTTATTACCTCACACAGGGGTGTTATCAGTAGTATATAGTGTTATTACCTCACACAGGGGGTGTTATCAGTAGTATACAGTGTTATTACCTCACACGGGTGTTATCCGTATTATACCGTGTTATTACCTCACACAGGGGTGTTATCAGTAGTATACAGTGTTATTACCTCACACAGGGGGTGTTATCAGTAGTATACAGTGTTATTACCTCACACGGGGTGTTATCCGTATTATACCGTGTTATTACCTCACACAGGGGTGTTATCAGTAGTATACAGTGTTATTACCTCACACAGGGGTGTTATCAGTAGTATATAGTGTTATTACCTCACACAGGGGGTGTTATCAGTAGTATATAGTGTTATTACCTCACACAGGGGGTGTTATCAGTAGTATATAGTGTTATTACCTCACACAGGGGGTGTTATCAGTAGTATACAGTGTTATTACCTCACACAGGGGTGTTATCAGTAGTATATAGTGTTATTACCTCACACAGGGGGTGTTATCAGTAGTATACAGTGTTATTACCTCACACAGGGGGTGTTATCTGTAGTATACAGTGTTATTACCTCACACAGGGGTGTTATCAGTAGTATACAGTGTTATTACGTCACACGGGGTGTTATCAGTAGTATACAGTGTTATTACCTCACACAGGGGTGTTATCAGTAGTATACAGTGTTATTACCTTACACAGGGGTGTTATCCGTATTATACCGTGTTATTACCTCACACAGGGGGTGTTATCAATAGTATACAGTGTTATTACCTCACACAGGGGTGTTATCAGTAGTATACAGTGTTATTACCTCACACAGGGGGTGTTATCAGTATTATACAGTGTTATTACCTCACACAGGGGTGTTATCAGTAGTATACAGTGTTATTACCTCACACAGGGGTGTTATCAGTAGTATACAGTGTTATTACCTCACACAGGGGTGTTATCAGTAGTATACAGTGTTATTACCTCACACAGGGGTGTTATCCGTATTATACCGTGTTATTACCTCACACAGGGGTGTTATCAGTAGTATACAGTGTTATTACCTCACACAGGGGGTGTTATCAGTATTATACAGTGTTATTACCTCACACAGGGGTGTTATCAGTAGTATACAGTGTTATTACCTCACACAGGGGTGTTATCAGTATTATACCGTGTTATTACCTCACACAGGGGTGTTATCAGTAGTATACAGTGTTATTACCTCACACAGGGGTGTTATCAGTAGTATACAGTGTTATTACCTTACACAGGGGTGTTATCCGTATTATACCGTGTTATTACCTCACACAGGGGGTGTTATCAATAGTATACAGTGTTATTACCTTACACAGGGGTGTTATCCGTATTATACCGTGTTATTACCTCACACAGGGGGTGTTATCAGTAGTATACAGTGTTATTACCTTACACAGGGGTGTTATCCGTATTATACCGTGTTATTACCTCACACAGGGGTGTTATCAGTAGTATACAGTGTTATTACCTCACACAGGGGTGTTATCAGTAGTATACAGTGTTATTACCTCACACAGGGGTGTTATCAGTAGTATACAGTGTTATTACCTCACACAGGGGTGTTATCAGTAGTATACAGTGTTATTACCTCACACAGGGGTGTTATCAGTAGTATACAGTGTTATTACCTCACACAGGGGGTGTTATCAATAGTATACAGTGTTATTACCTCACACAGGGGTGTTATCAGTAGTATACAGTGTTATTACCTCACACAGGGGTGTTATCAGTAGTATACAGTGTTATTACCTCACACAGGGGTGTTATCAATAGTATACAGTGTTATTACCTCACACAGGGGGTGTTATCAGTAGTATACCGTGTTATTACCTCACGGCTGTCTAGTGCCAGTGATGACGTCACTGCTGACATCACATGACTGTGCGGTCTGGATTGCATCAGTCCCATCGCTTTCCCTCTCAGGTGTGCGAACTCCGCCCACAAAGTCATGTGACGCTCTGTGAGTTTTGTGATCATCTGATTGGACAGAATTGGTTGCTGTGGGACGACTCTCCCTGCTATCATTTGAGCAATCACTGATCACAATAGGAACCACCGCCTTCCGTCTGACCAATTGGAAGACGGCTCTGCAGTCCTAGGTAAGTCACGTGGTTGTGTTCTGTCAGCACCGCTCATTGCAGGTTCTGCGACAGTGATCGGAGCCAGGAACTCCCGAGAGTGCGCAGCAGGTAACGGCCCCGGGGCCGCCGGCACCCACCGTCCGTGCCCCGGGACCCCCACAGTGTGCTGTGCCCACCCCCCATGTGTCTGGTGCCGGAAATGACGCCCCCCATGTGTCTGGTGCCAGAGATGACGCCCCCCATGTGTCTGGTGCCAGAGATGACGCCCCCCATGTGTCTGGTGCCAGAGATGACACCCCCCCATGTGTCTGGTGCCGGAGATGACGCCCCCCATGTGTCTGGTGCCGGAGATGACGCCCCCCATGTGTCTGGTGCCGGAGATGACGCCCCCCATGTGTCTGGTGCCAGAGATGACGCCCCCCATGTGTCTGGTGCCAGAGATGACGCCCCCCATGTGTCTGGTGCCGGAGATGACGCCCCCCATGTGTCTGGTGCCGGAGATGACGCCCCCCATGTGTCTGGTACCAGAGATGACGCCCCCCATGTGTCTGGTGCCAGAGATGACGCCCCCCCCCATGTGTCTGGTGCCGGAGATGACGCCCCCCATGTGTCTGGTGCCAGAGATGACGCCCCCCATGTGTCTGGTGCCGGAGATGACGCCCCCCATGTGTCTGGTGCCAGAGATGACGCCCCCCCCCATGTGTCTGGTGCCGGAGATGACGCCCCCCATGTGTCTGGTGCCGGAGATGACGCCCCCCATGTGTCTGGTGCCAGAGATGACGCCCCCCCATGTGTCTGGTGCCAGAGATGACGCCCCCCATGTGTCTGGTGCCAGAGATGACGCCCCCCATGTGTCTGGTGCCAGAGATGACGCCCCCCATGTGTCTGGTGCCGGAGATGACGCCCCCCATGTGTCTGGTGCCGGAGATGACGCCCCCCATGTGTCTGGTGCCGGAGATGACGCCCCCCATGTGTCTGGTGCCGGAGATGACGCCCCCCATGTGTCTGGTGCCAGAGATGACGCCCCCCATGTGTCTGGTGCCGGAAATGACGCCCCCCATGTGTCTGGTGCCAGAGATGACGCCCCCCCATGTGTCTGGTGCCAGAGATGACGCCCCCCATGTGTCTGGTGCCGGAGATGACGCCCCCCCATGTGTCTGGTGCCAGAGATGACGCCCCCCATGTGTCTGGTGCCGGAGATGACGCCCCCCATGTGTCTGGTGCCAGAGATGACGCCCCCCATGTGTCTGGTGCCGGAGATGACTCCCCCCATGTGTCTGGTGCCGGAGATGACGCCCCCCATGTGTCTGGTGCCGGAGATGACGCCCCCCATGTGTCTGGTGCCGGAGATGACGCCCCCATGTGTCTGGTGCCAGAGATGACACCCCCCATTTGTCTGGTGCCAGAGATGACGCCCCCCATGTGTCTGGTGCCGGAGATGACGCCCCCCATGTGTCTGGTGCCGGAGATGACACCCCCCATGTGTCTGGTGCCGGAGATGACACCCCCCCCCCCATGTGTCTGGTGCCGGAGATGATCCCCCCCCCCCATGTGTCTGGTACCAGAGATGACACCCCCCCCCCATGTGTCTGGTGCCGGAGATGACGCCCCCCCCCCCATGTGTCTGGTGCCGGAGATGACGCCCCCCATGTGTCTGGTGCCAGAGATGACGCCCCCCATGTGTCTGGTGCCGGAGATGACGTCCCCCATGTGTCTGGTGCCGGAGATGACGTCCCCCATGTGTCTGGTGCCAGAGATGACGCCCCCCATGTGTCTGGTGCCGGAGATGATCCCCCCCCCCATGTGTCTGGTACCAGAGATGACACCCCCCCCCCATGTGTCTGGTGCCGGAGATGACGCCCCCCCCCCCATGTGTCTGGTGCCGGAGATGACGCCCCCCATGTGTCTGGTGCCAGAGATGACGCCCCCCATGTGTCTGGTGCCGGAGATGACGTCCCCCATGTGTCTGGTGCCGGAGATGACGTCCCCCATGTGTCTGGTGCCAGAGATGACGCCCCCCATGTGTCTGGTGCCGGAGATGAAGCCCCCCATGTGTCTGGTACCAGAGATGACGCCCCCCATGTGTCTGGTACCAGAGATGACGCCCCCCATGTGTCTGGTGCCAGAGATGACGCCCCCCCCCATGTGTCTGGTGCCAGAGATGACGCCCCCCCCCATGTGTCTGGTGCCAGAGATGACGCCCCCCATGTGTCTGGTGCCGGAGATGACGCCCCCCCATGTGTCTGGTGCCGGAGATGACGCCCCCCATGTGTCTGGTGCCGGAGATGACGCCCCCCATGTGTCTGGTGCCGGAGATGACGCCCCCCATGTGTCTGGTGCCGGAGATGACGCCCCCCATGTGTCTGGTGCCGGAGATGACGTCCCCCATGTGTCTGGTGCCGGAGATGACGTCCCCCATGTGTCTGGTGCCGGAGATGACGCCCCCCATGTGTCTGGTGCCAGAGATGACGCCCCCCATGTTTCTGGTGCCAGAGATGACGCCCCCCCATGTGTCTGGTGCCGGAGATGTGGGGCGCTTCCCCCTCAGTACCATGTGCTTGGGCCCGGAGGTGATGGGTTCCAGAGTTAGAGTTGACATATGGTACTCCGTCTGCTCATCCTTGTGAGGAGTCATGGTGGCGGGTGTGCCCCTCGTTCTGTTCTTATTACGGTGCCCTCAACGTGGCATCTGTTGGCTCATGGTGATGTGGTGGGTGTGCCCCTCGTCCTGTTATGATCCCCATGCCCTCAGCGCAGCGTCTTTTGGCGCATGGTGATGTGGCGGGTGTGCCCCTCCTCCCTCTCGTCCTGTTATGTTCCCGATGCCCTCAGCGCTGCGTCTCTTGGCCCATGGTGATGTGAGGGGTCTGGTGGTGGGTGTGCCCCTCGTCCTGTTATGTTCCCGGTGCCCTCAACGCTGCGTCTGTTGGCCCATGGTGATGTGACGAGTCTGGTGGTGGGTGTGCCCCTCGTCCTGTTATGACCCCGGTGCCCTCAGCGCTGCGTCTCTTGGCCCATGGTGATGTGACGAGTCTGGTGGTGGGTGTGCCCCTCTTCCTGTTATGTTCCCGATGCCCTCAGCGCTGCGTCTCTTGGCCCATGGTGATGTGAGGAGTCTGGTGGTGGGTGTGCCCCTCGTCCTGTTATGATTCCGATGCCCTCAGCGCTGCGTCTCTTGGCCCATGGTGATGTGACGAGTCTGGTGGTGGGTGTGCCCCTCGTCCTGTTATGATTCCGATGCCCTCAGCGCTGCATCTCTTGGCGCATGGTGATGTGAGGAGTCTGGTGGTGGGTGTGCCCCTCGTCCTGTTATGATCCCGGTGCCCTCAGCGCTGCGTCTGTTGGCCCATGGTGATGTGAGGAGTCTGGTGGTGGGTGTGCCCCTCGTCCTGTTATGATTCCGATGCCCTCAGCGCTGCGTCTCTTGGCCCATGGTGATGTGACGAGTCTGGTGGTGGGTGTGCCCCTCGTCCTGTTATGATTCCGATGCCCTCAGCGCTGCGTCTCTTGGCGCATGGTGATGTGAGGAGTCTGGTGGTGGGTGTGCCCCTCGTCCTGTTATGATCCCGGTGCCCTCAGCGCTGCGTCTGTTGGCCCATGGTGATGTGAGGAGTCTGGTGGTGGGTGTGCCCCTCGTCCTGTTATGATTCCGGTGCCCTCAACGCTGCGTCTGTTGGCCCATGGTGATGTGACGAGTCTGGTGGTGGGTGTGCCCCTCGTCCTGTTATGATTCCGATGCCCTCAGCGCTGCGTCTCTTGGCCCATGGTGATGTGAGGGGTCTGGTGGTGGGTGTGCCCCTCGTCCTGTTATGATTCCGATGCCCTCAGCGCTGCGTCTCTTGGCCCATGGTGATGTGAGGGGTCTGGTGGTGGGTGTGCCCCTCGTTCTGTTATGTTCCCGATGCCCTCAGCGCTGCGTCTGTTGGCCCATGGTGATGTGAGGAGTCATGGTGGTGGGTGTGCCCCTCGTCCTGTTATGACCCCGGTGCCCTCAGCGCTGCGTCTCTTCGCCCATGGTGATGTGAGGGGTCTGGTGGTGGGTGTGCCCCTCGTCCTGTTATGTTCCCGGTGCCCTCAGCGCTGCGTCTGTTGGCCCATGGTGATGTGACGAGTCTGGTGGTGGGTGTGCCCCTCGTCCTGTTATGATTCCGATGCCCTCAGCGCTGCGTCTCTTGGCCCATGGTGATGTGAGGGGTCTGGTGGTGGGTGTGCCCCTCGTTCTGTTATGTTCCCGATGCCCTCAGCGCTGCGTCTGTTGGCCCATGGTGATGTGAGGAGTCATGGTGGTGGGTGTGCCCCTCGTCCTGTTATGACCCCGGTGCCCTCAGCGCTGCGTCTCTTGGCCCATGGTGATGTGAGGGGTCTGGTGGTGGGTGTGCCCCTCGTCCTATTATGTTCCTGGTGCCCTCAGCGCTGCATCTCTTGGCGCATGGTGATGTGAGGAGTCTGGTGGTGGGTGTGCCCCTCTTCCTGTTATGTTCCCGATGCCCTCAGCGCTGCGTCTCTTGGCCCATGGTGATGTGAGGGGTCTGGTGGTGGGTGTGCCCCTCGTTCTGTTATGTTCCCGATGCCCTCAGTGCTGCATCTCTTGGCGCATGGTGATGTGAGGAGTCTGGTGGTGGGTGTGCCCCTCTTCCTGTTATGTTCCCGATGCCCTCAGCGCTGCGTCTCTTGGCCCATGGTGATGTGAGGGGTCTGGTGGTGGGTGTGCCCCTCGTTCTGTTATGTTCCCGATGCCCTCAGCGCTGCGTCTTTTGGCCTATGGTGATGTGAGGAGTCTGGTGGTGGGTGTGCCCCTCGTCCTGTTATGATCCCGGTGCCCTCAACGCTGCGTCTGTTGGCCCATGGTGATGTGTCGAGTCTGGTGGTGGGTGTGCCCCTCGTCCTGTTATGACCCCGGTGCCCTCAGCGCTGCGTCTGTTGGCCCATGGTGATGTGAGGAGTCTGGTGGTGGGTGTGCCCCTCGTCCTGTTATGATTCCGGTGCCCTCAACGCTGCGTCTGTTGGCCCATGGTGATGTGACGAGTCTGGTGTTGGGTGTGCCCCTCGTCCTGTTATGATTCCGATGCCCTCAGCGCTGCGTCTCTTGGCCCATGGTGATGTGAGGGGTCTGGTGGTGGGTGTGCCCCTCGTCCTGTTATGATTCCGATGCCCTCAGCGCTGCGTCTCTTGGCCCATGGTGATGTGAGGGGTCTGGTGGTGGGTGTGCCCCTCGTTCTGTTATGTTCCCGATGCCCTCAGCGCTGCGTCTGTTGGCCCATGGTGATGTGAGGAGTCATGGTGGTGGGTGTGCCCCTCGTCCTGTTATGACCCCGGTGCCCTCAGCGCTGCGTCTCTTCGCCCATGGTGATGTGAGGGGTCTGGTGGTGGGTGTGCCCCTCGTCCTGTTATGATCCCGATGCCCTCAGCGCTGCGTCTGTTGGCCCATGGTGATGTGACGAGTCTGGTGGTGGGTGTGCCCCTCGTCCTGTTATGTTCCCGATGCCCTCAGCGCTGCGTCTCTTGGCCCATGGTGATGTGACGAGTCTGGTGGTGGGTGTGCCCCTCGTCCTGTTATGATTCCGATGCCCTCAGCGCTGCGTCTCTTGGCCCATGGTGATGTGAGGGGTCTGGTGGTGGGTGTGCCCCTCGTTCTGTTATGTTCCCGATGCCCTCAGCGCTGCGTCTGTTGGCCCATGGTGATGTGAGGAGTCATGGTGGTGGGTGTGCCCCTCGTCCTGTTATGACCCCGGTGCCCTCAGCGCTGCGTCTCTTGGCCCATGGTGATGTGAGGGGTCTGGTGGTGGGTGTGCCCCTCGTCCTGTTATGTTCCTGGTGCCCTCAGCGCTGCATCTCTTGGCGCATGGTGATGTGAGGAGTCTGGTGGTGGGTGTGCCCCTCTTCCTGTTATGTTCCCGATGCCCTCAGCGCTGCGTCTCTTGGCCCATGGTGATGTGAGGGGTCTGGTGGTGGGTGTGCCCCTCGTTCTGTTATGTTCCCGATGCCCTCAGTGCTGCATCTCTTGGCGCATGGTGATGTGAGGAGTCTGGTGGTGGGTGTGCCCCTTGTCCTGTTATGTTCCCGATGCCCTCAACGCTGCGTCTGTTGGCCCATGGTGATGTGAGGGGTCTGGTGGTGGGTGTGCCCCTCTTCCTGTTATGTTCCCGATGCCCTCAGCGCTGCGTCTCTTGGCCCATGGTGATGTGAGGGGTCTGGTGGTGGGTGTGCCCCTCGTTCTGTTATGTTCCCGATGCCCTCAGCGCTGCGTCTTTTGGCCTATGGTGATGTGAGGAGTCTGGTGGTGGGTGTGCCCCTCGTCCTGTTATGATCCCGGTGCCCTCAACGCTGCGTCTGTTGGCCCATGGTGATGTGACGAGTCTGGTGGTGGGTGTACCCCTCGTCCTGTTATGACCCCGGTGCCCTCAGCGCTGCGTCTCTTGGCCCATGGTGATGTGACGAGTCTGGTGGTGGGTGTGCCCCTCGTTCTGTTATGTTCCCGATGCCCTCAGCGCTGCGTCTGTTGGCCCATGGTGATGTGAGGGGTCTGGTGGTGGGTGTGCCCCTCGTCCTGTTATGATCCCGGTGCCCTCAGCGCTGCATCTGTTGGCCCATGGTGATGTGAGGAGTCTGGTGGTGGGTGTGCCCCTCGTCCTGTTATGATTCCGATGCCCTCAGCGCTGTGTCTCTTGGCCCATGGTGATGTGACGAGTCTGGTGGTGGGTGTGCCCCTCGTCCTGTTATGATTCCGATGCCCTCAGCGCTGCGTCTCTTGGCCCATGGTGATGTGAGGGGTCTGGTGGTGGGTGTGCCCCTCGTTCTGTTATGTTCCCGATGCCCTCAGCGCTGCGTCTCTTGGCCCATGGTGATGTGACGAGTCTGGTGGTGGGTGTGCCCCTCGTCCTGTTATGTTCCCGATGCCCTCAGCGCTGCGTCTCTTGGCGCATGGTGATGTGACGAGTCTGGTGGTGGGTGTGCCCCTCTTCCTGTTATGATTCCGGTGCCCTCAACGCTGCGTCTCTTGGCCCATGGTGATGTGACGAGTCTGGTGGTGGGTGTGCCCCTCGTCCTGTTATGATTCCGATGCCCTCAGCGCTGCGTCTCTTGGCCCATGGTGATGTGAGGGGTCTGGTGGTGGGTGTGCCCCTCGTCCTGTTATGATTCCGATGCCCTCAGCGCTGCGTCTCTTGGCCCATGGTGATGTGAGGGGTCTGGTGGTGGGTGTGCCCCTCGTTCTGTTATGTTCCCGATGCCCTCAGCGCTGCGTCTGTTGGCCCATGGTGATGTGAGGAGTCATGGTGGTGGGTGTGCCCCTCGTCCTGTTATGACCCCGGTGCCCTCAGCGCTGCGTCTCTTCGCCCATGGTGATGTGAGGGGTCTGGTGGTGGGTGTGCCCCTCGTCCTGTTATGTTCCCGGTGCCCTCAGCGCTGCGTCTGTTGGCCCATGGTGATGTGACGAGTCTGGTGGTGGGTGTGCCCCTCGTCCTGTTATGATTCCGATGCCCTCAGCGCTGCGTCTCTTGGCCCATGGTGATGTGAGGGGTCTGGTGGTGGGTGTGCCCCTCGTTCTGTTATGTTCCCGATGCCCTCAGCGCTGCGTCTGTTGGCCCATGGTGATGTGAGGAGTCATGGTGGTGGGTGTGCCCCTCGTCCTGTTATGACCCCGGTGCCCTCAGCGCTGCGTCTCTTGGCCCATGGTGATGTGAGGGGTCTGGTGGTGGGTGTGCCCCTCGTCCTATTATGTTCCTGGTGCCCTCAGCGCTGCATCTCTTGGCGCATGGTGATGTGAGGAGTCTGGTGGTGGGTGTGCCCCTCTTCCTGTTATGTTCCCGATGCCCTCAGCGCTGCGTCTCTTGGCCCATGGTGATGTGAGGGGTCTGGTGGTGGGTGTGCCCCTCGTTCTGTTATGTTCCCGATGCCCTCAGTGCTGCATCTCTTGGCGCATGGTGATGTGAGGAGTCTGGTGGTGGGTGTGCCCCTCTTCCTGTTATGTTCCCGATGCCCTCAGCGCTGCGTCTCTTGGCCCATGGTGATGTGAGGGGTCTGGTGGTGGGTGTGCCCCTCGTTCTGTTATGTTCCCGATGCCCTCAGCGCTGCGTCTTTTGGCCTATGGTGATGTGAGGAGTCTGGTGGTGGGTGTGCCCCTCGTCCTGTTATGATCCCGGTGCCCTCAACGCTGCGTCTGTTGGCCCATGGTGATGTGTCGAGTCTGGTGGTGGGTGTGCCCCTCGTCCTGTTATGACCCCGGTGCCCTCAGCGCTGCGTCTGTTGGCCCATGGTGATGTGAGGAGTCTGGTGGTGGGTATGCCCCTCGTCCTGTTATGATTCCGGTGCCCTCAACGCTGCGTCTCTTGGCCCATGGTGATGTGAGGGGTCTGGTGGTGGGTGTGCCCCTCGTCCTGTTATGTTCCTGGTGCCCTCAGCGCTGCATCTCTTGGCGCATGGTGATGTGAGGAGTCTGGTGGTGGGTGTGCCCCTCGTCCTGTTATGTTCCCGATGCCCTCAGCGCTGCGTCTCTTGGCCCATGGTGATGTGAGGGGTCTGGTGGTGGGTGTGCCCCTCGTTCTGTTATGTTCCCGATGCCCTCAGTGCTGCATCTCTTGGCGCATGGTGATGTGAGGAGTCTGGTGGTGGGTGTGCCCCTCGTTCTGTTATGTTCCCGATGCCCTCAACGCTGCGTCTGTTGGCCCATGGTGATGTGAGGGGTCTGGTGGTGGGTGTGCCCCTCTTCCTGTTATGTTCCCGATGCCCTCAACGCTGCGTCTCTTGGCCCATGGTGATGTGAGGGGTCTGGTGGTGGGTGTGCCCCTTGTCCTGTTATGTTCCCGATGCCCTCAACGCTGCGTCTGTTGGCCCATGGTGATGTGAGGGGTCTGGTGGTGGGTGTGCCCCTCTTCCTGTTATGTTCCCGATGCCCTCAGCGCTGCGTCTCTTGGCCCATGGTGATGTGAGGGGTCTGGTGGTGGGTGTGCCCCTCGTTCTGTTATGTTCCCGATGCCCTCAGCGCTGCGTCTTTTGGCCTATGGTGATGTGAGGAGTCTGGTGGTGGGTGTGCCCCTCGTCCTGTTATGATCCCGGTGCCCTCAACGCTGCGTCTGTTGGCCCATGGTGATGTGACGAGTCTGGTGGTGGGTGTGCCCCTCGTCCTGTTATGACCCCGGTGCCCTCAGCGCTGCGTCTCTTGGCCCATGGTGATGTGACGAGTCTGGTGGTGGGTGTGCCCCTCGTTCTGTTATGTTCCCGATGCCCTCAGCGCTGCGTCTGTTGGCCCATGGTGATGTGAGGGGTCTGGTGGTGGGTGTGCCCCTCGTCCTGTTATGATCCCGGTGCCCTCAGCGCTGCATCTGTTGGCCCATGGTGATGTGAGGAGTCTGGTGGTGGGTGTGCCCCTCGTCCTGTTATGATTCCGATGCCCTCAGCGCTGTGTCTCTTGGCCCATGGTGATGTGACGAGTCTGGTGGTGGGTGTGCCCCTCGTCCTGTTATGATTCCGATGCCCTCAGCGCTGCGTCTCTTGGCCCATGGTGATGTGAGGGGTCTGGTGGTGGGTGTGCCCCTCGTCCTGTTATGTTCCCGATGCCCTCAGCGCTGCGTCTCTTGGCCCATGGTGATGTGAGGGGTCTGGTGGTGGGTGTGCCCCTCGTTCTGTTATGTTCCCGATGCCCTCAGCGCTGCGTCTCTTGGCCCATGGTGATGTGACGAGTCTGGTGGTGGGTGTGCCCCTCGTCCTGTTATGTTCCCGATGCCCTCAGCGCTGCGTCTCTTGGCGCATGGTGATGTGACGAGTCTGGTGGTGGGTGTGCCCCTCTTCCTGTTATGATTCCGGTGCCCTCAACGCTGCGTCTCTTGGCCCATGGTGATGTGACGAGTCTGGTGGTGGGTGTGCCCCTCGTTCTGTTATGTTCCCGATTCCCTCAGCGCTGCGTCTCTTGGCCCATGGTGATGTGAGGGGTCTGGTGGCGGGTGTGCCCCTCTTCCTGTTATGATCCCGGTGCCCTCAGCGCTGCGTCTCTTGGCCCATGGTGATGTGACGAGTCTGGTGGTGGGTGTGCCCCTCGTTCTGTTATGTTCCCGATGCCCTCAGCGCTGCGTCTGTTGGCCCATGGTGATGTGAGGGGTCTGGTGGTGGGTGTGCCCCTCGTTCTGTTATGATTCCGATGCCCTCAGCGCTGCGTCTGTTGGCCCATGGTGATGTGAGGAGTCTGGTGGTGGGTGTGCCCCTCGTCCTGTTATGTTCCCGATGCCCTCAGTGCTGCGTCTCTTGGCGCATGGTGATGTGACGAGTCTGGTGGTGGGTGTGCCCCTCGTCCTGTTATGATTCCGATGCCCTCAGCGCTGCGTCTCTTGGCCCATGGTGATGTGAGGGGTCTGGTGGTGGGTGTGCCCCTCGTCCTGTTATGTTCCCGATGCCCTCAGTGCTGCGTCTCTTGGCGCATGGTGATGTGAGGAGTCTGGTGGTGGGTGTGCCCCTCTTCCTGTTATGTTCCCGATGCCCTCAGCGCTGCGTCTCTTGGCCCATGGTGATGTGAGGGGTCTGGTGGTGGGTGTGCCCCTTGTCCTGTTATGTTCCCGATGCCCTCAGCGCTGCGTCTCTTGGCCCATGGTGATGTGAGGAGTCTGGTGGTGGGTGTGCCCCTCGTCCTGTTATGTTCCCGATGCCCTCAGCGCTGCGTCTCTTGGCCCATGGTGATGTGAGGGGTCTGGTGGTGGGTGTGCCCCTTGTCCTGTTATGACCCCGGTGCCCTCAGCGCTGCGTCTCTTGGCCCATGGTGATGTGACGAGTCTGGTGGTGGGTGTGCCCCTCGTCCTGTTATGATTCCGATGCCCTCAGCGCTGCGTCTCTTGGCCCATGGTGATGTGAGGAGTCTGGTGGTGGGTGTGCCCCTCGTCCTGTTATGTTCCCGATGCCCTCAGTGCTGCGTCTCTTGGCGCATGGTGATGTGAGGAGTCTGGTGGTGGGTGTGCCCCTCTTCCTGTTATGTTCCCGATGCCCTCAGCGCTGCGTTTCTTGGCCCATGGTGATGTGAGGGGTCTGGTGGTGGGTGTGCCCCTTGTCCTGTTATGTTCCCGATGCCCTCAGCGCTGCGTCTCTTGGCCCATGGTGATGTGAGGGGTCTGGTGGTGGGTGTGCCCCTTGTCCTGTTATGTTCCCGATGCCCTCAACGCTGCGTCTGTTGGCCCATGGTGATGTGAGGGGTCTGGTGGTGGGTGTGCCCCTCGTCCTGTTATGTTCCCGGTGCCCTCAGCGCTGCATCTCTTGGCCCATGGTGATGTGAGGAGTTATGGTGGTGGGTGTGCCCCTCGTCCTGTTATGATCCCGGTGCCCTCAGTGCTGCATCTCTTGGCCCATGGTGATGTGAGGAGTTATGGTGGTGGGTGTGCCCCTCTTCCTGTTATGTTCCCGGTGTCCTCAGCGCTGCATCTCTTGGCCCATGGTGATGTGAGGAGTTATGGTGGTGGGTGTGCCCCTCGTCCTGTTATGTTCCCGGTGTCCTCAGCGCTGCATCTCTTGGCCCATGGTGATGTGAGGAGTTATGGTGGTGGGTGTGCCCCTCTTCCTGTTATGTTCCCGGTGTCCTCAGCGCTGCATCTCTTGGCCCATGGTGATGTGAGGAGTTATGGTGGTGGGTGTGCCCCTCTTCCTGTTATGTTCCCGATGCCCTCAGCGCTGCGTCTGTTGGCCCATGGTGATGTGAGGAGTTATGGTGGTGGGTGTGCCCCTCTTCCTGTTATGTTCCCGGTGTCCTCAGCGCTGCATCTCTTGGCCCATGGTGATGTGAGGAGTTATGGTGGTGGGTGTGCCCCTCGTCCTGTTATGTTCCCGGTGTCCTCAGCGCTGCATCTCTTGGCCCATGGTGATGTGAGGAGTTATGGTGGTGGGTGTGCCCCTCTTCCTGTTATGTTCCCGATGCCCTCAGTGCTGCGTCTCTTGGCGCATGGTGATGTGAGGAGTCTGGTGGTGGGTGTGCTCCTCGTCCTGTTATGTTCCCTCAGTGCTGCGTCTGTTGGCCCATGGTGATGTGAGGAGTCATGGTGGAGGGTGTGCCCCTCGTCCTGTTATGTTCCCGATGCCCTTAACGCTGCGTCTGTTGGCCCATGGTGATGTGAGGAGTCATGATGGTGGGTGTGCCCCTCGTCCCTCTCAGTCTGTTATGTTCCCGCATGGTGATGTGGGGAGACGCCGCTGGCAGATTCCAGCTCGCTATAGAAGGGATTTGACCACTTCACATTGATGTGATCAGTCCACCATTGGAGCAGGGTGTTAGCCCCCAGGACTTGGAGTCTAGAGATGAGGGACACACTGCTAATGATTAAAGGGCCACCATCTGTCCCAGATTTCCTCAAGTTAGGCTGACTCCGTAGAAAAGCATGTCATGTGCAGGTGATGGGCCTCAGATGCTTGCACAGAATCTTGTCCATCTGTTAATGGTGTGGAGTAACCTGAAGGATGGGTGATGTCCACATCCCAGAGCCCCCTTTGTGCACACTGATCGGGAGCCCCTGGATTATGCAGTTGGGATGTGTCCTGCAGATGTAGAGCAGCTTCTTGTCTCTGGTCCTGTCCCCCATGATGGCCCAGCCCATAGTGTGGATTTCATGCAGCAACATATAAGGGTCCGGGGAGCTGTGTCCTGTCTGCCAGGTGGTAACCCCCTCATCTCCTTCCATCAGGTCATCATGCCGTCTGTACCCCCTGAATCGGAATCTGTCTCTTGTCCTCACATCGCTGAGAATCGTGTCACCAATGGCGGTGTGAATGCGGAACTTGGCGCAGAGAGGAAGTGGATCCGCCCAGACCTTCCCAGCAAGTGCACGTGGCAGCTGGGCATGTCACCGGCCGAGTCTCCGCATCACCATGTGCCCCTGTAAGTATAACATGGCAGGCGCCCCTGGGACACATCACTGCAACTAGTGCAGGGACTAAGTGATCCTCTCTGTTCCAGTAACCCCAGTCCATCCATCCTCCCGAGTGTCCTGCAGAAGATCGGTCACACTCCGCTCGTCAGGATCAACAAGATCGGAAAAAGGCATGGTCTGAAGTGTGAGCTGTGTAAGTGGCCTCCAGGTGGAGGATGTCCGGGTCTGGTTAGTGCACCTGGCTGGAGGGTCCCGTGGTTCACCGGCCTCTTTACAAGCCTTGATCTCTCATTCTCTGTTTTCTGCAGTGGCCAAGTGCGAGTTCTTTAATGCCGGAGGGAGTGTGAAGGATCGGATCAGTCTGCGAATGGTGGAGGATGCAGAGAGAGAAGGCGTTCTTAAACCAGGGGACACCATCATAGAGCCCACCTCTGGAAACACTGGTGAGCACCTTACACCCACTGCCGTCCTCTGTGCCGTCTGTGCGAAAAGGAGCGTGGCCGAGACGGCCAGCGAGATGTGAAGGTATGACCACTATTTACCACAGGAGCGCCATACCAACATCTCCCCATCAGCAGCAGGAGGTCCGTGACAAGATCCCGTGTGGTCAGGGTTATTAATCTACACCCCCCACAGTGTGACCAGGACAGGAGGTGGCGGTATTACACGTATATTACACCCCTCCACAGTGTGACCAGGACAGGAGGTGGCGGTATTACACGTATATTACACCCCTCCACAGTGTGACCAGGACAGGAGGTGGCGGTATTACACATATTACATTTGTGACGTGTACAGTGGTGTTTAGTGACCTTTCTTTGCTCTTCTGAGGCTTGGAGCTGATGTGTCCGTAGGGAAGGTCTTGGTTTTTCTGGGATAATCTGGTAATTGACTACAACACTCCTTCCGTGTGCGAGTCCAGCTGATCCTCTTCCCCTCCCGCCATCGCTCACCGTACACTATCCTATGTATGATGCCGTTCCTTCCTCCTCAGGAATCGGCCTGGCCCTGGCAGCTGCTGTGAAGGGATACCGCTGTATCATAGTGATGCCGGAGAAGATGAGTATGGAGAAAGTAAGTGTGGGTGGGGGGCTTCCTCACATTTATCTGTGTATATCGGGGTGCGGCCCCTTATCCTACAGCTGGACAGTACAGTCATGTAGACCCCATAGCTGGGGGTCCATTATCTGGGTCCTGTGTATATCGGGGTGCGGCCCCTTATCCTACAGCTGGACAGTACAGTCATGTAGTCCCCATAGCTGGGGGTCCATTATCTGAGTCCTGTGTATATCGGGGTGCGGCCCCTTATCCTACAGCTGGACAGTACAGTCATGTAGTCCCCATAGCTGGGGGTCCATTATCTGGGTCCTGTGTATATCGGGGTGCGGCCCCTTATCCTACAGCTGGACAGTACAGTCATGTAGTCCCCATAGCTGGGGGTCCATTATCTGGGTCCTGTGTATATCGGGGTGCAGCCCCTTATCCTACAGCTGGACAGTACAGTCATGTAGTCCCCATAGCTGGGGGTCCATTATCCGGGCTCGGTCCTCTCCCTTCTCGCTCATTATTTGACATATGGTAAAGATTTAACATTAGTGGTTAGGACCGTCCTGATTAGGGTCACCGTGACGTGGTGGGATGGTGGTTCTGTGTGTGTGGTATGTTTATGTTTATATTTTGGGTTTTGTCACATTTGGGGTGTGTGGTGATGGCATTGGTGGTGACAGCGTTTCTGGCCTCAGCTGATCCTGGTTCCAGTACAATAATTTCAGAACGTTTTTTTTTTTTCTCCATTTACCTTTGACATCCGCCATACATTGTACGGCACAGCGGGGGAGTGTGATTGTGCCGGCTCAGTAGCAGGGACATGATGATCGTCACGGGGTGAGCTGTACGGCACAGCGAGGGATGTGTGATTGTGCCGGCTCAGTAGCAGAGACATGATGATCGTCACGGGGTGAGCTGTACGGCACAGCGTGGGGAGTGTGATTGTGCCGGCTCAGTAGCAGGGACATGATAATCGTCACGGGGTGAGCTGTACGGCACAGCGTGGGGAGTGTGATTGTGCCGGCTCAGTAGCAGGGCCATGATAATCGGCACTGGGGTGTTGTAGAAAGGAGATAACAGATGTGGAGCTACTGCAAGGAGGAACGGGCGAAGATCGGCAACTATAGATATGCCGTGTGATAGACCCCGACGCAAGAGGACTGATTGCTGTAATACCCTGCGATTTTCGGGCAGTGAAGCTTTATGTAACATTATTTCAGTTTCTCTGTGGCTGGTACAGATTATGGGCGACACTAAAGTGTGGTTTGTTAGTTTTTTGTGAGTTTTTTTTTTTTATACCATATTTTGTCATGGTTTTACCGTGACAGACAGCAGCCAGGAGACGGCAGCTTCTGATTTCTCCTGCTCTGAAAAGAAGCACTTCACCTTCTTTTTAAACTGTGTAAATTTTCTTTTGGCAGTAAAGGGGTTAATTGGCCATGTTGAGAGCTCTGGGATCTAGGTCTCTCAGCTGAACACCATTATCCACTCCTATCCCCTTGTCGTAGCTGTTTTCGTTCTGACCAATGTCAGCTGACAGATCACCAGTGAGACCAAATTGTGGAGTTACGCCCGTCATTTTACAAGCGCACTTGGAGACAAAAAGACACCTCACACATATCCTGTGAGCAAGTCACTTTTATCTGATGTAATGCAGCAAGAGGCAATATTTTATACCATTTACAACAAATGCATTTCAATGTAAGTCATGTAGCCCCCACCATCACCCAGATACTTTATTTATCATAACCCAGAGCATGTTGTGACTGACTATTAAGAACATACATTGATAAGAAGTATGGTCTCCTTGACAAGGAGGCCATCAGACTACTGCGTCAACAGATTCTAGCAATTCTAACAATTAAAGGCAAAAGGCACTTAAAGGCAAACTATTAACCCTTCTATATCAATTTCCCCCTTTTGTAAATGGTATAACCTCTGCTACGGGGTCAGCTGATGTCCACAAAGGAGCTCCTGTCTCATGGGTCTAGTACCCACAAGGGGACTTCCAACCTGCTTCACCCATCCACCCTCAGTGTGGACACCCACCTCCCCCGTCAGCAGTGGCCATACGGGGCCTATGATACACTACAGAAGGGTCAGCCTTAGATTTTTTTTCTACACCTACATTATTCCATAGCTTAGGTAATATATATATTAGTGCTTTTACGGCTACATAAAACAATAAGCAAAGCAACAAAATTTGCATACAAGTCTGTAAAATACCAAAAATAATCCATCCCGCTAGGCCGCTAAGCCAATTGGCTGGATTTAAAAAGGAGTCTCTATATTGTATTAGTCTCATTAAGAGCCTTAAGGAACCAAGAAAATCTGAGTCCAAGTCTCATTGTATATGTGGTGTGGTGTTAATACCTTCCTTGGGTCCTGGGGTAAGGCTAAGTACAGCATAGTCCTTGCAGATACTGGGCTGTGTGCACAGATCCAACAGTCCAGCAGTTTTTGTCCTTCCGCGTCTTTTATAAGAAAAGCAAGATGTGGAATAAGTTTGTTTATCCAGTGTCTCTGTAAGGTGCAAAAACCCTACCACTGCCAGCACGGTGATTAGGAGAACCGTCATTCTGCTGGTGAAAAGATCTTTTTGCAGTGACTGGCAAGGATCCAGGTGGGCTTTCCCTCAAGTTTCCCTGAGGTGAATGTGGTCCGCTGGACTTTAGAATGGGCCGTCAAACCGTGGGTCTAGGCTTCTCACGTGTCTGTGTATGACCCATATAACATAGAAGTCTAGCACTCAACTTCAGTAACCGTAGAAATGATTTTTATTGGTAGCACAAGAAACGTTTCAGTCCCTTGGGACTTTCATCAGTCACGTGCCTATGAAGGCCAATAGGGTCAGTGGGAGTAAACTGAAAAAATGTCGCTGTATATGGCGCATAGGTAAAACGCCCTAGTAGCATAGATACAAGGCTTGAGAGCACAGGAAATGTGGTAGGGAATGATCGCCTGTCGGGTAGAACACCCGTAATGCTGAGGATGCTGGATGGGGAGGGGAAGACGAACCACCTCTAGACACGGCGTCCACCGCAAGTGTGTATGACCCAATCACCTGGATTCAGCTGATGTACGTCTGTGTATGACCACCGATCACCTGGATTCAGCTGATGTACGTCTGTGTATGACCACCAATCACCTGGATTCAGCTGATGTACGTCTGTGTATGACCACCAATCACCTGGATTCAGCTGATGTACGTCTGTGTATGACCACCGATCACCTGGATTCAGCTGATGTACGTCTGTGTATGACCACCAATCACCTGGATTCAGCTGATGTACGTCTGTGTATGACCACCAATCACCTGGATACAGCTGATGTACGTCTGTGTATGACCACCAATCACCTGGATTCAGCTGATGTACGTCTGTGTATGACCACCGATCACCTGGATTCAGCTGATGTACGTCTGTGTATGACCACCAATCACCTGGATTCAGCTGATGTACGTCTGTGTATGACCACCAATCACCTGGATTCAGCTGATGTACGTCTGTGTATGACCACCGATCACCTGGATTCAGCTGATGTACGTCTGTGTATGACCACCGATCACCTGGATTCAGCTGATGTACGTCTGTGTATGACCACCGATCACCTGGATTCAGCTGATGTACGTCTGTGTATGACCACCGATCACCTGGATTCAGCTGATGTACGTCTGTGTATGACCACCGATCACCTGGATTCAGCTGATGTACGTCTGTGTATGACCACCGATCACCTGGATTCAGCTGATGTACGTCTGTGTGTGACCACCGATCACCTGGATTCAGCTGATGTACGTCTGTGTATGACCACCGATCACCTGGATTCAGCTGATGTACGTCTGTGTATGACCACCGATCACCTGGATTCAGCTGATGTACGTCTGTGTATGACCACCAATCACCTGGATTCAGCTGATATACGTCTGCACTGGCATTAGGATCTGGAATGGATGAGAACACACGTTTATGCACCACATTAAGTCTTTTCTGTAAGGCCTGGACATGGGCGGTCATAGCACAGTGTTGCTTTTGTAGCACCTGTGGGAAGTACAGACCAGCCTCTGGCAAACTACCAAACAGGACTTCAGAAGGACACAAGCCTGTCTTTCTATTTGGAGTGTGTGTGACTGAAAAGAGTGCAAGAGACAAACACTCTACCCCGCTCTTTCCTTTGTCTGCCGTGGCCTTTGATTTTTCAGTTTAAGTGTCCCGTTTAGTCTCATCACTTTCCCACTACTTTGTGGTCTATATGGTGCATGATATGCTTGCTGTACTCCCAGGACCTGCATGACTTCCCTCATTATTTCTCCCGTGAAGTGTGTGTCCCTATCGCTGTCTATGGTTTCTAGGACACCATACCTGCAGATCAGTTCTTTCATCAGTTTGTCTGCAGTCGCTTTAGTATTTGCACATTTTACCAGATAGGCTTCCAGCCAACCAGAGAAGATATCTACACATACTAGGATATTTTTCACACACTCCTACCTTGGGTAGCTGTATGTTGCCAGTCTGCAGTCTCTGAAACGGGTAGAGAGGCCTGGGTGTCGCTTTCTTAGGGATTCCTACTGTTTTACCTGGGTTGTGCTGTGCACAGATGAGGCATGACTGTACGAGCTTTGCGGCTGCGTAACTGAAACCAGGAGCGATCCAGAAGGCATCTTGTGTTGCTTGCGCCATGATTGGGAGCAGGGATCTTGGTATATACGATTTATCCTGATTCTCCCATACTCTTTCTGAGTTCAGCTCAGCTCCCATTCTCCCAGTGTTCCTTCTCTGTTTGGGCAGCTGGAGGGATTTCAGGACATCTAGGCTCAGTGTGGCTGGAATACGCTGACTCCCCGCCACCGTCCACTGCTCCCTAGGCCGCCTTGCTGCTACTTTAGCAGCCTCGTCCGCCCTTTTGTTGCCCTCTACCTCCACAGAGTCACCGTCCGTGTGTGCTTTTACCTTGCCAACCTGGACTGATAACGTCAATGCCTCCACTAATTGTTTCACCAGCTCTGCATTTTTAATGGGCTTACCGGCTGATGTAAGAAACGTTCTGCTTCTTCAGATAGGGCAATAATCATGGGATATTCCCCATGCTCAATTGCTTCTTGAGTGAGATTGTAGGGGTCTGATGGCAAACAGTCATAGAGTGGGTGCATCATTTGTGAAGCAGACCTTGTCCAAGGCCTACAGTAGGTCACCAAACCTAGAAAAGTGCGTAGATGCTGGTGTGACCTGGGTAAAGGGAGATTTGTATTGCCTGTTTTCTGTCTTCAGTCAGGTGTCTTGTACCTTCAGCAATACAATGTCCTAAAAATGTCACCTTTTGTTTGCAATCACGTGAGACTCTGCAACCCTTTTCTGCCAAAAAAAACACAGCAAGGAAACTGTAGCTTCCTTGCAGGACGTCTGGTCCGGGCAGCAGAGCAAGAGGTCATCCACCTACTATAATAGTACAATCTGTGGATGAGGTGGTTGCCACTGCTCAAGAATCCCTGCCATCGCTGTTGAAGAGATGGTTGGGGAGTTCTTTCCCCCTTTGTGGGAGGACCGTCCAACAGTATTGTTTACCTTCCTGAGTGAAAGACAAAAGATACTGACAGTCAGAGTGCAGTGGTTCAGAGAAGAAGGCATTTGCCAAATCAATGACTGTGAAACATTTTGATGTCGCGGGGATCTTTGACAGTAAGGTTTGTGGGTTAGGGACAATTAAGGTCATACTCTCTGTAACCTCATTAATAGCCCTTAAGTCATGAACTATTCTGTAAGCACTAGGGGAACCCATGGGTCCTTTCTTTTTTTCTTACTGGGATACAAAGGGGTGTTGCCTTAACCAAGAGGAGTGGTTCCTTCTTTTAATTTATCATGACAGGGGGAATGGGCAGCCGACCCATATCAGATTTTCCCCTTGCCCAAACGGTGTCTGGTACCTAACTCTTTTCCCTGTCCTCAGACATTCTGGTGTCAGGTGATACTTTCACTACTGTTGCCATATACACCATTTCTGCAATATTACACAAGCGTTTATATAAGTCACACATTAATGTCCAAATATTATTTATACCCGTATTTGATTGGGTAGAGTATCCCTTAAAAAAAACTAAATATGATTCACAAAATATGTTACCAAAAGAAAATTATATATATATGAATATATATATAATTACGAAAGATACTAAGTCATAAAACGGGGGAGCACAATGCCATAGGCCACAGCAAAGCACAAACTTATTCTAAGAAAGTAGCAGCCCTATATAAATCCATAACTAACAGTTCCAAATACAAAAAGAAGGAATTTGAAAAATATCAATGCCAGTTGCTTGCGATAAGGTATAAGAAGTGGAAAAGATGAATAAACAGTGACTATGGTTTGAGCCAATATAATGAATGGCTAAAAAACTATATATCATATGAAGACAACCTAGAAATACATGGTAACTCTACCATCTTGTGTAAAGAAACTACTAAACTGGTAAATTAATGGAATTAAGTGTAACTATAATAGGGCATGATTTACCTGTGGTATAATGTGCACGTGGAAGACCCTGGCGTCCCTCTGCCACAAGTGTTTATATGAAAGGGGACTTGTGACTGTAATACCCTCAGGAGAGTGCTGTATAGTGCCTAGACAGCACTCAACTCTGCTGCCAGCAAATTCATAGGGGTATTAGTAACATAGTAACATAGTTAGTAAGGCCGAAAAAAGACATTTGTCCATCCAGTTCAGCCTATATTCCATCATAATAAATCCCCAGATCTACGTCCTTCTACACAACCTAATAATTGTATGATACAATATTGTTCTGCTCCAGAAAGACATCCAGGCCTCTCTTGAACCCCTCGACTGAGTTCGCCATCACCACCTCCTCAGGCAAGCAATTCCAGATTCTCACTGCCCTAACAGTAAAGAATCCTCTTCTATGTTGGTGGAAAAACCTTCTCTCCTCCAGACGCAAAGAATGCCCCCTTGTGCCCGTCACCTTCCTTGGTATAAACAGATCCTCAGCGAGATATTTGTATTGTCCCCTTATATACTTATACATGGTTATTAGATCGCCCCTCAGTCGTCTTTTTTCTAGACTAAATAATCCTAATTTCGCTAATCTATCTGGGTATTGTAGTTCTCCCATCCCCTTTATTAATTTTGTTGCCCTCCTTTGTACTCACTCTAGTTCCATTATATCCTTCCTGAGCACCGGTGCCCAAAACTGGACACAGTACTCCATGTGCGGTCTAACTAGGGATTTGTACAGAGGCAGTATAATGCTCTCATCATGTGTATCCAGACCTCTCTTAATGCACCCCATGATCCTGTTTGCCTTGGCAGCTGCTGCCTGGCACTGGCTGCTCCAGGTAAGTTTATCATTAACTAGGATCCCCAAGTCCTTCTCCCTGTCAGATTTACCCAGTGGTTTCCCGTTCAGTGTGTAATGGTGATATTGATTCCTTCTTCCCATGTGTATAACCTTACATTTATCATTGTTAAACCTCATCTGCCACCTTTCAGCCCAAGTTTCCAACTTATCCAGATCCATCTGTAGCAGAATACTATCTTCTCTTGTATTAACTGCTTTACATAGTTTTGTATCATCTGCAAATATCGATATTTTACTGTGTAAACCTTCTACCAGATCATTAATGAATATGTTGAAGAGAACAGGTCCCAATACTGACCCCTGCGGTACCCCACTGGCCACAGCGACCCAGTTAGAGACTATACCATTTATAACCACCCTCTGCTTTCTATCACTAAGCCAGTTACTAACCCATTTACACACATTTTCCCCCAGACCAAGCATTCTCATTTTGTGTACCAACCTCTTGTGCGGCACGGTATCAAACGCTTTGGAAAAATCGAGATATACCACGTCCAATGACTCACCGTGGTCCAGCCTATAGCTTACCTCTTCATAAAAACTGATTAGATTGGTTTGACTGGAGCGATTTCCCATAAACCCATGCTGATATGGAGTTAAACAGTTATTCTCATTGAGATAATCCAGAATAACATCCCTCAGAAACCCTTCAAATATTTTACCAACAATAGAGGTTAGACTTACTGGCCTATAATTTCCAGGTTCACTTTTAGAGCCCTTTTTGAATATTGGCACCACATTTGCTATGCGCCAGTCCTGCGGAACAGACCCTGTCGCTATAGAGTCACTAAAAATAAGAAATAATGGTTTATCTATTACATTACTTAGTTCTCTTAGTACTCGTGGGTGTATGCCATCCGGACCCGGAGATTTATCTATTTTAATCTTATTTAGCCGGTTTCGCACCTCTTCTTGGGTTAGATTGGTGACCCTTAATATAGGGTTTTCATTGTTTCTTGGGATTTCACCTAGCATTTCATTTTCCACCGTGAATACCGTGGAGAAGAAGGTGTTTAATATGTTAGCTTTTTCCTCGTCATCTACAACCATTCTTTCCTCACTATTTTTTATGGGGCCTACATTTTCAGTTTTTATTCTTTTACTATTGATATAGTTGAAGAACAGTTTGGGATTAGTTTTACTCTCCTTAGCAATGTGCTTCTCTGTTTCCTTTTTGGCAGCTTTAATTAGTTTTTTAGATAAAGTATTTTTCTCCCTATAGTTTTTTAGAGCTTCAATGGTGCCATCCTGCTTTAGTAGTGCAAATGCTTTCTTTTTACTGTTAATCGCCTGTCTTACTTCTTTGTTTAGCCACATTGGGTTTTTCTTATTTCTAGTCCTTTTATTCCCACAAGGTATAAACCGCTTACACTGCCTATTTAGGATGTTCTTAAACATTTCCCATTTATTATCTGTATTCTTATTTCTGAGGATATTGTCCCAGTCTACCAGATTAAGGGCATCTCTAAGCTGGTCAAACTTTGCCTTCCTAAAGTTCAGTGTTTTTGTGACTCCCTGACAAGTCCCCCTAGTGAAAGACAGGTGAAACTGTACAATATTGTGGTCGCTATTTCCTAGATGCCCGACCACCTGCAGATTTGTTATTCTGTCAGGTCTATTAGATAGTATTAGGTGTAAAAGTGCTGCTCCTCTGGTTGGATTCTGCACCAATTGTGAAAGATAATTTTTCTTGGTTATTAGCAGAAACCTGTTGCCTTTATGGGTTTCACAGGTTTCTGTTTCCCAGTTAATATCCGGGTAGTTAAAGTCCCCCATAACCAGGACCTCATTATGGGCTGCAGCTTCATCTATCTGCTTTAGAAGTAGACTTTCCATGGTTTCTGTTATATTTGGGGGTTTGTAACAGACCCCAATGAGAATTTTGTTACCATTTTTCCCTCCATGAATTTCGACCCATATGGACTCGACATCCTCATTTCCTTCGCTAATATCCTCCCTTAAAGTGGACTTTAGACAAGACTTTACATAGAGACCCCTCCTCCTCTCTGATTTTTACGATCCTTTCTAAACAGACTGTAACCCTGTAAGTTAGCTGCCCAGTCATAGCTTTCGTCTAACCATGTCTCGGTTATTCCCACTATGTCAAAGTTACCTGTAGATATTTCTGCTTCTAGTTCTTCCATCTTGTTTGTCAGGCTTCTGGCGTTTGCGAGCATGCTGTTTAGAGGATTTTATCACTAACAATAAGTTTGTAAGCACCTCTTGGCTGTCTCGTGACTCTAGTCTTTTCTTGTTTAGTCATAGGGGCCTCAGTCGCTTGTCCCCCTACCCTCACGTATTCCACAGTCTCGTCAGTAATCATGTCTGGCAGTATCAAGTCTTTGTGTACCAGTCCCAGCTGCCCCACTGTCTGTCAAGAATTCTGTCAATTTCCCTCCCAGCATTGGTATGGTGGTCATCAAGGCAGGACCGGGTCCGGAGGGGACAAGAACAGGGCACACATTTGTCGCTGGGTTGTCAGTTTCCTAGTCTGAAGGTGAAGGAGGTGGAAGATTGGTCTGTGTCCATTTTCTCCACAATTCCAGCACTTCACTGTTTCTAAGTCCTTAGGTCCCTTACTACGTCTCTACTGTTTTCCTTGTGCTCCAGCATACATGACACGTCGTCTTATTGTCCTAGTTTCTTCAACTCCTGAGCAACCTTCAGGAGGTCTTTGGATCTACATTTCTTCATTCAGGTCTGGCTGTCTGTACTGCGTCTTGTAAGCCTTTTGTCATACCGTCAATGAATGTATTTACAAATATTTTAACATCGAGTGGTTTTACTGGACTGTACCCCATGTCTGCCCATTTCAGCTGTAACCGTCCAGAGTACATCTCTACACTCTCTCCTTTTGCCACATCTGTAAAAGTCTTAATTTGCATCCTAGTACGTCACCTGCTTTTGTGCTCACCAAACTCTCTAGGTCTGCCCAGGTGCACTTATATATCCATCATATTGTCTTTGTCTGTAAAATGGGAAAGGTTTGTTCTCAGGGTCAGCCAATTATTTTAGCGTAGCTAGCTAGTCAGAGGGCTTCCAGGGATAATACTCCTGTATCTGTCTTACACTACCTGATGTGGTTGGTTCTCTGGTGGTGGGGGTGACTAGATGACTGGTTGGGGGTGACATGACATGCTGGTCTACAGCTCCTTCCCAAAAGGATTACTGTCAGCTTACTCCCAAAAGTTAATGTCCCCACTACCCACTAACCACAATCCTGTGTCAGCTTCTTATGTCACTACATGTGATCTTGTCTGGACAGGATTCAGTGTAATTCACTTAGGTTGGGTTGCAGCACAGATCATACAAGTATTTCTCCAGTCTGGGTTTGTCTGACTGCAATGTTTACAAGTCCATCTGTCTTGTCTTGGTCTCTGGTTATACAAAGGTATGACCGTAGCAGTAATGTGTCGGTCATAGTCGGACTTTTGAGCATCAAAACATTCATAATACACCTTACTTCCGTCCTGCTGCACTCTCTCAGATGCCATTTATTCACATGCTATTTTCCTCCTTTGTCTGTGCCTTTTTGAACATCCAAACATCCATCCACTCACTGGCATTTTTGCCTGTTTCAATATTGGTCTCACATCTTTCACTGCTTCCTTTTTCCAATCTGTACAGCGGTTTTTGGATCCCATTGGGGGCCCTGACTGCACACAGAATAAGTTACCCATGGCTTCAACTTATCCGCTCAGACAACTCTGCTCTAAAAATACCCTTTTTAGTGTGCCTTGCCTTAAACCAGGGTTGCAACACGTGACAAGTCAGAGCGAGTGTCAAGGTTTAGCGGGCAGGTTACACCACCTACCACCCGGTAGACCTAAAGGATTCTAGCGGGCAGGTTAAACCACCTACCACCCGGTAGATCAGCTGGCTAGCACAGCTCCATGGAACGGCAAGGTTACACCACCTATCTGTCGTAGGCTGACTGTAGCAGGTTACACCACCTACTACATCAGCCTTGCAGTTGGCTACCTCCTCTGTTGATCCTCAATTTGCTATATATACATATCAATTACTCAACTTGAAGCAGGTGAATCTTTTACCAATCTTTCAATCACTTACAAGTTTCCTCTAAAATAGGCACAATTCTTTCACTTTCAAATTCCAACTTGAACTTACGATATTTCTTTCTACTTCAATACATACAGTACTATTGCTTTAAACATAGTAACATAGTAACATAGTTAGTAAGGCCGAAAAAAGACATTTGTCCATCCAGTTCAGCCTATATTCCATCATAATAAATCCCCAGATCTACGTCCTTCTACAGAACCTAATAATTGTATGATACAATATTGTTCTGCTCCAGGAAGACATCCAGGCCTCTCTTGAACCCCTCGACTGAGTTCGCCATCACCACCTCCTCAGGCAAGCAATTCCAGATTCTCACTGCCCTAACAGTAAAGAATCCTCTTCTATGTTGGTGGAAAAACCTTCTCTCCTCCAGACGCAAAGAATGCCCCCTTGTGCCCGTCACCTTCCTTGGTATAAACAGATCCTCAGCGAGATATTTGTATTGTCCCCTTATATACTTATACATGGTTATTAGATCGCCCCTCAGTCGTCTTTTTTCTAGACTAAATAATCCTAATTTCGCTAATCTATCTGGGTATTGTAGTTCTCCCATCCCCTTTATTAATTTTGTTGCCCTCCTTTGTACTCTCTCTAGTTCCATTATATCCTTCCTGAGCACCGGTGCTCAAAACTGGACACAGTACTCCATGTGCAGTCTAACTAGGGATTTGTACAGAGGCAGTATAATGCTCTCATCATGTGTATCCAGACCTCTTTTAATGCACCCCATGATCCTGTTTGCCTTGGCAGCTGCTGCCTGGCACTGGCTGCTCCAGGTAAGTTTATCATTAACTAGGATCCCCAAGTCCTTCTCCCTGTCAGATTTACCCAGTGGTTTCCCGTTCAGTGTGTAATGGTGATATTGATTCCCTCTTCCCATGTGTATAACCTTACATTTATCATTGTTAAACCTCATCTGCCACCTTTCAGCCCAAGTTTCCAACTTATCCAGATCCATCTGTAGCAGAATACTATCTTCTCTTGTATTAACTGCTTTACATAGTTTTGTATCATCTGCAAATATCGATATTTTACTGTGTAAACCTTTTACCAGATCATTAATGAATATGTTGAAGAGAACAGGTCCCAATACTGACCCCTGCGGTACCCCACTGGTCACAGCGACCCAGTTAGAGACTATACCATTTATAACCACCCTCTGCTTTCTATCACTAAGCCAGTTACTAACCCATTTACATACATGTTCCCCCAGACCAAGCATTCTCATTTTGTGTACCAACCTCTTGTGCGGCACGGTATCAAACGCTTTGGAAAAATCGAGATATACCACGTCCAATGACTCACCGTGGTCCAGTCTATAGCTTACCTCTTCATAAAACTGATTAGATTGGTTTGACAGGAGCGATTTCTCATAAACCCATGCTGATATGGAGTTAAACAGTTATTCTCATTGAGATAATCCAGAATAACATCCCTCAGAAACCCTTCAAATATTTTACCAACAATAGAGGTTAGACTTACTGGCCTATAATTTCCAGGTTCACTTTTAGAGCCCTTTTTGAATATTGGCACCACATTTGCTATGCGCCAGTCCTGCGGAACAGACCCTGTCGCTATAGAGTCACTAAAAATAAGAAATAATGGTTTATCTATTACATTACTTAGTTCTCTTAGTACTCGTGGGTGTATGCCATCCGGACCCGGAGATTTATCTATTTTAATCTTATTTAGCCGGTTTCGCACCTCTTCTTGGGTTAGATTGGTGACCCTTAATATAGGGTTTTCATTGTTTCTTGGGATTTCACCTAGCATTTCATTTTCCACCGTGAATACCGTGGAGAAGAAGGTGTTTAATATGTTAGCTTTTTCCTCGTCATCTACAACCATTCTTTCCTCACTATTTTTTAAGGGGCCTACATTTTCAGTTTTTATTCTTTTACTATTGATATAGTTGAAGAACAGTTTGGGATTAGTTTTACTCTCCTTAGCAATGTGCTTCTCTGTTTCCTTTTTGGCAGCTTTAATTAGTTTTTTAGATAAAGTATTTTTCTCCCTATAGTTTTTTAGAGCTTCAATGGTGCCATCCTGCTTTAGTAGTGCAAATGCTTTCTTTTTACTGTTTATTGCCTGTCTTACTTCTTTATTTAGCCACATTGGGTTTTTCCTATTTCTAGTCCTTTTATTCCCACAAGGTATAAACCGCTTACACTGCCTATTTAGGATGTTCTTAAACATTTCCCATTTATTATCTGTATTCTCATTTCTGAGGATATTGTCCCAGTCTACCAGATTAAGGGCATCTCTAAGCTGTTCAAACTTTGCCTTCCTAAAGTTCAATGTTTTTGTGACTCCCTGACAAGTCCCCCTAGTGAAAGACAGGTGAAACTGCACAATATTGTGGTCGCTATTTCCTAAATGCCCGACCACCTGCAGATTTGTTATTCTGTCAGGTCTATTAGATAGTATTAGGTCTAAAAGTGCTGCTCCTCTGGTTGGATTCTGCACCAATTGTGAAAGATAATTTTTCTTGGTTATTAGCAGAAACCTGTTGCCTTTATGGGTTTCACAGGTTTCTGTTTCCCAGTTAATATCCGGGTAGTTAAAGTCCCCCATAACCAGGACCTCATTATGGGTTGCAGCTTCATCTATCTGCTTTAGAAGTAGACTTTCCATGCTTTCTGTTATATTTGGGGGTTTGTAACAGACCCCAATGAGAATTTTGTTACCATTTTTCCCTCCATGAATTTCAACCCATATGGACTCGACATCCTCATTCCCTTCGCTAATATCCTCCCTTAAAGTGGACTTTAGACAAGACTTTACATAGAGACAAACCCCTCCTCCTCTCCGATTTTTACGATCCTTTCTAAACAGACTGTAACCCTGTAAGTTGACTGCCCAGTCATAGCTTTCATCTAACCATGTCTCGGTTATTCCCACTATGTCAAAGTTACCTGTAGATATTTCTGCTTCTAGTTCTTCCATCTTGTTTGTCAGGCTTCTGGCGTTTGCGAGCATGCAGTTTAGAGGATTTTGTTTTGTTCCAATCTCCTCACTGTGGATTGTTTTAGAAATGTTCTTACCTCCCTTCAGAGTATGTTTTCCTGGGTCGTCTTTGTTCAAGTCTAATGTTTTTCTTCCCGTCCCCTCTTCTTCTAGTTTAACGCCCTCCTGATGAGTGTAGCGAGTCTTCTGGCGAATGTGTGTTTCCCAGGTTTGTTGAGGTGTAGTCCGTCTCTGGCGAGGAGTCCATCATACCAGTAATTCACACCGTGGTCCAGGAATCCGAATCCTTGTTGTCTGCACCATCGTCTTAGCCAGTTGTTTGCATCAAGGATCCTGTTCCATCTCCTGGTGCCATGCCCGTCTACTGGAAGGATAGAAGAAAAAACTACCTGTGCATCCAGTTCCTTTACTTTCTTCCCCAACTCTTCAAAGTCCTTGCAGATTGTCGGTAGGTCCTTCCTTGCCGTGTCATTGGTGCCAACATGTATCAGAAGAAATGGGTGGACGTCCTTGGAGCTGAAGAGCTTTGGTATCCTATCGGTCACATCCTTGATCATCGCACCTGGAAGGCAGCATACTTCTCTTGCAGTTATGTCCGGTCTGCAGATGGCTGCTTCTGTGCCTCTCAGTAGTGAGTCTCCCACCACCACCACTCTTCGTTGCTTCTTGGCTGTACTTTTTGCTGTCACTTGTTGCTGTGTGCCCTTTTCTTTTTTGCTTGCCAGTATTGCTTCATTCTTAGGTGTGCCATCTTCATCCTCTACAAAGATTTGATATCGGTTCTTCAGTTGTGTGGTTGGTGATTTCTCCATGGTCTTCTTGCTTCTTTTGGTCACATGCTTCCACTCATCTGCTTTTGGAGGTTCTCTGACACTTTTTTCACCTTCTGTGACCAGTAGAGATGCTTCTGTTCTGTCTAGAAAGTCTTCATTCTCTTTGATGAGTTTCAAAGTTGCTATTCTTTCTTCCAGACCCCGCACCTTTTCTTCTAAAAGGGCCACTAGTCTACACTTCTGACAGGTGAAATTGGATTCTTCTTCTGGTCGATCTGTGAACATGTAGCACATGCTGCAGCTCACCATGTAGGTTGTCACATCTGCCATGTTGCTCCTAGATCCTGCTGACTTGCTGTGTGTTTTCCTTCTTGTGTAATCTACTCAGCCAAGCTCTCTTGCAATAATGTCCTACAGGCAAGGTTTGGTGATGCTTTCCAAGCAGCTGGTCCCGGCTGTACCCAACGATCTTCTAGCTTAGGGAGACTTCGCTTCTCCCAGAAGGCACCTGGAATATGCAAATTAGCCTCCTGAAGCTTGAATCCCTGGTTTGGTGATGCTTTCGAAGCAGCTGGTCCCGGCTGTACCCAACGATCTTCTAGCTTAGGGAGACTTCGCTTCTCCCAGAAGGCACCTGGAATATGCAAATTAGCCTCCTGAAGCTTGAATCCCTGGTTTGGTGATGCTTTCGAAGCAGCTGGTCCCGGCTGTACCCAACGATCTTCTAGCTTAGGGAGACTTCGCTTCTCCCAGAAGGCACCTGGAATATGCAAATTAGCCTCCTGAAGCTTGAATCCCTGGTTTGGTGATGCTTTCGAAGCAGCTGGTCCCGGCTGTACCCAACGATCTTCTAGCTTAGGGAGACTTCGCTTCTCCCAGAAGGCACCTGGAATATGCAAATTAGCCTCCTGAAGCTTGAATCCCTGGTTTGGTGATGCTTTCGAAGCAGCTGGTCCCGGCTGTACCCAACGATCTTCTAGCTTAGGGAGACTTCGCTTCTCCCAGAAGGCACCTGGAATATGCAAATTAGCCTCCTGAAGCTTGAATCCCTGGTTTGGTGATGCTTTCGAAGCAGCTGGTCCCGGCTGTACCCAACGATCTTCTAGCTTAGGGAGACTTCGCTTCTCCCAGAAGGCACCTGGAATATGCAAATTAGCCTCCTGAAGCTTGAATCCCTGGTTTGGTGATGCTTTCGAAGCAGCTGGTCCCGGCTGTACCCAACGATCTTCTAGCTTAGGGAGACTTCGCTTCTCCCAGAAGGCACCTGGAATATGCAAATTAGCCTCCTGAAGCTTGAATCCCTGGTTTGGTGATGCTTTCGAAGCAGCTGGTCCCGGCTGTACCCAACGATCTTCTAGCTTAGGGAGACTTCGCTTCTCCCAGAAGGCACCTGGAATATGCAAATTAGCCTCCTGAAGCTTGAATCCCTGGTTCAGGGATCTCTCAGCACGTACTGAACCAAGGACAGAATATGCACAGCTCCATATTCTTCAGCGCAGCTGCATGGCCCCCCTTCCTCTGGCCCGCAGGACAGAAAGGAGAAATAACAAACAATTCGCGCAGGGGTTCGCCCCTCCCATCAGGTATAAACATAGATAAGAGCTTGTCTTACACACAGAAACAGAATGCAGCAGTTTTCAGACTTAATCTCTACAAAACATTCATCCTCTTGGAATTAAAAACAGTTTCTCTATACAGGCAGATCACTGCACAACTTGAATAAGCTGATTCTGACCGCGTCCGGCCAAAACACATATAGAAACCTATCCAATGTCAAACTATATATATATCTATATCTATCACGGGTTTCACTGAATCTCAGATGTAAATTAAATGTACATTAAAAATATCCACAACTCATTCATCCTGGACAATCAACAACAGTTAGATAAGTAAAGATAAGTAATGATACTTCTGTGATCACTCATACATACATGCTCATTCAGGGATTGTTGTTTCTTTTCCTTTCACTTTTCAGTTGATTTTTACAAGAAGAAAATCCCTTATCTCAATCACTCCACCTAATTCAGCTCAAACTGCGCTGAATAATGTCTTCTGTCACATACAGAGGACCACACCTAACGGAACCCCTCATCAATCAGGGATTTATGTTTATTCCTTATACTCATTTACTCACCTGTCATCTCATTCAGAGTTCTCATAGACATACATACATACAAGGCTCACACAGCCTGCCTATTTTGCACTTTGGAATTAACACAACTCTATATAACAAAAACTGCAGCAGTGTCCACTGACACTCTGAAAGCACTTTAAGGCCAAACAACAAAAACCACGGCCCTAATACAAAATACAGCTTCATATAATGTACTGCCAATCCAAAATGACCAAAATAACAACACTGCACAGAGTCTATCCCAGCTCTGTACTTCACACATACACTAAACAAATACACAACCAATTAGGATACTGACAAATAATACAGATAACAATTATCATCTTATAACTCTATTATTCAACTCTCATACGGACATAAACAGAAAACAAACACAAAACTCACTGGTGATGTGGATTCTTTGAACCATGTTCGCAGCCTTTTACCCAGAGGTATGGAGAGATCCAGATGAGAGATTGCAAGTGCAAAACAGGTTTGTAAGAATAAATTTCTCACCTTGCTGCAGCTGGTGTTTTGCATGTCCAATTTCTAGCTAGCCCGGCCACCTCCTCCCATATGTCTGAAGGATGAGCACTGGAGACGGGGACCCCCACCCCAATAAGCCAGTGAGTGGTGTGGTACGAAGAAGAGATGGCGGTTCTAGGCCCAGGCGTCTCTCAGGAGTACAAGGAGGAGGCTGCCCGCCGGGCACAGCGGAGACGAGAAGCAATGGAGCTTGAAAGAGGGAGTAATGCAATGTGGAATGTAAACCCAGCGATCCAGGAGCCTGTACGGATCACCCGGACAGAGTTTAAGCCATTTGATGAGGCTTCTGGAGATATGGAGGGGTTCTTCAGGGACTTTGAGCTGCAGTGTGCTCTGATGGAGGTGCCCCACTCTGGCTGGATGCGCTTGTTAGTGGGACTCCTAAACGGTAACCATTGACTCACAGCGGAATTGGGATTATAACATTGTAAAGTTCCGAGACCTCCCATGCACTACAGGGGGGTCGTTTAGGATGTATGCACAAAAGATGTCCCAGGCATGTCAGAGATGGCTGGAAGCAGAAAACGCCTTTACTGTGGAAGATATTATACAGGCGTTCCTTATAGAACAATTTCTTGCCAAGTGCCCCGCAGAATTATGGGAATGGGTCTGGGAGCGCATGTCGTGCACTGTGGATAGAGCTGCAGCCCTGGCCGATGAAGCCCTTACTATCCGACTGCAATGGAGGAGGCTTCTGGACAATGAACCACAGCCTGCTCCCGCACCCCGTCCCCCTCCGATTATATCTGCCCTTCCACCTAGTCGCAAGCCGATGACAATCAAGCCTCACAATCCTGGGCCCCAACAGTTCCGACCACGACCTGGGGGTATCACAGAGAGGAGATCTTATGGGTGTGGGCAACCTGGATATTTGCAGTCTGGCTGTCCCTCAAGCATTCGAAGGGAGCCCCACGCAGCCCCACCTCGTCCAGTACATCTTGTGCACTCCATCCCGCCTGATAAAGAGCTACCACCACCCCCACCAGAGTGGACCACCGACCACGGCACCATAGATACCCCTCCTGACGAAGCTGCGGAGGCAGCGATACGCGTGGGGTGCGCTCCCACCTTATCCTTCTCCTACCTCAGGGCCATTTTGGGGCTGTTATGTTCCCTGGCTCTATGTGGATTTAACCCTTGTGGTGCTCTGTGCCCTTTGACATTGCTGCATCTCCATATACCAGAATTGACGCAGGACAGGTTGTATCCACAGCTGTTATATAGCATGCTATCACATTCCAATCTCAGGACCATGTATTGCATGGATGTTTCATTTTTTGGTTATTAGCAGTGGATACTGACATATTGTGGTCGAGTCCTTTGCGGCCTGTATAGGCACATTTTTGCAGGAGAGCATATGTGACTAGGTGCATCTAGGGTAGGATATTACTGTTTTCCTATTGTATTATGGGATTGTCATTTATTATGGGATATGATGGGTATAGGGATTTGTACATTTGTTTTTAAATGTTTTTAACATGTTTTTTGAGGTGTTTAATAAAGGTGTTTTGCTTTATAGTACTACCGATTGTCTCTATATTTTGGGTTGTGCATACTATTTTTAGTCTACCCTTTCTCTTTTCGTTTGACCCCTCCTACAGTGCACGGACTCCAGCCTTTGTCCATCAGAAATAGAGTAATGGCATTGCCACCTGCAGGATGTCTTAATTGACGGATACAAAGTGTTAGGATTTAAAGACACAGGGGCATTCCTGACTATCTCTGACCCCCGTGTGGTTCGACCCGAGGCAATTCACCAGGGCCCAGGAATTCCCATTGTCCTGGTGGGAGGTGTCTGCAAATATATACAGTGAGCTTTGGTACGTATGGATTATGGTTTTGGAGAAAAACTGTGGATTGGAGTTATGGGAGGACTTCCTGTCAATATCCTCCTTGGAAATAACATTGGGGAGTTACAAAGTCATTTTGTGGGAGCAGAAGGTCCGTGGGCCTCTCACTCTTCTGAATGAACAATTGGAGGGTGATATCGCAGATAACGGAACGCCCATCATTCCCTACATTCTAGAGTTCAGAGACTGTCTCGCCCAGCTAGCTACCTTGGCTAATGAACATCAGCGAACGGCCCAGTCCAGTCAAAAAGCCTGGTATGACCATAAAGCCAGGACCCGGGAATTTATGGACAAGTGCTCATGATTATTGCAACCCCTGCCACTGTACAAGGAACTATAAACTATTGAGCAATGTGGACTAAAGTGAGCAGGCCAGAGGTCTGTGTAGACCTCATAGAGTGCTCACTTATTATGAGGGGGGGAGAGGTTGTGATGGTGGGATATGTTATGTGGGTATCATTTTTGTGTATATTTCTATTTTGCTTATTTTCATGGTGTTCTATTGTAGAAGGAGTTATTTGCTAATTGATGAATGGCTGTTGCTGCCATCTGATATCCGCCCCCACAGCACTGTATTGCTTGCGAATATGCTAATGACATGTTGACCTAGCTTGTTGAAACAATGAGCCCCTGAGACCTTCCCCCCTCCTGACCTGTGAATGAGGAGGGAGACTTAAAATATCAGGGAGGTGAGACACAGATCAGTCCTGCGTGGAATGATGATGTGTTCACAGTATCTCAAAGAGAAAGAAGAGTATATGGACTATGTTATCCTCTGCTGGATTGTTGGACCTGTATCCTGTTACTGAACTGCATTCGTGTACTGGAATACACATATATACATAATACACACATACACACACACACACACACACACACACACACACACACACCATAATTTTTTTTCTTTCCTTTGTGTGGTGGATCGTATGTGGACCTCTCGTATTTTTGCCTAAATAAAGGTCTTGGGATTGTTCACTCTTCGCTGGCTCTGTTGATTGTGTTGTACCGGAGAAGGACCTCGTGACACCCCTCTTCCCTGGGTGGGGGAAGGGTATAGACAGAGGGCTGACTCGGGAGATAAGGCAAGGTACGTGGGCAGCATCTTCACCATCAGAAGTAATCCGAGGTACAGGGCGTGCTAGGGCGCCCACTAGTGTTCGGGACCAGGAAGGAGCTGTCACGATATGGTATGAAATATCACATAAGTTTAGTTGCTCGTCAGCTCATGAGGTGGGCTAAACCCCCCCTTCACTAGCTGACTCTACTTGTTTCTCTCTGGGCTACGGACTGTATGCTAGAAGGGGGTTTTATTGCCCTGGGGTCGTAAATTCCAGGCTCAGAGGAAAGTCCCTCACCCCTCCCACCTTCACTAGTCAGAACTGGTAAAGTGGCTCCAAAATTCATGAAAGATCCTTTGTTTAGTTTTTGTTAGATATTAGGCAAACGATTTAAGCTAGAAATACGAAAATATATATTCGTAGTCTCACTCGGTGTAGCTACACATCTCATGAAACTCGGGCTTCTAACTCCATCTGGTAAAGAAGTAGGGATTTCTCTGGAAATATGTATCCCAGTTAGGACATATTTGATCTCATTAGAATGCTCACGTTAATCTAAGATGAATGATGAGCTTTTTAGGACGCTGACATGTTTTGTAGTGAAGTTATAGAAACTAGAGAGAATAGTTTAAAGTTTAGGCAGAATGTAGAGAGAGGAGGGTCTGGATAAGCCAGCCTTTCTGTGATGTCACAGCCTTAATGTTTTAAGTGTCTGGCAGGCTCTGAGGAGTGTCTTGCTGCTTGATTTCTTGTCCTGTCCTGGAAGAGCCCTGCTCACGTCCCAATGAGCTGGGACGTATGGGAAAAACTGCCCTAGCCTGGTTGCCTGTCATGCTTTGAACATGTAAGTGTTGCTTTTTTCTCATTTATTCCCTTTATGTTATAATTACCCATGTACATATTTGCAATTGTCTCATTTGTAACATCTTTATAAAATATTTTTGATAAAGCACTGCCTAATTAATTTCAATGGGATATACTATTATATGTTAGTTCAGTTCTCCATGCTCTAAACTTACCCTGTCTTCTGAAGGGAAATACGCTACTGTTACTGTTGTGTTGGGTTAGCTTCGGACCCGTTTAATCGAAGCTGGTGGCTGCGATATCGTGTGCAGGCTTTTGGGTTATGTTGTAGCGGCTGCGGCGTCAATAATTATTGTTCCTGCCTGAGTGGGAGTAGTTATCGCGTCGCTGCAGCGTGCCCAATAGCCAGTACATAGCAGGCAGCCTTTCTGGTGACTAATTACCCAGGGTGCAGTACCTAATCTGACCTGAGAGTAAGGGGGCGCCAGGAGCTGCAAGTGTTAAGTGGAACTGTAAGCGGGATATACATAAATCCCTGCAGTTCGTGGTATATAGAAAAGCAGTGGGATACCTAGAATAAGCCCCTGCTGTAAACTAAGAGGTCAATAGCCTTGTGTGTGGTTTTTTTTTCATCACATTGTTAGCAGTGGAGGGATAACTAAGATAAGCCCCCCTGCACATGTGATAGCCGTCTGTTGGCCTAAAGTCACCTCAATCCGTGACGTAGGGGTGACGGTCACGGTGTGAATCCTGACCCATTGGTGACAGCGGTCAGGGGAATCGTGACAATTGGTGGCAAGGCGGTGGGATATCTTAGAGCATTAGTGATTTGGTTTGAGTAATCATTCCTCTCACTAAAAACTTGCAGAAAGTTCTTGCGAGGACTCTGCGCAAATAAGTTTGGAGAACGAACTCAGTGCTTTTTAGTTGTGAGACAATTGCGTACTGGTAATTATCCCTTCCCTTTCTCTTCGTTTTTCTATCCTATCTTTTATTTGGCAACCATGGTTGTGCTGGGAGAAACCTTCTATGAGCAGCAGACCAGAGACACCCTTGTCGCCTTATGCAAGTCACAGCACATTGACTCTGCAAGCAAAAACAAAGCCCAACTGGTCGCAGATCTGGTGCAATGGGAAGCCGCACGAGACCAATCTCAGAGCTCAGAGGCCGCAGAAGCCAGCACAAGCGAACATGGTGCTGCAGCAGAGGTCCAACCACTGAATATGGGCCCTACTGGCAACCAGGGGGGCGCAGACCTCCTCCTGCAGCTGGCTCTGCATCAAGGCTCCGCAGATGACCTAGAGAGACGTCTGCAGCTGATCCAGCAATACCAGGAGCGAGCCGAGCGAGAGGCCCAGGCCCAGCGAGCCGAGCGCCAAGCCCAGCGAGAACATGAACTGGAGATGCTCCGGCAGGGGGGGATGCCCTCCACCGCCCAGAGACGTGAGCCCAGCAGCGCTCAGATACCTAAGCCCCGACCCGATCACTTCCCTGTTATGGAGAAAGACGGAGATTTGGACACTTTTCTGCGGGCCTTTGAGAAAGCCTGCAGACAGTACCGGCTGCCTACAGATGAATGGGCCCGATACCTGACACCAGGGCTGAGAGGTAAAGCTCTGGAGGCGTCTGCTGCCCTCCCTCAAGAACAAGATGGTGACTATGAGGCCATCAAGCAGGCCCTGATAGCCAAGTACCAGCTTACACCCGAGGTGTACCGTAGAAAGTTCCGGACCCTCCAACGTGGCCCACACGACAGTTACAGTGATGTGGTGCATGGACTGGGGACCCACTTTGACCAGTGGACCCAAGGACTGTCAGTGACCACCTTTGCACAGCTGCGAGACCTGATGATCAAAGACCAGTTCTTTCATCTTTGCCCAGCTGAGGTGCAACAGTTCGTGATGGACAGAGAACCCAAAGACGTGACGAAAGCAGCGCAGATTGCCAATGCCTATGAGGCCAACCGTAGATCGGAAGTGCGGAAGCCAGTCACCACCAGCTGGAGAGGGGGTAAGCCTGCAACCAACGCCAGTACCCCTGCCAGCCAACACACCAGAGGTCCTGGCCCTGTGGCCAACAACACCAGACCTACCACCGAACCTCGCACGTGTTACCACTGCAATCAGACTGGTCATATCAGTACCTACTGCCCAGCCAAGCAGAAGAACACCCAAGCCAAGGCCCCAGGGCCTAATGCAGCAGTTCTTTTGGTGGGTGGTGTGGTTGGGAGGGTGGGTGACAACGTACAGCCCGTCACTGTGGGAGGCCATGTTGCTACAGGCCTCAAAGACACCGGGGCTGAACGAACCCTCATCCGACCCGAACTGGCGGCCCCTGAAGAAATCATTCCGGGGAAAACCCTAACTGTCACTGGGATTGGGGGCATCAGCTGTCCCTTACCGATGGCCCGGGTTTTTATTGATTGGGGTGCTGGGAGCGGGGTGAAGGAAGTGGGGCTGTCTGATAATTTGCCCACTGATGTTTTGTTGGGGACTGATTTGGGGAGGATGTTTGCATACTACGTTCCTGACACCCCTCCCCAATCTACTAATGCGGGTAAAGTTAACCCTGATGATGATGATGATGATGATGATGGGAAATCGCATGTGTTACCTGACCATGCTTTATCTTGTAATGATGCATCTAATAACCATTTTTTCCCTAGGATTGATGGTGAAAATGTTGTACCTGTGCCAGCGGAACCTGATAATGATTTTTCTGTGAAGGTTAATGTGTCCATAGGTACAGGCGTGCCCAGCCACGTCGCTCTGCGGAGTGAGACGGCTGAGGAACCCCTAACAGGGGCAAGTGTGGGTGCTACAGGAAATGGGGAGATGCATGGGAACCGTGAGGAAGGTGACGCCATGAAAGTGACCAGTGCCACCGAGGAAGGTAACTGGCCCATAAGTAGCACTGCCCCTGGAGTGTTGGGGGTGGATGGGGAGGTAGAGCCCATAGCAGCGCCGGCTGATGGGTCTGTAGCAACCCCCGGGGAGACAGCCTACGTAGCTGCTGTCACCCGCAGTCAGAGTGCCCGGAACGCAGATAACTGTTTGCCTTCCGGACCCTCCTCAGTCATCATTGTGACTGAACCAGAGGTGGACCCAGAGCAGGTCCAAGAGGGTTCCCGTGGGGAAGGGACCCTGACGTCGCTTTTGGCTTCCCCTAGCCAGGAGTTTCAGGCCGCTCTGCACACAGATGCGAGCCTAGAGAGTTTGAGACAACTCGCCGGGACGCGCTTCTCCGAGACCGATAAGGAGAAGGTGTTCTGGGAACAAGGTAGGTTGTACCGGGAGACAGTACCCGGAGAATCACAAAAGGAGTGGTTGAGGGAAAGACAGCTGGTCGTCCCACAGCAATTCCGGGGTGAGTTGTTGCGGATTGCCCATGAGATCCCGCTAGCTGGACACTTGGGGATCAGCAAAACTAAGGCCCGGCTGTCTCAACACTTCTATTGGCCTAAGATGGGGACAGATGTGTCAAACTACTGCCGCTCCTGTGTCACCTGTCAAAGGGTGGGGAAAGCGGGGCCTGCTCTTAAGGCTCCCCTGATCCCTTTGCCAGTGATAGAGGAGCCTTTCCAGAGGATCGCGGTGGACATTGTGGGCCCGCTGGCCGTCCCCAGCAGCTCTGGAAAGCAATATATCCTTACTGTGGTAGACTACGCTACCCGGTACCCAGAGGCAGTAGCTCTGTTGTCAACTAGGGCAGATAAGGTGGCGGATGCCCTGTTGGCCATCTTTTCACGTGTAGGATTTCCCAGGGAAATGCTTACTGATCAAGGGACCCAATTTATGTCTCGCCTAATGGAGGCTCTCTGTAAGAGAATGCAGGTGAAGCACCTGGTATCGAGTGCGTATCACCCACAGACCAATGGCTTGTGTGAACGCTTCAATGGTACCCTCTGATGCTACGCATGCTGGTTGAGACTCAAGGGCGCGACTGGGAGCGGTACCTCCCACACCTGCTGTTCGCTTACCGAGAAGTTCCGCAGGCCTCGACGGAGTTCTCCCCCTTCGAGCTCCTGTACGGCAGGCGAGTCCGGGGACCCCTTGGGTTGGTAAGAGAATCCTGGGAAGAGGAGCCGAACCCTTCTGAAGTGTCCATAGTGGAGTATGTCATGCGCTTCCGTGACAAGATGCAGACCTTGACGCAGTTGGTGCATGACAACATGACGCAGGCTCAGGCTGATCAGAAGCACTGGTACGACCAGAACGCCCGGGAGTGGACCTACCACGTGGGTCAAAAGGTGTGGGTGCTGGTCCCCGTACCAACGGATAAGCTTCAGGCAGCCTGGGAGGGCCCGTACGTCGTCCACCAACAGCTCAACCCGGTCACTTACGTGGTCACGCTTGACCACGCTCGGGGTAGGCGAAAGGCCTTTCACGTCAACATGATGAAGGCTCATCACGAACGTGAACCTTTCGTCCTACCGGTCTGCAGCTTGCCCGAAGACGGTGAGGAAGACACCCTCCTGGACTTGCTGGCCCAAGCCAAGGCCAATGGGTCCATCGAGGATGTGGAGGTAAGCGCCTCGTTAACTGAACCCCAGCGGGTGCAGTTGCAAACCACACTGGAACCTTTCCGGGTCGTGTTCTCCAACCGACCTGGGAGGTCTGAGTTAGTCGTCCACGAGGTGGACACCGGGAATCACGCCCCACTACGGCGAACACCCTATCGAATCTCTGACCAGGTGCAGCAGATTATGCGCCAAGAGATCGATGAGATGTTACAGCTGGGGGTGATTCGACGGTCAAAGAGTTCGTGGGCCTCACCTGTAGTTCTCGTGCCAAAGAAGGACCGGACCACCCGGTTCTGCGTGGACTACAGGGGGCTCAACGCCATTACAGCCTCGGACGCGCACCCCATGCCGCGCATCGAGGAGCTGCTTGAGAAGTTAGCTGGCGCAAAATACCTGACAATAATGGATCTGAGTCGAGGATACTGGCAGATTCCCCTGAGCCCTGAGGCACAGGAGAAGTCCGCCTTTATCACACCCTTTGGACTGTACGAGTCCACGGTCATGCCCTTCGGCATGAAGAATGCCCCTGCCACTTTCCAGCGGATGGTCAACCTCCTGCTTCAGGGACTGGAGACGTACGCCGTGGCGTACTTGGATGACATTGCCATCTTCAGTTCCTCCTGGGAGGAACACCTGCAGCATCTCGAGGAGGTGCTCAGGCGAATTCACCAAGCAGGCCTGACTATCAAGCCGGGAAGGTGCCAGATGGGCATGAGTGAGGTTCACTACCTGGGAAACCGGGTAGGCGAAGGCACCATAGAGCCAGAGCAGGGCAATGGTGATGGGTTGGCCCACCAGGGTGAACCTGCTGAGGTGCGCATGGAGGAGAACCATCAGGTCCTGCCTCCCTAGCGCACACCAAAAGGGGGAGGTGTCACGATATGGTATGAAATATCATATAAGTTTAGTTGCTCGTCAGCTCATGAGGTGGGCTAAACCCCCCCTTCACTAGCTGACTCTACTTGTTTCTCTCTGGGCTACGGACTGTATGCTAGAAGGGGGTTTTATTGCCCTGGGGTCGTAAATTCCAGGCTCAGAGGAAAGTCCCTCACCCCTCCCACCTTCACTAGTCAGAACTGGTAAAGTGGCTCCAAAATTCATGAAAGATACTTTGTTTAGTTTTTGTTAGATATTAGGCAAACGATTTAAGCTAGAAATACGAAAATATATATTCGTAGTCTCACTCTGTGTAGCTACACATCTCATGAAACTCGGGCTTCTAACTCCATCTGGTACAGAAGTAGGGATTTCTCTGGAAATATGTATCCCAGTTAGGACATATTTGATCTCATTAGAATGCTCACGTTAATCTGAGATGAATGATGAGCTTTTTAGGACGCTGACATGTTTTGTAGTGAAGTTATAGAAACTAGAGAGAATAGTTTAAAGTTTAGGCAGAATGTAGAGAGAGGAGGGTCTGGATAAGCCAGCCCTTCTGTGATGTCACAGCCTTAATGTTTTAAGTGTCTGGCAGGCTCTGAGGAGTCACTTGCTGCTGGATTTCTTGTCCTGTCCTGGAAGAGCCCTGCTCACGTCCCAATGAGCTGGGACGTATGGGGAAAAACTCCACTAGCCTGGTTGCCTGTCATGCTTTGAACATGTAAGTGTTGCTTTTTTCTCATTTATTCCCTTTATGTTATAATTACCCATGTACATATTTGCAATTGTCTCATTTGTAACTTCTTTATAAAATATTTTTGATAAAGCACTGCCTAATTAATTTCAATGGGATATACTATTATATGTTAGTTCAGTTCTCCATGCTCTAAACTTACCCTGTCTTCTGAAGGGAAATACGCTACTGTTACTGTTGTGTTGGGTTAGCTTTGGACCCGTTTAATCGAAGCTGGTGGCGGCGGTACCGTGTGCAGGCTTTTGGGTTATGTTGTAGCGGCTGCGGGGTTAATAATTATTGTTCCTGCCTGAGTGGGAGTAGTTATCGCGTCGCTGCAGCGTGCCCAATAGCCAGTACATAGCAGGCAGCCTTTCTGGTGACTAATTACCCAGGGTGCAGTACCTAATCTGACCTGAGAGTAAGGGGGCGCCAGGAGCTGCAAGTGTTAAGTGGAACTGTAAGCGGGATATACATAAATCCCTGCAGTTCGTGGTATATAGAAAAGCAGTGGGATACCTAGAATAAGCCCCTGCTGTAAACTAAGAGGTCAATAGCCTTGTGTGTGGTTTTTTTTTCATCACATTGTTAGCAGTGGAGGGATAACTAAGATAAGCCCCCCTGCACATGTGATAGCCGTCTGTTGGCCTAAAGTCACCTCAATCCGTGACGTAGGGGTGACGGTCACGGTGGGAATCCTGACCCATTGGTGACAGCGGTCAGGGGAATCGTGACAGGAGCCAGCGGTTCTGGGTCACCCGACCTGTCATGACAATATTTTAGAACTTTTTGGTATGACTCTGGGTGTGGTACATGGGGCGGTATGTGCTGCTCCACGCTGTATGATGGCTCTCTGTGTGTGGTACATGGGGTGGGCATGCGCTGCTCCACGCTGTATGATGGCTGTGTGTGGTACATGGGGTGGGCATGCGCTGCTCCACGCTGTATGATGGCTCTCTGTGTGTGGTACATGGGGCGGTATGTGCTGCTCCACGCTGTATGATGGCTCTCTGTGTGTGGTACATGGGGTGGCACGCGCTGCTCCACGCTGTATGATGGCTCTCTGTGTGTGGTACATGGGGTGGGCATGCGCTGCTCCACGCTGTATGATGGCTCTCTGGGTGTGGTACATGGGGCGGCACTCGCTGCTCCATGTTGTATGATGGCTCTCTGGGTGTGGTACATATGGCGGCACGTGCTGCTCCACGCTGTATGATGGCTCTCTGGGTGTGGTACATGGGGCGGCACGCACTGCTCCACGCTGTAGGAAGGCTCTCTGGGTGTGGTACATGGGGCGGCACGTGCTGCTCCACGCTGTATGATGGCTTTCTGGGTGTGGTACATGGGGCGGCACGTGCTGCTCCACGCTGTATGAAGGCTCTCTGGGTGTGGTACATGGTGCGGCACACGTTGCTCTCTGGGTGTGGTACATGGGGTGGCACGTGCTGCTCCACGCTGTATGAAGGCTTTCTGGGTGTGGTACATGGGGCGGCACGTGCTGCTCCACGCTGTATGAAGGCTCTCTGGGTGTGGTACATGGAACGGCACGTGCTGCTCCACACTGTATGAAGGCTCTCTGGGTGTGGTACATGGGGAGGCACGCACCGCTCCACGCTGTATGATGGCTCTCTGGGTGTGGTACATGGGGAGGCACGCACTGCTCCACGCTGTATGAAGGCTCTCTGGGTGTGGTATATGGGGCACGTGCTGCTCCACGCTTTTATGTGGTCTTTTTTTACATGGCTGTGATCTTTTCTTCGCAGGTAGACGTTCTCCGTGCCCTGGGAGCAGAGATTGTCCGCACTCCCACCAGCGCCCGTTTTGATTCCCCGGAGTCACACGTTGGGGTTGCTTGGAGGCTTAAGAATGAGATCCCCAATTCTCACATCCTGGATCAGGTATTTGGACAGACAGGTTGGCTGCTGGCTGTACAGGATGGCAGGCAGAGCTAGGCTCAGCACTAATCCGGATAGATGAGCAGGCCCTACTCTGCTGGGCACTGAAGATCGGCCTTACCGCTGGGTGGAGTATGAGGCCTCTTATGGCTGTCGTTGTGTGGTACCTGGACCATTATAGCTTATGCTCCCCTCTTTGTCCTCTAGTACCGGAACGCCAGCAATCCTCTTGCTCACTATGATAGTACCGCAGAGGAAATTATCAAGCAATGTGATGGTAAGTGGGACATGGGGTGGCGGTATACAGCGTACTTTACCTGTGTTGAGGGAGGATCTGGAGTGACCCTTCATGGTTGACTCCGTGACTTTCAAATTGATCCACAGAGCATTGCCGGCAACTGAAAATGACCAGACGGAGACGTGTGTCTCTGTTTGGGAGGATCGAGCAGATCTCTGACCCCCTGTTTATTGTGTCGCACTTTTCATAATCTTAGTAAGTTATACTTGAACCAATCAACATAAGAACACGCTTATAGTTCTTAACCTATAAGAATGCAGGAACAGCCTGTACATCAAGGTCTCGTAGAACGATACACCTTCAGTCTCATGCTCTCGTTCAAACTAGAACAATCAAGGTCTCATAACAACTATGAACTTTTACCTAGTAACAGAATTTATCTCAAAACAGCAAGATGGAGTCGAAAAGCACAAAATGAAGCCTGCTTTAATTTTTCTTAGTTTAACCCTTCACACCTGCACCAAGAGTGATGGCTACAGTTATTCTGCTATGTAAAGGCTGGGCTCAGTATGAGACCTAGAAAGTCCACCCACTGTCTAGAGATCCGTTCTCTGGCTTGTGGGGTGATCGGCCTAAAACGACAGGCTCCGACAGACAGTGAGGGATCTCTGCAGACAATGTGGTGTAGAACATGTAGATCTCATGTTCTGATGATCAGGCTGCTGCAGAGCAGGTGATACAGGTGGGATAATCCATTTTGATCCCTGTCTCTACGCAGGACGAGTGGAGATGGTGGTGGTTAGCGCGGGAACTGGAGGGACAATTACTGGGCTTGCACGAAAACTGAAGGAAAAGTGTCCAAACTGCAAGGTGAGGAGGATGAATGTCACGTGTGCTGCGCTCATCTGATATGTACGACGCAAAACAACCAAAGTTTTACTGAGGCCCTCAGACTGAAAAAGGTTGTGCCCCCCATCTCATCTAGAAGGTGGAGTAACACCCGACGCTGCTCCAGATGAGAAATGCTCATACATGGTGGTGAGCCGATTCCCATATGGTCCCCACTACCTCGATGTTAATACTTCTCTTTACATGACTTGTAACGTTATGGGACCTATACAGGAGGCTTGAATAAAAGTGTCTTACTAGGTGGTCGGGGTGGATCCAGAAGGTTCAATTCTAGCTGAGCCCGAGGAGCTGAACCAAACTGAAAAGACTGGATACGAGGTGGAAGGGATCGGATATGACTTCATTCCCACTGTGCTGGACCGAACGGTAGGAGATCGTACATATCTTGTTGATGAGAGAGAGTAGATTAATAAACCAGTATCGGTGATCGTAGTGATCTGCACTGTGGAGGAGGAGCTGGAGTATTATCGGTGATCGTAGTGATCTGCACTGTGGAGGAGGAGCTGGAGTATCGGTGATCGTAGTGATTTGCACTGTGGAGGAGGAGCTGGAGTATTATCGGTGATCGTAGTGATCTGCACTGTGGAGGAGGAGCTGGAGTATCGGTGATTGTAGTGATCTGCACTGTGGAGGAGGAGCTGGAGTATTATCGGTGATCGTAGTGATCTGCACTGTGGAGGAGGAGCTGGAGTATCGGTGATCATAGTGATCTGCACTGTGGAGGAGGAGCTGGAGTATCTGTGATCATAGTGATCTGCACTGTGGAGCAGGAGCTGGAGTATCGGTGATCGTAGTGATCTGCACTGTGGAGGAGGAGCTGGGGTATCAGTGATCGTAGTGATCTGCACTGTGGAGGAGGAGCTGGGGTATCGGTGATCGTAGTGATCTGCACTGTGGAGGAGGAGCTGGAGTATTATCGGTGATCGTAGTGATCTGCACTGTGGAGGAGGAGCTGGAGTATCGGTGATCGTAGTGATCTTCAGATGTGGAGGAGGAGCTGTAGTATTGGTGATCGTAGTGATCTGCACTGTGGAGGAGGAGCTCGGGTATCGGTGATCGTAGTGATCTGCACTGTGGAGGAGGAGCTGGGGTATCAGTGATCGTAGTGATTTGCACTGTGGAGGAGGAGCTGGAGTATCGGTGATCGTAGTGATCTGCACTGTGGAGCAGGAGCTGGAGTATCGGTGATCGTAGTGATTTGCACTGTGGAGGAGGAGCTAGAGTATCGGTGATCATAGTGATCTGCACTGTGGAGCAGGAGCTGGAGTATCGGTGATCGTAGTGATCTGCACTGTGGAGCAGGAGCTGGAGTATCGGTGATCGTAGTGATCTACAGATTTGGAGCAGGAGCTGGAGTATCGGTGATCGTAGTGATTTGCACTGTGGAGGAGGAGCTGGAGTATCGGTGATCGTAGTGATCTGCACTGTGGAGCAGGAGCTGGAGTATCGGTGATCGTAGTGATCTGCACTGTGGAGCAGGAGCTGGGGTATCGGTGATCGTAGTGATCTGCACTGTGGAGGAGGAGCTAGAGTATCGGTGATCGTAGTGATTTGCACTGTGGAGGAGGAGCTGGAGTATCGGTGATCGTAGTGATCTGCACTGTGGAGCAGGAGCTGGGGTATCGGTGATCGTAGTGATCTGCACTGTGGAGGAGGAGCTGGAGTATCGGTGATCGTAGTGATCTGCACTGTGGAGCAGGAGCTGGGGTATCGGTGATCGTAGTGATCTGCACTGTGGAGGAGGAGCTAGAGTATCGGTGATCGTAGTGATTTGCACTGTGGAGGAGGAGCTGGAGTATCGGTGATCGTAGTGATCTGCACTGTGGAGCAGGAGCTGGAGTATCGGTGATCGTAGTGATCTGCACTGTGGAGCAGGAGCTGGAGTATCGGTGATCGTAGTGATCTGCACTGTGGAGGAGGAGCTAGAGTATCGGTGATCGTAGTGATCTACAGATTTGGAGCAGGAGCTGGAGTATCGGTGATCGTAGTGATTTGCACTGTGGAGGAGGAGCTAGAGTATCGGTGATCATAGTGATCTGCACTGTGGAGGAGGAGCTGGAGTATCGGTGATCGTAGTGATCTGCACTGTGGAGCAGGAGCTGGAGTATCGGTGATCGTAGTGATCTGCACTGTGGAGGAGGACCTGGAGTATCGGTGATCGTAGTGATCTGCACTGTGGAGCAGGAGCTGGAGTATCGGTGATCGTAGTGATCTACAGATTTGGAGCAGGAGCTGGAATATCGGTGATCGTAGTGATCTGCACTGTGGAGGAGGAGCTAGAGTATCGGTGATCATAGTGATCTGCAGATGTGGAGGGATAGTTGGAGATCTCTGGGCAGGACAGCGTGATCTTGTTTGTCCCGACATTCCTACTTCTGTATCTCGCAGGTGGTTGATAAATGGTACAAGTCAAACGATGAAGAGTCTTTCTCTATGGCCCGAGCACTGATCAAGGAGGAAGGACTGCTGTGTGGTGAGTTAGTGCTGGACAGTAGTGCCATGATGATGGGGTCACACTGTTGGCGAATGATCCTGTGGGTCGTCCTCTGCTTTCTCTCTGGCAGGCGGCAGTTCTGGCAGTGCCATGAGTGTTGCTGTGAATGCTGCACAAGAGCTGGAAGAAGGACAGAGATGTGTGGTGATCCTGCCGGACTCCGTGCGGAATTACATGTAAGGTTCTGCGTCCATGATGCCACCGGGCATTGCATGACATCTACTGGGGCAGATGGGAGAACCACTAACACATTTTTTTTGTTGTCAGGTCCAAGTTCCTTAGTGATAAATGGATGACTCAGAAACAGTTCCTTAAGGTGGAGGAACTGGAGGGCAGTAAACCCTGGTAAGAGTAGGCGCCATCTTTTCCCCTCCAGATATTTTGGTCTGATCTCTGGGTTAAGCGTCTGAGGACTCTAATAGTCCTTGTGTTTATGCCCCATGCTCGTCGTTTTCTGCAGCTGTTTGTTGGCTCCCAACTTATTGGACATGTTTGAGTAGATTTGATCATGTTGTCATCCAGTATGAAGTTCCTGCTCCCATTGATAAATCCACCAATGTGCATTGTAGCCTTCATGGTTGATCTAGTATCACATTTGTTGTGTACCGCACGATGCTGCCATGCACCCGACTGTCACTTCCTGCACCTATATTCCATCGTTTGTCACCCTCAGGTGGTGGAACGTCAAGGTTTCGTCCTTATCTCTTTCTGCTCCCCTGACCGTCCTCCCAACAGTCAGCTGCAACCAGACAATCCAGCTTCTCCGAGAAAAAGGTTTTGACCAAGTTCCCATTGTGTCTGAGTCCGGGTGAGTCGCTGCACAGCGTGCGCTCATAAGTCCAGCTCTGGTTGTACTGCGGGTTATGACTACTATAAATGACCGTGCATTGCTGTTGTCATTTATACCACTGTCCATGGTTCAGGCCTGTGTTATATCTTACAGGATAGTGCTTGGCATGGTGACCCTTGGGAATATGCTGTCATCGGTGTTGGCTGGGAAGGTGAAATCCTCAGATCCTGTTGCCAAAGTCATTTACAAGCAGTTTACGCAGGTACAGCGGGAGGTTGTGGGGTCACTTGCATCAGTAATTGGAGACCTGACAGATTGACGGTGCGGAGTCTTTTATGTCTGCCCACTCGGTAGTAGACGTCTGTGTCCATGACCATCTCCCCGTTCTAGGTGCACCTCATGGACAATCTGGGGAAACTCTCCCGCATCCTGGAGACGGATCACTTCGCTCTTGTAGTTCATGAGCAAATTCAGTGTAAGTTGCTGCATAGTTCCTGCCTCTTTTCTCTTTCTTACTCCATATATATTCTGCCTTTTATTCCTGTCCTACAACAAAAACTTGCTGAAAAAAACTTTTGACATATTCATGACTATTTTGGACTGCTCCTACAAAGTCTGCAATGATGACAGACTTGGGGAAAGCCTGCCCAACAAGTTCATGAGATGAAATGTTCCTCCAGTCTGTGGAGGTGTAATTCATGGAGTGTGCATCTTACTACAGCGCACCCATCAGTAACACTGGCCTACACCACGCCAGCCTGAATGAATCGGCTCTACCTTTCTAAGTTTGGGCTGTCTCTCAGCAGATCACAACGATGGCTCCTCCAGTAAGAAGCAGATGGTTTTTGGGGTAGTCACGGCTATTGATCTCCTAAACTTTGTGACGCGTGAGCGGGAACGGCGAGTCAGTGAATCCAGTGACCGGGACCCGAGTGAAAGGACCAGACATTTCAGCGCTTCCTAGATGGAAGAAGTGAGAGAATCCAGTGCTGTCTGGTGTCTCGCAGAACGAAGGAGGAAACTTTACTGCATGAAGGTCAACTTTAATGTCATGTTACATAACGATTGCTTTGTATTTTATGGAAGAAGCTCTGAACCAATAAATGATGCTGCATCAATGGTGCTCCGTGTCTCCTGTGTCTCTGGTGGCATTTGTGCTATCCTGCTCTTCTGTTCAGCGCTCCGTTCTGAAGGTTTATGGGTATTTCTGCCGTCTCCCTGTACACAGGATGGATTTGATAACCAATAATGGTCAAAGTGAGACTTGTGTTTTGTATGAATAACGCTGGTTTAAAAAAAAAAGTTATGCCCTAATCCTCATAACAGATCTCATGCATCAGAAAAATTCCCATGGTGATCTGCTGAGAAGTCACTGAGCTGCGGTGACCTCATCACTGGCTTTTTCCCACGTTGCTGAGGTCACCGAAGTTCCTTCCTGCTGGGAACGCCGCCTCACTGACCGGAGGTAACCTCGATGACGTCACGGACGCTGTGCTCGCAGCAGCACATTTATCAGTGGTTCTCAGCCGGGACGGTCCTATCTTGGCACTGTCCAGGTTTAAAACTTAATCCCCAGACGTGGATTACGGCGTGGCACAGAATGACTGAGAGGTGAGGGATATTTGTTTTTTATTTTAGATTTATTACAGCAGACGAGGGCTTCGGTTGAATTAGGCGCTGGGTGAGTATACCTGTGCTTTGTTATTTTTAAATAAGAAAGTGAAACTGTGTTTAGTCTTATTTCAAATAAAGGACTTTATTCTGGCTGTGTCTTCATTACTAATCTATAGTTACATGGTAAATAAATAGGTGTCTTATAGATGCTTCTCCATTACTAATCCGTGGGCTTGATGTCACCTGACAATACAAAGCGACATCAACCCCACAAATATGAACCCCACTTGCCACTGCTACAGGGCAAGTGGGAAGAGCCGGGCAAAGCGCCAGAATTTGCGCATCGAATAGATGTACCTTTTTCTGGGCGGCTGGGGGCTGCTATTTTTAGTCTGGGGGGCCAATATCCATGGTCCCTTACCAACCTGAGAATCCCAGCCCCCAGCTGTCTGCTTTAGCAAGGCTGGTTGTAAAAAATGAGGGGGACCCCACAACATTTTTTTTTTTTTTTAGAGCGCAGGAGGCAGATGAATGCTCTCATCAGATGGTCCTGCTGTTAGTTATTAGCGGCAGCAGTTGTAGGCTGATGGGAGTAATAACCCCATCAGCTGCCTGCTGTCAATGTTCTCACTTGAATACAACTCTCATCATTCTCCCTGCACGCTCATCGCTGGCAGAGCAGGGGAGAATGATGGTAGTAGTCTTCAGCACCCGGTGAAGTGGAACAGCGCTAACTGTACCGCAACTTCTCTGGCGCCGGGACATCTCATACTGATGACATCCCAGTGTGTCATCCTTGTGCGGGACATTTTGCGGTCCATGCTGAAGGTAAAAAAACGGACATGTCTATGTGTTGGTCACACGGACATGTGCACAGACCCATTCAAGTCTATATGTGTAAGGGTCTCCAGTACGTGTGAAAACTGTCACCATACATAGCAATGATGCGGACGTGTGAAAGAGCCCTAAAACACACAAATCAGTGGACAAGAAATGGAGAAACGGCATGACAAGTGCTTCTGACTAGCGGTGTTGGTGAGCAGTCTGAGAGACTGCGTTACAAGTGCTTGATGAGCGGTGTCGGTGAGCAATCTGAGGAGAGACGGCATGACAAGTGCTTCTGACGAGCGGTGTCGGTGAGCAATCTGAGAAGATGGCGTAACAAGTGCTTCTGATGAGCGTTGTCGGTGAGCAGTCAGAGACTGCGTTACAAGTGCTTGATGAGCGGTGTCGGTGAGCAATCTGAGGAGAGACGGCATACGTGCTTCTGATGAGCAGCGTTGGTGAGCAATCGGAGGAGAAGACTGCATGACAAGTGCTTCTGACGAGCGGTGTCGGTGAGCAGTCTGAGGACAGACGGAGTGACAAGTGCTTCTGACGAGCGGTGTCGGTGAGCAGTCTGAGGACAGACGGAGTGACAAGTGCTTCTGACGAGCGGTGTCAGTGAGCAGTCTGAGGAGAGACGGAGTGACAAGTGCTTCTGACGAGCGGTGTCGGTGAGCAGTCTGAGGAGAGACGGAGTGACAAGTGCTTCTGACGAGCGGCGTTGGTGAGCAATCGGATAAGACTGCATGACAAGTGCTTCTGACGAGCGGTGTCGGTGAGCAGTCTGATATATAGTAAAAACACAGCCAAGTCAATAGGTTTCCCAGTTCGTCCCATCAATGTTGGGGTACACGGTGGGTGTACAGTATAAGTTGACTAGATAAATTAGATTATTCATAATATATTTACATTCTTAAGATTGTTAGGGTTGCTCGCTAATGTTCTCCCTATCGTTTAGTGGTCACATCAAGTGTTTGATCCAGTAGTTCATTGTTGCACTACTATACACACTGTAAGCACATGATCCGTCGGGAACATATTTTCTACTAAACTATAACTCTGTAGAGTGTACAATTCTATATAAAGAGTAATAACCTGGCCGTCCGCCCCCATAGAGCAGAGGAGGCGTCTGTGCTGAGAGTGAAGACCGTCATGTCCGATGGCGACGACGGCTCAGAAATGAGCACAAGATAACAAGGTCCCAGGTGAGCGGATATTTCCCAATCTCACAAAATCAAAGTAACGGATCTTGGTGAGAAGTTAAAGTTTTAAGTAGATGAAAATGTCGCCCTTACCTAAGGATTAGATGACCGTAGTGCAGCCACAGTGGTGGACTAATGTCTACAACGACCTGTCCCTCAATCCTTCACACAGCAAAACAAAACTTTCAGAGCTCTGAAAACAACGGCGGTCGCATATAGGTCTAGAAAAGAGGCATTGCTCAATGCTTCATAATGGAGACCTGAAAACGACGGTGGTCACAGAGTGCACGTAAGATGTAGATGAAGTGCATGAGAACACGTTCGATCACAGCTCTTACACCTTAAAAAAAAAAAAAGGGAATCTCTCACCCAAGGTTGCAGCTCACAGGGAAGTCAAGGAGACCCTCATCATCCGGAGCGTCAAAGGAGATCATCCTCATCAGGTCTGGATGATGTAAAGGCAGGAGCATGAACCCTGCAAGGCCCAATAGGTCCGTATACAGTGGGGGGGAATAAGTATTTGATCCCTTGCTGTTTTTGTAAGTTGCCCACTGACAGACATGAACAGCCTATAATTTTAAGGGTAGGTTAATATTAACGTCGAGAGATAGAATATCACAAATAATAAAATCCAGAATATCACATTGTATAAATTATATACATTTATTTGGGTTTTTTCCTTTTGGGTCATCAGGCGAGGTCATTTGCACTCTTAGAATCAAGGCCAAGTGCCCACCCTGCTGTTACTCACAAATGGCGAGACACTGACAACCAATCACGCTGATTTAAGTCTCACCTGTGAATTAGACTAGCTGCATACATAGGAAGCATTACCTGAGGGAACACCTGCGGCTACTATGTGGTCAAACACCGACCTACCAACGTTACCTTACAGGACCTTCCACTCTCAGACAGGACCTTCCACTCTCAGACAGGACCTTCCACCCTCAGACAGGACCTTTCACCCTCAGACAGGACCTTCCTGCAGCGACGCATTAGCCGTCACATGACCCGCACCAATCACATGATGAATCACATGATCACAGCTCCAGGGATCCTGCGTATACTTCAATTAAAAAAAAAGGAGGATAAAGAACGCCTGAGGGGTGACCTCCAATAAAAGCAGGGGCCATGTGTCACACTAGAGAATTCCCGCATCAGCCATCTTCCCAGAGTCATGTGAACCGTTCACTCTCTGTCATTCATTATAGAATGTTAATTATTTGGAGAGAGGGGAAGCTTCAACTGGAGTGAAGGCCAAATCCTGGTCCAACCTCAAAAACGACACGGACCACTACAAAGGAGGCAAATCGTGCCCAGTACAAGCTGTGGCCATCGTCCATTGTCCTGCACCAGTTCACTAGTACAAGGGGCTGGCCATGTGATGTAGCATTCCCGGATGGGGGGCTTCGGCTACTTCATTCAGCCCTCATTGTAATGACTTTCCTCGTGTAATTGAGGGGGTGGAAGATTTTGGACCAGATGATTCATTTTTTTTTAAGTGTTTGATAGGTTTCAAGAGCATATTGTGCTGCAAACACCTTTATATGCTTCCCAATTTATCAGTCAGAATCCACAATCCTATTATGCTAGGTCAGATTTATGGACGCCAACTCATCTTCCTGAAATGAAAACATTTTAGGATCTGTTATGGGGCTTGTTAAAACAAAAACGAATATTCAGCCTTACTGATCCAACCGCCCTGTTCAAGCCACCCTTGTGTTTTCTGTCATTTTTCCGAGGACATGCTTATGAGATTTTGGCAGTTTAACAACAATAGTCAATACCTGCCCAGAAATGCCCCGAACATGACACTACATAAAATAAGACCCATCATTGATGAGTGGACAGAAGTTCTAAGGGCTCTACACCCCAACACAACATTGCTGAGTAAAATCCAAAGGAAGACTACACCTCAATTTATTTCATCCAAGAAGGCGAGAATTCAACAGGATACACATCAACTTTTTACATTTAGGAGGGGAAATCTAGCCAACTAACCCACCAGGATGTCCTACTTGGGACATCTGGAAAAATCGACTGGGCGCTAATAAGTCAATTTTTCCAAAAAGGCTATAACCTGTAAGTAGACAACTACTACACCAGCTTACCCCTATTTAAAAGTCCAGTTGAACTCAACATCGGGACTTGTGGGACCATTCAAATAAACCATCAGAGGTTACATGATCATTGGTCAACGAAAAGGGCAGTCAGGCTGAACGCAATGGAGAGCAGCTTGCCCTCAAGTATAAGGACAAGAAATATATTTTTACCTTCCGCTCAATCCACATAGATGCCACAAGGGCTATAGTAGAACTAAGACCCACTACTCCAAAGCTAAAACCTGTGTCCGTCATCAATTCCAACAAATACATGGGGGGTAGACTTTAACGACCAGGTTCTACAGCCATACCAAGTATCATGAAAGTCATACCTGGTAACCACAGATAATTCTTTTATGTTTATAAAAAAAAAGAGGATATTCAGATAATCAATGAAAGTATCAAAAGGTCATTGAAAGTCGTGTTTTTGTAAATGTTGGCCCTGCTCTTTCATTAGCATCTACAGCAGTCAGAAGATGAGCGACATTTTATTGCACTCATTCCAGCAGCAGAAACGAGAGAACGCCCAGAGTAGATGTCGAATATGTACCAAAGGATGAATGCGGCATGATGCCCACTATTATTGCCCATCATTACCAGCCTCAAGCCTCACTGCTTTAAGATCTTCCACACGGAACCATAAACTACATTCATTTATCCCATTTTGTAATCCAAATATACAGTGGCATGTAAAAGTTTGTGCACGCCTGGTCAAAATGACTGTTATTGTGAACAGTTTTGGAAGTTGAAAATAAAATGATCTAAATTCTAAAGTTACAAAGGACACATTTCCCTTTGTATTTTAGGCAAAAATATTTAGTCATTTTATACATTTTAAAAAGTACCAAGAGGATGCAAAAGTTTGAACCCATACGTCCTGTCTGGTCTGACTCTTTGTCATTTCGTCCACTACAGGGTCTCCCACTTAGGTCACTCAGCCCTGAGCTAACTGAGGCATCACTGCTTCTACCTGTTCCATCAGGCCACCTTCTGTTATGTCTCTGCTGGCCAGTTCTTTCATGGTCTTTATTGCCTGGAGAGCAATCCATCCATTTTTCTCTATGTCCTCTGTTAGCTTCAGCTTGAGGACTTCCAGTCTTATGCGAACCTCTTCGCCTCTCTATACCGCGAGTTGAAGGTTGTGGCAATCTGTGTGCCGTTTCCTGCAGTTCTATATTGATCTGCTCCCTCTCATGTCTTAGCTGCTCAACTTCTTTTAGGTAACCCACGCGATACCCCAGGAGCATCCGGATATTCTCAAGACTCTCCATGGATCCAACAACAAGGAATGGAACCATCCCATCTTCACCCACGACCTGGGCCTTGTCATCACCCAGAACCCTCAGTCTCTTCACACCGGATCTATTTACAATCTCCTGCATCACTCACCCAAGCCTTCCAATGACTTTTCCCACCAAATTTCTGGGTACCAGAATGTTGTCTTCCACCAAGCCGAGCTGATTTTGAGCTTCTCTCGCTAGCTGCAGACGTCGAGCGGCTTCCTCATTCTTCAACGTGATCATTTGTTTTGTGCGGAGGCATTGTAGATGCATCTCTCTCAGGACAGCCACCTGCTTCGCTGTGACTTCCCTAGTCGACAGTATGACCAGTTGATGAGTTTCAGGTGCCGAGTGCACCCTATATGCTTTGACCGCCTTTTTAAAAGCTTCATGCACCTCCTCACTGCATGTCTTCGGGTACGTCTATTACGCACTTGAAAATCGAAGTCTCACCTTCTTGGTCATATTGTTGGACCTCCTCGTCCTTAGCGTCAGCGCAGTTTCCCAAGACCTCGATGTCCTTTGGCCATCTGCGTGGCTCTTCCCTTGCTGATTTCTTCCTCCGTGGAGGCCCCTTCTTTGGTCAGCCTCTCCAGCTCACTCTCCTTCATAGCGATCAGATTGGGAGAGCGCAACAGTTTGATTTCCCGGTCATCCGTGGATTTCTGGAGCTGTTGATTAGTCTCCTTTATCTTGAGCTCTCGGAGAACTTTATCTTGCACCTCTACCAAACAGCGACGCTCATCCTCTCTCTGGAGAAGCTCCTGCTGATTCTTCTCTTGGGCCTCTCTGAGCACCGCCATATCTTTCAGTACGGCCTTATTCATGGTTTGACATGCTGACAGGTGACCTCTGAGCTCAGAGACTTCCTTCTCCAGCTCATCCACTCTGTGCTCAATCACCTCTCTCAGGACACTTTCTCGCTCGACTATTTCTTTAAGCAGCTCTATATCATGGTCCTGCTCTCTTTTGGCCAGCACATGTCACACCATCACTTCTTTAATTAGATTTTCAGATGGGGTCTCTTGCCAACCCACACTCTGCCTCTTCAGAGTTCCACATGTTTCTGCATCCGCCTCAATGGTCTCTCCTGGGCTCTCTGTTTACTCCTAGGTACCTCTTGACTCTTGGTAACTTCATAGTTCTCCATCTCTTCAGCATCAGGTACTTCATCATACTGAGCCACCTCACTCTTTCCGGGCATTGCAGATGTGGGTCTACTACAGGTCTGTTCTAACCCCAGCCCCTCACTAACTACCTCAGTGCTAGGGTTTGTCAGAGATAAAGTGACCTCCTCATGAAAGCTAATAATGTGATCTGCACCGGACCCTGTCTCTTACTCATCCTTCTTCTGAAAGAGTGTAGCCTGTCCCGCCTTTCCGCGGCCCCCGCGACGAGATGAAGATTTGTCACTTTTACTCGGCTTTCCTTTATTGCACTCTTTTCCCCTTGCGTTCGAGTCACAGTCTGAATAGGAGTCACCCCCTCACCCTGTCATCCTGGAACAGCAATTCCCCACTTAAACAGGTATCAGACCCACACTTTCTTCCGGTCACCCGTAACTCTGGACTATTGACCTTAGGTGGCGCTACCTCCTCCTCTTTATGCATCCCATTAACAGGAATCCCCACAGCCTGCTGCTGTAGTGGGGCTTCAATACGACCGCTCCGTCGCTCCTCTGAGCAACCCCACACTTCATCAACTTCCCATACGTCTTCAAAGATCACAAAGTCCCGGCCCCTCTCAAAGGGGTAGAACAAGTTTGGTGTTATACCGCCATCTTGGCACTCAACACTTTTGGACATATCAATGGTCACTCTGTCTACAGTATAGTCAACAGTGACCCCATGGATGCAGCGAACATTGACCTTTTTCTCGGTTAGACAGAAGACGAGAGGAGTTCCTGTCAGTCACCTGACTCTGAGTCCAGCAGTCCAGATACTTCTTCACGGTGTAACATAACAGTACAAGAACAAGTTACATGGCACTCTATAAATTTGTGAGTAGAGGTGCTCAAGTAGGGTTTGCAGCCCCTTAACCCCTTAATCCCATATGACGTACTATCCCGTCGAGGTGGGGTGGGCTTTAATTCCCACCGACTGGATAGTACGTCATACGCGATCGGCCGCGTTCACGGGGGGGAGCGCGGCCGATCGCGGCCGGGTGTCAGCTGCCTATCGCAGCTGACATCCGGCACTATGTGCCAGGAATGGTCACGGACCGCTCCCGGCACATCGCGATCAAACATGATCGCGGTGTGCCGGCGGTACAGGGAAGCATCGCGCAGGGAGGGGGCTCCCTACGTGCTTCCCTGAGACGATCGGTTCAAGGTGATGTGCTCACCTTGTACCGAGCGTCTTCTCCCTGCAGACCCCGGATCCAAAATGGCCACGGGGCTGCATCCGGGTCAGGAGCAGGCTGCAGCTGAAGCTCTGTAAGCCTGCAGCGATGAATGAGATCGCCGATCTTAGAGTGCTGTGCAAATTGTAAGATCGGCGATCTGTGATGTCCCCCCCGGGACAAAGTAAAAAAGTAAAAAAAAAAATTTCCACATGTGTAAAAAAAAATATATAAAAAAATAACAAATAAATAAATAAAAAAAAAATATTATTCCCATAAATACATTTCTTTATCTAAAAAAAAAAAACCAATAAAAGTACACATATTTAGTATCGCCACGTCCGTAACGACCCAACCTATAAAACTGTCCCACTAGTTAACCCCTTCCGTGAACACCGTAAGAAAAAAAAGCCAAAAAATAACGCTTTATTATCATACCGCCGAACAAAAAGTGGAATAACACGCGATCAAAAAGATAGATATAAATAACCATGGTACCGCTGAAAACGTCATCTTGTCCCGCAAAAAACGAGCCACCACAAAGCATAATAAGCAAAAAAATAAAAAAGTTATAGTCCTGAGAATAAAGCGATGCCAAAATAATTATTTTTTCTATAAAATAGCTTTTATCGTATAAAAGCGCCAAAACATAAAAAAAATGATATAAATGAGGTGTCGCTGTAATCGTACTGACCCGACGAATAAAACTGCTTTATCAATTTTACAAAACGCGGAACGGTATAAACGCCTCCCCCAAAAGAAATTCATGAATAGCTGGTTTTTGGTCATTCTGCCTCACAAAAATCGGAATAAAAAGTGATCAAAAAATGTCACGTGTCCAAAAATGTTACCAATAAAAATGTCAACTCGTCCCGCAAAAAACAAGACCTCAGATGACTCTGTGGACCAAAATATGGAAAAATTATAGGTCTCAAAATGTGGAGACGCAAAAACTTTTTTGCTATAAAAAAAAGCGTCTTTTAGTGTGTGACAGCTGCCAATCATAAAAATCCGATATAAAAAACGCTATAAAAGTAAATCAAACCCCCCTTCATCACCCCCTTAGTTAGGGAAAAATAATAAAATAAAAAAAATGTATTTATTTCCATTTTCCCATCAGGGGTTGGGGCTAGGGGTAGGGTTTGGGTTAGGGTTGGAGCTAAAGTTAGGGTTAGGGTTGGGGCTAAAGTTACAGTTAGGGTTTAGATTACATTTACAGTTGAGAATAGGGTTGGGATTAGGGTTAGGGATGTGTCAGGGTTAGAGGTGTGGTTAGGGTTACTGTTGGGATTAGGGTTAGGGGTGTGTTTGGATTAGGGTTTCAGTTATAATTGGGGGGTTTCCACTGTTTAGACACATCAGGGGCTCTCCAAACGCGACATGGCGTCCGATCTCAATTCCAGCCAATTCTGCGTTGAAAAAGTAAAACAGTTCTCCTTCCCTTCCGAGCTCTCCGGTGCGCCCAAACAGGGGTTTACCCCAACATATGGGGTATCAGCGTACTCAGGACAAATTGGACAACAACTTTTGGGGTCCAAGTTCTCTTGATATCCTTGGGAAAATAAAAATGTGGGGGGCTAAAAATCATTTTTGTGGGAAAAATAAGATTTTTTTATTTTCGCGGCTCTGCGTTGTAAACTGCAGTGAAACACTTGGGGGTTCAAAGTTCTCACAACACATCTAGATAAGTTCCTTGGGAGGTCTAGTTTCCAATATGGGGTCACTTGTGGGGGGTTTGTACTGTTTGGGTACATCAGGGGCTCTGCAAATGCAACGTGACGCCTGCAGACCAATCCATCTAAGTCTGTATTCCAAATGGCGCTCCTTCCCTTCCGAGCTCTGCCATGCGCCCAAACAGTGGTTCCCCCCCCCCCCCCCACATATAGGGTATCAGCGTACTCAGGACAAATTGGACAACAACTTTTGGGGTCCAATTTATCCTGTTACCCTTGTGAAAATACAAAACTGGGGGCTAAAATATCATTTTTGTGAAGAAAAAAAAAAAGAATTTTTATTTTCACGGCTCTGCGTTATAAACTGTAGTGAAACACTTGGGGGCTCAAAGCTCTCAAAACCCATCTAGATAAGTTCCTTAGGGGGTCTACTTTCCAAAATGGTGTCACTTGTGGGTGGTTTCAATGTTTAGGCACATCAAGGGCTCTCCAAACGCAACATGGCGTCCCATCTCAATTCCAGTCAATTTTGCGTTGAAAAGTCAAATGGCGCTCCTTCCCTTCCGAGCTCTCCCATGCACCCAAACAGTGGTTTATCCCTCACATATGGGGTATCAGCGTACTCAGGACAAATTGTACAACAACTTTTGTGGTCTAATTTCTTCTCTTACCCTTGGGAAAATAAAAAATTGGGGGCCAAAAGATCATTTTTGTGAAAAAATATGATTTTTTATTTTTACGGCTGTGCATTATAAATTTCTATGAAGCACTTGTTGGGTCAAAGTGCTCACCACACATCTAGATAAGTTCCTCAAGGGGTCTACTTTCCAAAATGGTGTCACTTGTGGGGGGTTTCAATGTTTAGGCACATCAGGGGCTCTCCAAATGCAACATGGCGTCCCATCTCAATTTCAGTCAATTTTGCATTGAAAAGTCAAATGGCGCTCCTTCCTTCCGAGCTCTGCCATGCGCCCAAACAGTGGTTTACCCCCACATATGGGGTATCAGTGTACTCAGGACAAATTGTACAACAATTTTTGGGGTCCATTTTCTCCTGTTACCCTTGGTATAATAAAACAAATTGGAGCTGAAATAAATTTTGTGTGAAAAAAAGTTAAATGTTCATTTTTATTTAAACATTCCAAAAATTCCTGTAAAACACCTGAAGGGTTAATAAACTTCTTGAATGTGGTTTTGAGCAGCTTGAGGGGTGCAGTTTTTAGAATGGTGTCACACTTGGGTATTTTCTATCATATAGACCCCTCAAAATGACTTCAAATGTGATGTGGTCCCTAAAAAAAAAAAAATGGTGTTGTAAAAATGAGAAATTGCTGGTCAACTTTTAACCCTTATAACTCCCTAATAAAAAAAAAATTTTGGTTCCAAAATTATGCTGATGTAAAGTAGACATGTGGGAAATGTTACTTATTAAGTATTTTGCATGACATATCTCTGTGATTTAAGGGTATAAAAATTAAAAGTTGGAAAATTTCCGTTTTTTTCTCAAATAAACGCAAGTTATATCGAATAAATTTTACCATTAACATGAAGTACAATACGTCACGAGAAAACAATGTCAGAATCGCCAAGATCCGTTGAAGCGTTCCAGAGTTATAACCTCATAAAGGGACAGTGCTCAGAATTGTAAAAATTGGCCCGGTCCATAACGTGCAAACAACCCTCGGGGCTTAAGGGGTTAAATCAAATGAATCAAAAAGCTCGGCACTCAAAATTGCTTGTAGAAAATAGTCATTTATTTTACATCTGGACAAACAGATCAGCGGTAGCTCGTTTCTTGCTAAACGTTTTCGGTCCTTTGTGGACCTTCCTCAGAGCAAGTTTATCTGGAGCCTAGGATCTGGACTTATAAGCAGATGTATGAGTATATTTGGCAATATATGTGGAGGCAAATTTCAGAGGCAGTGATGGAGACTGGTGACGGTGAGCAGAATAAGCTGCTTGGGCATGCTGTGTGTCCACACTGTGTGCGTTCTGTTGCCTGGAGCGCTGGTGGCGTGCCGAGACACTGAGGGAGGCGCGCCACCGGCGCTCCAGATAAACTTGCTCTGAGGAAGGTCCACAAAGGACCGAAAACATTTAGCAAGAAACGAGCTACCGCTGATCTGTTTGTCCAGATGTAAAATAAATGACTTTATTTTCTACAAGCAATTTTGAGTGCCGAGCTTTTTGATACATTTAACATAACCGTACACACCTGCAGTCTGTCATCAAACGGGAAGTCTATGCCGCACTCGGAATACGCAAAACACAAACACTGCTATTCCCCAGACATGTCTACTGAGGTAACCAGTGCCGCCCCTTTTGAAAGCTCCACCCCTTTTCGGGCCACTATCCCCTTTTGGGCCTTTGCCCATTTTTAGGCCACCACCCCTTGAAGGCACAGCGCCGAAACGCGCGTAGGGGCTGTGGCACCATCTCCTGAGCTCTGGTAAGACCTTGCTACTTAGCTATATTACGCCTAAACATAGACGTGTGCCTCCCTGCGGTTTATTAGATCTTTGTATATGACAACTCTGACATGCTATTTTGGCTTAAGACTATGGCTTTCAGCTGAATATATTTGGTGGGTTGTAGTGATTACTATAGCAGGAGCTCCGTCCCATATGGAAATATAATGTACTACTATGGTTCACTAGGCCTTGCCGGACTTGTTGCTCAGTAGTGGTGCCACTTACGTTTCTTTTTGGCTCATTCACCTATGGGTACTATTTTTTAGATACATGTTTGTTTGTTTTTATTCTAATAAAGATTGTTATACGTGGTTCATAATACGCTTCAGTCTCTATATGATTCTATCTATTTTTGCGTAGAACGGGGGCGTACTAAGGATTGGTTTGGAGGTCGCGTTATAATACAACTAATTACTATTGAACGATTCTTTCCAATCGTGGGATTACTGTTTGATTTGTATACATATATACTCTGTGCCTGCTGTATGCATATCTCTATACTCTTTGCCTGCTGTATACATATATACTCTGTGCCTGCTGTATACATCTCTATACTCTGTGCCTGCTTGTATACATATATACTCTGCGCCTGCTGCATGCATATCTCTATAACTCTGTGCCTGCTGTATACATATATATACTCTGTGCCTGCTGTATACATGTATATACTTTGTGCCTGTTGTATACATATACACTCTGTGCCTGCTGTATACATATCTTTATATTCTATGCCTGCTGTATACATATATATACTTTGTGCCTGCTGTATACATATATATACTTTGTGCCTGCTGTATACATATATATACTCTGTGCCTGTTGTATGCATATATATACTCTGTGCCTGTTGTGTATATATATACACAAAAAGAATTGCATGGACGGGATCAAAATCAAACAAAATAATTGTATTAAGCAAACCACATATAAAATTAATTCCTAACAATCTATGGGATACTCTGATGAATGACAACTATACTGGAGCCAAATATAAATTTCACCGCACTCTCAAAGGGAATATAATGCCAAATTTTTAACAAATTTATTAAATGTGTTCAGGGAGCATAACAACTGTTATGCTCCCTGAACACATTTAATAAATTTGTTAAAAATTTGGCATTATATTCCCTTTGAGAGTGCGGTGAAATTTATATTTGGCTATTTACGGGACCATTCGGTCCGTTGCACCTGCACCCCAATTCTCTGACAGAGTGCACGCTATATCTATCACTAAACTACACTGGAGCCACAGGTCGGAGGCTACAAACATGCATATAATAGTACTGATGCCCCTAATAAATAATAACGTGCATAGTGAGTTCATAAAAAATAGAACTTAGTACACTAAGCTGGTAAAGAGCATCCAGCAACAACACAGAGGAAAATATAAGGGGAATTACAACCACTCATGCAGCATATTTACCTCAGACCTGCGGCGCCACCACCTCTACGCGCGTTTCGGCGTGCGTGCCTTCTTCCGGGGGAGTGGTGTCGTCAGGTCTTTTTGCAGTATAAATAACAAAAGCCACTCAATCGGATTGTGTCATTAAAATTACATTTAGTATTAGCCCTATATCGGCGCATGCCCAGTTAAGATGTGAGGCGTCCGCATCACCGAGTGCGTCATCGTCATATGATCGGACAAGGAGACCGCCCACAATCACGTGTGCAGGTCCTTGCCCGCACCAAGAGGTGAGTGTGATAAAGACGCCGTCAGTGATGCTAAGCAACCCGTTAACAACGGGCATGCGCACTGGCCAAATGGAAGATAAAAAGGACAATCTATTAAATAACATGAACGGCAGAACCACTACATATATAGAAGTGCATCAGTGCATGAAATATTATACAACAAATACTAGTATGTCTTGAACATTAAAATATATAGACATTAATTATATAAAAATCTACTAATGCAGAGTAATCATGATTATGTGAAAATATAAAGTGCTAACAGTGCTAAGGTGCAGTATATTAATAACTAAAGCTGATAATATATAAACATTTTTAAATATACAAAAAACTACTAATGCGCAATAACCATGATTGTATGCAAATATACTAATCACTATCTACTATCACTAACTCACCCTTCCCCCTGTCTGACCACAACCTACTGTCATTCTCTTCCCTCTCCTCTCCTAGCGCGCAACCTCCACTCCACAAACTCACTCTTTTACAGTAAAAAGAAAGCATTTGCACTACTAAAGCAGGATGGCACCATTGAAGCTCTAAAAAACTATAGGGAGAAAAATACTTTATCTAAAAAACTAATTAAAGCTGCCAAAAAGGAAACAGAGAAGCACATTGCTAAGGAGAGTAAAACTAATCCCAAACTGTTCTTCAACTATATCAATAGTAAAAGAATAAAAACTGAAAATGTAGGCCCCTTAAAAAATAGTGAGGAAAGAATGGTTGTAGATGACGAGGAAAAAGCTAACATATTAAACACCTTCTTCTCCACGGTATTCACGGTGGAAAATGAAATGCTAGGTGAAATCCCAAGAAACAATGAAAACCCTATATTAAGGGTCACCAATCTAACCCAAGAAGAGGTGCGAAACCGGCTAAATAAGATTAAAATAGATAAATCTCCGGGTCCGGATGGCATACACCCACGAGTACTAAGAGAACTAAGTAATGTAATAGATAAACCATTATTTCTTATTTTTAGTGACTCTATAGCGACAGGGTCTGTTCCGCAGGACTGGCGCATAGCAAATGTGGTGCCAATATTCAAAAAGGGCTCTAAAAGTGAACCTGGAAATTATAGGCCAGTAAGTAACATAGTAACATAGTAACATAGTTAGTAAGGCCGAAAAAAGACATTTGTCCATCCAGTTCAGCCTATATTCCATCATAATAAATACCCAGATCTACGTCTAAGTCTAACCTCTATTGTTGGTAAAATATTTGAAGGGTTTCTGAGGGATGTTATTCTGGATTATCTCAATGAGAATAACTGTTTAACTCCATATCAGCATGGGTTTATGAGAAATCGCTCCTGTCAAACCAATCTAATCAGTTTTTATGAAGAGGTAAGCTATAGGCTGGACCACGGTGAGTCATTGGACGTGGTATATCTCGATTTTTCCAAAGCGTTTGATACCGTGCCGCACAAGAGGTTGGTACACAAAATGAGAATGCTTGGTCTGGGGGAAAATGTGTGTAAATGGGTTAGTAACTGGCTTAGTGATAGAAAGCAGAGGGTGGTTATAAATGGTATAGTCTCTAACTGGGTCGCTGTGACCAGTGGGGTACCGCAGGGGTCAGTATTGGGACCTGTTCTCTTCAACATATTCATTAATGATCTGGTAGAAGGTTTACACAGTAAAATATCGATATTTGCAGATGATACAAAACTATGTAAAGCAGTTAATACAAGAGAAGATAGTATTCTGCTACAGATGGATCTGGATAAGTTGGAAACTTGGGCTGAAAGGTGGCAGAAGAGGTTTAACAATGATAAATGTAAGGTTATACACATGGGAAGAGGGAATCAATATCACCATTACACACTGAACGGGAAACCACTGGGTAAATCTGACAGGGAGAAGGACTTGGGGATCCTAGTTAATGATAAACTTACCTGGAGCAGCCAGTGCCAGGCAGCAGCTGCCAAGGCAAACAGGATCATGGGGTGCATTAAAAGAGGTCTGGATACACATGATGAGAGCATTATACTGCCTCTGTACAAATCCCTAGTTAGACCGCACATGGAGTACTGTGTCCAGTTTTGGGCACCGGTGCTCAGGAAGGATATAATGGAACTAGAGAGAGTACAAAGGAGGGCAACAAAATTAATAAAGGGGATGGGAGAACTACAATACCCAGATAGATTAGCGAAATTAGGATTATTTAGTCTAGAAAAAAGACGACTGAGGGGCGATCTAATAACCATGTATAAGTATATAAGGGGACAATACAAATATCTCGCTGAGGATCTGTTTATACCAAGGAAGGTGACGGGCACAAGGGGGCATTCTTTGCGTCTGGAGGAGAGAAGGTTTTTCCACCAACATAGAAGAGGATTCTTTACTGTTAGGGCAGTGAGAATCTGGAATTGCTTGCCTGAGGAGGTGGTGATGGCGAACTCAGTCGAGGGGTTCAAGAGAGGCCTGGATGTCTTCCTGGAGCAGAACAATATTGTATCATACAATTATTAGGTTCTGTAGAAGGACGTAGATCTGGGTATTTATTATGATGGAATATAGGCTGAACTGGATGGACAAATGTCTTTTTTCGGCCTTACTAACTATGTTACTATGTTACTATGTTACCACAGGTATTACACGTATGCCTTGGCTCCTTGTGCCACAATATGGATTATATTGACAAATATGTTACTTGAGGCTTATGGGTCTAGTCACTAGACCCATAAGCCTCAAGTAACATATTTGTCAATATAATACTCTGTGCCTGCTGTATACATATATACTCTGTGCTTACTGCATACATATCTCTATACTCTGTGCCTGCTGTATACATCTCTATACTCTGTGCCTGCTGTATACATCTCTATACTTTGTGCCTGCTGTATACATTATATATACTCTGTGCCTGCTGTATACATATCTCTATACTCTGTGCCTGCTGTATACATATATACTCTGTGCTTCCTGTATACATAGCTCTATACTCTGTGCCTGCTGTATACATCTCTATACTCTGTGCCTGCTGTATACATTATACAGTGGGGCAAAAAAGTATTTAGTCAGTCAGCAATAGTGCAAGTTCCACCACTTAAAAAGATGAGAGGCGTCTGTAATTTACATCATAGGTAGACCTCAACTATGGGAGACAAACTGAGAAAAAAAAATCCAAAAAATCACATTGTCTGTTTTTTTAACATTTTTTTTGCATATTATGGTGGAAAATAAGTATTTGGTCAGAAACAAACAATCAAGATTTCTGGCTCTCACAGACCTGTAACTTCTTCTTTAAGAGTCTCCTCTTTCCTCCACTCATTACCTGTAGTAATGGCACCTGTTTAAACTTGTTATCAGTATAAAAAGACACCTGTGCACACCCTCAAACAGTCTGACTCCAAACTCCACTATGGTGAAGACCAAATAGCTGTCAAAGGACACCAGAAACAAAATTGTAGCCCTGCACCAGGCTGGGAAGACTGAATCTGCAATAGCCAACCAGCTTGGAGTGAAGAAATCAACAGTGGGAGCAATAATTAGAAAATGGAAGACATACAAGACCACTGATAATCTCCCTCGATCTGGGGCTCCACGCAAAATCCCACCCCGTGGGGTCAGAATGATCACAAGAACGGTGAGCAAAAATCCCAGAACCACGCGGCGGGACCTAGTGAATGAACTGCAGAGAGCTGGGACCAATGTAACAAGGCCTACCATAAGTAACACACTACGCCACCATGGACTCAGATCCTGCAGTGCCAGACGTGTCCCACTGCTTAAGCCAGTACATGTCCGGGCCCGTCTGAAGTTTGCTAGAGAGCATTTGGATGATCCAGAGGAGTTTTGGGAGAATGTCCTATGGTCTGATGAAACCAAACTGGAACTGTTTGGTAGAAACACAACTTGTCGTGTTTGGAGGAAAAAGAATATTGAGTTGCATCCGTCAAACACTATACCTACTGTAAAGCATGGTGGTGGAAACATCATGCTTTGGGGCTGTTTCTCTGCAAAAGGGCCAGGACGACTGATCCGGGTACATGAAAGAATGAATGGGGCCATGTATTGTGAGATTTTGAGTGCAAACCTCATTCCATCAGCAAGGGCATTGAAGATGAAACGTGGCTGGGTCTTTCAACATGACAATGATCCAAAGCACACCGCCAGGGCAACGAAGGAGTGGCTTCGTAAGAAGCATTTCAAGGTCCTGGAGTGGCCTAGCCAGTCTCCAGATCTCAACCCTATAGAAAACCTTTGGAGGGAGTTGAAAGTCCGTGTTGCCAAGCGAAAAGCCAAAAACATCACTGCTCTAGAGGAGATCTGCATGGAGGAATGGGCCAACATACCAACAACAGTGTGTGGCAACCTTGTGAAGACTTACAGAAAACGTTTGACCTCTGTCATTGCCAACAAAGGATATATTACAAAGTATTGAGATGAAATTTTGTTTCTGACCAAATACTTATTTTCCACCATAATATGCAAATAAAATGTTAAAAAAACAGACAATGTGATTTTCTGGATTTTTTTTTCTCAGTTTGTCTCCCATAGTTGAGGTCTACCTATGATGTAAATTACAGACGCCTCTCATCTTTTTAAGTGGTGGAACTTGCACTATTGCTGACTGACTAAATACTTTTTTGCCCCACTGTATATACTCTGTGCCTGCTGTATACATATATATACTCTGTGCCTGCTGTATACATATATATATACTCTGTGCCTGCTGTATACATATATATATACTCTGTGCCTGCTGTATACATATATATACTTTGTGCCTGCTGTATACATATCTCTATACTCTGTGGCTGATGTATACATATTGTGACGGGGTGTACGGCAGAGCAAGAAGGGACAACAGGCCGAGGGATGATTCAACAGATTTATTATCAAGAATGCTGGAACAACACATGCAGGTAGATCTACAGAGTCCACAATTAGTCCAATGGAACAGGTTCGGGGCACCTCCCAATAATCCTTGTGCCAGGTAACAAAGCAATAGTCCACAATTAGTCCAAGGGATCCCAAAACAATCTCACGAACGACGAGATATGTCCTCAGCTCAAGTCTCGCCCCGTTCGCTTCCACAGTCCGAGATGGGCGTGGGGTCTTGCCTCAGCTAAGAATCCTCACTCTGGGAAACACATTCACCAGAAGACTCGCTACACTCATCAGGAGGGCGTTAAACTAGAAGAAGAGGGGACGGGAAGAAAAACATTAGACTTGAACAAAGAAGATCCAGGAAAACATACTCAGAAGGGAGGTAAGAACATTTCTAAAACAATCCACAGCGAGGAGATTGGAACAAAACAAAATCCTCTAAACTGCATGCTCGCAAACGCCAGAAGCCTGACAAACAAGATGGAAGAACTAGAAGCAGAAATATCTACAGGTAACTTTGACATAGTGGGAATAACCGAGACATGGTTAGATGAAAGCTATGACTGGGCAGTTAACTTACAGGGTTACAGTCTGTTTAGAAAGGATCGTAAAAATCGGAGAGGAGGAGGGGTTTGTCTCTATGTAAAGTCTTGTCTAAAGTCCACTTTAAGGGAGGATATTAGCGAAGGAAATGAGGATGTCGAGTCCATATGGGTCGAAATTCATGGAGGGAAAAATGGTAACAAAATTCTCATTGGGGTCGGTTACAAACCCCCAAATATAACAGAAAGCATGGAAAGTCTACTTCTAAAGCAGATAGATGAAGCTGCAACCCATAATGAGGTCCTGGTTATGGGGGACTTTAACTACCCGGATATTAACTGGGAAACAGAAACCTGTGAAACCCATAAAGGCAACAGGTTTCTGCTAATAATTTTTCTTGGTTATCTTTCACAATTGGTGCAGAATCCAACCAGAGGAGCAGCACTTTTAGACCTAATACTATCTAATAGACCTGACAGAATAACAAATCTGCAGGTGGTCGGGCATCTAGGAAATGGCGACCACAATATTGTGCAGTTTCACCTGTCTTTCACTAGGGGGACTTGTCAGGGAGTCACAAAAACACTGAACTTTAGGAAGGCAAAGTTTGACCAGCTTAGAGATGCCCTTAATCTGGTAGACTGGGACAATATCCTCAGAAATAAGAATACAGATAATAAATGGGAAATGTTTAAGAACATCCTAAATAGGCAGTGTAAGCGGTTTATACCTTGTGGGAATAAAAGGACTAGAAATAGGAAAAACCCAATGTGGCTAAACAAAGAAGTAAGACAGGCAATTAACAGTAAAAAGAAAGCATTTGCACTACTAAAGCAGGATGGCACCATTGAAGCTCTAAAAAACTATAGGGAGAAAAATACTTTATCTAAAAAACTAATTAAAGCTGCCAAAAAGGAAACAGAGAAGCACATTGCTAAGGAGAGTAAAACTAATCCCAAACTGTTCTTCAACTATATCAATAGTAAAAGAATAAAAACTGAAAATGTAGGCCCCTTAAAAAATAGTGAGGAAAGAATGGTTGTAGATGACGAGGAAAAAGCTAACATATTAAACACCTTCTTCTCCACGGTATTCACGGTGGAAAATGAAATGCTAGGTGAAATCCCAAGAAACAATGAAAACCCTATATTAAGGGTCACCAATCTAACCCAAGAAGAGGTGCGAAACCGGCTAAATAAGATTAAAATAGATAAATCTCCGGGTCCGGATGGCATACACCCACGAGTACTAAGAGAACTAAGTAATGTAATAGATAAACCATTATTTCTTATTTTTAGGGACTCTATAGCGACAGGGACTGTTCCGCAGGACTGGCGCATAGCAAATGTGGTGCCAATATTCAAAAAGGGCTCTAAAAGTGAACCTGGAAATTATAGGCCAGTAAGTCTAACCTCTATTGTTGGTAAAATATTTGAAGGGTTTCTGAGGGATGTTATTCTGGATTATCTCAATGAGAATAACTGTTTAACTCCATATCAGCATGGGTTTATGGGAAATCGCTCCAGTCAAACCAATCTAATCAGTTTTTATGAAGAGGTAAGCTATAGGCTGGACCACGGTGAGTCATTGGACGTGGTATATCTCGATTTTTCCAAAGCGTTTGATACCGTGCCGCACAAGAGGTTGGTACACAAAATGAGAATGCTTGGTCTGGGGGAAATTGTGTGTAAATGGGTTAGTAACTGGCTTAGTGATAGAAAGCAGAGGGTGGTTATAAATGGTATAGTCTCTAACTGGGTCGCTGTGACCAGTGGGGTACCGCAGGGGTCGGTATTGGGACCTGTTCTCTTCAACATATTCATTAATGATCTGGTAGAAGGTTTACACAGTAAAATATCGATATTTGCAGATGATACAAAACTATGTAAAGCAGTTAATACAAGAGAAGATAGTATTCTGCTACAGATGGATCTGGATAAGTTGGAAACTTGGGCTGAAAGGTGGCAGATGAGGTTTAACAATGATAAATGTAAGGTTATACACATGGGAAGAGGGAATCAATATCACCATTACACACTGAACGGGAAACCACTGGGTAAATCTGACAGGGAGAAGGACTTGGGGATCCTAGTTAATGATAAACTTACCTGGAGCAGCCAGTGCCAGGCAGCAGCTGCCAAGGCAAACAGGATCATGGGTGCATTAAAAGAGGTCTGGATACACATGATGAGAGCATTATACTGCCTCTGTACAAATCCCTAGTTAGACCGCACATGGAGTACTGTGTCCAGTTTTGGGCACCGGTGCTCAGGAAGGATATAATGGAACTAGAGAGAGTACAAAGGAGGGCAACAAAATTAATAAAGGGGATGGGAGAACTACAATACCCAGATAGATTAGCGAAATTAGGATTATTTAGTCTAGAAAAAAGACGATTGAGGGGCGATCTAATAACCATGTATAAGTATATAAGGGGACAATACAAATATCTCGCTGAGGATCTGTTTATACCAAGGAAGGTGACGGGCACAAGGGGGCATTCTTTGCGTCTGGAGGAGAGAAGGTTTTTCCACCAACATAGAAGAGGATTCTTTACTGTTAGGGCAGTGAGAATCTGGAATTGCTTGCCTGAGGAGGTGGTGATGGCGAACTCAGTCGAGGGGTTCAAGAGAGGCCTGGATGTCTTCCTGGAGCAGAACAATATTGTATCATACAATTAGGTTCTGTAGAAGGACGTAGATCTGGGGATTTATTATGATGGAATATAGGCTGAACTGGATGGACAAATGTCTTTTTTCGGCCTTACTATGTTACTATGTATGTTACATTCCTTCTCCTTCAAGGATCAACTCACATCTGATCTCAAAATAAGAATGGATTGTCTGAGCTCCTGGGATCCGCCCATGAAGGGGGTAGGGGTTACACCTTCTATTCAAGGGTTGGGTCCACCAGAAGATTCTAGACTGGTGGGCTCCTCTTAATCTATGTAGTATGTACATTTGACTAGCCTCCTGCTGTGAGGAAGAATGGCTATTCCTCCACTAGTGATGTTGTCAAAGCTTAATTACATTAGAGCTTAGGGCTGCAAGTATTGGGGGAAGGAGACATATTGTTACAGGTGAACTCCCAGCCAAGAAAATACATAAATTACAGCTAATAGAAACCAGAGAACAGTTACATACATCAAATGGCATATTATTCAAATACAGGACAGGGCAAAAGTACATATCATGACAATCCCTTCCCCTCCCAATTTGTGTACGTACTAGGGACCTCTACAGGTCGTTGGTTAAGTACACACAGGCAGAGCGTAACTTACATGTGGCTTCATGCAGCCACGAATTGGCATCGTAGCTCTCCCACATCATTGCCCAGAAGAACATCTGCAGGCAGACCACCCATCACCCCAACCACACATCGCCTGACCCCAAAACCAAAGTTCAGATCCACAGTGGCTGTGGGAATAGTCCTCCATTGTCCACCAGCCAGTTTAATGACAATCCCAGGTCCTCTATGGATTGCCTCAGGCCGAACCACTCGGGGATCAGCCAGTGTGAGGAAAGCCCCTGAGTCACAAAATCCAATAAGTCTCTGTCCATCCAGCACGACCTCCTGCAAGTGCTTACCTCGATGAGCAGAAGTCGTCATAGCTGCGGGTCGCACACCATAAACTCCTAGTGGTGCAACATGGGTGGGTGAGGCACTTGGCCAGTCCTCACGTAGTGGTGACACATCGTCCTCCATGGCACTTGGCTGTACATAATTAATAATACGACTGGGTACAGGATTAATCCTCATTTGAACAGCTGGGCAGGAGGCTTGCAGATGCCCCGGCTGTCCACATCGATAGCATCTCTGCTGGGTCTCACTCCATCCAAGGCGTCCTCTTGGGCGAGGGGTAAGGGAACCTGGAGGCCGGTTTCCACCTGAAGGTGCTGTAGGGGTTTGAGGACGACTTCTCCATGAGCTGGCTGGGCATGAGGCCTGCAGATGCCCACAACCATAACACTTGCGCTCTGCTACTTCCTCTCCTCGTCGTATTCCAGAAAACGCAGTAGAAGCAACTGGAGGCACATTTACACGGGTATCAGCATGAGGTGGTGGCTTAGAGGAACGGGGAACAATGGGGACAGAAGAACAGGGGGCCACCGGTGTTGTGGAGCAGGTAGGCCTCTCTCCATCCTCCAACAGAACCCTCCACTGAGGCTTGATGGTGAGAGCCTCATCAGCTAGAGCTGCAGCTTCCTCCACAGTGGCTGGTCTCCTCTCACGCACCCATTCCCGGATCTCAGCAGGGCACTTGAAGTAAAACTGCTCTTTTAGGATAACCTGGAGGAAGGTCTCCCAGGTTAAGGCCTCATCTGCCTCCAGCCAGCGATGACATATCTGTTTGAGTCTGTGGGCATACATCTTGAAAGACACTTCCTCATCACAGGCTAAAGTACGGAACTGAGTCCTGTAAGTGTCTGGGGTAACAGCATAATGTTCTAGAATAGTCCGTTTAATCTCCGCATACTCACAGTTCCCCTGAGGGTCCATAGCTCTATAGGCTGCGGCAGCTCCACCCTCTAAGAGCCCCACCAGATGTTGGACTCGGTCCCTTTCCGGGACTTCCATTAATCGACACTGATGCTCAAAGTCCTGGAAGAAGCCCTCAATGTCGCCTGCAGCCTCATTAAAGGGCTTGAAGTCTTTGCGGGACACTCTGGGGAGTTCCCTCATGGTGGGTGCTGGGGTTAGAGTCTGTCTGAAGCTTCTAGCTGCTTCCAAAGCGATCTGCCTCTCCAGCAATGCCATCTCCTGAGCTCTGTCCTCGGCTCTGTGAATGGCCTCCCTCTCCCACTCCTCGGCTCTGTGAATGGCCTCCCTCTCCTCGGCTCTGTGAATGGCCTCCCTCTCCCTCTCCTGAGCTCGGTGAATGGCCTCTTTCTTATAGTCTATGGTGGCCTCTTCTCCCAGCAATGCCAACTCCTCCTCGTACCACACAACCCACTGACTTTTTTGGGTATTTACCTCCGGCTGCAGTCTTTCCTCCATTTGCTGTGAGGGTCCTTCCTCAGCGTCATCTTGCAGGCGAACTCCTTCCAAAGCCTCAATAAGCTGCTCCTTGGAGAGTCCCTTAAAACGGACTCCTACTTCACGGGCCTTTGATTGTAGGCTCCCCAAAGTCCAGTTCTTGTACTCTGCGGTGTTGGTTCCCGATGTTGGGCCATTGTCCTCCATTCCTTCTGCTCTGATCCCACTGCTTGCCACCAGTTTGTGACGGGGTGTACGGCAGAGCAAGAAGGGACAACAAGCCGAGGGATGATTCAACAGATTTATTATCAAGAATGCTGGAACAACACATGCAGGTAGATCTACAGAGTCCACAATTAGTCCAATGGAACAGGTTCGGGGCACCTCCCGATAATCCTTGTGCCAGGTAATAAAGCAATAGTCCACAATTAGTCCAAGGGATCCCAAAACAATCTCACGAACGACGAGATATGTCCTCAGCTCAAGTCTCGCCCCGTTTGCTTCCACAGTCCCAGATGGGCGTGGGGTCTTGCCTCAGCTAAGAATCCCCACTCCTCCTTCAAGGATCAACTCACATCTGATCTCAAAATAAGAATGGATGGTCTGAGCTCCTGGGATCCGCCCATGAAGGGGGTAGGGGTTACACCTATTCAAGGGTTGGGTCCACCAGAAGATTCTAGACTGGTGGGCTCCAGGCAGTCTATGCAATATGTACATTTGACTAGCCACCTGCTGTGAGGAAGAATGGCTATTCCTCCACTAGTGATGTTGACAAAGCTTAATTACATTAGAGCTTAGGGCTGCAAGTATTGGGGGAAGGAGACATATTGTTACAGGTGAACTCCCAGCCAAGAAAATACATAAATTACAGCTAATAGAAACCAGAGAACAGTTACATACATCAAATGGCATATTATTCAAATACAGGACAGGGCAAAAGTACATATCATGAGACATATATACTCTGTGCCTGCTGTATGCATATCTCTATACTCTGTGCCTGCTGTATACATCTCTATACTCTGTGCCTGCTGTATACATCTCTATACTTTGTGCCTGCTGTATACATTATATATACTCTGTGCCTGCTGTATACATATCTCTATACTCTGTGCCTGCTGTATACATATATACTCTGTGCTTCCTGTATACATAGCTCTATACTCTGTGCCTGCTGTATACATCTCTATACTCTGTGCCTGCTGTATACATTATATATACTCTGTGCCTGCTGTATACATATATATACTCTGTGCCTGCTGTATACATATATATACTCTGTGCCTGCTGTATACATATATATACTCTGTGCCTGCTGTATACATATATATACTCTGTGCCTGCTGTATACATATCTCTATACTCTGTGGCTGATGTATACATATATACTCTGTGCCTGCTGTATGCATATCTCTATACTCTGTGCCTGCTGTATACATATCTCTATACTCTGTGCCTGCTGTATACATATATACTCTGTGCTTACTGCATACATATCTATATACTCTGTGCCTGCTGTATACATCTCTATACTCTGTGCCTGCTGTATACATCTCTATACTTTGTACCTGCTGTATACATTATATATACTCTGTGCCTGCTGTATACATATATATACTGTTACATCTCTATACTCTGTGCCTGCTGTATACATATCTACTCTGTGCCTGCTATATACATACACTCTGTGCCTGCTATATACATATCTCTATATTCTGTGCCTGCTGTATACATATATACTCTGTGCCTGCTGTATACATATCTCTATGCTTTGTGCCTGCTGTATACATATCTCTATACTCTGTGCCTGGTGTATACATATATACTCTCTGCCTGCTGTATACATATATACTCTGTGCCTGCTGTATACATATATACTCTGTGCCTGCTGTATACATATCTCTATACTCTGTGCCTGCTGTATACATATACTCTGTGCTTCCTGTATACATAGCTCTATACTCTGTGCCTGCTGTATACATCTCTATACTCTGTGCCTGCTGTATACATTATATATACTCTGTGCCTGCTGTATACATCTCTATACTCTGTGCCTCCTGTATACATTATATATACTCTGTGTCTACTGTATACATATCTCTATACTGTGCCTGCTGTATACATATCTCTATACTCTGTGCCTGCTGCATACATATATACTCTGCCTGCTGTATACATATCTCTATACTCTGTGCCTGCTGTATACATATATATACTCTGTGCATTCTGTATACATATCTCTATACTCTGTGCCTGCTGTATACATATCTCTATACTCTGTGTCTGCTGCATACATAGCTCTATACTCTGTGCCTGCTGTATACATATATATATACACTCTGTGCCTGCTGTATACATATATACTCTGTCTGCTGTATACATATCTCTATACTCTGTGCCTGCTGTATACATATCTCTACACTCTGTGTCTGCTGTATACATATCTCTATACTCTGTGCCTGCTGCATACATATCTCTATACTCTGTGCCTGCTGTATACATATATATATATACACTCTGTGCCTGCTGTATACATATATACTCTGTCTGCTGTATACATATCTCTATACTCTGTGTCTGCTGTATACATATCTCTACACTCTGTGTCTGCTGTATACATATCTCTATACTCTGTGCCTGCTGCATACATATCTCTATACTCTGTGCCTGCTGTATACATATATACTCGGTGCCTGCTGTATACATATATACTCGGTGCCTGCTGTATACATATATATACTCTGTGCCTGCTGTATATATATATATATATATATATATATATATATATATACTCTGTGCCTGCTGCATATATATATACTCTGTGCCTGCTGTATACATATCTCTATACTCGGTGCCTGCTGTATACATATATATATATATATACTCTGTGCCTGCTGTATATATATATATATATATATACTCTGTGCTTGCTGTATACATATATATATATACTCTGTGCCTGCTGTATATATATATACTCGGTGCCTGCTGTATACATACATATATATACTCTGTGCCTGCTGTATACATATATATATATATATACTCTGTGCCTGCTGTATATATATATATATACTCGGTGCCTGCTGTATACATATATATATATACTCTGTGCCTGCTGTATATATATATACTCGGTGCCTGCTGTATACATATATATATATACTCTGTGCCTGCTGTATATATATATACTCGGTGCCTGCTGTATACATCATATATACACTCTTTGCCTGCTGTATACATTATATATACACTCTTTGCCTGCTGTATACATTATATATACACACTCTGTGTCTGCTGTATACATATATATATATATATATATACTCTGTGCCTGCTGTATACATCATATATACACTCTTTGCCTGCTGTATACATCATATATACACTCTTTGCCTGCTGTATACATTATATATACACTCTGTGTCTGCTGTATACATCATATATACACTCTTTGCCTGCTGTATACATCATATATACACTCTTTGCCTGCTGTATACATCATATATACACTCTTTGCCTGCTGTGTACATTATATATACACTCTGTGTCTGCTGTATACATTATATATACACTCTGTGTCTGCTGTATACATATATATACACTCTGTGTCTGCTGTATATATATATACTCGGTGCCTGCTGTATACATATATATATATATATACTCTGTGCCTGCTGTATACATCATATATACACTCTTTGCCTGCTGTATACATTATATATACACTCTGTGTCTGCTGTATACATATATATATATATACTCTGTGTCTGCTGTATACATATATATATATATATATACTCTGTGCCTGCTGTATATATATATATATATATATATATACTCGGTGCCTGCTGTATACATCATATATACACTCTTTGCCTGCTGTATACATTATATATACACTCTGTGTCTGCTGTATACATATATATATATATATACTCTGTGTCTGCTGTATACATATATATATATATATATACTCTGTGCCTGCTGTATATATATATATATACTCGGTGCCTGCTGTATACATTATATATACACTCTGTGTCTGCTGTATACATTATATATACACTCTTTGCCTGCTGTATACATTATATATACACTCTGTGTCTGCTGTATACATTATATATACTCTGTGTCTGCTGTATACATTATATATACACTCTGTGTCTGCTGTATACATTATATATACACTCTGTGTCTGCTGTATACATATATATATACACTCTGTGTCTGCTGTATACATTATATATACACTCTGTGTCTGCTGTATACATTATATATACACTCTGTGTCTGCTGTATACATTATATATACACTCTTTGCCTGCTGTATACATTATATATACACTCTGTGTCTGCTGTATACATTATATATATACTCTGTGTCTGCTGTATACATCATATATACACTCTTTGCCTGCTGTATACATCATATATACACTCTTTGCCTGCTGTATACATTATATATACACTCTGTGTCTGCTGTATACATCATATATACACTCTTTGCCTGCTGTATACATCATATATACACTCTTTGCCTGCTGTATACATCATATATACACTCTTTGCCTGCTGTGTACATTATATATACACTCTGTGTCTGCTGTATACATTATATATACACTCTGTGTCTGCTGTATACATATATATACACTCTGTGTCTGCTGTATATATATATACTCGGTGCCTGCTGTATACATATATATATATATATATATATATATACTCTGTGCCTGCTGTATACATATATATATACTCGGTGCCTGCTGTATACATATATATACACTCTGTGCCTGCTGTATATATATATACTCGGTGCCTGCTGTATACATATATATATATATATATATATATATATATATATATACTCTGTGCCTGCTGTATACATATATATATACTCGGTGCCTGCTGTATACATATATATACACTCTGTGCCTGCTGTATACATCATATATACACTCTTTGCCTGCTGTATACATTATATATACACTCTGTGTCTGCTGTATACATATATATACACTCTGTGTCTGCTGTATACATATATATATACACTCTGTGTCTGCTGTATACATATATATACACTCTGTGTCTGCTGTATACATATATATATACACTCTGTGTCTGCTGTATACATATATATACACTCTGTGTCTGCTGTATACATTATATATACACTCTGTGTCTGCTGTATACATCATATATACACTCTTTGCCTGCTGTATACATCATATATACACTCTTTGCCTGCTGTATACATTATATATACACTCTGTGTCTGCTGTATACATTATATATACACTCTGTGTCTGCTGTATACATTATATATACACTCTGTGTCTGCTGTATACATTATATATACACTCTGTGTCTGCTGTATACATTATATATACACTCTGTGTCTGCTGTATACATATATATACACTCTGTGTCTGCTGTATACATTATATATACACTCTGTGTCTGCTGTATACATTATATATACACTCTTTGCCTGCTGTATACATTATATATACACTCTGTGTCTGCTGTATACATTATATATACACTCTTTGCCTGCTGTATACATTATATATACACTCTGTGTCTGCTGTATACATTATATATACACTCTGTGTCTGCTGTATACATTATATATACACTCTGTGTCTGCTGTATACATTATATATACACTCTGTGTCTGCTGTATACATCATATATACACTCTTTGCCTGCTGTATACATTATATATACACTCTGTGTCTGCTGTATACATTATATATACACTCTGTGTCTGCTGTATACATTATATATACACTCTGTGTCTGCTGTATACATTATATATACACTCTTTGCCTGCTGTATACATTATATATACACTCTGTGTCTGCTGTATACATATATATACACTCTTTGCCTGCTGTATACATTATATATACACTCTTTGCCTGCTGTATACATTATATATACACTCTGTGTCTGCTGTATACATTATATATACACTCTTTGCCTGCTGTATACATTATATATACACTCTGTGTCTGCTGTATACATTATATATACACTCTGTGTCTGCTGTATACATTATATATACACTCTTTGCCTGCTGTATACATTATATATATACTCTGTGTCTGCTGTATACATTATATATACACTCTTTGCCTGCTGTATACATTATATATACACTCTGTGTCTGCTGTATACATTATATATACACTCTTTGCCTGCTGTATACATTATATATACACTCTGTGTCTGCTGTATACATTATATATACACTCTTTGCCTGCTGTATACATTATATATACACTCTGTGTCTGCTGTATACATTATATATACACTCTTTGCCTGCTGTATACATTATATATACACTCTGTGTCTGCTGTATACATTATATATACACTCTTTGCCTGCTGTATACATTATATATACACTCTTTGCCTGCTGTATACATTATATATACACTCTGTGTCTGCTGTATACATTATATATACACTCTTTGCCTGCTGTATACATTATATATACACTCTGTGTCTGCTGTATACATATATACTGTTACACGTATAGGAGCTTTCTGTTCGGTTTTTGCGATATCTCTTGTTCCTCCTGAGCTGTAACCTCGCACTGCGCATGCTCAGACGCACGTCCCTACAAGACGTGTAGGCGGGACCTTCACTGCTCCCCGGCCAATCAGCGGACAGACGTCTCACTGACTACGAGCAGGCCCCGCCCGTACGTGATGACGATGACGCCAGGCCGCCTCATGCTAATGTGAGGCGTGCAGCGCGATGACGTAGGCGCCCCTGCGGGTCCCGATTGCTGCAGCCGCTTGTCAGTGTGACGAAGATTGGCACCGGGTAAGCTGTCAGTCACAGCGCCCGCCCGCCGGCCCGCGCCGCTCCGCCGCACCCCCCGCCTCCCTCGCCCCCGCACACCACACACACACGTTGCTATGGGCTCCCCGGTGCCCCCTTCTCCGTTTTGCGCGCTCCCTGCCTTCCACGGTGCCGTCCTTGCGCGTCCACGGGCCCTCCCCCTCCCTGTGCGCGATTTCTGGGCCCGCCCTCTCACCGCGTGCACGCGCCTGTCTTACATGACCGCGCCTTTTTCTCCATCCAATCCACCGCGTCGGGTGCAGCGCTCAGCCAATCACAGCGCGCAGAGGGCTGTTGCCAGGGCCCCTGTATTTGTGCCTGGAGGGGCAAAACCATCGCGGCGGAGACTCCGGGGGAGTGGCCAGGCTAGAATGGGGGCGGGGAAAACTAGGAAAATGTGTCTGTTGGAAACGTGTCCCCCTACTGTGTGCACCCTCAAAATGTGTCCCCCTTACTGGGTGCACCCTGAAAATGTGTCCCCCTTACTGTGTGCACCCTGAAAATGTGTCCCCCTACTGTGTGCACCCTGAAAATGTGTCCCCCTTACTGTGTGCACCCTGAAAATGTGTCCCCCTTACTGTGTGCACCCTGAAAATGTGTCCCCCTTACTGGGTGCACCCTGAAAATGTGTCCCCCTTACTGTGTGCACCCTGAAAATGTGTCCCCCTACTGTGTGCACCCTGAAAATGTGTCCCCCTTACTGTGTGCACCCTGAAAATGTGTCCCCCTACTGTGTGCACCCTGAAAATGTGTCCCCCTTACTGTGTGCACCCTGAAAATGTGTCCCCCTACTGTGTGCACCCTGAAAATGTGTCCCCCTACTGTGTGCACCCTGAAAATGTGTCCCCCTTACTGTGTGCACCCTGAAAATGTGTCCCCCTTACTGTGTGCACCCTGAAAATGTGTCCCCCCTACTTTGTGCACCCTGAAAATGTGTTCCCCTTACTGTGTGCACCCTGAAAATGTGTCCCCCTTACTGTGTGCACCCTGAAAATGTGTCCCCCTTACTGTGTGCACCCTGAAAATGTGTCCCCCTTACTGTGTGCACCCTAAAAATGTGTCCCCCTTACTGTGTGCACCCTGAAAATGTGTCCCACTTACTGTGTGCACCCTGAAAATGTGTCCCCCCTACTGTGTGCACCCTGAAAATGTGTCCCCCTTACTGTGTGCTCCCTGAAAATGTGCCCCCCTTACTGTGTGCACCCTGAAAATGTGTCCCCCTTACTGTGTGCACCCTGAAAATGTGTCCCCCTTACTGTGTGCACCCTGAAAATGTGTCCCCCTTACTGTGTGCACTCTGAAAATGTGTCCCACATACTGTGTGCACCCTCAAAATGTGCCCCCCCACTGTGCACCCTCAAATTGTGCCCCCCCCTACTGTGGACACACTGAAAATGTGTCCCCCATTATGTGCACCCTGAAAATGTGTCCCCCATTATGTGGACCCTGAAAATGTGTCCCCCATTATGTGCACCTAACATAAACAAAGTCTAGAAAATGCCTTTTATTAACACTACATGAAGATAATGGCTGTTCCCAAACCAGACACAACAATCACCACTATAAAGACTAGAAAATGAGAGACACGAAGAAGTGAGGTGCCGGTGCTGTGTCACTGCCTGTCAGCGGAGGTGCGCAACCTAATTCCCACGCCGGTGGCGCCCCGCTCCTCGCTGCTGTCCCTGGTGAGGTGCTGTGTCACTGTCAGCGGAGGTGCGCAACCTAATTCCCACGCTGGTGGCGCCCCGCTCCTCGCTGCTGTCCCTGGTGAGGTGCTGTGTCACTGTCAGCGGAGGTGCGCAACCTAATTCCCACGTCGGTGTCGCGCCGCTCCTCGCTGCTGTCCCTGGTGAGGTGCCGGTGCTGTGTCACTGTCAGCGGAGGTGTGCAGCCTAATTCCCACGTCGGTGTCGCGCCGCTCCTTCGCTGCTGTCCCTGGTGAGGTGCCGGTGCTGTGTCACTGCCTGTCAGCAGAGGTGCGCAGCCTAATTCCCACGCTGGTGGCGCCCCGCTCCTCGCTGCTGTCCCTGGTGAGGTGCTGTGTCACTGTCAGCGGAGGTGTGCAGCCTAATTCCCACGTCGGTGTCGCGCCGCTCCTTCGCTGCTGTCCCTGGTGAGGTGCCGGTGCTGTGTCACTGTCAGCGGAGGTGCGCAGCCTACTTCCCACGTCGGTGTCGCGCCGCCCCTCGCTGCTGTCCCTGGTGAGGTGCCGGTGCTGTGTCACTGCCTGTCAGCGGAGGTGCGCAACCTAATTCCCACGTCGGTGTCGCGACGCTCCTCGCTGCTGTCCCTGGTGAGGTGCCGGTGCTGTGTCACTGCCTGTCAGCATAGGTGCGCAGCCTAATTCCCACGCCGGTGGCGCCCCGCTCCTCGCTGCTGTCCCTGGTGAGGTGCTGTGTCACTGTCAGCGGAGGTGCGCAGCCTAATTCCCACGTCGGTGTCGCGCCGCTCCTCGCTGCTGTCCCTGGTGAGGTGCCGGTGCTGTGTCACTGCCTGTCAGCGGAGGTGCGCAACCTAATTCCCACGTCGGTGTCGCGACGCTCCTCGCTGCTGTCCCTGGTGAGGTGCCGGTGCTGTGTCACTGCCTGTCAGCATAGGTGCGCAGCCTAATTCCCACGCCGGTGGCGCCCCGCTCCTCGCTGCTGTCCCTGGTGAGGTGCTGTGTCACTGTCAGCGGAGGTGTGCAGCCTAATTCCCACGTCGGTGTCGCGCCGCTCCTCGCTGCTGTCCCTGGTGAGGTGCCGGTGCTGTGTCACTGCCTGTCAGCATAGGTGCGCAGCCTAATTCCCACGCCGGTGGCGCCCCGCTCCTCGCTGCTGTCCCTGGTGAGGTGCTGTGTCACTGTCAGCGGAGGTGTGCAGCCTAATTCCCACGTCGGTGTCGCGCCGCTCCTCGCTGCTGTCCCTGGTGAGGTGCCGGTGCTGTGTCACTGCCTGTCAGCGGAGGTGCGCAACCTAATTCCCACGCCGGTGGCGCCCCGCTCCTCGCTGCTGTCCCTGGTGAGGTGCCGGTGCTGTGTCACTGTCAGCAGAGGTGCACAGCCTAATTCCCACGTCGGTGTCGCGCCGCTCATCGCTGCTGTCCCTGGTGAGGTGCCGGTGCTTTGTCACTGCCTGTCAGCGGAGGTGCGCAGCCTAATTCCCACGTCGGTGTCGCGCCGCGCCTCGCTGCTGTCCCTGGTGAGGTGCCGGTGCTGTGTCACTGCCTGTCAGCGGAGGTGCGCAACCTAATTCCCACGTCGGTGTCGCGCCGCTCCTCGCTGCTGTCCCTGGTGAGGTGCCGGTGCTGTGTCACTGCCTGTCAGCATAGGTGCGCAGCCTAATTCCCACGCCGGTGGCGGCCCGCTCCTCGCTGCTGTCCCTGGTGAGGTGCTCTGTCACTGTCAGCGGAGGTGAGCAGCCTAATTCCCACGCCGGTGGCGCCCCGCTCCTCGCTGCTGTCCCTGGTGAGGTGCCGGTGCTGTGTCACTGCCTGTCAGCATAGGTGCGCAGCCTAATTCCCACGCCGGTGGCGCCCTGCTCCTCGCTGCTGTCCCTGGTGAGGTGCCGGTGCTGTGTCACTGCCTGTCAGCAGAGGTGCGCAGCCTAATTCCCACGCCGGTGGCGCCCTGCTCTGTTGTGAATTCTGTGGTCAAGCTCCCTCCTGTGGTCATGAGTGGTACTTCGGCTGGTTCTGTCTATGAGTTTCCTCTGGTGGATGTGAGTGGGGCTGCGGCTTCTGAGTTTCCTTCCTCAGGTGACGAGGTTAAGTCGTTAGGTGCTGCTCTATTTAACTCCACCTAGTTCTTTGTTCCTGGCCTCCAGTCAATGTTCCAGTATTGGTCTTGCTCTCTCCTGGATCTTTCTTGTGGCCTGTCTGCCCTGCATAAGTCGGGCCTCACTTTGCTAAAGTCTATTTTATCCCTGTGTTTGTATTTTTATCTTAACTCACAGTCATTATATGTGGGGGGCTGCCTTTTCCTTTGGGGAATTTCTCTGAGGCAAGGTAGGCTTATTTTTCTATCTTCAGGGCTAGCTAGTTTCTCAGGCTGTGCCCGAGGCGCCTAGGTCTGGTCAGGAGCGCTCCACGGCTACCTCTAGTGTGGTGTGATAGGATTAGGGATTGCGGTCAGCAGAGTTCCCACGTCTCAGAGCTCATCCTATGTTATCAGTAACTATCAGGTCTATCAGTAACTATTCAGTGCTCTTAACCACCAGGTCTGTTGTGGTTCTAAATCACCAGTTCAGAACAGTGCTGGAGGCCCAAAGTACTAATGCTTCTCAATAGAGGGAAAAGAGAAGTTCTGAGACCATTTTTTTTTCTCTGCACTGTGTTTTGTCTTTCTTTTCCCCTAGACATTTGGGTGGTTCAGGACACAGGTGTTGTGATGGACATTAAAGGTCTGTCTTCATGTGTGGATCTTCTCATTGCAAGAGTACAAAATATTCAAGACTTTGTGGTTCAGAATTCTATGTTAGAACCAAGAATTCCTATTCCTGATTTGTTTTCTGGAGATAGAGCTAAGTTTCTGAGTTTTAAATATAATTGTAAACTGTTTCTGGCTTTGAAACCCCGCTCCTCTGGTGACCCAGTTCAACAAGTTAAGATCGTTATTTCTTTATTACGTGGCGACCCTCAAGACTGGGCATTTTCCCTTGCGCCAGGAGATCCTGCATTATGTAATATTGATGCGTTTTTTCTGGCGCTCGGATTGCTTTATGATGAGCCTAATTCAGTGGATCAGGCAGAGAAAAATTTGCTGGCTCTGTGTCAGGGTCAGGATGAGATAGAGATATATTGTCAGAAGTTTAGGAAGTGGTCTGTGCTCACTCAATGGAATGAATGTGCGCTGGCAGCAATTTTCAGAAAGGGTCTCTCTGAAGCCCTTAAGGATGTCATGGTGGGATTTCCTATGCCTGCTGGTCTGAATGAGTCTATGTCTTTGGCCATTCAGATCGATCGACGCTTGCGTGAGCGTAGATCTGTGCACCATTTGGCGATATTATCTGAGCATAAACCTGAGCCTATGCAATGTGGTAGGACTTTGACCAGAGCTGAGCGGCAAGAACACAGACGTCAGAATGGGCTGTGTTTTTACTGTGGTGATTCCACTCATGCTATCTCCGATTGTCCTAAGCGCACTAAGCGGTTCGCTAGGTCTGCCACCATTGGTACGGTACAGTCTAAATTTCTTTTGTCCGTTACTTTGATTTGCTCTTTGTCATCCTATTCTGTTATGGCATTTGTGGATTCAGGCGCTGCCCTGAATTTGATGGACTTGGAGTATGCTAGGCGTTGTGGGTTTTTCTTGGAGCCCTTGCAGTATCCTATTCCATTGAGAGGAATTGATGCTACGCCTTTGGCCAAGAATAAGCCTCAGTACTGGACCCAACTGACCATGTGCATGGCTCCTGCGCATCAGGAGGATATTCGCTTTTTGGTGTTGCATAATCTGCATGATGTGGTCGTGTTGGGGTTGCCATGGCTACAAGTCCATAACCCAGTATTGGATTGGAAATCAATGTCTGTGTCCAGCTGGGGTTGTCAGGGGGTACATGGTGATGTTCCATTTCTGTCTATTTCATCATCCACCCCTTCTGAGGTCCCAGAGTTCTTGTCGGATTACCGGGATGTATTTGATGAGCCCAAGTCCAGTGCCCTACCTCCGCATAGGGATTGTGATTGTGCTATCGATTTGATTCCTGGTAGTAAGTTTCCTAAAGGTCGACTGTTTAATTTGTCTGTGCCTGAGCACGCCGCTATGCGGAGTTACGTAAAGGAATCCTTGGAGAAGGGTCATATTCGCCCGTCGTCGTCGCCATTGGGAGCAGGGTTCTTTTTTGTGGCCAAGAAGGATGGTTCGCTGAGACCTTGTATTGATTACCGCCTTCTAAATAAAATCACAGTCAAATTTCAGTACCCCTTGCCGCTGCTGTCTGATTTGTTTGCTCGGATTAAGGGGGCTAGTTGGTTCACCAAGATAGATCTTCGTGGTGCGTATAATCTTGTGCGTATTAAACAGGGCGATGAATGGAAAACAGCATTTAATACGCCCGAGGGCCATTTTGAGTACCTGGTTATGCCATTCGGGCTTTCCAATGCTCCATCAGTATTTCAGTCCTTTATGCATGACATCTTCCGAGAGTACCTGGATAAATTCCTAGTTGTATACTTGGATGATATTTTGGTCTTCTCGGATGATTGGGAGTCTCACGTGAAGCAGGTTAGAATGGTGTTCCAGGTCTTGCGTGCGAATTCTTTGTTTGTGAAGGGGTCAAAGTGTCTCTTTGGTGTTCAGAAGGTTTCATTTTTGGGTTTCATTTTTTCCCCTTCTACTATCGAGATGGACCCTGTTAAAGTTCAGGCCATTTATGATTGGACTCAGCCGACATCTCTGAAGAGTCTGCAAAAGTTCCTGGGCTTTGCTAATTTTTATCGTCGCTTCATCAATAATTTTTCTAGTATTGCTAAACCGTTGACTGATTTAACCAAGAAGGGTGCTGATGTGGTCAATTGGTCTTCTGCTGCTGTGGAAGCTTTTCAGGAGTTGAAGCGTCGTTTTTCTTCTGCCCCTGTGTTGTGCCAACCAGATGTTTCGCTCCCGTTTCAGGTCGAGGTTGATGCTTCTGAGATTGGAGCAGTGGCTGTTTTGTCGCAAAGAAGTTCTGATGGCTCAGTGATGAAACCATGTGCCTTCTTTTCCAGGAAGTTTTCGCCTGCTGAGCGTAATTATGATGTTGGCAATCGAGAGTTGCTGGCCATGAAGTGGGCATTCGAGGAGTGGCGTCATTGGCTTGAAGGAGCTAAGCATCGCGTGGTGGTCTTGACTGATCACAAGAACTTGACGTATCTCGAGTCTGCCAAACGGTTGAATCCTAGACAGGCTCGTTGGTCGCTGTTTTTCTCCCGTTTTGACTTTGTGGTTTCGTACCTTCCGGGCTCTAAAAATGTGAAGGCGGATGCCCTGTCTAGGAGTTTTGTGCCCGACTCTCCGGGTTTGCCTGAGCCGGCGGGTATTCTCAAAGAGGGGGTAATTTTGTCTGCCATCTCCCCTGATTTACGGTGGGTGCTGCAAAAATTTCAGGCTAATAGACCTGACCGTTGCCCATCGGAGAAACTGTTTGTCCCTGATAAATGGACTAGTAGAGTTATATCGGAGATTCATTGTTCAGTATTGGCTGGTCATCCTGGAATCTTTGGTACCAGAGATTTGGTGGCTAGATCCTTTTGGTGGCCGTCTCTGTCGCGGGATGTGCGTTCGTTTGTGCAGTCCTGTGGGATTTGTGCTCGGGCTAAGCCCTGCTGTTCTCGTGCCAGTGGGTTGCTTTTGCCCTTGCCAGTCCCGAAGAGGCCCTGGACACATATCTCTATGGATTTTATTTCGGATCTCCCCGTCTCTCAAAAGATGTCGGTCATTTGGGTAGTTTGTGATCGCTTCTCTAAGATGGTCCATTTGGTACCCTTGTCTAAATTGCCTTCCTCCTCTGATTTGGTGCCGTTGTTTTTCCAGCATGTGGTTCGTTTACATGGTATCCCGGAGAACATCGTTTCGGACAGAGGTTCCCAGTTTGTTTCGAGGTTTTGGCGATCCTTTTGTGCTAGGATGGGCATTGATTTGTCTTTTTCCTCGGCTTTCCATCCTCAGACAAATGGCCAAACTGAACGAACCAATCAGACCTTGGAAACATATCTGAGATGTTTTGTTTCTGCTGATCAGGATGATTGGGTGTCCTTTTTGCCTTTGGCTGAGTTCGCCCTTAATAATCGGGCCAGCTCGGCTACTTTGGTTTCGCCGTTTTTCTGCAATTCTGGTTTCCATCCTCGTTTCTCTTCAGGGCAGGTTGAGTCTTCAGACTGTCCTGGTGTGGATACTGTGGTGGATGGGTTGCAGCAGATTTGGACTCATGTAGTGGACAATTTGACATTGTCCCAGGAGAAGGCTCAACGTTTCGCTAACCGCAGGCGCTGTGTGGGTCCCCGACTTCGTGTTGGGGATTTGGTTTGGTTGTCGTCTCGTTATATTCCTATGAAAGTTTCCTCTCCTAAGTTTAAGCCTCGTTTCATTGGTCCGTATAGGATTTCTGAGGTTCTTAATCCTGTGTCTTTTCGTTTGACCCTTCCAGCTTCTTTTTCCATCCATAATGTATTCCATAGGTCATTGTTGCGGAGATACGTGGCACCTGTGGTTCCATCCGTTGATCCTCCTGCCCCGATTTTGGTTGAGGGGGAGTTGGAGTATATAGTGGAGAAGATTTTGGATTCTCGTATTTCGAGACGGAAACTCCAGTACCTGGTTAAGTGGAAGGGTTATGGTCAGGAAGATAATTCCTGGGTCTTTGCCTCTGATGTTCATGCTGCCGATCTGGTTCGTGCCTTTCATTTGGCTCATCCTGGTCGGCCTGGGGGCTCTGGTGAGGGTTTGGTGACCCCTCCTCAAGGGGGGGTACTGTTGTGAATTCTGTGGTCAAGCTCCCTCCTGTGGTCATGAGTGATACTGCGGCTGGTTCTGTCTGTGAGCTTCCTTTGGTGGATGTGAGTGGGGCTGCGGCTTCTGAGTTTCCTTCCTCAGGTGACGAGGTTAAGTCGTTAGGTGCTGCTCTATTTAACTCCACCTAGTTCTTTGTTCCTGGCCTCCAGTCAATGTTCCAGTATTGGTCTTGCTCTCTCCTGGATCGTTCTTGTGGCCTGTCTTCACTGCATAAGCTAAGTTCTGCTTGTGTTACTTTTGTTTGCTATTTTTTCTGTCCAGCTTGCTATATTGGTTTTTCTTGCTTGCTGGAAGCTCTGGGACGCAGAGGAAGCACCTCCGTACCGTTAGTCGGTGCGGAGGGTCTTTTTGCGCCCTCTGCGTGGTTGTTTGTAGGTTTTTGTGCTGACCGCAAAGCTATCTTTCCTATCCTCGGTCTATTCAGTAAGTCGGGCCTCACTTTGCTAAAATCTGTTTCATCCCTGTGTTTGTATTTTCATCTTTACTCACAGTCATTATATGTGGGGGTCTGCCTTTTCCTTTGGGGAATTTCTCTGAGGCAAGGTAGGCTTATTTTTCTATCTTCAGGGCTAGCTAGTTTCTCAGGCTGTGCCCGAGGCGCCTAGGTCTGGTCAGGAGCGCTCCACGGCTACCTCTAGTGTGGTGTGATAGGATTAGGGATTGCGGTCAGCAGAGTTCCCACGTCTCAGAGCTCGTCCTATGTTATTAGTAACTATCAGGTCACTTTGTGTGCTCTTAACCACCAGGTCTGTTGTGGTTCTGAATCACCAGTTCATAACACTGCTCCTCACTGCTGTCCCTGGTGAGGTGCCGGTGCTGTGTCACTGTCAGCGGAGGTGGGCAGCCTAATTCCCACGCCGGTGGTGCCCCGCTCCTCGCTGCTGTCCCTGGTGAGGTGCCGGTGCTGTGTCACTGTCAGCGGAGGTGTGCAGCCTAATTCCCACGCCGGTGGCGCCCTGCTCCTCGTTGCTGTCCCTGGTGAGGTGCCGGTGCTATATCACTGCCTGTCAGCGGAGGTGTGCAGCCTAATTCCCACGCCGGTGGCGCCCTGCTCCTCGCTGCTGTCCCTGGTGAGGTGCTGTGTCACTGTCAGCAGAGGTGCGCAGCCTAATTCCCACGTCGGTGTCGCCCCGCTCCTCGCCGCTGTCCCTGGTGAGGTGGCGGTGCTGTGTCACTGTCAGCGGAGGTGGGCAGCCTAATTCCCACGTCGGTGTCGCACCGCTCCTCGCCGCTTTCCCTGGTGAGGTGACGGTGCTGTGTCAGTGGAGATACGCAGCCTAATTCCCACGTCGGTGTCGCACCGCTCCTCGCCGCTGTCCCTGGTGAGGTGCCGGTGCTGTATCACTGCCTGTCAGCGGAGGTGCGCAGCCTAATTTCCACGCCGGTGGCGCCCCGCTCCTCGCCGCTGTCCCTGGTGAGGTGCCGGTGCTGTGTCACTGCCTGTCAGCATAGGTGCGCAGCCTAATTCCCACGCCGGTGTCGCCCCGCTCCTCGCTGCTGTCCCTGGTGAGGTGTCGGTGCTGTGTCACTGCCTGTCAGCATAGGTGCGCAGCCTAATTCCCACGCCGGTGGCGCCCTGCTCCTCGCTGCTGTCCCTGGTGAGGTGCCGGTGCTATATCACTGCCTGTCAGCGGAGGTGTGCAGCCTAATTCCTACGCCGGTGGCGCCCTGCTCCTCGCTGCTGTCCCTGGTGAGGTGCTGTGTCACTGTCAGCGGAGGTGAGCAGCCTAATTCCCACGCCGGTGGCGCACCGCTCCTCGCTGCTGTCCCTGGTGAGGTGGCGGTGCTGTGTCACTGTCAGCGGAGGTGGGCAGCCTAATTCCCACGCCGGTGGCGCCCCGCTCCTCGCCGCTGTCCCTGGTGAGGTGCCGATGCTGTGTCACTGCCTGTCAGCATAGGTGCGCAGCCTAATTCCCACGCCGGTGTCGCCCCGCTCCTCGCTGCTGTCCCTGGTGAGGTGTCGGTGCTGTGTCACTGCCTGTCAGCATAGGTGCGCAGCCTAATTCCTACGCCGGTGGCGCCCTGCTCCTCGCTGCTGTCCCTGGTGAGATGCCGGTGCTATATCACTGCCTGTCAGCGGAGGTGTGCAGCCTAATTCCCACGCCGGTGGCGCCCTGCTCCTCGCTGCTTTCCCTGGTGAGGTGCTGTGTCACTGTCAGCGGAGGTGGGCAGCCTAATTCCCACGCCGGTGGCGTGCCGCTCCTCGCTGTCCCTGGTGAGGTGCCGGTGCTGTGTCACTGCCTCTCAGCGGAGGTGCGCAGTCTAATTCCCACGCCGGTTTCGCCCTGCTCCTCGCTGCTGTCCCTGGTGAGGTGCCGGTGCTGTGTCACTGTCAGCGGAGGTGTGCAGCCTAATTCCCACGCCGGTGGTGCCCCGCTCCTCGCTGCTGTCCCTGGTGAGGTGTCGGTGCTGTGTCACTGCCTGTCAGCGGAGGTGCACAGCCTAATTCCCACGCCGGTGGTGCCCCGCTCCACGCTGCTGTCCCTGGTGAGGTGTCGGTGCTGTCTCACTGTCAGCGGAGGTGGGCAGCCTAATTCCCACGCCGGTGGCGCACCGCTCCTCGTTGCTGTCCCTGGTGAGTTGCCGGTGCTGTATCACTGCCTGTCAGCGGAGGTGGGCAGCCTAAATCCCACGCCGGTGGCGCCCTGCTCCTCGCCGCTGTCCCTGGTGAGGTGGCGGTGCTGTGTCACTGTCAGCGGAGGTGGGCAGCCTAATTCCCATGTCGGTGTCGCGCCGCTCCTCGCTGCGGTCCCTGGTGAGGTGCCGGTGCTATATCACTGCCTGTCAGCAGAGGTGCGCAGCCTAATTCCCACACCAGTGGCGCACCGCTCCTCGCTGCAGTCCCTGGTGAGGTGCCGGTGCTGTATCACTGCCTGTCAGCAGAGGTGCGCAGCCTAATTCCCACGCCGGTGGCGCCCCGCTCCTCGCCGCTGTCTCTGGTGAGGTGCCGGTGCTATATCACTGCCTGTCAGCAGAGGTGCGCAGCCTAATTCCCACTCCGGTGGCGCCCCGCTCCTCGCTGCTGTCCCTGGTGAGGTGCCGGTGCTGTGTCACTGCCTGTCAGCGGAGGTGGGCAGCCTAATTCCCACGCCGGTGGTGCCTCGCTCCTCGCTGCTGTCCCTGGTGAGGTGCCGGTGCTGTGTCACTGCCTATCAGCGGAGGTGCGCAGCCTAATTCCCACGCCAGTGGTGCCCCGCTCCTTGCTGCTGTCCCTGGTGAGGTGCCGGTGCTGTATCACTGCCTATCAGCGGAGGTGCGTAGCCTAATTCCCACGCCGGTGGCGCCCCGCTCCTCGCCGCTGTCCCTTGTGAGGTACCGGTGCTGTATCACTGCCTATCAGCGGAGGTGCGTAGCCTAATTCCCACGCCGGTGGCGCACCACTCCTCGCTGCTGTCCGAGGTGTCCCTATTCCGCCCTACGCACAAGGCAATATGGCAGAAAAACAAATATGGTTCTACCATTCCCTCATCCCAACGGAAAAGACTGCAAAGATCACAGTCAGAGAAGTGGTCTGGTGTCCTAATATTGATGACCACCAACAGTTACTGTAACGGGTCTACCAATCTGGGGTACCTCTTTCAGTACCACTCCGTGTTTCAGTAGGTCCACTCTGCTTTGGATGGAGTCTGAATGAAGGACGCTGGCTGGAATTGCTTGGTTACATGGGCGCATATAAGAGATCACTGCTTCTCCACATATTTCCAGTCTGACAACACTTTCTGTAGAAGGACGTAGATCTGGGGATTTATTATGATGGAATATAGGCTGAACTGGATGGACAAATGTCTTTTTTCGGCCTTACTAACTATGTTACTATGTTACTATGTTACTTTATCACAGGACACAGAATATATCACACAGATACAGAGGGCAGGCCAATAGAAAAGCGGCAGGCCAGACATACATTACAATAGCCGCAGGTGGCCGAGCCTGCTGATATTTACTGTGGGAATTACAAAGGTGGGGGAGGACAGAAGGGGGATATCTTGTCCCCTCTGCCCAGGGGCGCAGCCTGTGGGCTGATGCATTTCTCATGGAAACTATTATACATACATATAACTGCACAACATATTCTTGGTGCTGGGGGTTCTGTAACACGGCTCCCCTTTTCAGCGATGCGATCGGCATACACAGTTTGATCCTTAACGAATCGGTTTGGGGATGACTGAAGTTTATGGGGTTGGTACAAGTTCCGTTTGTTGACTTAGTCCATCGACGTTACCGTTTTGTTTACCGGGTCTGTAGTGGATGGTGAAGTCCAGAGGTTGTAGCGCTAAACTCCACCGCAGTAATCTGGCATTGTCTCCGGAGACCCGATTAAGCCAGACTAGGGAATTATGGTCCGTTAGGAGGGAAAACTGTCGTCCATACAAATATGGTTGTAACTTTTTGAGTGCCCATACTATTGCCAGGCACTCCTTCTCGATGGCCGCATAGCTCACTTCACGGGGCAGTAGTTTCCGACTCATGTAAACTACCGGGTGTTCTTGGCCGTCTGGCCCGACTTGGCTTAGTACTGCCCCCAATCCAAACATAGAAGCGTCTGTGTGAACAAGGAAACATTTAGTTGGATCGGGTGCGGCCAATACTGGGGTATTGGTGAGGGCGTCCTTTAGCTGGCGGAAGGCTTCCTCACACTCTGGGGTCCAGGTTACCTGGCGGGGTTTGTTCTTACGGGTCAGATCAGTGAGGGGCTTGGCCACGCTGCTGTAATTGGGAACGAATTTCCTGTAATACCCCGCTGTCCCTAGAAACACCATGACCTGGGTTTTAGTGCGTGGGGTGGGCCATTTGGCTATGGCCTCAATCTTGGCTGGTTCTGGTCGCTGTTTCCCACTTCCCACCCAATGCACTAAATACGGAACCTCTGCTTTGCCCACGTGACACTTGTTTGGGTTCAGGGTGATTCCGGCCTGGTGGATCCTGTCCAATACTGTCTCTAGGTGATTTAGATGCTCTTTCCATGTCGCGCTGTAGATGGCGATGTCATCCAGGTAGGTACACGCATAGTCCTGGAGACTGTCCAGAAGCCGGTCAGCCAGCCTCTGGAAGGTCGCCGGGGCAGTCTTCATCCCGAATGGCATAACTCGAAACTGGAATAAGCCAAACGGGGTGACAAATGCCGACTTGGGAATAGCGTCAGGACTAAGGGGAATCTGCCAGTAGCCTTTGCATAGATCGATGGTGGTCAAATACTTTGCCCCTGCCAGCCGGTCTAACAACTCATCCACACGCGGCATGGGATACGTATCCGTCACTGTTTTCTCATTGAGCTTACGATAGTCTACACAAAACCGTGTACTCCCATCCTTCTTGGGCACTAACACTACTGGGGATGCCCAGGGACTATCCGACTCTTCAATAACCCCTAAACGCAACATCTCTTGTATCTCTTGTCGCATCCTTTCTCGTACAGACTCAGGGACGCGGAAGGGGGGTTGTCGCAGGGGGGTCTGATCCTGGGTCTCAACCTTGTGTTGTGCCAGGTGAGTGTACCCGGGTTTCCCCGAAAACATCCTCTGTCGCTGCCTCAACAACTCCTCCGCCTGCTGTCTCTCCCGGGAGCCTAGGTCTTCACCCAAGTATACCTGGTCCCATGTTTTAGACTGAGTCCTCTCCCCTAAGACATCAGGCAAGGGAAGTCCGGCTAAATCCTCTGCTTCAGGTGCACAGATGGCCACTACCTCTTCAGGGCGCTCCCGATAGGGCCTCAGCATATTCACGTGGGGTCGTCACAATCGGCGACATTATAGGTGGTGTCGGCTATTTTCCCCACTACCTGGCAGAACCCCTGCCATGCATCTTGGAACTTGCTCTAATACCAGGACCTTCTGCCCTATTTCCAAGGTGCGCTCTCTGGCCATCTGATTGTACCATACGCGCTGGCGCCGCTGGGCCACCTGCATGTTCCCACGTACAGCCTGGGTCAGCTCCTGTAGGCGGTCCCGGAATTCCAGCACATAGGGTACAATAGGTACCCCTTCTATGTTGCCCTCCCCTTCACAGTGTTCTAGCACTAACATAGTAACATAGTAACATAGTTAGTAAGGCCGAAAAAATACATTTGTCCATCCAGTTCAGCCTATATTCCATCATAATAAATCCCCAGATCTACGTCCTTCTACAGAACCTAATTGTATGATACAATATTGTTCTGCTCCAGGAAGACATCCAGGCCTCTCTTGAACCCCTCGACTGAGTTCGCCATCACCACCTCCTCAGGCAAGCAATTCCAGATTCTCACTGCCCTAACAGTAAAGAATCCTCTTCTATGTTGGTGGAAAAACCTTCTCTCCTCCAGACGCAAAGAATGCCCCCTTGTGCCCGTCACCTTCCTTGGTATAAACAGATCCTCAGCGAGATATTTGTATTGTCCCCTTATATACTTATACATGGTTATTAGATCGCCCCTCAGTCGTCTTTTTTCTAGACTAAATAATCCTAATTTCGCTAATCTATCTGGGTATTGTAGTTCTCCCATCCCCTTTATTAATTTTGTTGCCCTCCTTTGTACTCTCTCTAGTTCCATTATATCCTTCCTGAGCACCGGTGACCAAAACTGGACACAGTACTCCATGTGCGGTCTAACTAGGGATTTGTGTAGAGGCAGTATAATGCTCTCATCATGTGTATCCAGACCTCTTTTAATGCACCCCATGATCCTGTTTGCCTTGGCAGCTGCTGCCTGGCACTGACTGCTCCAGGTAAGTTTATCATTAACTAGGATCCCCAAGTCCTTCTCCCTGTCAGATTTACCCAGTGGTTTCCCATTCAGTGTGTAATGGTGATATTGATTCCTTCTTCCCATGTGTATAACCTTACATTTATCATTGTTAAACCTCATCTGCCACCTTTCAGCCCAAGTTTCCAACTTATCCAGATCCATCTGTAGCAGAATACTATCTTCTCTTGTATTAACTGCTTTACATAGTTTTGTATCATCTGCAAATATCGATATTTTACTGTGTAAACCTTCTACCAGATCATTAATGAATATGTTGAAGAGAACAGGTCCCAATACTGACCCCTGCGGTACCCCACTGGTCACAGCGACCCAGTTAGAGACTATACCATTTATAACCACCCTCTGCTTTCTATCACTAAGCCAGTTACTAACACATTTACACACATTTTCCCCCAGACCATGCATTCTCATTTTGTGTACCAACCTCTTGTGCTAAGTCTAGGGGTCCCCTTACCTGTCTCCCGTATACCAGCTCGAACGGGGAGAACCCCATGGATTTTTGGGGCACCTCCCGATAGGCAAACAGGAGGTGAGGCAAGAATTTCTCCCAGTCCCTGTAGGTCCTGGTAAAAGTCCCAATGAGTTGTTTTAACGTCCCGTTAAAGGGTTCACACAACCCATTGGTTTGCGGGTGGTACGGGGCGCTTCTAATGGACTTTACGCTGCACAGCTTCCACAGTTGGTTGGTCACCTCTGCTGTAAACTGGGTACCCTGGTCTGAGATAATCTCCCGGGGAAATCCAACCCGTGAGAAAACCGGGAGCAGGGCAGCCGCCACCGTCTCTGCCAGTATGTTAGGTAACGCAACCGCCTCTGGATACCGTGTGGCATAATCTACCACTGTCAATATATACCTTTTCCCTGACGGACTGGGTTTGGCTAACGGCCCTATCAGATCGACCGCTACTCGGCTAAATGGTTCCTCCACAATGGGGAGGGGGCGTAATTTGGCCTTGCATCGATCCCCCCTCTTGCCAATGGCAACTGTCACAGGTCTGGCAGTATTGACGGACATCATAGGTTACCCCCGGCCAAAAGAAGTTTTGTGTCAGACGATGCCTGGTGCGACTGACGCCAAAGTGCCCGGCCAAGGGTATGTTATGAGAGATTCGCAGTAACTCCTGCCTATACTTCTTGGGAACTACCAGCTGTCGTTTTATAGTGGGGCTCGTCCCTGTGTGGTGCTGCTCTGTGATCCGGTAGAGGAGTCCCTGCTTCCATACAAACTGTTCCCCTTCCAGTACCACTCTCCCCTCCTGTGCCTTCCCACGATATCCCTCCAATGAAGGATCCTCAAGTAACTCCCTCTTAAACTCATCTGGGGTGGCCCAAGAAATGTGTCTGGCTATGGGAATACGTGTAGTGCTGGGATGTCTTACCTGGGCCTCCTCTGCGTGTGATTCCGCCTCCGCAGCTCGAGCTTGTCTCCGGGTGGTCACAGGATAGGTCTCAGCCAGAGGGGCAACCGAGAAGGCAGACAACATGGTCCCCAAGTTATTTCCCAGCAAGACGTCTGCGGGCAAATCCTCCATCTCTTCCACCCTTGGTTAGTCGTAGCCCCCAATGCCGGGTCAGCTTCGCCTTGGTAGCAGTATACAGCAGCCCGGCGGAAGGTAGCTGTTCCCGCGTTTGGCCACTGGGTATGCTGAGTCCGGTTGGGACATTGTCGTTGCACGTGGCCCAGCTGACGGCAGGTGTGGCATCGCGCCCCAGGGGGACTGTGGTAGGCCGGGTTTCTAGCTGGTCCCCCTACAATCTTCGGTGGTTTGGGGCCCTCCAGGTCCATGGGCGGACCCCTAGTGACCATCTTTGATCCGGACAACTGCGGCCTCCTGGCATCATGATGTTCATCGGCCAGACGAGCGGCTTCCTCAAGAATCGTTGGCCGCCTGTCCCGAAGCCATTCCTGTGTCTCGGGGGTTAGTCCATTAAAGAATCGTTCTAACAAGAAGAGCTGGAGGACGTCCTCCTTAGTGGTTGCTTGGCTTCCTTGTACCCACTGTAGCAGTGACCGCCGTAATTTACAGGCCCATTCAGCGTGGGTATCGGTTACACGTTTTATAAGTCTGTGGAACTTGTGGCGCTATGCCTCTGGTGTCAGCGCATACTGGGCCAAGATCACTTCTTTGATCCGCTCATTGTCCATACAGTCCTCATCAGGTACCGTGCGATAGGCGTCCGCTGCCCGGCCTGTCAGCTTGCTGGCCAGAATCTGAACCCGTTCCTCCGGCTTCACTTGATGAAGGGCACACTGCCGCTCAAAGTCCTGCAGAAAGCCATCAATGTCTTCCTCTGCCTCCCCCAACTGTCGGAAGGCATTATACTGGATCTTTTTGTGGCTTACTGTTGAAGGTACCTGGTCGAAGGCCAGAGCTCCCCCTGCTCACTGACTCTCCTCTCTCCGCTCTGCCATCTCCATCTTGGCTAGCTCCACTTTGGTCCGCTCTGCCATCTTCATCTTGGCTAGCTCTATCCTGGTCTGCTCGGCCATCTTTTCCTTCAGATCAGTACGCACATAATAATAATAAATCTTTATTTTTATATAGCGCTAACATATTCCGCAGCGCTTTACAGTTTGCACACATTATCATCGCTGTCCCCAATGGAGTTCACAATCTAAATTCCCTATCAGTATGTCTTTGGAATGTGGGAGGAAACCGGAGTGCCCGGAGGAAACCCAGGCAAACACGGAGAGAACGTACAAACTCTCCGTTGCAGATGTTGTCCTGGGTGGGATTAGAACCCAGGACTCCAGCGCTGCAAGGCTGCAGAGCTAACCACTGCGCCACCGTGCTGCACATCAGCCATCACCTCTCGTATGATCTCTACTGCAGGGTTTGGGCCATAGAACGCCAGTCTGTTCTTTACCTCCCTCTGGAATTCAGTCTCCTCCACGTTCACATTGGGGGGCGCTGCACTGTTGTGTTCCATGATGGCTGCTATCAAATCCGCTTTTGTTTTGTTGCTGGCAATCAACCCTCGGGCTTCCACCAGATCTTTTAATGTAGTCCTCTTTAATTTCTGGTAGTTGTTTTCCATTCATTCCTTTCCTCCTGTAGAAGGGGTATCACATCCCGCTGTCTGCCACCAGTGTAACGGGGTCTACCCAGCTGGGGTACCTCTTTCAGTACCACCCCGTGTTTCCGGAGGTCCACTCTGCGTTGGCTGGAGTCTGAATGAAGGACGCTGGCTGGAATTCCTTGGTTACATGCATGTAAAAGATCACTGCTTCTCCACGTATTTCAAGTCTGACAACACTTTACTTACAAGACACAGAATATATCACACAGATACAGAGGGCAGGCCAATAGAAAAGCAGCAGGCCAGACATACATTACAATAGCCGCAGGTGGCCGGAGCCTGCCGATATTTACTGTGGGAATTACAAAGGTGGGGAAGGACAAAAGGGGAATATCGTGTCCCCTCTGCCCAGGGGCGCAGCCTGTGGGCTGATGCATTAGGGACATGCGTCTCACATGGAACCTATTATACATACATATAACTGCACAACATATTCTGGGTGCTGAGTGGTTTCGTAACACGTAACAGTTACCAACTAGTCAAGAAAGGAGGGGTAGTGGACACGTACAGATATCGATGCTTGTGTCAATACTTGTAAAGATGTATCCCCCACAACAATGACCCTCATGATGTCTCATAAAACTGATCTGGATGCTGAAACCTGTTGTGATAGGCAATTCAGTATCACAATGGACATAGCGGTCAGAGCACATACAGTGATCTGACAAAACCCAAAATAATAGAACGAGCTCTGAGACGTGGGAACTCTGCAGACCGCAATCCCTAATCCTCTCCAAACAACACTAGAGGCAGCCGTGGATTGCGCCTAACTCTGCCTATGCAACTCGGCACAGCCTGAGAAACTAACTAGCCTGAAGATAGAAAATAAGCCTACCTTGCCTCAGAGAAATACCCCAAAGGAAAAGGCAGCCCCCCACATATAATGACTGTGAGTTAAGATGAAAAGACAAACGTAGGGATGAAATAGATTCAGCAAAGTGAGGCCCGACTTTCTTAACAGAGCGAGGATAGGAAAGATAACTTTGCGGTCTACACAAAACCCTAAAGAAAACCATGCAAAGGGGGCAAAAAGACCCTCCGTACCGAACTAACGGCACGGAGGTACACCCTTTGCGTCCCAGAGCTTCCAGCAAAAAAATTAGACAAGCTGGACAGAAAAAATAGCAAACAAATAGCAAAGAAGAACTTAGCTATGCAGAGCAGCAGGCCACAGGAATGATCCAGGGAAAAACAAGTCCAACACTGGAACATTGACAGGAAGCATGGATCAAAGCATTAGGTGGAGTTAAGTAGAGAAGCACCTAACGACCTCACCAGATCACCTGAGGGAGGAAACTCAGAAGCCGCAGTACCACTTTCCTCCACAAACGGAAGCTCCCAGAGAGAATCAGCCGAAGTACCACTTGTGACCACAGGAGGGAGCTCTGCCACAGAATTCACAACAGTACCCCCCCCCTTGAGGAGGGGGTCACCGAACCCTCACCAGAGCCCCCAGGCCGACCAGGATGAGCCACATGAAAGGCACGAACAAGATCGGGAGCATGGACCTCAGAGGCAAAAACCCAGGAATTATCTTCCTGAGCATAACCCTTCCATTTAACCAGATACTGGAGTTTCCGTCTTGAAACACGAGAATCCAAAATCTTCTCCACAATATACTCCAATTCCCCCTCCACCAAAACCGGGGCAGGAGGGTCAACAGATGGAACCATAGGTGCCACGTATCTCCGCAACAATGACCTATGGAATACGTTATGTATGGAAAAAGAATCTGGGAGGGTCAGACGAAAAGACACAGGATTAAGAACCTCAGAAATCCTATACGGACCAATGAAACGAGGTTTAAACTTAGGAGAGGAAACCTTCATAGGAATATGATGAGAAGATAACCAAACCAGATCCCCAACACGAAGTCGGGGACCCACACGGCGTCTGCGATTAGCGAAACGTTGAGCCTTCTCCTGGGACAAGGTCAAATTGTCCACTACATGAGTCCAAATCTGCTGCAACCTGTCCACCACAGTATCCACACCAGGACAGTCCAAAGACTCAACCTGTCCTGAAGAGAAACGAGGATGGAACCCAGAATTGCAGAAAAATGGCGAAACCAAGGTAGCCGAGCTGGCCCGATTATTAAGGGCGAACTCAGCCAAAGGCAAAAAGGACACCCAGTCATCCTGATCGGCAGAAACAAAGCATCTCAGATAGGTTTCCAAGGTCTGATTGGTTCGTTCGGTCTGGCCATTAGTCTGAGGATGGAAAGCCGAGGAAAAAGACAAGTCAATGCCCATCATACCACAAAAGGCTCGCCAAAACCTCGAAACAAACTGGGAACCTCTGTCAGAAACGATATTCTCTGGAATGCCATGCAAACGAACCACATGCTGGAAGAACAATGGCACCAAATCAGAGGAGGAAGGCAATTTAGACAAGGGTACCAGATGGACCATCTTAGAAAAGCGATCACAGACCACCCAAATGACTGACATCTTTTGAGAAACGGGAAGATCTGAAATAAAATCCATAGAGATATGTGTCCAAGGCCTCTTCGGGACCGGCAAGGGCAAAAGCAATCCACTGGCACGAGAACAGCAGGGCTTAGCCCGAGCACAAATCCCACAGGACTGCACAAAAGTACGCACATCCCGCGACAGAGATGGCCACCAAAAGGATCTAGCCACTAACTCTCTGGTACCAAAGATTCCAGGATGACCAGCCAACACCGAACAATGAACCTCAGAGATAACTTTATTCGTCCACCTATCAGGGACAAACAGTTTCTCCGCTGGACAACGATCAGGTTTATTAGCCTGAAATTTTTGCAGCACCCGCCGCAAATCAGGGGAGATGTCAGACACAATTACTCCTTCCTTGAGGATACCCGCCGGCTCAGATAAACCCGGAGAGTCGGGCACAAAACTCCTAGACAGAGCATCCGCCTTCACATTTTTAGAACCCGGAAGGTACGAAATCACAAAGTCAAAACGGGCAAAAAACAGCGACCAACGAGCCTGTCTAGGATTCAAACGCTTAGCAGACTCGAGATAAGTCAAGTTCTTATGATCAGTCAATACCACCACGCGATGCTTAGCTCCTTCAAGCCAATGACGCCACTCCTCGAATGCCCACTTCATGGCCAGCAACTCTCGGTTGCCCACATCATAATTTCGCTCAGCAGGCGAAAACTTCCTGGAAAAAAAAGCGCATGGTTTCATCACTGAGCAATCAGAACCTCTCTGCGACAAAACAGCCCCTGCTCCAATCTCAGAAGCATCAACCTCGACCTGGAACGGAAGAGAAACATCTGGTTGACACAACACAGGGGCAGAAGAAAAACGACGCTTCAACTCTTGAAAAGCTTCCACAGCAGCAGAAGACCAATTGACCAAATCAGCACCCTTCTTGGTCAAATCGGTAAATGGTTTGGCAATACTAGAAAAATTGCAGATGAAGCGACGATAAAAATTAGCAAAGCCCAGGAACTTTTGCAGACTTTTCAGAGATGTCGGCTGAGTCCAATCATGGATGGCTTGGACCTTAACAGGATCCATCTCGATAGTAGAAGGGGAAAAGATGAACCCCAAAAATGAAACCTTCTGCACACCAAGAGACACTTTGATCCCTTCACAAACAAAGAATTAGCACGCAGGACCTGAAAAACCGTTCTGACCTGCTTCACATGAGACTCCCAATCATCCGAGAAGATCAAAATGTCATCCAAGTACACAATCAGGAATTTATCCAGGTACTCTCGGAAGATGTCATGCATAAAGGACTGAAACACTGATGGAGCATTGGCAAGTCCGAATGGCATCACTAGATACTCAAAATGACCCTCGGGCGTATTAAATGCAGTTTTCCATTCATCGCCTCGCCTGATTCGCACCAGATTATACGCACCACGAAGATCTATCTTGGTGAACCAACTAGCCCCCCTAATCCGAGCAAACAAATCAGATAACAATGCCAAGGGGTACTGAAATTTAACAGTGATCTTATTAAGAAGGCGGTAATCTATACAAGGTCTCAGCGAACCATCCTTCTTGGCTACAAAAAAGAACCCTGCTCCTAATGGCGACGACGACGGGCGAATATGCCCCTTCTCCAGGGATTCCTTCACATAACTGCGCATAGCGGTGTGCTCAGGCATGGATAAATTAAACAGTCGACCTTTTGGGAATTTACTACCAGGAATCAAATTGATAGCACAATCACAATCCCTATGCGGAGGTAGGGCATCGGACTTGGGCTCATCAAATACATCCCGGTAATCAGACAAGAACTCTGGAACCTCAGAAGGGGTGGATGACGAAATTGACAGAAATGGAACATCACCATGTACCCCCTGACAACCCCAGCTGGACACCGACATGGATTTCCAATCCAATACTGGATTATGGGCTTGTAGCCATGGCAACCCCAACACGACCACATCATGCAGATTATGCAACACCAGAAAGCGAATAACCTCCTGATGTGCAGGAGCCATGCACATGGTCAGCTGGGTCCAGTATTGAGGCTTATTCTTGGCCAAAGGCGTAGCATCAATTCCTCTCAATGAAATAGGACACTGCAAGGGCTCCAAGAAAAACCCACAACGCTTAGCATATTCCAAGTCCATCAAATTCAGGGCAGCGCCTGAATCCACAAATGCCATGACAGAATACGATGACAAAGAGCAGATCAAGGTAACGGACAGAAGAAATTTTGACTGTACTGTACCAATGGTGGCAGACCTAGCGAACCGCTTAGTGCGCTTAGGACAATCAGAGATAGCATGAGTGGAATCACCACAGTAGAAACACAGCCCATTCAGACGTCTGTGTTCTTGCCGTTCAACTCTGGTCATAGTCCTATCGCACTGCATAGGCTCCGGTTTAATCTCAGGTAATACCGCCAAATGGTGCACAGATTTACGCTCACGCAAGCGTCGACCGATCTGAATGGCCAAAGACATAAACTCATTCAAACCAGCAGGCATAGGAAATCCCACCATGACATCCTTAAGGGCTTCAGAGAGACCCTTTCTGTATATAGCTGCCAGCGCAGATTCATTCCATTGAGTGAGCACGGACCACTTTATAAATTTCTGGCAATATACCTCTATCTCATCCTGAGCCTGACAAAGAGCCAGCAAATTTTTTTCTGCCTGATCCACTGAATTAGGCTCATCGTACAGCAATCCAAGCGCCAGGAAAAACGCATCGATATTACTTAATGCAGGATCTCCTGACGCAAGAGAAAATGCCCAGTCCTGAGGGTCGCCACGCAAAAAAGAAATGACGATCCTAACCTGTTGAACTGGGTCACCAGAGGAGCGAGGTTTCAAAGCCAGAAATAGTTTACAATTATTTTTGAAACTCAGAAATTTAGTTCTATCTCCAAAAAACAAATCTGGAATAGGAATTCTCGGTTCTAACAAAGAATTCTGAACCGCAAAATCTTGAATATTTTGAACTCTTGCCGTGAGCTGATCCACACATGAAGACAGACCTTTAATGTCCATTGCTACACCTGTGTCCTGAACCACCCAAATGTCTAAGGGAAAAAAAAGGCAAAACACAGTGCAAAGAAAACAAAATGGTCTCAGAACTTCTTTTTTCCCTCTATTGAGAATCATTAGCACTTTTGGCTTCCTGTACTGTTGTGATAGGCAATTCAGTATCACAATTGACATAGCGGTCAGAGCACATACAGTGATCTGACAATAACCCAAAATAATAGAACGAGCTCTGAGACGTGGGAACTCTGCAGACCGCAATCCCTAATCCTCTCCAAACAACACTAGAGGCAGCCGTGGATTGCGCCTAACTCTGCCTATGCAACTCGGCACAGCCTGAGAAAACTAACTAGCCTGAAGATAGAAAATAAGCCTACCTTGCCTCAGAGAAATACCCCAAAGGAAAAGGCAGCCCCCCACATATAATGACTGTGAGTTAAGATGAAAAGACAAACGTAGGGATGAAATAGATTCAGCAAAGTGAGGCCCGACTTTCTTAACAGAGCGAGGATAGGAAAGATAACTTTGCGGTCTACACAAAACCCTAAAGAAAACCACTCAAAGGGGGCAAAAAGACCCTCCGTACCGAACTAACGGCACGGAGGTACACCCTTTGCGTCCCAGAGCTTCCAGCAAAAAAATTAGACAAGCTGGACAGAAAAAATAGCAAACAAATAGCAAAGAAGAACTTAGCTATGCAGAGCAGCAGGCCACAGGAATGATCCAGGGAAAAAGCAAGTCCAACACTGGAACATTGACAGGAAGCATGGATCAAAGCATTAGGTGGAGTTAAGTAGAGAAGCACCTAACGACCTCACCAGATCACCTGAGGGAGGAAACTCAGAAGCCGCAGTACCACTTTCCTCCACAAACGGAAGCTCCCAGAGAGAATCAGCCGAAGTATCACTTGTGACCACAGGAGGGAGCTCTGCCACAGAATTCACAACAGAAACCATCTTGCCCTGATATTTATCTGTCAGGCTGGCTCCTGCCTGGCGGCGGACTGGGGCACCCTAACCGCAGGCGACGTGCCGCCCCCGCTCCTCGGCGGCTGTCCCTGGTTGTCCCTAGTCAGCCCACATTACAGTATGTATCAGATACTGGATTCATGACCATGCTGTGCATGCATAATGTTCTGGGTCCTGACTGCGCATTTGCTATATCCTAGACGGTAGAGGTATCCTGGAGACCGGAAGTGATCTTCCCGGTCCTGACTGTGCATGTGCTATCTTCTAGATGGAAGAGGTACCCTGGAGACTGGAAATGACGTTCTGGGTCCTGACTGCGCATGTGCTATCTTCTACATGGTAGAGGTATGTGAGACACCAGAAGTGATGTTCTGGGTCCTGACTTTGCATGTGCTATCTTCTAGACGGAAGAGGTACCCTGGAGACTGGAAGTGACTTTCCGAGTCCTGACTGCGCATGTGCTATCTTCTAGATGGAAGAGGTACCCTGGAGACTGGAAATGACGTTCTGGGTACCTGACTGCGCATGTGCTATCTTTTAGATGGTAGAGGTATCTGAGACACCAGAAGTGATGTTCTAGGTCCTGATTGCACATGTGCTATCTTCTAGATGGTAGAGGTATCTGGGACACCAGAAGTGACGTTTTGGGTCCTGACTGTACATGTGCTATTGTGTAGAAGCCAGATTATATCTTAATTACCCAGACCACCATGTTTAGCAAACCAAGAAGAATTGATTTTTTATCTGTATGTTGGCTTTTGGATGTAAGTTGAATTCTGGTGGGTCAAGGAAACAGACTTTTGTTTTTGGAAGCCTGGAATAGTGACTTGTAAGCTGATATGTGATATAACATAGTGTGCTTTTATCCTTGTGAATAGTGAGGTTTGCTGATATGTTAACTACAGTCATGGCCAAAAGTATTGACACCCCTGCAATTCTGTCAGATAATACTCAGTTTCTTCCTGAAGATGATTGCAATCACAAATTCTTTGGTATTATTATCTTCATTTAATTTGTCTTAAATGAAAAAACACAAAAGAGAATGAAGCAAAACGCAAAACATTGATCATTTCACACAAAACTCCAAAAATGGGCCAGACAAAAGTATTGGCACCCTCAGCCTAATACTTGGTTGCACAACCTTTATCCAAAATAACTGCGACCAACCGCTTCCGGTAACCATCAATGAGTTTCTTACAATGCTCTGCTGGAATTTTAGACGATTCTTCTTTGGCAAACTGCTCCAGGTCCCTGATATTTGCAGGGTGCCTTCTCTAAACTGCCATTTTTAGATCTCTCCACAGGTGTTCTATGGGATTCAGGTCTGGACTCATTGCTGGCCACCTTAGAAGTCTCCAGTGCTTTCTCTAAAACCATTTTCTAGTGCTTTTTGAAGTGTGTTTGGGTCATTGTCCTGCTGGAAGACCCATGACCTCTGAGGGAGACCCAGCTTTCTCACACTGGGCCCTATATTATGCTGCAAAATTTGTTGGTAGTCCTCAGACTTCATAATTCCATGCACACGGTCAAGCAGTCCAGTGCCAGAGGCAGCAAAGCAACCCCAAAACATCAGGGAACCTCCGCCATGTTTGACTGTGGGGACCGTGTTCTTTTCTTTGAATGCCTCTTTTTTCTCCTGTAAACTCTATGTTAATGCCTTTGCCCCAAATGCTCTACTTTTGTCTCATATGACCAGAGAACATTCTTCCAAAACATTTTAGGCTTTTTCAGGTTAGTTTTGGCAAACTCCAGCCTGGCTTTTTTATGTCTCGGGGTAAGAAGTGGGGTCTTACTGGGTCTCCTACCATACAGTCCCTTTTCATTCAGATGCCGACGGATAGTACGGGTTGAGACTGTTGTACCCTCGGACTGCAGGGCAGCTTGAACTTGTTTGGATGTTAGTCGAGGTTCTTTATCCAACATCCGCACAATCTTGCGTTGAAATCTCTTGTCAATTTTTATTTTCCATCCACATCTAGGGAGGTTAGCCACAGTGCCATGGGCTTTACAATTCTTGATGACACTGCGCACGGTAGACACAGGAACATTCAGGTCTTTGGAGATGGACTTGTAGCCTTGACATTGCTCATGCTTCCTCACAATTTTGTTTTTCAAGTCCTCAGACAGTTCTTTGGTCTTCTTTCTTTTCTCCATGCTCAATGTGGTACACACAAGGACAAAGGACAGAGGTTGAGTCAACTTTAATCCATGTCAAATGGCTGCAAGTGTGATTTAGTTATTACTAACACCTGTTAGGTGCCACAGGTAAGTTACAGGTGCTTTTAATTACACAAATTAGGGAAGCATCACGTGATTTTTCGAAAGGTGCCAATACTTTTGTCCACCCCCTTTTTTTATGTTTGGTGTGGAATTATATCCAATTTGGTTTCAGAACAATTCTTTTTGTGTTTTTTTCATTTAAGACAAATTAAATGAAGATAATAATACCAAAGAATTTGTGATTGCAATCATTTTCAGGAAGAAACTGAGTATTATCTGACAGAATTGCAGGGGTGTCAATACTTTTGGCCATGACTGTATGCATTGTGTTACGGAGCCAGTTTGTTGATTTCGAAAGCAGAGGGAAAATATATGCAAATAGTTTAAATCTTCAAGTAATGCTACTTGATCTAATCACTATTGTTCCCCTTATCTGTGATGCTAGACTGAAGGACACTTGTTAGATCTGAAAATAGGTTACATGGCGCTATATATAGAGACTTTTTTTTCTGGTCAGTGTGTCTCTTCAGGATCTCAGCTGAGAGTACATTGGACCCGGCTGAAAGAACACAGGACTGCTTTACTGACCATCAGTGAAATTCCAGAGACATCTTAAAGAATCCAGGTTGGGACAATCGGTTCACCTGGCCACATACCTCACTGCTCTTGGTTAGCTTCGTAAGCTTGTTGTTACCGCCTCATTGTGGGGGCCTGCCAAAAGTGGGAAGCCATTGGTGGGGGTATGCGACACTGGAAGCAGTTCTAATCCCAGCGAGTCAGCGGAAGGATGAGACTCTGTAATTTGCACCTTCTTGGGTATTTGCTGGGGCTGTTCTGTTTGCTATTGTGTGTTGTGGTTCAATAAAATATTGCCACACTGTTTTCCCCTCACCCTGTGTTGTCTGAGTAGTGTCCTGCCCATGGGGAGAGAGAGCGGGCATTCAGTGATATGAATCCTAGTGCATGCAGTCTTGCTAAAGACAATTGGGCCAGCGGACGAAAGCACCCACTGACCCCGTTTCTCCACTTCTATTTTGTAGACGGTAGAGGTATCCAGGAGAATGGAAGTGACGTTCTGGGCCCTGACAGTGCATGCACAATTTTCTAGACGGTAGAAGTATCCGAGAGACTGAAAGTAACATTCCAGGTCCTGAGTGCACATGCGCTATCTTCAAGACGGTAGAAGTATCCGGGATACTGAAAGTGACGTTCCAGGTCCTGACTGCGCATGTGCTATCTTCTAGATGGTAGAGATATCTGGGAGACCAGAAGTGAAGTTCCGGGTCCTGACTGCACATGCGCTATCTTCAAGATGGTATAAGTATCCGGGAGACTGAAAGTGACGTTCCAGGTCCTGACTGCGCATGTGCTATCTTCTAGATGGTAGAGATATCTGGGAGACCAGAAGTGACGTTCCGGGTCCTGACTGCGCATGCGCTATCTTCTAGACGGTAGAGGTATCCGGGAGACCAGAAGTGAAGTTCCGGGTCCTGACTGCACATGCGCTATCTTCAAGATGGTATAAGTATCCGGGAGACTGAAAGTGACGTTCCAGGTCCTGACTGCGCATGTGCTATCTTCTAGATGGTAGAGATATCTGGGAGACCAGAAGTGACGTTCCGGGTCCTGACTGCGCATGCGCTATCTTCTAGACGGTAGAGGTATCCGGGAGACCAGAAGTGATGTTCCAGGTCCTGACTGCGCATGCGCTATCTTCTAGACGGTAGAGGTATCCGGGACACCAGAAGTGATGTTCCGGGTCCTGACTGTGCATGCGCTATCTGCTAGACGGTAGAGGTATCCGGGAGACCAGAAGTGACGTTCCGGGTCCTGACTGCACCTTCGCTATCTTCTAGACAGTAGAGGTATCCGAGAAACCGGAAGTGACGTTCTGGGTTCTGACTGCGCATGTCTGTGACTCACTGCGTGTCACGCTGGAGCGCATACCACCAGATGTAATGTATTATTTCCTCACAATCTGACCGCCTGTAATACATGCCTCACCATGGCAACTGCAATAGCGTCATTTGGATCCGGTTACATTTATAAATTAGGAGCATTGTTTCTAGCCACTATTACCTATGGAGTATGGCCCTCAGTTATCCTTGGGGTAGTTCTCCGTCACTCCCCATTCTGAGATACGTACAGAGATAATATAATGGGACACTATTCCAATCTAACTGGACAATAATTAAGACTCCTTGTCTTGACTCTGGGGGGGACAAGTAAATTAGTAAAATGAATTTTTGCTGTGGAGGATTCGCTGCTATGGCTCAGATGGCGGTGGAGATAAACTATTAGTAATCAGGATGTCATAACCATTTTCCACACGGATCTGTGGTCCCTAATCTCAGAGGCCTTGTATAGCAATGGCAAGAAAACTTATATATTTAGTGCCCACCTTTAAAAAAAAACATCCCTCAGAAAAGGCTAGAATGATTTCCAGAAACAGGCCTAAGAGTTGTGTTGATTCAGGCCTCTTGGGGCCAGGGGGTCCATGCGGAAGAGCCTCTCACTCTCTTGTAGTATCCTTCTATCATGGTTCCCCTCTCACATTTGGTCTTATCACTTCCAGGATACAGAAGGAGATATCCTTCAAGACCCCTTTATGCACATCATTCAAGTGTCTCGCAAGGGGGTATATTGTTTGTGGTGAACATCTCTGATTTGCTCACCTACTCTCCTCCTGAATTCTCTAGAGAACAGGAAAAGGTGGCCACATACCGTATATACCCGAGTATAAGCCGGCCCGAGTATAAGCCGAGACCCCTAATTTTGACACAAAAAACTGGGAAAACTTAATGACTCGAGTATAAGCCTAGGGTGCAAAATGCATCACCTACCGGTAAATGTCAAAAGTAAAAATAGATACCAATAAAAGTAAAATTAATTGAGATATCAGTAGGTTAAGTGTTTATGAATATCCATATTGAATCAGGAGTCCCATGTAATGCTCCATAAAGTTCATCATGGGTCCATAAGATGCTCCATATTAAAATATGCCCCATATAATGCTGCACAAACGTTATGGCCCCATAAGATGCTCCATAGAGATATTTGCCCCATATAATGCTGCACAAATGCTGATTATGGCCCCATAAGATGCTCCACAGAGACATTTGCCCCATATAATGCTGCACAAACGTTATGGCCCCATAAGATGCTCCATAGAGATATTTGCCCCATATAGTGCTGCACAAATGCTAATTATGGCCCCATAAGATGCTCCATAGAGATATTTGCCCCATATAATGCTGCACAAATGCTGATTATGGCCCCATAAGATGCTCCGTAGAGATATTTCCCCATATAGTGCTGCACAAACGTTATGGCCCCATAAGATGCTCCATAGAGATATTTGCCCCATATAGTGCTGCACAAATGCTGATTATGGCCCCATAAGATGCTCCATAGAGATATTTGCCCCATATAGTACTGCACAAACGTTATGGCCCCATAAGATGCTCCGTATAGTCACTTGCCCCATATGCTGTGGCTGCGTTAAAAAAAAAAAAAAATCATATACTCACCTCTCTCCGTCGCTCAGGCCCCCGGCGCTTGTACCTGCTCCTCGTTCGGGTGCGGCTCCGTCCTCAGCACTGACGCTCAGCAGAGGGCACGCACTGACAACGTCACCGCGTACTCTGACCTGAGCGTCACAGCCAGGGGACGCTGATGACGGAGCCGCACCCGAACGAGGAGCAGGTAAATTTCGCGCAGCTCTGCGCTCCCCCTCCCCGTATACTTACCTGCTCCTGGCGCGGTGCAGTCCCTGCTTCTCCCGGCGCTGCATATTCTTCCTGTACTGATCAGTCACCGTTACTGCTCATTACAGTAATGAATATGCGGCTCCACCCCTATGGGAGGTGGGGCCGCATATTCATTACTGTAATGAGTGGTACCATGTGAGGGCTCAGTACTGGAAGAAGCTGCAGCGCTGGAAGAAGCAGGGACTGCGCCAGGAGCAGGTGAGCATAATTACACAGCCCCCGCTCCCCCTCCCCTGCCAACCCCTGGTGGACTTTCAGCCCAAAAAAATGGGCTGAAAATCTCGGCTTATACTCGAGTATATACGGTATATCAGGCCCGTGGTTTTGCAATTGGAGAAATCCCGTTGGAAGAAGGTTTTGCCTGTAGAGGCACATTTGACCTTCTTACAGGGTCTCATCCACTTACAGTCACAACCACAAGGTTTCCTATCTAGCCATGTGCCCTCAGGTGTGACTGTGCACCAGGCGATTCCTGAGTGATCGCCCTTTTCTATGTAACAACTCTGCTGGCATCACGGCATGGCCTCTCATCTCTCACACTATCTTACCCACTGCTCCAGGCCATGATGTGGTTTCTGTTTCTTGCCAGCTCCATGTTCTGTGTCTCTGCTCTCTGCATGCTTCCTGGCTGTGTATAGGGGGGCGGAGCCTGAACTCTCTGGTTCTTATAGGAATCAGGTGCATCTGTCTAATCAGTTCCTGACCAATTATCAAGAGGCCTCCTGTATATAGTGCAGCTCCACCCTGTGGTCTGGGCCTGTGCAATCTGTTAGCTCAGTTACTGTTTAGCTGCTGAGTTTGCCTGGCCTTGCTCTGTGTTACTCTCTCTAGAGGCTTTTCTCAGTGTTCTTGCCTTGATCTTGTTGTCCACCCTCCAGGAGGCAGAATATCCTTGTCCCTGTGTCTTTGTTCTTGTTCCTTGTCTTGTTCTATTACCTTGTCTGAACTTCGTCTTATCTCGGTCACCTTGTCTGTGGCTTCCTTCCCTGTTGTGTCTTTCCTTGTGTTCTCAGTCTGCTTATGTTCCGCACTCTTGCGGCTCTGCCTGCTTTGAACCCTTGTGACTTTGCCTGGGCTCTGCTCTCTTGCAGCTTTACCTCTGCTCCGCGCTCCTGCAGTTCTGCTCTGTTCTACTCTGCTCTGCTGCTGCAGATATCTCTTGCTGCAGCTCCTCTCCGCATTCCTTGCAGTTCCGCTCTGCTTAGCTTTTGTTGCTGCGCTATCTCTTGCTGCAGCTCCTCCGCATTCCTTGCGGTTCCGCTCTGCTTAGCTTTTGTTGCTGCGCTATCTCTTGCTGCTCTACTGCACCTATCCGCAGCCTTGTGGTTCTCTTCCTGTGTGAACAGGTCCCAACCTGTTCCTTCACACTCCATTCCTTCCTGCTTGTTTCCGTACCTGCATCTTCTGTGTAAACAGGTCCATACCTGTTCCTTCATACACCACAACAACCAGCCCTGTGTTCTCTGCTGTGCCTGCCAGCCCTGTGTCTCTGTCATGCCTGGCAGCCCTGTGTTCTGTGCCGTGCCTGCCAGCCCTGTGTCTCTGCCGTGCCTGCCAGCCCTGTGTTCTTTGCCGTGCCTGCCAGCCCTGTGTTCTCTGCCATTCCTGCCAGCCCTGTGTTCTCTGCCATGCCTGCCAGCCCTGTGTTCTCTGCTGTGCCTGCCAGCCCTGTGTTCTCTGCCATGCCTGCCAGCCCTGTGTTCTCTGCCGTGCCTGCCAGCACTGTGTTCTCTGCCGTACCTGCCAGCCCTGTGTTCTTTGCCGTGCCTGCCAGCCCTGTGTTCTCTGCCGTGCCTGCCAGCCCTGTGTTCTCTGCCGTGCCTAACAGCCTACTCGTCCAAGTTTCAGCAGTGCTCATCTGCCAGTAGCCCGCACCAATCCTGGTGTTCCTGTCTCCCAGTGGGATCAGCAGCCACAGCCAGACACCACCCTGGAGTAGCACCTGGCAGCTGCCTGCCGCTCAAGCCTGACTTCACCATCAGAGGCTCCAGTGAAGACCAAGGCAGCTGTCATAGTCACGCCCCTTCCAGGGTAGTCTGGTTCGTGGCACAGTGGGGCCACAAACCCCCTTGGCTGAAGCCAACCAGTCAGGGCGGGAGCTTGACATTCTGTATGTAACTGTTGGATTTTTCCGGTCATCCCTCTTAGGTCGGGGTCTGCTCCCAGAACATCCCATTGCCTCCTAAGGATGGTAAACAGCTGGTTATGCTGATTATCATATGTGTCTATGATTCGTATAGTCTCACTTTGTTCCTGTTGTTTCTTTCTGGTTTTTTTCCTCAATAGGGTTTGTCTCTCTTTATCTTCTGCAAACTCACGGGCTGACTCGATGATATGCCGGGGGATAAACCTTTTCTAGAAACCTCCGCCACATATCAATGGCCTGTCTCTGGAAGTCTGATGTTGCTGAGCAGTTTCTTGTTAACCTGAGGAACTGACCCTTAGCTATTCCTCTTTTGAGGGGGCTGGGTGGTGGCTATCCCATCTAAAGAGCCTGTTTGTGCTGGTCTGTTTGTGGTAGATATCAGTAACTAGGGTGCCATCCTGTTTTCTCTTGATCAGCACATCTAGAAAGGGTAGTTGTTCTTTGGCTAGTTCTGAATTGAAACACAGGTTGAGTTCATTGATCTTTAAACTCCCCACAAACTTTTCAAACTTCCCCTTGTCCCTGACCAGATAATAAAGATGTTATCAATAAACCTGTACCAGGCTCCTATGAAGGAATGCCACCACCTTGGCTCATGCCCAAAGACCAGGGTCTCCTCCCACCAGCCCAGGAACAGATTGGCGTATGATGGGGCACACGGACTCCCCATCGCTGTGCCCCTGAGCTGGTTATAGTACTTCTTGTCGAAGAGGAAGAAATTATGGGTAAGGGTGAATTTAAGGAGTTTTTCGACCAAGATGTTATGGTTTATAAATTTGATAGACGTAGACCTCAAGAAGTGTCCCACTCCCTTGATACCCCAATGGTGAGGGATATTTCTCTATAGACTGTCCGCATCTATTGATGCCAGCCACCTTTCTTCATTCAGCTGGACACCCTCGATTTTGTTCAGGAGATCTGTGGTGTCCGTGATGTATGAAGGAAGTGAATCTACAAAAGGATGTTATCTATATAGATCCCACAGTTTTGTGTCAACAAGTTAACCCCTGAGACAATGGGGCGTCCCTTTAGAGGTACCAAGCACCTTTGGTAGTGTAGAAGGTTGCTACTGAGGGGAATGTCGGTAATAAAAATTCAAGGTCATGTTTGAGAATTAGTTTTGAGTGCTCAGCCTGTCCTTTGTCAAGTTTGGTTTTGTTCTCAAAAAGTTCCCTTACTGTGCGTTCTAAAAAGAGGAGGATGCAAATGAAGAAGATGCAGCAGGACCTGGAGCGCTGGGGGTGTCAGTATGTTCCCCTTCATCCATGCCGTCCCCTCAAAGTCTGCCACTCTGCCTCGAATGTCTGGTGGTGTGTGAGAAGGTGGTACCTACACCTGGCTCTGTTCCCATTGTGTGCACCCTGAAAATGTGTCCCTATTGTGCACCCTGAAAATGTTTCCCCCGTTGTGTACACCCTTAAAATGTCCCCCATTGTATGCACCCTGAAAATGTGTCCCCCCATTGTGTGCACCCTTAAAATGTGTGTTCCCCACTGTGTGTACCCTGAAAATGTACCAACCCCCACTGTGTGCACCCTTAAAAAATGTGTACCCCCACTGTGTGCACCCTGAAAATGTGTCCCCCCCACTGTGTGCACCCTGAAAACATGTCATGCACCCTGAAAACGAGTCACTCCCACTGTGTACCCTGAAAATGTGCCAACCCCCACTGTGTGCACCCTAAGAAAGTTTCCCCATCTGTGTGCACGCTGAAAACATTTCCCCCCACCATGTGCAGCCTGAAAATTTCTCCTGTGTGCACCTTGAAAACTCGTTCCCCACCTGAAATCCTATCCTCTCCCAACTATTTGCTCCCTGAAAATGTGTCTCCACCCCTGGTATGTGTACCCTGAAAAAATGTTCCCCACTGTTCACAACCTGAACACTGCCCCCTGACCTCGTGGTGCACACCCACGCAGTATTAGGAGGTACTGCCGGTCCTGTGACCTCTGCCGGTGTCACTGATGTGTGGACCCCATTATCCCTCCTGTGCTCCCGCAGGTCAGCGCCCAGATCTGCCCGTTTGAGATGAGGTCAGCGGTGAATGCAGTATGATGTCCACCGAGCAGATGGGTATGGAGACCTACCCGGAGGAGCCGCAGGTAACTGGACAGCGCCCCCTGGTGGACCCTGCTGCCTGTGCAGTACAGAGCATTGCGCCTTTGTTATCATGTGGGGGCCTCAATGTGGTAACATCTTGTGGTACTAGTGATGCTCTGCAGCGATACTTTGTAGTGATGCTCTGCAGGCTGATGTTTTGCAATGCTCTGTGTGTAATGCTCTGCTGGGTTTTGTTGTGAGGAAAATGCTCTGTGTGTGGGGCTCTGCAGCTTATGCTCTGCATCGACCCCCTGCAGGATGATGTTATGAGTTTGATGCTCTACTGGATGATGTTGTGAGGGCGATGCTCTTTCGAGTGATGTGAGGGCAATGCTTTGCGGGGTGATGTTGAGAGGGCGATGCTCTTGCTTTGCTGGGTGATGTGAGGACTATGCTCTGCTGGGTGATGTTGTGAGGGTGATGCTCTGCTGGGTGATGTTGAGAGGGCGATGCTCTTGCTCTGCTGGGTGATGTTGTGAGGGCGTTGCTCTGCTGGGTGATGTTGTGAGGGCGATGCTCTGCTGGGTGATGCACTAGCCTCGCCTCTTACCCTAATTTCTTCCCTCCAGATTCAGGTTGTCACCAACTTTAAGACGGAGGAGGATGCGGTGAGCGCGGAGCAATCCTCGCAGAGCCCGGGGATTGGAGACAACCCCATGGAAACAGATAAGCAGGCAATATACAGGTGAGAAGGGGCTGGTGCGCTGCATGCTCAAGGGTGGAGGCCTCGGCTGTAGCGCTCTCATGGGTGGAGGACTCGGCTGAAGCGCTCTCATGGGTGGAGGCCTTTGCTGTAGTGCTATCACAGGTGGAGGCATCAGCTGTAGCGCTCTCACGGGTGGAGGCCCTGGCTGTAGCTCACTCATGGCTGGAGGCCTCGACTGTAGGGCTCTCACGGGTGGAAGACTCAGCTGTGGAGGGCTCATGGGTGGAGGCCTTGGCTATAACGCTCTCACGGGTGGAGGCCTCGGCTTTAGCGCTCTTACAGGAGGAGGCCTCCACTATAGTGCTTTCATGGGTGGAGGCCTCGGATGTAGCGCTGTCACAGGTGGAGGTCTCAGCTGTAGCGCGCTCACGAGTGGAAGTCTCATCTGTAGCACGCTTACGGTTGGAGTCCTCTGCTGTGGCGCGCTCACCAGTGGAGTCCTTGGCTGTGGCGCGCTCACCGGTGGAGGCCTCGGCTGTAGCATGCTCAAAGGTGGAGGCCTCGCCTGTAGCACGCTCACGGGTGAAGGCCTCGGCTGTAGCTTGCTCATGTGTGGAGGCCTCGGCTGTACCTTGCTCACGGGTGGAGGCCTCGGCTGTAGCGCGCTCATGGGTGGAGGCCTCGGCTGTAGCGCCCTCATGGGTGTAAGCCCTGGCTGCAGTGCCCTCACAAGTAGAAGCCTCGGCTGTAGCGCTCTCACGGAGGCTTCGGCTGTAGCGCTCTCATGGGTGGAAGTCTCAGCTGTAGCGTCCTCACGGCTGGAAGCCCCAGCTGTAATGCCCTCATAAGTGCAAGCCTCGGCTGTAGTGCCCTCACAGGTGGAAGCCTCGGCTCTAGTGCTCTCACTGGTGGAATCCTCTGCTGTAGCGTTCTCGCTGGTGGAATCCACGGCTGTAGAGCTCTCACGGGTGGAAGCCTCGGCGGTAGCGCGCTGATAGGTGCATGCTTTGGCTGTGGAGGGCTCACAGGTGGAGGCCTGGGCTGTAGTACTGTCATGGGTGGAGGCCTTGGCTGTAGTGCTCTCTCGGGTGGAAGTCTCGGTTGTAGCTCTCTCATGGGTGGAGGCCTCAGCTGTAGCACGCTCACGGTTGGAAACCTCGGCGGTAGCGCGCTCACAGGTGGAAGCCTCGTCTGTAGCGCCCTCACGAGTGTAAGCCTTGGCTGTAGTGCTCTCACGGGTGCAATCCTCCACTGTAGCGCTCTCACAGGTGGAATCCACGGCTGTAGAGCTCTCACAGGTGGAAGCCTCGGCGGTAGCACTCATAGGTGCATGCCTCGGCTGTGGAGGGCTCACAGGTGGAGGCCTGGGCTGTAGTACTATATCGGGTGGAGACCATGGCTGTAGCACTCACAAGTGTAGGCCTCGGCTGTAGCGCTCTCACGGGTGTAGGCCTCGGCTGTAGTGCTCTCACAATTGTAGGCCTCGGCTGTAGTGCTCTCTGGGGTTGAAGCTTCGGCTGTAGCGCGCTCATGGGTGGAAGCCTCGGCTGTAGCGCCCTCCTGGCTGGATGCCCTGGCTGCAGTGCCCTCACAGGTTGAAGCCTCGGCTGTTGCGCTCACACGGAGGCTTCGGCTGTTGTGCTCTCATGGATGGAAGTCTCGGCTGTAGCACCCTCATGGCTGGAAGCCCCAGCTGTAATGCCCTCATAGGTGGAAGCCTTGGCTGTAGTGCCCTCACAGGTGGAAGCCTCGGCTGTATTGCGCTCATGGTTGGAAGCCTCGGCTGTTGCGCGCTCACAGGTGGAAGCCTCGTCTGTAGCACCCTCACGAGTGTAAGCTTTGGCTGGGTGGAATCCTCTGCTGTAGCACTCTCACGGGTAAAATCCACGGCTGTAGAGCTCGCACGGGTTGAAGCCTTAGTAGTAGCGCTCTCATAGGTACATACCTCGGCTGTGAAGGGCTCACAGATGGAGGACTGGACTGTATTACTCTCACAGGTGGAGGCCTCGGCTGTAGCGCTCTCACGAGTGTAGGCCTCGGCTGTAGCACTCTCGGGTGGAGGCCTCGGGTGTAGCTTGCTCACGAGTGGAGGCCTCGGCTGTAGCGCCCTCATGGGTGGAGGCCTCGGCTGTAGCGCCCTCATGGCTGGAAACTCTGGCTGCAGTGCCCTCACAGGTTGAAGCCTCGGCTGTAGCACACTCACGGGTGGAGGCCTCGGCTGTAGCATCCTCACGGTTGGAAGCCTCGACTGTATCATGCTCACAGGTGGAAGCCTCATCTGTAGCGCCCTCACGAGTATAAGCCTTGGCTGTTGGGCTCTCACGGGTGGAAGTCTCGGCTGTAGCGCCCTCATAGCTTGAAGCCCTGGCTGTAGTGCCCTCACAGATTGAAGCCTCAGCTGTAGTACTCTCACAGGTGGAAGCCTCGGCTGTAGCACTCTCACGGGTGGAGGTTTCGGCTGTAGTCTCTCATGGGTGGAAGCCTCGGCTATAGCGCCCTCACAGGTGGAAGCCCCGGCTGTTGTACCCTCACAGGTGGAAGCCTCGGCTGTAGTACTCTCACAGGTGGAAGCCTCGGCTGTAGTGCTCTCACGGGTGGAGGCCTCGGCTGTAGCTCGCTCACGGGTGGAGGCCTCGGCAGTAGTGCGCTTACGGTTGGAAGCCTCGGCTGTAGTTCCCTCACAGGTGGAAGCTGTAGCGCCCTCACAAGTGTAAGCCTTGGCTGGAATGGGTGGAATCCTCATGGGTGGAATCCTCCTCTGTAGCGATCTCAGGGTTGGAATTCACAGCTGTAGAGATCTCACGGGTGGAAGCCTCGGCGGTAGTGCTCTCATAGGTGCATGCCTCGTCTGTGGAGGTCTCACGGGTGGAGTCCTGGTCTGTAGTACTCTCACGGGTGGAGGCCTTGGCTATAGCGCTCTCACGAGTGTAGACCTCGGCTGTAGTGCTCTCAGGGGTGGAGACCTCGGCTGTAGCATGCTAATGGCTGGAGGCCTCGGCTGTAGTGCACTCACGGGTGGAAGTCTCAGCTGTAGCGCCCTCATGGCTGGAAGCCCTGGCTGCAGTGCCCTCACAGGTTGAAGCCTCAGCCTTAGCGCTCTCACGGCTGGAGGCTTCGGCTATAGCTCTCTCACGGGTGGAAGTCTCGGCTTTAGCGCCCTCATGGATAGAAGCCTCGGCTGTAACGCTCTCATGGGTGGAGGCCTTGGCTCTAGCCCGCTAATGGGTGGAGGCCTTGACTATGGCGAGTTCACAAGTAGAAGCCTCAGCTGTAGCACGCTCATGGGTGGAGGCCTCGGCTTTAGCGCAATCACTGGTGGAGACCTTGGCTGTAGCGTGCTCATGGTTGGAAGCCTCGGCTCTAGCGTGCTCACAGGTGGAAACCTTGTCTATAGTGCCCTCACTAGTGTAAGCCTTGGCTGTAGTGCTCTCACGGGTGGAATCATCCGTTGTAGCGCTCTCTCGGTTGGAATCCATGGCTGTAAAGCTCTCACGGGTGGACATCTCGGCAGTAGTGCTCTCATAGGTGCATGCCTCGGCTGTGGAGGGCTCAAGGGTGGACGCCTAGGCTGTAGCACTCTCACAGGTGGAGGCCTTGGCTGTAGCACTCTCACGAGTGTAGGCCTCGGCTGTAGCGCTCTTGTCACGATTCACACCGTGACCGTCACCCTCCACGTCACAGATCGGGGTGACTTTAGGCCAACAGATGGCTATCACATGTGCAGGGGGGCTTATCTTATTTATCCCTCCACTGCTACAATGTGATGAAAAAAAACACACAAGTCTATTGACCTCTTAGTTTACAGCAGGGGCTTATTCTAGTTATCCCACAGCTCTTCAATATACCACAAACTGCAGGGATTTATGTATATCCTGCTTTACAGTTCCGCTTGAACTTGCAGCTCTCTGGCGCCCCCCTTACTCTCAGGTCAGACTAGGTACTGCACCTAGGGTAATTAGTCGCCAGAAAGGCTGTCTGCTATGTACTGGCTATTGGGCACGCTGCAGCGAGGCGATAACTACTCCCACTCAGGCAGGAACAATAATTATCAACGCCGCTGTCGCTACAACGACTCCCAAATACCCAGAACACGGTATGCTGCCACCAGCTTCGTTTAAAACAGGTCCGAAGCTAACCCAAAACAGTAGCGTAATTCCCTTCAGAAGACTTAGGGTACAGTTTAGAGCAGAAGAACGAATCTAGTATTTTAAATATTATACTCCATAAAAGATTTAAAGGGACACTGTCACCTGAATTTGGAGGGAACAATCTTCAGCCATGGAGGCGGGGTTTTTGGGTGTTTGATTCACCCTTTCCTTACCCGCTGGCTGCATGCTGGCCGCAATATTGGATTGAAGTTCATTCTCTGTCCTCCATAGTACACGCCTGCGCAAAGCAAGATTGCACTGTGCAGGCATGTACTACGGAGGACAGAGAATGAACTTCAATCCAATATTGCAGCCAGCGGGTAAGGAAAGGGTGAATCAAAAACCCTGCCTCCATGGCTGAAGATTGTTCCCTCCAAATTCAGGTGACAGTGTCCCTTTAAGGCAGTGTTTATAAAAAGTTATATAAAGATGTTACAATATGAGACAATTGACAATATGTACAAGGTAATCGTAAAAATAACAGGGGTTAAATGAGAAATTAACCCCTTCCCGACCTGTGACACAGCGTATGCGTCATGAAAGTCGGTGCCAATCCGACCTGTGACGCATATGCTGTGTCACAGAAAGATCGCGTCCCTGCAGGCCGGGTGAAAGGGTTAACTCCCATTTCACCCGATCTGCAGGGACAGGGGGAGTGGTAGTTTAGCCCAGGGGGGGTGGCTTCACCCCCTCGTGGCTACGATCGCTCTGATTGGCTGTTGAAAGTGAAACTGCCAATCAGAGCGATTTGTAATATTTCACCTAAAAAAATGGTGAAATATTACAATCCAGCCATGGCCGATGCTGCAATATCATCGGCCATGGCTGGAAATACTAATGTGCCCCCACCCCACCCCACCGATCGCCCCCCCAGCCCCCCGATCTGTGGTCCGCTCCCCTCCGTCCTGTGCTCCGCTCCCCCGTCCTCCTGCCCGCTCCCCCCGTGCTCCAATCAAACCCCCCCGTGCTCCAATCAAACCCCCCCGCACTCCGATCCCCCCCCGTGCTCCGAACCACCCCCCCTGCACACCGATCCACCCCCCCTGCACACCGATCCACCCGCCCGCACACCGATCACTCTCCCCCATGCTCCGATCCCTCCCCCCCCGTGCTCCGACGCCCCCCCGTGCCCTGATCTCCCCCCCCCCTGTGCCCTGATCTCCCCCCCTTATACTTACCGATCCTGGCGGGGTCCCGTCCGTCTTCTTCCCCGAGCGCCGCCATGTTCCAAAATGGCGGGCGCATGCGCAGTGCGCCCGCCGAATCTGCCGGCCGGCAGATTCGTTCCAATGTGAATTTTGATCACTGTGATATAATCTATCACAGTGGTCAAAATAAAAAAACAGTAAATGACCCCCCCCATTTGTCCCCCATAGATAGGGACAATAATAAAATAAAGAAATTTTTTTTTTTTTCACTAAGGTTGGAGTTAGAACTAGGGTTAGGGTTAGGGGTAGGGTTAGGGGTAGGGTTAGGGTTAGGGGTAGGGGTAGGGTTAGGGGTAGGGGTAGGGTTAGGGGTAGGGTTAGGGTTTCGGTATGTGCACACGTATTCTGGTCCTCTGCGGATTTTTCCGCAGCGGATTTGATAAATCCGCAGTGCTAAACCGCTGCGGATTTATGGCAGATTTACCGCGGTTTTTCTGCGCATTTCACTGCGGTTTTACAACTGCGATTTTCTATTGGAGCAGTTGTAAAACCGCTGTGGAATCCGCAGAAAGAAGTGACATGCTGCGGAATGTAAACCGCTGCGTTTCCGTGCAGTTTTTCCGCAGCATGTGTACAGCGATTTTTGTTTCCCATAGGTTTACATTGAAATGTAAACTCATGGGAAACTGCAGCGGATCCGCAGCGTTTTCCGAAGCGTGTGCACATACCTTTAGAATTAGGCTATGTGCACACGGTGCGGATTTGGCTGCAGATTGGCCGCTGCGGATCCGCAGCAGTGTTCCATCAGGTTTACAGTACCATGTAAACCTATGGAAAACCAAATCCGCTGTGCCCATGGTGCGGAAAATACCGCACGGAAACGCTGCGTTGTATTTTCCGCAGCATGTCAATTCTTTGTGCGGATTCCGCAGCGTTTTACACCTATTCCTCAATAGGAATCCGCAGGTGAAATCCGCAGTAAATCCGCAGGTAAAACGCAGTGCCTTTTACCCGCGGATTTTTCAAAAATGGTGCGGAAAAATCTCACACGAATCCGCAACGTGGGTACATAGCCTTAGGGTTAGGGTTGGGTTGGAATTAGGGTTGTGGTTAGGGTTAGGGGTGTGTTGGGGTTAGGGTTGTGGTTAGGGGTGTGTTGCGGTTAGGGTTGTGGTTAGGGTTACGGCTACAGTTGGGATAAGGGTTAGGGGTGTGTTGGCGTTAGAATTGAGGGGTTTCCACTGTTTAGGCACATCAGGGGGTCTCCAAACGCAACATGGCGCCACCATTGATTCCAGCCAATCTTTTATTCAAAAAGTCAAATGGTGCTCCTTCCCTTCCGAGCCCCGACGTGTGCCCAAACAGTGGTTTACCCCCACATATGGGGTACCAGCATACTCAGGACAAACTGTGCAACAATTACTGGGGTCCAATTTCTCCTGTTACCCTTGAGAAAATAAAAAATTGCTTGCTAAAACATCATTTTTGAGGAAAGTAAAATGATTTTTTATTTTCACGGCTCTGCGTTGTAAACGTCTGTGAAGCACTTGGGGGTTCAAAGTGCTCACCACATATCTAGATAAGTTCCTTGGGGGGTCTAGTTTCCAAAATGGGGTCACTTGTGGGGGGTTTCTACTGTTTAGGCACACCAGGGGCTCTGCAAACGCAACGTGACACCCGCAGACCATTCCATCAAAGTCTGCATTTCAAAAGTCACTACTTCCCTTCTGAGCCCCGACGTGTGCCCAAACAGTGGTTTACCCCCACATATGGGGTATCAGCGTACTCAGGAGAAACTGGACAACAACTTTTGGGGTCCAATTTCTCCTGTAACCCTTGGGAAAATAAAAAATTCTGGGCTAAAAAATTATTTTTGAGGAAAGAAAACGTATTTATTATTTTCACTGCTCTGTGTTATAAACTTCTGTGAAGCACTTGGGGGTTCAAAGTGCTCACCTCACATCTAGATAAGTTCCTTTCGGGGTCTAGTTTCTAAAATGGGGTCACTTGTGGGGGGTTTCTACTGTTTAGCCACATCAGGGGCTCTGCAAACGCAACGTAACGCCCGCAGAGCATTCCATCAAAGTCTGCATTTCAAAATGTCACTACTTGACTTCCGAGCCCCGACATGTGCCCAAACTGTGGTTTACCCCCACATATGGGGTATCAGCGTACTCAGGAGAAACTGTACAACAACTTTTGGGGTCAAATTTCTCCTTTTACCCTTGGGAAAATAATAAATTGCAGGCTAAAAAATCATTTTAGAGAAAATAAAATTTTTATTTTATTTTCATGGCTCTGCGTTATAAACTTCTGTGAAGCACTTGGAAGTTCAAAGTCCTCACCACACATCTAGATTTGTTCCTTTGGGGGTCTAGTTTCCAAAATGGGGTCATATGTGGGGGATCTCCAATGTTTAGGCACACAGGGGCTCTCCAAACGTGACATGGTGTCCGCTAATGATTGGAGCTAATTTTCCATTTAAAAAGCCAATTGGCGTGCCTTCCCTTCCGAGCCCTGCCGTGCGCCCAAACAGTGGTTTACCCCCACATATGGGGTATCAGCGTACTCAGGACAAACTGGACAACAACATTTGCAGTCCAATTTCTCCTATTACCCTTGGCAAAATAGGAAATTCCAGGCTAAAAATCATTTTTGAGGAAAGAAAAATTATTTTTTATTTTCATGGCTCTGCATTATAAACTTCTGTGAAGCACCTGGGGGTTTAAAGTGCTCAATATGCATCTAGATAAGTTCCTTGGGGGGTCTAGTTTCCAAAATGGGGTCACTTGTGGGGGAGCTCCAATGCATAGGCACACAGGGGCTCTCTAAACGCGACATGGTGTCCGCTAACAATTGGAGCTAATTTTCCATTCAAAAAGTCAAATGGCGCGCCTTCCCTTCCGAGCCCTGCCGTGTGCCCAAACAGTGGTTTACCCCCACATATGAGGTATCGGCGTACTCGGGAGAAATTGCCCAACAAATTTTAGGATTCATTTTATCCTATTGCCCATGTGAAAATGAAAAACTGAGGCAAAAAGAATTTTTTTGTGAAAAAAAAAGTACTTTTTCATTTTTACAGATCAATTTGTGAAGCACCTGAGGGTTTAAAGTGCTCAATATGCATCTAGATAAGTTCCTTGGGGGGTCTAGTTTCCAAAATGGGGTCATTTGTGGGGGAGCTCCAATGTTTAGGCACACGGGGGCTCTCCAAACACGACATGGTGTCCGCTAACGATGGAGATAATTTTTCATTCAAAAAGTCAAATGGCGCTCCTTCCCTTCCGAACCTTACCATGTGCCCAAACAGTGGTTTACCCCCACATGTGAGGTATCGGTGTACTCATGAGAAATTGCCCAACAAATTTTAGGATCCATTTTATCCTGTTACCCATGTGAAAATGAAAAAAATTGAGGCTAAAAGAATTATTTTGTGAAAAAAAAGTACTTTTTAATTTTTACGGATCAATTTGTTAAGCCCCCGGGGGTTCAAAGTTCTCACTATGCATCTAGATAAGTTCCTTGGGGCGTCTAGTTTCCAAAATGGGGTCACGTGTGGGGGAGCTCCAATTTTTAGGCACACGGGGGCTCTCCAAACGTGACATGGTGTCCGCTAAAGAGTGGAGCCAATTTTTCATTCAAAAAGTCAAATGGCGCTCCTTCCCTTCCAAGCCCTGCCGTGCGCCCAAACAGTGGTTTACCCCCACATATGAGGTATCAGCGTACTCAGGACAAATTGGACAACAACTTTCGTGGTTCAGTTTCTCCTTGTACCATTGGGAAAATAAAAAAAATGTTGCTAAAAGATAATTTTTGTGACTAAAAAGTTAAATGTTCATTTTTTCCTTCCATGTTGCTTCTGCTGCTGTGAAGCACCTGAAGGGTTAATAAACTTCTTGAATGTGGTTTTGAGCACCTTGAGGGGTGCAGTTTTTAGAATGGTGTCACTTTTGGGTATTTTCAGCCATATAGACCCCTCAAACTGACTTCAAATGTGAGGTGGTCCCTAAAAAAAATGGTTTTGTAAATTTCGTTGTAAAAATGAGAAATCGCAGGTCAAATTTTAACTCTTATAACTTCCTAGCAAAAAAAAATTTTGTTTCCAAAATTGTGCTGGTGTAAAGTAGACATGTGGGAAATGTTATTTATTAACTATTTTGTGTCACATAACTCTCTGGTTTAACAGAATAAAAATTCAAAATGTGAAAATTGCGAAATTTTCAAAATTTTCGCCAAATTTCCGTTTTTATCACAAATAAACGCAGAATTTATTGACCTAAATTTACCACTAACATGAAGCCCAATATGTCACGAAAAAACAATCTCAGAACCGCTAGGATCCGTTGAAGCGTTCCTGAGTTATTACCTCATAAAGGGACACTGGTCAGAATTGCAAAAAACGGCCAGGTCATTAAGGTCAAAATAGGCTGGGTCATGAAGGGGTTAACACTTACATGTGTTCAGGTCTTTTCAGGCAAAATCAGGCTAGTGGGCGGAGCTCCCAAATGTCCCAATGCATCAGGACTGGCAGTGAGGGATCCTCAAGTCAGACTCAGAGAGACTCTCTAGACTCTGCAGGCTGGGTAAAGTGGAGTCACTTAAATAACCACAGCCTCGTGACATCACTAACAGGGCTGGTTTCCTCAGACCCTCCTATCTCTTCAGTCCTACTAAATTTCACACAAGTTTGTCTAATGCCTGTATCTCCGCTACAGAACATGTAAGAATCATAACACACCCAGCATTCATCTTGTATTAACATTGGCGTTCTAATGAGACCAAATTTGGGCTTGATGGGATGCATAGTTCCAGAGAAATCCATACTCTGTCCCTGTTGGAACCAGAAGCCCGCGCTTACCGTGGCTGATAGATGCGTCGATGGAGATTCGCAAACTGGATTTATTATTTTCCTAGCCTAAACCGTTGGCCCAGAATCTTAAGATTAAGACAAAGAGCCTTATGTTTTAAAAGGGATATCAGACCAGTTTCAGCTGGTTCAACTGTCTATGCATCTATGCTGATCGTAAAAATTCCTTTGGGAGGGGCATGAGGGGTTTGGGAGCTGAAAGTCAGGAATTTGCAGCAAGAAGCAATAAAAGCTCTTCTACACCCATTGAAAAGAAAAGCTAAACCCTTAAGTAAAGGGGGGTCAACGCCCACCCTATAGGTGCTGGCAATGAGAGACTAAAACTTATATTATACATTATCCTCACAGCTCTCAAGGGTGGAGGCCTCGGCTTTAGCGCTCTCACGGGTGGAAACCTCAGTTGTAGCGCTCTCACGGGTGGAGGCCTCGGCTGTAGCACGTTCACGGGAGGAGACCTTGACTATAGCGTGTTCACGTGTAGAAGCCTTGGCTGTAGTAAGCTCACGAGTCGAGGCCTCGGCTGTAGCGCGCTCACGAATGGAGGCCTCGGCTGTAGTGTGCTCACGGTTAGAAGCCTCGTCTGTAGCGCTCTCAAGAGTTTAAGCTTTGGCTGTAGTGCTCTCACAAGTGGAACCCTCCGCTGTAGCACTCTCATGGGTGGAATCCACGGCTGTAGAGCTCTCACGGATGGAAGCCTCGGCGGTAGCGCTCTCATATGTGTATGCCTCGTCTGTGGAGGGCTCACGGGTGGACACCTGGGCTGTAGTACTTTCACAGGTGGAGGTCTTTGTGTCACGATTCACACTTCAGTTAGAGGGGAAAGGCGTGCACTCTGTAGAAATGAAGCTGGAGCCGGCTGAACCTGGACTGGATCCAGTTCAATCATAAATTCGGACAAACAACCGCACTCAGACAATATTTTAAAGTTGCATCAGAGGTGTGAAGTATTTATTGAGTAACACCACAGTGGTCAATAGAGTTCTGAGGTAACGTTTCGACCCGTAGGGTCCGGAACGGCACGGACAGGGCGCAGAGTCCCTAGAAGCACTGTGGGTCCAGCAGGGAGGAGGGAGACGGCACTGTGGACCCACAGTGCTTCTAGGGACTCTGCGCCCTGTCCGTGCCGTTCCGGACCCTCGTACCTCTTAGTTCCTCTGGACCATTTGTGGAGCTTCTGTCTCCATTCATCGGACAAGTGTCCTCCTCCTCTCTCTTCCATCACTGTTCATTCACTAAGTGAGGTTTGAGAAAGACCCTACGGGTCGAAAGGTTACCTCAGAACTCTATTGACCACTGTGGTGTTACTCAATAAATACTTCACACCTCTGATGCAACTTTAAAATATTGTCTGAGTGCGGTTGTTTGTCCGAATTTACGATTCACACTTCACACCGTGCTGACACCACTATGTCACGGATCAGGGTGACCTTAGGCCAGCACCGCGCTATCACATGTGCAGGGGGGCTTATCTTAGTTATCCCTCCACTGCTACAATGTGAGGAAAACACAAACAAAGGCTATTGACCTATCAGTTTACTGCAGGGGCTTATTTTAGTTATCCCACTGCTGCTACAATATATCACGAACTGAAGGGATTTATGTGTATCCCGCTTTTCCAATTCCGCTTCGGAACTTGCAGCTCTCCAGCGCCCCGGTTACCCTCAGGTCAGTCAGGGAACTACACCTAGGATAATTTGTCGCCGGATGGGTCGCTTCACTGTGGACTGGCTAGCAGGCACGCTGCAGCGAGGGAATTATAAAAGCTCAGGCCACAGCCAGACAATACCTTATAAAACCCTGCTCCGTCACTGCCAGCTCATCTGCCTAGCCCAGAACCAGCTCAGATTTCTCACAGGGAGGGGTTCAAGCCAACCCAAATTAGTAGCGTAATTAACTTCAGAAGACTTAGGGTCCGTTATAGAGCAGGATACCAAAGCTAGTATCTACTATATAATTGTCTAAGGGTCACTTCCGTCTTTCTGTCTGTCTGTCTTTCTGTCACAGATATTTATTGGTCGCGGCCTCTGTCTGTCATGAAATCCAAGTCGCTGATTGGTCTCGCCAGCTGCCTGTCATAGCTGCCGCGACCAATCAGCGACGGCCACAGTCCGATTAGTCTCTCCCTACTCCCCTACAGTCAGCGCCCGCTCCATACTCCCCGCAGTAACCGCTCACACAGGGTTAATGCCAGCGGTAACGGACCGCGTTATGCCGCGGGTAACGCACTCCGTTACCGCCGCTATTAACCCTGTGTGACCAAGTTTTTACTATTGATGCTGCCTATGCAGTGTCAATAGTAAAAGGATCTAATGTTAAAAATAATTTAAAAAATAACAAATCATTATATACTCACTGTCCGCAGCCTTTCCCGATCCCCGCGACGCTCCGGTAACCACTCCATGCAAGCGGCAGTTTCCGGTGGCGAGGATGGTATGTGACAAGAACCTGCCATGACGTCACGGTCATGTGACCGCGACCTCATCACAGGTCCTGCGCGAGAAGGACCTGCCATGATGTCATGGTCATGTGACCGCAACGTCATCACGGGTCCTGCGTTACCAACCCTGGGACCGGAAGCTGCCGAAAGCACAGCACACAGGCGACATGACTACAAGGGCTCCTTCGGAAGGTGAGTATATGGTTATTTTTATTTTTTTAACCTGTGACATACGTGGCTGGGCAATATACTACGTGGCTCTGTGCTGTATACTACGTCACTGGGCAATATACTACGTGGCTCTGTGCTGTATACTACGTGGCTGGGCAATATACTACGTGGCTGGGCAATATACTACGTCGATGGGCAATATACTACGTGACTGGGCAATATACTACTACGTGGCTGGGCAATATACTACATGGCTGGGCAATATACTACGTGACTGGGCAATATACTACTACGTGGCTGGGCAATATACTACATGGCTGGGCAATATACTACGTGACTGGGCAATATACTACGTGACTGGGCAATATACTACGTGGCTGGGCAATATACTACGTGACTGGGCAATATACTACGTGACTGGGCAATATACTACTTGACTGGGCAATATACTACGTGACTGGGCAATATACTACGTGGCTGGGGAATATACCACGTGGCTGGGCAATATACTACGTGACTGGGCAATATACTACTACGTGGCTGGGCAATATACTACATGGCTGGGCAATATACTACGTGACTGGGCAATATACTACATGACTGGGCAATATACTACGTGGCTGGGCAATATACTACGTGACTGGGCAATATACTACTTGACTGGGCAATATACTACGTGGCTGGGCAATATACTACGTGACTGGGCAATATACTACGTGGCTGGGCAATATACTACGTCGATGGGCAATATACTACGTGACTGGGCAATATACTACGTGACTGGGGAATATACCACGTGGCTGGGCAATATACTACGTGACTGGGCAGTATACTACGTGGCTGGGCAATATACTACGTGGCTGGGCAATATACTACGTGACTGGGTAATATACTACGTGACTGGGCAATATACTACTACGTGGCTGGGCAATATACTACATGGCTGGGCAATATACTACGTGACTGGGCAATATACTACGTGGCTGGGCAATATACTACGTGACTGGGCAATATACTATGTGGCTGGGCAATATACTACTTGACTGGGCAATATACTACGTGGCTGGGCAATATACTACGTGACTGGGCAATATACTATGTGGCTGGGCAATATATGACGTGGCTGGGCAATATACTACGTGACTGGGCAATATACTATGTGGCTGGGCTATATACTACGTGACTGGGCAATATACTACGTGGCTGGGCAATATATGACGTGGCTGGGCAATATACTACGTGGCTGGGCAATATACTACGTGGCTGGGCAATATACTACTTGACTGGGCAATATACTACGTGGCTGGGCAATATACTACGTGACTGGGCAATATACTATGTGGCTGGGCAATATATGACGTGGCTGTGCAATATACTACGTGACTGGGCAATATACTACTTGACTGGGCAATATACTACGTGGCTGGGCAATATACTACGTGACTGGGCAATATACTACGTGACTGGGCAATATACTACGTGGCTGGGCAATATACTACGTGGCTGGGCAATATACTACGTGACTGGGCAATATACTATGTGGCTGGGCAATATATGACGTGACTGGGCAATATACTACGTGGCTGGGCAATATACTACGTGACTGGGCAATATACTATGTGGCTGGGCAATATATGACGTGACTGGGCAATATACTACGTGGCTGGGCAATATATGACGTGGCTGGGCAATATACTACGTGGCTGGGCATTATACTACGTGACTGGGCAATATACTACGTGACTGGGCAATATACTACGTCGATGGGCAATATACTACGTCGATGGGCAATATACTACGTGGCTGGGCAATATACTACGTGGCTGGGCAATATAATACGTGACTGGGCAATATACTACGTGGCTGGGCAATATACTACGTGGCTGGGCAATACACTACGTGGCTGGGCAATATACTACGTGGCTGGGCATTATACTACGTCGATGGGCAATATACAGTTAGGTCCGTATATATTTGGACAGAGACAACATTTTTCTGATTTTGGTTATAGACATTACCACAATGAATTTTAAACAAAACAATTCAGATGCAGTTGAAGTTCAGACTTTCAGCTTTCATTTGAGGGGATCCACATTAAAATTGGATGAAGGGTTTAGGAGTTTCAGCTCCTTAACATGTGCCACCCTGTTTTTAAAGGGACCAAAAGTAATTGGACAGATTCAATAATTTTAAATAAAATGTTCATTTCTAGTACTTGGTTGAAAACCCTTTGTTGGCAATGGCTGCCTAAATTCTTGAACTCATGGACATCACCAGACGCTGTGTTTCCTCCTTTTTGATGCTCGGCCTTCACTGCAGTGGTTTTCAGTTGCTGTTTGTTTCGGGCCTTTCTGTCTGAAGTTTAGTCTTTAATAAGTGAAATGCTGCTCAATTGGGTTGAGATCAGGTGGCTGACTTGGCCATTCCAGAATATTCCACTTCTTTGCTGTAATAATCTCCTGGGTTGCTTTGGCTTTATGTTTTGGGTCATTGTCCATCTGTAGTATGAAACGACGACCAATCAGTTTGGCTGCATGTGGCTGGATCTGAGCACACAGTATGGCGGCTCTGAAGACCTCAGAATTCATTCGGCTGCTTCTGTCCTGTGTCACATCATCCATAAACACTAGTGACCCAGTGCCACCGGCAGCCATGCATGCCCGCGCCATCACACTGCCTCCGCCGGGTTTATGCATGCCCGCGCCATCACACTGCCTCCGCCGGGTTTATGCATGCCCGCGCCATCACACTGCCTCCGCCGGGTTTATGCATGCCCGCGCCATCACACTGCCTCCGCCGGGTTTATGCATGCCCGCACCATCACCCTGCCTCCGCTGGGTTTATGCATGCCCGCGCCATCACACTGCCTCCGCCGGGTTTATGCATGCCCGCGCCATCACACTGCCTCCGCCGGGTGTTACAGATGATGTGGTATGCTTTGGATCATGAGCTGGACCGCGCCTTCATCATACTTTTCTCTTTCCATCATTCTGGTAGAGGTTGATCTTGGTTCCATCTGTCCATAGAATGTTCTTCCAAGACTGTGCGGCTTTTTTAGATGTTTTTAGCCTTTTTCTTCTTGATGCTTATGAGTGGCTGCACCGTGCAGTGAACCCTCTGTAGTTACTTTCATGCAGTCTTCTCTTTATGGTAGATTTGGATATTGATCCGCCGACCTCCTGGAGAGTGTTGGTCACTTGGTCGGCTGTTGTGAAGGGGTTTCTCTTCACCATGGAGATTATTCTGCGATCATCCACCACTGTTGTCCTCCGTGGGCGCCCAGGTCTTTTTGCATTGATGAGTTCACCAGTGCTTTCTTTCTTTCTCAGGATGGACCAAACTGTAGATTTTGCCACTCCTAATATTGCAGCAAATTCTCGGATGGGTTTTTTCTGTTTTCGCAGCTTAAGGATGGCTTGTTTCACCTGCATGGAGAGCTCCTTTACCGCATGTTTACTTCACAGCAAAACCTTCCAAATGCAGCACCACACCTCAAATCAACTCCAGGCCTTTTATCTGCTAAATTGAGAATGACATAACGAAGGGATTGCCCACACCTGTCCATGAAATAGCCTTGGAGTCAATTGTCCAATTACTTTTGGTCCCTTTAAAAAAACAGGGTGGCACATGTTAAGGAGCTGAAACTCCTAAACCCTTCATCCAATTTTAATGTGGATCCCTCAAATGAAAGCTGAAAGTCTGAACTTCAACTGCACCTGAATTGTTTTGTTTAAAATTCATTGTGGTAATGTCTATAACCAAAATTAGAAAAATGTTGTCTCTGTCCAAATATATATGGACCTAACTGTACTACGTGGCTGGGCAATATACTACGTGACTGGGCAATATACTACGTGGCTGGGCAATATACTACGTGACTGGGCAATATACTACGTGGCTGGGCAATATACTACGTGGCTGGGCAATATACTACGTGGCTGGGCAATACACTATGTGGACATACATATTCTAGAATACCCGATGCGTTAGAATCGAGCCACCATCTAGTTTTATATATTGTTCCCTTCACCATGACAGCACCGTACGTGAGAGATGATATCCGCCCCCAGGAACAGGAAACCCGCAGCAGAGATAAAAGAATGGGGCGGCCCCTCTCTCCTCAGTTTAGGTTTCCTGTTCCTGCAGGTGGATGCTGCGGCAGAGCTTCTACCTCCGGAGGGATCTCCCTCTGATGAAGTACCAGTCCAGAGGCTGAGGTCCGCGGTGGGGGCAGCGATACTCGGCGGCATCTCGTAGGTGCTGTGAGATGAAGGGCTGCTGCGGGCCGCTGTTGTGAATTCTGTGGCTGAATTCACTCCTGTGGTCACAAGTGGTACTGCAGCCTCTGGGCTTCCTCCCTCAGGTGTTTTGGTGAGCTCGTTGGCTGCCTTGCTATTTAACTCCACCTGAGTCTGTCTTCCTTGCTCCTTGTCAATGTTCCAGTGTTGGATCTGAGCTACTGCATCTTTCCTGTGGCCTGCTGCTCTGCTAGATAAGTGTTACTTTGTTTTTGTTTCCGTTTTTTCTGTCCAGCTGTGCTATTCTCTTTTGCTGGAAGCTCTGAGACGCAAAGGGTGCACCGCCGTGCCGTTAGTTCGGCACGGTGGGTCTTTTTGCCCCCCTTTGCGTGGTTCTGCTTTAGGGTTTTTTGTAGACTGCATAGTTCTCTTTGCTATCCTCGCTCTGTCTAGAATATCGGGCCTCACTTTGCTGAATCTATTTCATTCCTACGTTTTGTCTTTTCATCTTGCTAACAGTCATTATATGTGGGGGGCTGCCTATTCCTTTGGGGTATTTCTCTGAGGCAAGTCAGGCTTGTATTTCTATCTTCAGGCTAGTCAGCTCCTCAGGCAGTGCCGAGTTGCATAGGTAGTGTTAGGCGCAATCCACTGCTGCTTTTAGTTGTGTGAGGATAGGTTCAGGTATTGCAGTCTGCAGAGATTCCACGTCTCAGAGCTTGTTCTATTGTTTTTGGGTTATTGCCATATCACTGTATGTGCGCTGATTACTGCACACTGTGTTGCCTGATAGCACAGCATAACAGTACAAGGAGCCAAAACCAATGATTCTCAATAGAGGGAAAAAAGAAGTCCTGACATCATTTTTTTTTCCTCAGCTCTGTCTTCAGTTTTTTTTTTTTTTTTCCCCTAGACATTAGAGTGCTTCAGGACACAGCTGTGGACATGGATATTCAGGCTCTGTGCTCCTCAATGGATAATCTCGTTATAAATGTACAAAAGATTCAAGATACAATTGATCAGAAATCTATGCTAGAACCAAGAATTCCTATTCCTGATTTGTTTTTTAGTGACAGAACTAAGTTCCTGAGCTTCAAAAATAATTGTAAGCTATTTCTGGCCTTGAAACCTCATTCTTCTGGTAATCCTATTCAACAGGTTTTGATTATTATTTCTTTTTTGCGCGGCGACCCACAGGACTGGGTGTTTTCTCTTGCGCCAGGAGACCCTGCATTGAGTAATGTTGATGCGTTTTTCCAGGCGCTTGGATTGCTTTACGATGAGCCTAATTCAGTGGATCAGGCTGAGAAAAATTTGCTGGCTTTGTGCCAGGGTCAGGATGATATAGAAGTATATTGTCAGAAATTTAGGAAGTGGTCAGTGCTCACTCTGTGGAATGAATCTGCACTGGCGGCTTGGTTCAGAAAGGGTCTCTCTGAAGCTCTTAAGGATGTCATGGTGGGATTTCCTATGCCTGCTGGTTTGAATGAGTCTATGTCCTTGGCCATTCAGATCGGTCGTCGCTTGCGCGAGCGTAAATCTGTGCACCATCTGGCGGTATTGTCTGAGAGTAAACCTGAGCCTATGCAGTGCGACAGGACTATGACTAAAGTTGAACGGCAAGAACACAGACGTCTGAACAGGCTGTGTTTCTACTGTGGTGATTCCACTCATGCTATTTCTAATTGTCCTAAACGCACTAGGCGGTTCGATAGCTCTGCCGTCATTGGTACTGTACAGTCCAAATTCCTTCTGTCCATTACCTTGATATGCTCTTTGTCATCGTATCCTGTCATGGCGTTTGTGGATTCAGGCGCTGCCCTGAATCTGATGGATTTGGATTATGCTAAACGTTGTGGATTTTTCTTGGAGCCTTTGCGGTGTCCTATTCCGTTGAGAGGAATTGATGCTACACCTTTGGCCAAGAATAAGCCTCAGTACTGGGCCCAGCTGACCATGTGCATGGCTCCTGCACATCAGGAAGTTATTCGCTTTCTGGTACTGCATAATCTGCATGATGTGGTCGTGTTGGGGTTGCCATGGCTACAAACCCATAATCCAGTATTGGATTGGAATTCCATGTCGGTATCCAGCTGGGGTTGTCAGGGGGTACATGGTGATGTTCCATTTTTGTCGATTTCGTCATCCACCCCTTCTGAGGTCCCAGAGTTCTTGTCTGATTATCAGGATGTATTTGAAGAGCCCAAGTCCGATGCCCTACCTCCGCATAGGAATTGTGATTGTGCTATCAATTTGATTCCTGGTAGTAAATTCCCTAAGGGTCGTTTGTTTAATTTGTCCGTGCCTGAACACACCGCTATGCGCAGTTATGTGAAAGAATCCCTGGAGAAGGGACATATTCGCCCATCGTCATCACCATTGGGAGCAGGGTTCTTTTTTGTAGCCAAAAAGGATGGTTCGCAAAGACCGTGTATTGATTACCGCCTTCTTAATAAGATCACTGTTAAGTTTCAGTATCCCTTGCCATTGATATCTGACTTGTTTGCTCGGATTAAGGGGGCTAGTTGGTTTGCTAAGATTGATCTTTGTGGTGCGTATAATCTGGTGAGAATCAGGCAGGGAGATGAATGGAAAACGGCATTTAATACGCCCGAGGGTCATTTTGAGTATCTAGTGATGCCGTTCGGACTTGCCAATGCTCCATCTGTTTTTCAGTCTTTTATGCATGACATTTTCCGTGAGTATCTGGATAAATTCCTGATTGTTTACTTGGATGACATTTTGATCTTCTCTGATGATTGGGAGTCTCATGTGAAGCAAGTCAGAATGGTTTTCCAGGTACTGCGTGCTAATTCCTTGTTCGTGAAGGGATCAAAGTGTCTCTTCGGTGTGCAGAAAGTTTCATTTTTGGGGTTCATCTTTTCCCCTTCTACTATCGAGATGGATCCGGTTAAGGTCCAGGCCATCCAGGATTGGACTCAGCCGACATCTCTGAAAAGTCTGCAGAAATTCCTGGGCTTTGCTAATTTTTATCGTCGCTTCATCTGTAATTTTTCTAGCATTGCCAGACCATTGACCGATTTGACCAAGAAGGGTGCTGATTTGGTTAATTGGTCTTCTGCTGCCGTGGAAGCTTTTCAGGAGTTGAAGCGTCGTTTTTGCTGTGCCCCTGTGTTGTGTCAACCAGATGTTTCTCTTCCGTTCCAGGTCGAGGTTGATGCTTCTGAGATTGGAGCAGGGGCGGTTTTGTCACAGAGAGGTTCTGGTTGCTCAGTGTTGAAACCATGTGCTTTCTTTTCCAGGAAATTTTCTGCTGCTGAGCGTAATTATGATGTGGGCAACCGAGAGTTGCTGGCCATGAAGTGGGCATTCGAGGAGTGGCGTCATTGGCATGAGGGAGCTAAGCATCGCGTGGTGGTATTGACTGATCATAAGAATCTTACTTATCTCGAGTCTGCCAAGCGCTTGAATCCTAGACAGGCCCGTTGGTCGTTATTTTTTGCTCGTTTTGATTTTGTGATTTCGTACCTTCCGGGCTCTAAAAATGTGAAGGCGGATGCTCTGTCTAGGAGTTTTGTGCCCGACTCTCCGGGGTTATCTGAGCCGGCGAGTATCCTCAAGGAAGGAGTCATTGTGTCTGCCATCTCTCCTGATTTGCGGAGAGTGTTGCAGAAATTTCAGGCTAATAAACCTGATCGTTGTCCGGCCGAGAAACTGTTCGTCCCTGATAGGTGGACTAGTAAAGTTATCTCTGAACTTCATTGTTCGGTGCTGGCTGGTCATCCAGGAATCTTTGGTACCAGAGAGTTAGTGGCTAGATCCTTTTGGTGGCCATCTCTGTCACGGGATGTGCGTGCTTTTGTGCAGTCCTGTGGGATTTGTGCTAGGGCTAAACCCTGCTGTTCACGTGCCAGTGGGTTGCTTTTGCCCTTGCCGGTCCCGAAGAGGCCTTGGACACATATTTCGATGGATTTCATTTCTGACCTTCCCGTTTCTCAAAAGATGTCGGTCATTTGGGTGGTCTGTGATCGCTTTTCTAAAATGGTCCATCTGGTGCCCTTGGTTAAATTGCCTTCCTCCTCTGATTTGGTGCCTTTGTTCTTCCAGCATGTGGTTCGTTTGCATGGCATTCCTGAGAATATTGTTTCTGACAGAGGTTCCCAGTTTGTCTCGAGGTTCTGGCGAGCCTTTTGTGGTAGGATGGGCATTGACCTATCTTTTTCCTCGGCCTTCCATCCTCAGACTAATGGCCAGACCGAACGAACCAATCAGACCTTGGAAACATATCTGAGATGTTTTGTTTCTGCTGACCAGGATGATTGGGTGTCATTTTTGCCGTTGGCTGAGTTCGCCCTTAATAATCGGGCCAGCTCGGCTACCTTGGTCTCTCCGTTTTTCTGCAATTCTGGGTTCCATCCTCGTTTCTCTTCAGGACAGGTTGAGTCTTCGGACTGTCCTGGTGTGGATTCTGTGGTGGACAGGTTGCAGCAGATCTGGACTCAGGTAGTGGACAATTTGACCTTGTCCCAGGAGAAGGCTCAGCTTTTCGCTAATCGTAGACGCCGTGTGGGTCCCCGACTTCGTGTTGGGGATCTAGTTTGGTTATCTTCTCGTCATATTCCTATGAAGGTTTCCTCTCCTAAATTTAAACCTCGTTTTATTGGTCCGTATAGGATTTCTGAGATTCTCAATCCGGTGTCTTTTCGTCTGACCCTCCCAGACTCCTTTTCCATACATAATGTATTCCATAGGTCGTTGTTGAGAAGATACGTGGCACCTATGGTTCCATCTGTGGAGCCTCCTGCCCCTGTTTTGGTGGAGGGGGAATTGGAGTATATTGTGGAGAAAATTTTGGATTCTCGTGTCTCTAGACGGAAACTCCAGTATCTGGTCAAATGGAAGGGTTATGCTCAGGAGGATAATTCCTGGGTTTTTGCCTCTGATGTCCATGCCCCAGATCTTGTTCGTGCCTTTCATGTGGCTCATCCTGGTCGGCCTGGGGGTTCTGGTGAGGGTTCAGTGACCCCTCCTCAAGGGGGGGGGGTACTGTTGTGAATTCTGTGGCTGAATTCACTCTTGTGGTCACAAGTGGTATTGCAGCCTCTGGGCTTCCTCCCTCAGGTGTTTTGGTGAGCTCGTTGGCTGCCTTGCTATTTAACTCCACCTAAGTCTGTCTTCCTTGCTCCTTGTCAATGTTCCAGTGTTGGATCTGAGCTACTGCATCTTTCCTGTGGCCTGCTGCTCTGCTAGATAAGTGTTACTTTGTTTTTGTTTCCGTTTTTTCTGTCCAGCTGTGCTATTCTCTTTTGCTGGAAGCTCTGAGACGCAAAGGGTGCACCGCCGTGCCGTTAGTTCGGCACGGTGGGTCTTTTTGCCCCCCTTTGCGTGGTTCTGCTTTAGGGTTTTTTGTAGACTGCATAGTTCTCTTTGCTATCCTTGCTCTGTCTAGAATATCGGGCCTCACTTTGCTGAATCTATTTCATTCCTACGTTTTGTCTTTTCATCTTGCTAACAGTCATTATATGTGGGGGGCTGCCTATTCCTTTGGGGTATTTCTCTGAGGCAAGTCAGGCTTGTATTTCTATCTTCAGGCTAGTCAGCTCCTCAGGCAGTGCCGAGTTGCATAGGTAGTGTTAGGCGCAATCCACTGCTGCTTTTAGTTGTGTGAGGATAGGTTCAGGTATTGCAGTCTGCAGAGATTCCACGTCTCAGAGCTTGTTCTATTGTTTTTGGGTTATTGCCATATCACTGTATGTGCGCTGATTACTGCACACTGTGTTGCCTGATAGCACAGCATAACAGGCCGCGCCTCATCCCCCCGCTGGACTCCCCGGCGTCCGCTCTGTGCAGGAGGCTGGTCCGGGGAATGAAGGGGGCGTGTCCTCACTGACGCTGGCGCCGAAGTGAGGGACGTCGACTTCCGGTCGCACAGGAAGTGACGTCACACGCTCAGGGAGCTGGTGTGCTGGACGCTTCCGGGTGGAAGTTGTTCCAGAGGCGCGCACACCGCTCCTGATATAAAAGAAGCAGCCCAGAGAGAAAACGCTGGTTCCCTAAGGCTTGCGGACTGCTGGCTAATATGGCTGAACCAGCAATGGATCCTGACATACCGACGGGGCCTACACCCAAATTGGGTGAATAAGCTACCGGGGTACCCAGGGTCCTGGAGGGGTCAGTGCCTTTGTAAGGCGAATTACACATACTGATGTCCTGTACACTATGTTTTTTTAGGGAAAGAAAGCACTATGCAAGGAAATACTCCCTAGGCTATGTAGCAAGAAAATCTGCCAGCCTTGCATTCATAAAACGGTGGCAGAAGAATCCTCTTCCCTATTGCAAAACATTAAAACGATTAGAGAAGAAGTCAAATCAACTGTTAAAGAGCAGTTAAAACATCACACTACAAAGGGACCTCCTCCCCCTCCCCCAGCAAGTATACAAGGGTCTGACATAGATTCAGGGGAATTAACCCCTTCTGATGCCTCAGACCTGGACTCCTCGGACGAGGAGTATGGCCACCCTTACTTTCAATCCGAAGATATCGGGAAACTGCTCAAACTTGTTAGGGCGACTATGGGAGTAGAAACCCCCAGGGAGCCGAGGTCAGTGCAGGACACTATGTTCAGCAACTTGGAAGGGAAGAAGCGTAAATGTTTTCCCTTCCACGATAATATAATGAATTTAATCAAGAGGGAGTGGAAGAAACCCAATAAAAAGATATCCATCCTTCAGGCATTGAAGCGTAAATACCCCTTTGTTGAAGAGGTCTGTGAAAAGTGGGAAAAAGCTCCTAAATTGGATGCAGCCATTGCCGGTACCTCTAAGGGAGTAGCATTACAATTTGAGGACATGGGAGCCCTAAGAGATCCCCTTGACAAGAAAGCGGATGCCTTTCTAAAATCGTCTTGGGAAGCAGCGACATGGTCGTTTAAACCCGGGGTGGCCGCCACTTGCACAGCACGTGCTATGGTTAAGTGGTTAGAGGAACCGAGTGACCAGATTAAAAACAAATGCCAGAGGGAGAGACTACTTGAAGCATTACCCTCTCTACAGGGCGCCGCAAGATTCCTAGCAGATGCTTCGATTGATTCTGTCAGAGGTGCCGCACGTGCATGTGCTTTATCTAACTCAGGACGTAGAGCATTGTGGCTAAAAATTGGACTGCTGATTTCCAATCAAAGGTCAAACTTTGTGCAGTACCCTGTGAAGGGCAATATCTCTTTGGGAAAGCCCTAGATGAGATCCTAGAGAAAGCGTCAGACAAGAAAAAACGGTTTCCACCGCCCTCCTTTCCTAGGCGCCAATGGGAAACCTCCCGTTTGTCCTTTCGTGGATCCGGATATAGAGGAGGTCGCAGCCGGTCAGATGACAGGTCTGTTCGGGGCAGACCCTGGAAAGACAGGAAAGAGAGAGGATTCCTTTTCAATAAGCCTCCCCCCAAGTCTGATCCAAAACACCAATGACGCCAAAATCCCAGTCAGGGGAAGACTCCGATGGTTTGTCCACCACTGGGCAGCGCTACCAGCTTCTCAATGGGTAACCAGCTTATTGTCAGAGGGTCTAAGATTCAAGTTCTCCAGCCACCCACCGAATCGCATAATAATGACCCGGGTGGCCGAGAAAAATCAGGCCACACTAGAGATAGAGGTTCATCTCCTCATGCAAAAAGAGGTTTTAATAAAAGTACCCCACCAGGAGATAGGGAAAGGGTTCTACAGTACCTTGTTCCTAACACCAAAACCAGACGGCTCATTAAGGACAATAATCAACCTGAAGGCGCTGAACCAGTATATTCAAGTGGACAGTTTCAAAATGGAGACTCTAACAACGGCGGTAAAAGTACTCAACCCAAACTGTTACATGGCAGTAATAGCTAACAGATGCTTACTACCATGTGCCGATTGCTGGCCAACAATACCTGAGATTAGTGGTAAGCATCGCCAACACTCCCACCCACCTACAATATCAATGCCTTCCCTTCGGGGTGGCTATAGCGCCCCGTATATTTACAAAAATTATTGCCGAAGTAGCATCGTTCATCAGGAAGGAAGACATAATGCTGGTACCCTATTTGGACGATTTTCTGATAATAGCAAACAACAGAGAAAATTGCGAAAAAACTGTCGCAAGAGTATTGGAGATACTGACCGAATTAGGCTGGATCATAAACCTAAAGAAATCAAAACTGATCCCAACTCAAACTCAAGAATTCCTAGGGATCCTATTGGATTCAGTCAAACAGGAGTGTGTCCTCCCACAGAAGAAAATTCAGGCTATCCAACAGAAAATACAACTGTTCCAACTGAGACGGGCCATTTCACTACGGGAAGCAATGTCGCTCTTAGGGGTTCTAACGGCAACAATTCCAGCGACCCGGTGGGCACAAAGCCACACACGAGAATTACAATGGCAGGTACTAACCGAGCAAGTGGAAAATCCATACAATCTGAATTGCCGAATTCTTCTATCTCCAAAAGTTCAAGACTCACTACAATGGTGGCTAAAAACGGAAAATCTAATCAATGCAGTGCCTTGGTCAGTACAGAATCCAGTAGTCCTTACTACCGATGCGAGCCCGTGGGGGTGGGGAGCACATTTGGGAGATCAAGTCCTACAGGGTCAATGGAGAGCCTCAATGAGAACAGCGTCCTCCAACCTAAAAGAACTGTCGGCGGTGAGGCAAGCACTTCTTCATATAGGAGAGAAGATACGAGGAAGGCATGTCGTGGTGTTGTCCGACAACAGCAACACGACAATAGCCTATATAAATCGACAAGGGGGCACAAGATCAGCATCCTTTATGGCAGAGGCAAAAGAGCTGTTCATATGGGCTGAGAGCAACCTTCTATCCTTAACAGGAACATACTTAAAAGGGTCAGAGAATCAGGTAGCTGATTTCTTAAGCCGTCACATATTACATCAAGGGGAGTGGTCCCTGAATCAAGAAATATTTGGGAAAATCTGTGCCAGCTGGGGCGTCCCCGAAATAGACTTATTTGCCACAAAAGAAAATCGGAAGGTGAGGAAGTTCTATTATTTGAACCCAAGAGAACACCCAGATGGAGTGGATGCGTTTCTGCACCAGTGGAACTTTCTCCTAGCATACGCATTTTCCCCGATACCGTTAATCCCGACAGTCCTCAAGAAAATTCGGGAAGACAAGGCACGAGTAATCCTTATAGCTCCCTTTTGGCCAAAAAAAGTGTGGTTCACGTGGCTCAGACGCATGTCTATCTCGGACCCGTGGATCCTTCCGGATATACCGGATCTCCTACACCAGTGGCCAGTACAACACCCTCAAGTACACAGGCTACATCTCACCGCCTGGAACTTGAGAGGGGGCTTCTGTTAGAAAAAGGATTCTCAAACCCTTTGGTGACCACTTTGCTTGCTAGCAGGAAAAAGGTCACGTCGGAAAAATACCAGAAAATATGGCAGAAGTTCCTGGAATTCTCGGGGCGACAATTGTCCGAGACAAGACAAGAAATTCCGGTAAAAGAAATTCTTGAATTTCTTCAGAAAGGGTTAGAAAGGGGACTATCTACTAGCACCTTAAAAGTGCAAGTCTCTGCCCTGGGTGCACTGTTTGATCAAAAACTTGCTGACCACCCTTGGGTCTATAGGTTCATCCGAGCCTCTTTTACATCCAGACCCTCAAAATTATCACCTAAGGTGGCTCCCTGGGATTTAAATTTAGTTTTAAATGCCCTTACTGTTTCCCCCTTTGAGCCTCTCAGTTCCATTTCAATAAAGGCCTTAACCCTAAAAACGGTCCTCCTGGTTGCCCTAACCTCGGCTCGACATACCTGCGAGCTGCAAGCTATTTCGGTAAACCCTCCTTACACTACCTTTCAGGATGACAAAGTGATTATTAAAACTGACCCGGCCTTCCTTCCAAAGGTCAACTCAAAATTCCATAGAGACCAGGAAATAATTTTGCCCTCTTTTTGTCCTCAACCAAAATCCCAGGGAGAACATACCTTCCATTGTCTTGATGTCAGACGCTGCCTGCTTCAATACATAGAAGCCACAAAATCTTGGCGTCAGTCATCAGCCCTTTTTGTCGCCTTCCAGGGGACAAACAGGGGGAAAAAAGACCTCAAAGGCAACTATTGCACTGTGGTTATTTCACTTTCATACTCCTCTTCTGGCCAAGTTCCCCCACAGGGTGTTACGGCTCACTTCAGGCGTGCTATTGCCACATCCTGGGCGGAAAGGGCAAACGCTTCGGTAGAACGTATTTGTAGAGCAGCAGTATGGTCCTCACCATCCACCTTCTTCCGACATTATAGGCTAGACTTAGGTCTATCGAACTTGTCTTTCGGGACAAAGGTACTATCTGCTGTTGTCCCACCCTAGGAGTTTTTCTATTTCTTCCTCTCATGTACGGTGCTGTCATGGTGAAGGGAAAAAATGATAATTACTTGCGGGTAATTTGATTTTCCAGAACCATGACAGCACCGCATTAATTCCCGCCCTATCTTGGTGATGGTTGTGTGAAGCACAAAAAAATAAATAAAAATAAATAATTATATATATATATTGTATGTGTATATAAAAAGAGATATACATAGATAGAAGCTAATAAGGAGCTATACAAATGCATATTATATACGAGTGTGTACTAACAAGGCGGTCGTCTTCCATACTCTGAAATAAACTGAGGAGAGAGGTGCCGCCCCATTCTTTTATCTCTGCTGCAGATTTCCTGTTCCTGTACCATCTCTCACGTACGGTGCTGTCATGGTTCTGGAAAATCAAATTACCCGTAAGTAATTATCATTTTTTTCTCCATAAAAGATTAAAAAGTATGTACAAAGCAATTATAAAATAAACATGGATTAAAGGAAGATAACTCACATTTGCTTAGGTCATTTCAGGCAAACCATGCTGGTAGGCGGAGCACCAAATGTCCCAATTCCTGAGATAGTCTTTCTGTGGTGAGGTCCCAATCAAGAATGAAGGCTGGGTCGAGTGCAGTGACTTATAACTGCAGGCTTGTGACATGTCTAAAGGGGTTTGAGTTACCATTGCCCTCCCCTCTCCTCAGATGTACAGCTTTCACCAACAATACTTGTAATTCTCATATCTTAGCTTGAGACCATGTCAGAATCACAGCACACCCATCATTCATCTTATTTTAAAATTTGCTTTCTAATGATACCAAATTCGTCCTAGTTGTTCCACACAGTTCCGGAGAAATCCGCATTTTGTACTCGTTGTGTTTAGCTGCTCGCTCTTACAGTGTTTGATAGATCTACCGATGGAAGTTAGCAATACATATTCCTGATTTTTCTAGCCCAAATCGGTGGCCCAATATCTTATTATAATAGAACAAGGAACCTCATGTCTTTTGAGAGAGACTAGACCAGTTTTAGCTGGTACTGGAGGGAGATTTGTGCAGCTACAGGCGCAATAAAAATTCTTGTGGCCGGGGCCATGAGAGATTTGGGATCCACACACACACATCTCAGCAAGCAGAAACACAGAGAAGGGGATTAGAGCCCACAGTATGTGTGCTAACAGGGAAAACTAAAATTCATATTATACATTATCATCACATCTCCCCCTTCTGGTGTGTGCTACGGAGGCAGGACCTCTTGGTAGTCTACCATGCGCACCTCAGCAGGTTCACCCTGGCGGGATAACCCATCCGCATTGCCATGCTCCCTGCCTGTTTTGTGTTCGATGGTGAAGTCGAACTGCTGAAGGGTAAGGCTCCAGCGTAGCAACCTTCCATTGGTTCCGCACATGGCGTTTAGCCAGCGCAGAGGGTTGTGGTCAGTCACCACAATGAAGCTGCAACCGTACAAGTAGGGGTGCAAGCGCTGCAGGGCCCAGACTATGCCCAGGCACTCCTTCTCGATGGTGGAGTAGGCCCCTTCCCTCGGGAGAAGTTTCCGGCTCAGGTACAAAACGGGATGGTCTTGATCCTCCGAGTCAACCTGGCTGAGCACAGCACCGAGGCCAAATTCGCTGGTGTCGGTCTGCAACAAGAATGGTCGATTGCTGTCGACTGCTTTCAAAACAGGGGCATTGCACAGAGCTGTTTTCAACGCCCGGAAGGCCCCCTCACAGCTGTCGGTCCAGTTGACTATGTGGGGTAGCTTCTTCTTGTTGAGGTCTGTCAAGGGTTTTGTCAGGCTACAATAGTGCTGTACGAAGCGCCTATAGTACCCTGCGTTGCCCAGGAAGGACATCACCTGTTTCTTGGTCCTGGGGGTGGGCCAGCTCATGATCGCTCCCACTTTCTCAGGCTCTGGCTTTAGGGTGCCCCCGCCTACCCCGTGCCCCAGGTAGTGGACCTCACTCATGCCCATCTGGCACTTTCCCGGCTTGATAGTCAGTCCGGCTCGGTGAATTCGCCTGGGCACCTTCTCGAGATGCTGCAGGTGTTTATCCCAGGAAGAACTGAAGATGGCAATGTCATCCAAGTACGCCACCACGTACTTCTCCAGTCCTTCAAGCAGGTTGTTGACCATCCGCTGGAAAGTTACAGGGGAATTCTTCATGCCGAAGGGCGTGACCGTGGACTCGTACAGTCCAAAGGGTGTGATAAAGGCGGACTTCTGCGCCTCGGGGCTCAGGGGAATCTGCTAGTATCCTCGACTCAGATCCATTATGGTCAGATATTTTGCGCCAGCCAACCTCTCAAGTAGCTCCTCGATGCGCGGCATTGGGTGCGCGTCAGAGGCTGTGATGGTGTTGAGCCCCCTGTAGTCCATGCAGAACCGAGTGGTCCGATCCTTCTTTGGCACGAGGCTTACAGGTGAGGCCCCCGCCCTCTTTGACCGCTGAATCACCCCCAGCTGTAATATCTCATCGATCTCCTGGCACATAACCTGCTGCTCATTGTCGGAGATTCGATAGGGTGTTCGCCGTAGTGGGGCATGATTCCCGGTGTCCACCTCGTGGACCGCTAACTCAGTCCTTCCAGGTCGGTTGTAGAAAACGGCCCGGATGGGTTCCAGCTTGGATACTATTAGAAAACACGGCACTCGATAGATGTAGAGATTGGAGGTGCTCAAGTAGGGTGTCCACCCCGTCGAATAAAGATGAATAAAACTTGGCACTCAATGTGAGAAGAAAAAGCTTCTTAATTTATTGATGCATCCAGACAAACAAAACTGCTAAACGTTTTCGGTCCACACCGGACCTTCGTCAGAGCGTTTCTTTGACATTTACCATGAAATATATAAATAAATATAGTTTCACATGATGCAAAAGTACATGTCAAATAATGCAAACAGGAGTGATATATACTAGTGAATTTAGCACAAAAATATACGTGATGCTCCATCTGGTTAAAGGAACATGTGTCGGAGAGATGAATCTATCCAGAAGTAGCACTGCTCCTGGAATGTTGGGGGTGGATGGGGAAGTAGTACCCATAGCAGCGCCGGCTGATGGGTCTGTGGAAATCCCCGGGGAGACAGCCTACGTAGCTGCTGTCACCTGCAGTCAGAGAGCGGAGTGCAGATAACTGTCTGCCTTCCGGACCCTTCAGAACACCCGGGAGCGGACCTACCACGTGGGTCAAAAGGTGTGGGTGCTGGTCCCCGTACCAAAGGATAAGCTTCAGGCAGCCTGGGAGGGCCCGTACGTCGTCCACCAACAGCTCAACCCGGTCACTTACGTGGTCACGCTTGACCACGCTCGGGGTAGGCGAAAGGCCTTTCACGTCAACATGATGAAGGCTCATCACGAACATGAACCTTTCGTACTACCGGTCTGCAGCTTGCCCGAAGATGGGGAGGAAGACACCCTCCTGGACATGCTGGCCTAAGCCAAGGCCAATGGGTCAATCGAGGACGTGGAGGTAAGCGCCACGTTAACTGAACCCCAGCGGTTGCAGTTGCAAACCACACTGGAACCCTTCCGGGTCGTGTTCTCCAACCGACCTGGGAGGACTGAGTTAGCAGTCCACGAGGTGGACACCGGGAATCACGCCCCACTACGGCGAACACCCTATCGAATCTCTGACCAGGTGCAGCAGGTTATGCGCGAGGAGATCGATGAGATGTTACAGCTGGGGGTGATTCGACGGTCAAAGAGCGCGTGGGCCTCACCTGTAGTTCTCGTGCCAAAGAAAGACCGGTCCACCCGGTTCTGCGTGGACTACAGGGGGCTCAACGCCATCACAGCCTCTGACGCGCACCCAATGCCGCGCATCGAGACCGACGCCAGCGAGTTCGGCCTTGGTGCTGTGCTCAACCAGGTTGACTCGGAGGACCAAGAGCACCCCGTGTTATACCTGAGCCGGAAACTTTTGCCGAGGGAAGTAACCTACTCCACCATCGAGAAGGAGTGCCTGGCCATAGTCTGGGCCCTTGTTGTGAATTCTGTGATCAAGCTCCCTCCTGTGGTCACAAGTGGTACTGCGGCTTCTGAGTTTCCTTCCTCAGGTGATGAGGTTAAGTCGTTAGGTGCTGCTCTATTTAACTCCACCTAGTGCTTTGATCCTGGCCTCCAGTCAATGTTCTAGTATTGGTCTTGCTTCCTCCTGGATCGTTCCTGTGGCCTGTCTGCTCAGCATAAGCTAAGTTCTGCTTGTGTTACTTTTGTTGCTATATTTTCTGTCCAGCTTGCTTTAATTTGTTATTCTTGCTTGCTGGAAGCTCTGAGACGCAGAGGGAGCACCTCCGTACCGTTAGTCGGTGCGGAGGGTCTTTTTGCCCCTCTGCGTGGTTGTTTGTAGGTTTTTGTGTTGACCGCAAAGCTATCTTTCCTATCCTCGGTCTATTCAGTAAGTCGGGCCTCGCTTTGCTAAATCTATTTCATCTCTGTGTTTGTACTTTCATCTTAACTCACAGTCATTATATGTGGGGGGCTGCCTTTTCCTTTGGGGAATTTCTCTGAGGCAAGGTAGGCTTATTTTTCTATCTTCAGGCCTAGCTAGTTTCTCAGGCTGTGCCGAGTTGCATAGGGAGCGTTAGGCGCAATCCACGGCTACCTCTAGTGTGGTGTGATAGGATTAGGGATTGCGGTCAGCAGAGTTCCCACGTCTCAGAGTTCGTCCTATGTTTTTTGCTTATCGTCAGGTCACTTTGTGTGCTCTGAACTTCAAGGTCCATTGTGGTTCTGAATTACCTATTCATAACAGGCCCTGCAGCGCTTGCAGCCCTACTTGTACGGTCGCACCTTCACTGAGGTGACTGACCACAACCCTCTGCGCTGGCTAAACGCCATGTGTGGAACCAACGGCAGGTTGCTACGCTGGAGCCTTGCCCTTCAGCAGTTTGACTTCAACATTGAACACAAAACGGGCAGGGAGCATGGAAATGCAGATGGACTGTCCTGCCAGGGCGAACCAACTGAGGTGCGCATGGAGGCATACCGAGAGGTTCTGCTGCCATAGCGCAGACCAAAAGGGGGAGGTGTGAGGAAAATGTATGTCACGATAATGTAAAAACCATAGCTGAGGGATTTTTGCACTTCTGACCATGGTCCCAAAAGCATGGCAGCTGAAAAAAAACCCTCTCCCCCACCCCCGCCCCCGAATACAACAAACCAGCCCTATGGCAGACACTGGGTAATTTGAAGCTAGTGTGTGAGCAGGGTGTGGCTTTAAACTGCAGGTGACCAATCCTGCAAAGCCACCTGTGGTCCCTCCCTTCTCAGTCAGGAATTTCTATGTCTCCAGGGTCTGAAAACGTAAAGATCTCTGAGACCTCAGTGAATATCATTAAGCCTCCACACTTTACCCAGCCGGGAGTCTGAGTTTTTTGCCTGAGGAGCTGTACTATGCATTGGAATATTTGGGGTCTGCCTGCAGCATGGTTTTGCCTGACATGAACTGAGAACATGTGAGTTTTACCTTTCTTCTTTAATCCATGTTATTTTTATAATTACTTTGTACATATTTTCAATTATCTCTTGTGTAACATCCTTGTAATATTTTTCATAAACACTGCCTAATTTTAATGGAGTAAAATATTTAAATTACTAGTTTCGTTCTTCCTGTTCTAAAACGTACCCTAAGTCTTCTGAAGGGAATTACGCTACTGTTCTGGGTTAGCTTCGGACCTGTTTAATCGAAGCTGGTGGCAGCATACCGTGTGCGGTGCCTTTGGGTGTCGTTGTAGCGACTGCGGCATTGATAATTATTGTTCCTGCCTGAGCGGGAGTAGTTATATCGCCTCGCTGCAGCGTGCCCAATAGCCAGTACATAGCATGCAGCCTTTCTGGCGACTAATTACCCTAGGTGCAGTACCTAATCTGACCTGAGGGTAAAGGGGGCGCCAGAGAGCTGCAAGTTCAAGGGATATACATAAATCCCTGCAGTTCGTGTTATATTGTAGAGCAGTGGGATAACTAGAATAAGCCCCTGCTGTAAACTAAGAGGTCCATAGACTTGTGTGTGTTGTTTTTTCATCACATTGTAGCCGTGGAGGGATAACTAAGATAAGCCCCCCTGCACATGTTATAGCCATCTGTTGGCCTAAAGTCACTCCGATCTGTGACGTAGGGGTGACGGTTGCGGTGTGATCGTGACACAGCACAACCATGGTTGCCAAATAAAAGATAGGATAGAAAAACAAAGGGAAGGGATAATTACCAGTACACACAATTGTCTCAGGACTAATAAACACTGAGTTCGTTCTCCAAACTTATTTGCGCAAAGTCCTCGCAAGAACTTTTCAAGTCTTTAGTGAGAGGAATGATTGCTCAAACCAGATCACTAATGCTCTATGATCGCACCGCTTGCCGCCAATGTCAAATCGTGCTGCCAACAATATGTCCCAGATCGGGGGAGACCTTGAGACCTTTGGCCTGCACATGGCTAGCACATGTGCAGGGGGGCTTATCTTAGTTATCCCTCCACTGCTACAATGTGGAGAAAACACAAAGGCTATTGACCTATCAATTTACCGCAGGGGCTTATTTTAGTTTTCCCACTGCTACTACAATATCATGAACTGCAGGGATTTATGTATATCCTGCTTTTCCAATTCCGCTTCGGAACTTGCAGCTCTCCGGCGCCCCCTTTACCCTCAGGTCAGTCAGGGAACTACACCTAGGATAATTGGTCGCCGGGTGGGCTGCTTCACTGTGGACTGGCTAGCAGGCACGCTGCAGCGAGGTAATTATAAAAGCTCAGGCCACAGCCAGACAATAGCTTATAAAACCCTGCTCCGTCACTGCCAGCTCATCTGCCTAGCCCAGAACCAGCTCAGATTTCTCACAGGGAGGGGTTCAAGCCAACCTAAATTAGTAGCGTAATTAACTTGAGAAGACTTAGGGTACATTTTAGAGCAGGATAACAAAGCTAGTATTTTATATGTTTTACCCCATAAAAGATTAGGCAGTGTTTAGAAAAGGCATATAAAGATGTTACAATATTAGACAAAGTATGTACAAAGCAATTATAATATAAACATGGATTAAAGGAAGATAAACTCACATTTGCTTAGGTCATTTCAGGCAAATCATGCTGGTAGGCGGAGCCCCAAATGTCCCAATTCATTAGTCTTTCTGTGGTGAGGTCTCAAGCAAGAATGAAGGCTGGGTCAAGTGCAGCAACTTATAACTGCAGGCTTGTGACATGACTAAAGGGGTTTGAGTTACCAATGCCCTCCCCTCTCCTCATATTTGCAGCTTTTACCAACAATACTTGTAATTCTCTTATCTTAGCTTGAGACCATGTCAGAATCACAGCACGCCCATCATTCATCTTATTTTAATATTGGCTTACTAATGATACCAAATTCGTCCTAGTTGTTCCACACGGTTCCAGAGAAATCCGCACTTTGTACTTGTTGTGTTTAGCTGCTCGCGCTTAGAGTGTTTATCAGATCTACTGATGGAAGTTAGCAATATATATTCATTATTTTTCTAGCCTACATCAATGGCCCAATATCTTATAATAGAACAAAGAACCTCATGTCTTTTGAGAGAGACTAGACCACTTTCAGCTGGTATTGGAGGGAGATTTGTGCGGCTACATACGCAATAAAAATTCTTGTGGTTGGGGCCATGAGGGATTTGGGATGCAGCAAGCAGAAACACAGAGAGAAGGGGGGTCAGAGCCCACAGTATGTGTGCTAACAGGGAAAACTAAAAATCATATTATACATTATCATCACACTTGGCTGTAGTGCTCTCACGAGTGTAGGCCTCGGCTTTAGCGCTCTCAGGGGTGGAGGCCTCGGCTGTAGTGTGCTCACGGGTGGAGGCCTCGGCTGTAGCGCCCTCACGGTTGGAAGCTTCTGCTGTAGAGCGCTCACAAGTTTAAGCCTTGGCTGTAGTGCTCTCATGGGTGGAATCCTCCGCTGTTGCGCTCTAACGGCTGGAAACCCCAGCTGTAGTACCCTCACAGATGGAAGCCTCAGCTGTAGTGCTTTCACAGGTGGAAGCCTCGGCTGTAGCACATTCACGGGAGGAGGCCTTGACTATAGCGTGTTCACGGGTAGAAGCCTCGGCTGTAGCACGCTCACGGGTGGAAGCCTCGTCTGTAGCACTCAAGGGTGGAATCCACAGCTGTAGAGCTCTCGCAGATGGAAGCCTCGGCGGTAGCGCTCTCATAGATGCATGCCTCAGCTTTAGCTTGTTCACGGGTGGAGGCCTCTGCTGTAGCACGCTCACAGCAGGAGGCCTCGGCTGTAGCACACTCACGGATGGAGGCCTCAGTTGTAGCGTGCTCACGGGTGGAAGCCTCGGCTCTAGCCCCCTCACGGCTGGAAGCCCCTGCTGTAGTGTAGAAGCCTCGGCTGTAGCACGCTCACGGGTGGAAGCCTCGTCTGTAGCACTCAAGGGTGGAATCCACAGCTGTAGAGCTCTCGCAGATGGAAGCCTCGGCGGTAACATAGTAACATAGTAACATAGTTAGTAAGGCCGAAAAAAGACATTTGTCCATCCAGTTCAGCCTATATTCCATCATAATAAATCCCCAGATCTACGTCCTTCTACAGAACCTAATTGTATGATACAATATTGTTCTGCTCCAGGAAGACATCCAGGCCTCTCTTGAACCCCTCGACTGAGTTCGCCATCACCACCTCCTCAGGCAAGCAAATAGTAACATAGTTGCTCTCATAGATGCATGCCTCGGCTGTGGAGGGCTCACGGGTGGACGCATGGGCTGCAGTACTTTCACGGGTAGAGGCCTTTGCTGTAGCGCTGTCATGAGTGTAGGCCTTGGCTGTAGCGCTCTCAGGTGTGGAGGCCTCGGCTGTAGCGCTCTCACGGGTGAAAGCCTTGGTTGTAGCGCTCTCAAGGGTGGAGGCCTCGGCTGTAGCACATTCATGGAAGGAGGCCTTGAATATAGCACGTTCACGGGTAGAAGCCTCAGCTGTAGCGCACTCACAGGTGGAGGCCTTGGCTGTAGTGCGCTCATGGGTGGAGGCCTCGGCTTTAGCGCCCTCACGGTTGCAAGCCTCGACTGTAGCGCGCTCACAGGTGGAAGCCTCATCTGTACTGCCCTCACGAGTGTAAGCCTTGGCTCTAGTGCTCTCACGGGTGGAATCCTCCGCTGTAGCGCTCTCAGGGGTGGAATCCACGGCTGTAGAGCTCTCACGGGTGGAAGCCTCGGTGGTAGTGCTTTCATAGGTGCATGCCTCGGCTGTGGAAGGCTCACGGGTGGAGGACTGGGCTCTAGTACTCTCACGGGTCGATACCTTGTCTGTAGCACTCTCAGGGGTGGAGGCCTTGGCAGTAGCTTGCTCATGGGTGGAGACCTCAGCTTTAGCTTGCTCACGGGTGGAGGCCTCTGCTGTAGCACGCTCACAGCAGGAGGCCTCGGCTGTAGCACACTCACGGATGGAGGCCTCGGTTGTAGCGTGCTCATGGGTGGAAGCCTCGGCTCTAGCCCCCTCACGGCTGGAAGCCCCTGCTGTAGTGTGGAAGCCTTGGCTGTAGTGCCCTCACAGGTGGTAGCCTTGGTTGTAGTGCTCTCATGGGAGGACGCCTCAGCTGTAGCACGCTCACGTTTGAGAGCCTCGTCTGTAGCGCACTCATGGGTGAAAGCCTCGTCTGTAGCTCCCTCACGAGTGTAAGCCTCGGCTGTAGCGTTCTAACGGGTGGAATCCTCCACTGTAGCGCTCTAACGGGTGGAATCCACGGCTGTAGAGCTCTCATAGGTGAGGCCTCGGCTGTGGAGGGCTCATGGGTGTAGGCCTGGGCTGTAGTGCTTTCAGGGGTGGAGGCCTCGGCTGTAGCGCTCTCACAGGTGGAAGCCTCGGTTGTTACGTCCTCATGGATGGAAGCCACAGCTGTAGCGCTCTCATGGGTGGAATGCTTTGGTGTAGCACTCTCACGGGTGGAATCTTCGTCTGTAGTGCTCTCACAGGTGGAGTCTTCGGCTGTATCGCCCTGATGGGTGGAGGCTTCGACTGTAGCGCCCTCACAGGTGGAAGCCTTGGCTGTAGCACCCTCACGGGTGGAAGCCTTGGTTTAGCGCCCTCACGGGTGGAAGCCTTGGATGTAGCGCACTCACGGTTAGAAGCCTCGACTGTAGCACCCTCTGCTTCTCTCACCCGCAGGCACCCGCTCTTCCCTCTGCTCGCTCTGCTTTTTGAGAAATGTGAAGGCTGCACTCAGGGATCAGAGAGCACGACCTCCGCCAGCTTCGACCTGGACATAGAGACCTTCGTGAGGAGACAGCACAAGGAGGGGAAGGACTTCTTCTCCGAGGACCCCGAGACTGACAGCCTGGTGCGTAGCCCCTCAAGGTCACCAGTTAGGACTGGACATATCTCTGGGGTACTGTGGAGGGTGCTGTCAGCAGTGTGACCATCCGGACCCTTGTCAGTGACACCCCATGTGGGGGTCGTGTGGCGCAGCCTCTGCTCTGCCCCGTCACTTCTGTGCTATTCTCTGCAGATGGTGAAGGCCATTCAGGTGCTGAGGATTCACCTCCTGGAACTGGAGAAGGTCAATGAGCTGTGCAAGGATTTCTGCAGCCGCTACATATCATGTCTGAAGACCAAGATGAACAGCGAAACGCTGCTGAGTGGGGACCCGGGGGGCCCGTACTCCCCAATACAGGTGCGTAAACTAATACACCGTACTCCCGATACAGGTACATAATCGCTGTATAATAACCATACTCCCCACTACAGGTACATAATCACTGTATAATACACCATACTCCCCGATACAGGTACATAATCACTGTATAATACACCGTACTCCCCAATGCAGGTACATAATCACTGTATAATACACCGTACTCCCCGATACAGGTACATAATCATTGTATAATACACTGTACTCCCCGATATAGGTACATAATCACTGTACAATACACCGTACTCCCTGATACAGGTACATAATCACTGTATAATACACCGTACACCCCGATATAGGTACATAATCACTGTATAATACACCGTACTCCCCGATACAGGTACATAATCACTGTATAATACATCGTACTCCCCGATACAGGTACATAATCACTGTATAATACACCGTACACCCCGATATAGGTACATAATCACTGTATAATACATCGTACTCCCCGATACAGGTACATAATCACTGTATAATACATCGTACTCCCCGATACAGGTACATAATCACTGTATAATACATCTTACTCCCCAATACAGGTACATAATCACTGTATAATACACCGTACTCCCCGATACAGGAACATAATCACTGTATAATACATCGTATTCCCCAATACAGGTACATAAGCACTGTATAATACACCGTACTCCCCGATACAGGTACATAATCACTGTATAATACATCATACTGCCCGATACAGGTACATAATCACTGTATAATACACCGTACTCCCCGATACAGGTACATAATCACTGTGTAATACACCGTACTCCCCGATACAGGTACATAATCACTGTGTAATACATGTTACTCCCCGATACAGGTACATAATCACTGTATAATACACCGTACTCCCCGATACAGGTACATAATCACTGTGTAATACACCGTACTCCCCGATACAGGTACATAATCACTGTGTAATACATTGTACTCCCCGATACAGGTACATAATTGTCACGATTCACACCGTGACCGTCACCCCTGCGTCACGGATCGGGGTGACTTTAGGCCAACAGGCGGCTATCACATGTGCAGGTGGGCTTATCTTAGTTACCCCTCCACTGCTACAATGTGATGAAAAAACACACACAAGGCTATTGACCTCTTAGTTTACAGCAGGGGCTTATTTTAATTATCCCACTGCTCTTCAATATACCACAAACTGCAGGGATTTATGTATATCCCGCTTACAGTTCAGCTTGAACTTGCAGCTCTCTTGCGCCCCCTTAACCTCAGGTGAGATTAGGTACTGCACCTAGGGTAATTAGTCGCCAGAAAGGCTGCCTGCTATGTACTTGCTATTGGGCACGCTGCAGTGAGGCGATTTAACTACTACCACTCAGGCAGGAACAATAATTATCAACGCCGCAGTCGCTACAACGACTCCCAAAGGCACAGCACACGATATGCTGCCACCAGCTTCGATTAAACGGATCCGAAGCTAACCCAAAACAGTAGCGTGATTCCCTTCAGGAGACTTAGGGTATGTTTTAGAGCAGGAAGAATGAATCTAGTATTTTAAATATTTTACTCCATTAAAGATTAAGGCAGTGTTTATAAAAAGGTATAAAAGATGTTACAATATGAGACAATTGAAAATATGTACAAGCAATTATAAAATAACATGGAATAAAGAAGAAAGGTAAAACTCACATGTTTTCAGATCATGTCAGGCAAAACCATGCTGGCAGGTGTCACGATTCACACTGTGACCGTCACCCCTACGTCACGGATCGGGGTGACTTTAGGCCAACAGACTGCTATCACCTGTGCAGGGGGGCTTATCTTAGTTATCCCTCCACTCCAAAATGTGATGAAAAACACACACAAGGCTATTGACCTCTTAGTTTACAGCAGGGGCTTATTTTAGGTATCCCACTGCTCTTCAATATACCACGAACTGCAGGGATTTATGTATATCCCACTTACAGTTCTGTTGTGAATTCCGCTCTTGGGCTCCCTCCGGTGGTTGTAAGTGGCACTTTTGTGAGTTCTGCTCTTGGGCTCCCTCTTGTGGTTTCTAGTGGTATGGCTGCTCCTTGGAGTTAGCTGTCATCAGCTGCCTCCACATCGTCTCTTCTGCTCGGCTATTTAAGTCTGGCTCTTTCTTCAGCCAGTGCCACTTGTCAATGTTTCCTGGCTGGATTCACATCTCTGCTTGGATTCTCCTGGTTTCCTGACCAATTTCTGCAAAGATAAGTTCTGGCTTTGCTCATTTCAGTCCACATGTTGTGGACTTATTGTTCTGTGCATTCTATATTTGTCCAGCTTGTCAGTATGGATTATTTCTGTTAGCTGGAAGCTCTGGGAAGCAGATTTACCCTCCACACCTTTAGTCAGGTGTGGAGATTTTTGTAAACTCTGTGTGGATTGTTTTGTAGTTTTTATACTGACCGCTGTAGCATGGCTAAAGGGTTTGTGGTCGATGGGAGGTATGTGCCACATAAGTGCCTGATTGCTGTAATGTAGCCCGGAGTATTCCTTTCTTGCACATAATCTTGTATATGTGTTTCAGGACCTGTGGTAATGTCAGACCACATGGCTAATCATGTGATGGGTTACTGGGTGGGGTTAGCTCTTTATAAGACTGGCTAATCCTTTACACAGCAGATATGTGTGGAGGTGAAACCCTCCTGAGTGTGTTACGGCTTCAGGACTGAGCCGGATGAACTGGACACTTGCTTTTCTTTGCCTGAACCAAAGGCCCATTTTGCTTTCTGTTATTTGCCACATGGTTTATGAAGCAATAAACCCAGTGAACTTTAAAGGAACACGTCTCCTGAGTGTCAGCCGTCGCAGCTGAGTGAGTGAAATCCTTACAATTGGTGGTAGACGTGCGAGCAGCGTTCCCAGCGGAGACGTGAGTTTATTTTTGAATGTCCTGGGTCAAGGCTGTTGCAAGCCAGCAAGCATTGCCGGAGAAAATGGAGGACTTGCTGAAACACTTGGTCCAGCAGGAGCAAAGGCAGCAAGAGACCAACAGGCTGTTGATGCAGCAGATACAACAGAGCCAGCAGGAGCAACGGCAGAGTCAGCAGGAGCAATGGCAGAGTCAGCAGGAGCAACGGCAGCAGATGCAGCAGAGCCAGCAGGAGCATCAGCAGCAGATGCAGCTTCTGGCAACCGCCATCCAGGGCAAGGCGAGCGCCCCAACCCCAGGTTTGGCTGATGACACCCACGTCCGGAAGACGGTAAGACGCGCATTGCAGAAAATGACTCCCGGGGATGATGTTGAGGCCTTCCTGACGGTGTTTGAGAGGGTCGCTGAGAGGGAAAAACTTCCGCCAGAGCAGTGGGCAGAGGTACTTGCGCCATACCTGACGGGAGAACCCCAGAAGGCGTACTATGATTTGACCTTGCAGGATGCCAAAGAGTATCACAAATTGAAAGCCGAGATTCTCGCACGTTTGGGGGTGACACTGACTGTCAGGGCACAGCGAGTTCACTCCTGGGGCTATCACCGGGACAAACCACCTCGTTCCCAAATGTTTGATCTGTTGCACCTGGTCCAGAAATGGCTGCAGCCAGAATCCTCTGCGCCTGCACAGATGGTAGAACGGGTGATGATGGATCGGTTTGTCCATTCCCTCCCGAGGCCTATACAGTCTTGGGTTGCCCAGGGTGATCCCCAGAATGCCGACGAGCTGATCAGACTGGTTGAGAGATACCAAGGGTTGGAAGGCTCCTTCGGGAGGCAGCCCATGCCGTACTGGGGGTCCCAGAAGGCAGCTGAGTCCCAAAAAGGGGTGGTGCGTCCAAGGTCACAAAGGGCGGGGGAGGTGGTGCCCAAGGTCCCCACGGGTGATATTATTTGTTGGAGGTGCCACAAGCCAGGACATATAGCTGCCTGTTGTTCCCAAACCACTGAGCAGATGGACTGCAGCATGGGACGCCGTTGTTCATACTATGCGTATCCAGCCTGTAGTGTGAACTCTCCATCCAACGAGGGACCTCAAGCGTGTCCCGTAAAGGTGAACGGTCGAGCAGTAACGGCACTGTTAGACTCGGGGAGCCTAGTGACCCTGGTGAGGGCCACTTTTCCTCTCCACCTGCTCCCAGGAAAGAAGGTCGGAGTGCGGTGCATACATGGTGATGCAAAGGACTACCCTATGGCCAGGGTGGACATTGAAACGGCATGTGGCACTGAGTCCCACATAGTCGGCGTGGTTCAGGACTTGTTGCACCCTATAATTATTGGCCGGGATTTCTGTTTGTTTTGGGATTTGTGGGGAAATGGTTCTGAGCTCCCTGGCAGGGAACCAGTGAACCCTGGAAGGGTATCGCCACACCCAGAGGCAGACAGTTTTCCTTTTTGTGTTCTGGTTGGGGATGAGGAGGAAGTATCCCCTACATCTGACATTCTGGAGTTAGAAGTTACCGGTGAAAATTTTGGGACTGCCCAACATAGGGACCCCACTCTGAGGGAAGCCTTTAATAATGTCACAGTTATTGACGGGGTGGTACAGGAGCCGGGGGCAGACACAAGATTTCCCCATTTTCTGTTGAGGGGGGAGTTGTTGTACCGTGTCACGAAAATACGGGAGGAGTTGGTAGAGCAGTTGATAGTGCCGGGTCCGTATAGACGGAAAGTGTTGGACATGGCCCATTCACACATCTTGGGTGGACACCTGGGGGTGGAAAAAACGCAGGAACGGGTTGTGCAGAGGTTCTATTGGCCTGGGTGTCACCGGGAAATAGTGAACTATTGCAGGTCCTGCCCTACATGTCAGCTAACTGCTCCTACTCCTCATTTCCGGAACCCCCTTGTGCCACTGCCCATTATTGAGGTACCGTTCGAGAGAATTGCCATGGACTTGGTCGGTCCCTTAGTTAAATCAGCTCGGGGCCATCAGTATATATTAGTCATCCTGGACTATGCCACACGCTATCCTGAGGCCATTCCCTTGAGAAATTCTTCCTCAAAAAGCATAGCCCGCGAGTTGGTCCATGTCTTTTCCCGGACAGGTCTGCCAAAGGAGATCCTGACTGACCAGGGTACACCTTTCATGAGCAAGGTGATGAGGGAGTTATGCAAAGCCCTGAAGATCTCCCAGTTGAGGACCTCGGTGTACCATCCCCAGTCAGATGGCCTTGTTGAGAGGTTTAACAAGACCCTAAAGAGCATGCTGAGAAAAGCTATAGAGAAAGACGGTAGAGACTGGGATTGTCTCTTACCCTATCTGATGTTTTCCATTCGTGAAGTTCCACAGGCCTCCACAGGGTTCTCACCGTTTGAGCTTCTATATGGCCGACATCCACGATGACTCCTGGATATAGCCAAGGAAACCTGGGAGGCCGAAGTCACACCCCACAGAAGCGTCATTGAGCATGTGGCCCTGATGCAGCAGAGGATTGCAAAGGTGATGCCTATCGTGAAAGAACACCTTCTCCAAGCACAAGAAGCTCAAGCCAGGGTCTACAACCGGTCTGCAAGAGTGAGGCAGTTCAATCCGGGAGACCGAGTTCTTGTGTTAGTTCCAACGGTGGAAAGCAAGTTCTTGGCCAAATGGCAAGGGCCATATGAGGTTGTCGAGAAACTTGGTCAGGTAAATTATAAAATTCACCAACCAGGAAGACGGAAACCATTCCAAGTTTACCATGTCAACCTCATCAAGCCATGGCAAGATAGAGAGCCGACAGCAACTCCATCATTGTTAAGCAACCCAGAAGGTGAGGTTGGAGCGGTTACTATAGCAGAGACGCTATCAAAGACCCAGAAACAGCAGTGCCGGGAGTTACTCCAGAAAAACAGGGACCTGTTTTCAGAATTGCCAGGATACACGAAGGTCATAGAGCACGAGGTCCTAACAGAGCCACATGTGCGGGTGAATGTGAAACCTTATCGTATTCCTGAGGCTCGTCGAGAAGTTATCTCCAAGGAAGTGGAGCGTATGTTGAGGCTTGGGGTCATTGAGGAATCCAAGAGCGGTTGGTCGAGCCCAATTGTCCTGGTCCCAAAACCTGATGGAGAGTGGAGGTTTTGCAACGACTATCGGAAGTTGAATGAAGTCTCCAAGTTCGACGCTTATCCCATGCCCCGTATTGATGAGCTCATCGAAAGGCTTGGGCACGCCAGATATATATCCACCTTGGATTTGACAAAGGGGTATTGGCAGATCCCCATGGCACAGGAAGCCAAGGAGAAGACGGCCTTTTCGACACATGATGGATGCTTCCAATATGCCCGGATGCCGTTTGGCCTACAGGGAGCTCCGGCGACCTTCCAGAGGGCTATGGATAGAGTCCTTGCACCCCATAAGGCCTACGCTGCTGCGTACCTAGATGATATCGTCATCTTTAGCCCGGACTGGGAGAGTCATCTGGAGAAAGTCCAAGCGGTGTTGGATGCTATAAGAGAGGCCGGATTTACTATAAACCCGAAGAAGTGCGCCTTGGGTAAAGAAGAAGCTAAGTACCTTGGATACATAGTGGGTCATGGAGAAATAAAACCCCAAATCAATAAAGTGGAGGCAATCCAAACATGGCCAAAACCAGTTTCCAAGAAACAAGTTAAAGCCTTCCTGGGAATCGTGGGATATTACAGGAGGTTCATCCCAAACTTCGCCACGATGGCTGCGCCTCTGACTGACCTGCTAAAAGGGACAAAATCAGTAATGGTTAAGTGGTCCGAAGAAACAGAGTCAGCCTTCCAAGAAATGAAAAACGCTTTGTGTAAGCAACCCGTTCTGATGGCCCCAAACTTCAAGAAAGAGTTTATTCTTCAGACAGATGCCTCAGATGTTGGGGTGGGAGCAGTCCTTTCCCAAGAACTACATGGGGAGGAGCATCCTGTTCTCTATCTGAGTAGGAAGCTGTCCTCATCTGAAAAGAACTACTCAGTCGTTGAGAAGGAGTGCTTGGCCATAAAATGGGCAGTGGACACATTGCGGTACTATCTGCTGGGACGTAAATTTAGACTGGTATCTGACCATGCCCCGCTTAGGTGGATGAGAGAAACGAAAGGAAGAAATGCTAGAGTCACCCGTTGGTTCTTAGCCCTGCAGGACTTCAGTTTCCATGTGGAACATAGGGCCGGAAAGCTGCACGGTAATGCGTATGCCCTATCGAGAATCCCTTGTTTAGTGGGGGAAAGTGCCAAGCCCCACGGCTTTAGGCAGAGGGGGGAGGTATGTAGCATGGCTAAAGGGTTTGTGGTCGATGGGAGGTATGTGCCACATAAGTGCCTGATTGCTGTAATGTAGCCCGGAGTATTCCTTTCTTGCACATAATCTTGTATATGTGTTTCAGGACCTGTGGTAATGTCAGACCACATGGCTAATCATGTGATGGGTTACTGGGTGGGGTTAGCTCTTTATAAGACTGGCTAATCCTTTACACAGTAGATATGTGTGGAGGTGAAACCCTCCTGAGTGTGTTACGGCTTCAGGACTGAGCCGGATGAACTGGACACTTGCTTTTCTTTGCCTGAACCAAAGGCCCATTTTGCTTTCTGTTATTTGCCACATGGTTTATGAAGCAATAAACCCAGTGAACTTTAAAGGAACACGTCTCCTGAGTGTCAGCCGTCGCAGCTGAGTGAGTGAAATCCTTACACCGCACAGTATCCTTTCCTGTCCTATCTATCAAGCTAGACTGGCCTCCTATGCTAAAATCTGATTTCATTTCTGCGTATGTTATTTTCCCCTCTTCTCACCGTCAATATTTGTGGGGGGCTATCTTTCCTTTGGGGATTTTCTCCGAGGCAAGATAGGTTTCCTGTTTCCATCTTTAGGGGAAGTTAGATCTTAGGCTGTGCCGAGGGGTCTAGGGAGCGTCAGGTACCCCCCATGGCTATTTTTAGCTGCGCTGTTAGGTTCAGGGTTTGCGGTCAGTACAGATACCACCTCCTTCAGAGCTTGTCTCATGTTGTTCCTAAACCACCAGATCATAACACAGTTCCACTTGAAACTTGCAGCTCTCTGGCGCCCCCTTACTCTCAGGACAGATTAGGTACTGCACCTAGGGTAATGAGTCGCCAGAAAGGCTGCCTGCTATGTACTGGCTATTGGGCACGCTGCAGCGACGCGATAAACTACTCCAACTCAGGCAGGAACAATAATTATCAACGTTGTAGTCGCTACAACGACACCCAAAGGCCTGCACACGGTAAGCTGCCACCAGCTTCGATTAAACGGGTCCGAAGCAAACCCAAAACAGTAGCGTAATTCCCTTCAGGAGACTTAGGGTACATTTTAGAGCAGAAAGAACGAAAACTAGTAATTTATATATTTTACTCCGTTAAAATTAAGGCAGTGTTTATAAAAAGATGTTACAATATGAGACAATTGAAATATGTACAAGGTAAATTATAAAATAAACAGGGATTAAATAAGAAAAGGTACAACTCACATGTTCTCAGTTCATATCAGGCAAAACCATGCTGGTGGGCGGAGCTCCCCAAATGTCCCAGTGCATGAGGACTCTGGTTAGGAACAGCTCTTCAAGTCAGACTCCCCTAGGCTCCAGCAGACAGACAGACTTATAGCTCAACCTGATGACATCACAGAAAGGGCTGGTTTTTCCAGACCCTCCTACCTCTTCAGTTTAACTAAATTTAGCCTAAATTTGTCTAATGCCTGTAACTCCGCTACAGAACATGTCATAGTCATAACAAACCCACCATTCATCTCGTATTAACATTGGCATTCTAATGAGATCAAATATGTCCTCTTTGTGATGCATAATTACAGAGAAATCCCTACTTTTTTACCTGATGGAGTTAGAAGCTCATGTTTACAGCGGTTGACAGATCCGCCGACGGACGTAAAGAACATGTATTTTTCCTTTTTCTAGCCTAAATCGTTAGCCCAATATCTTACAAGAATGGAACAAAGGACTTCTTGCATTTACAGAAGGGAATCAGACCGGTTTTAGCTAGTACAACTTTCCACTGCAGCTATGCCAGTCGTAAATACCTTTCTTCAATAAAACTTCCCCACATACATTGACAAGGCAAGCTAAACACAGAGTAAAGGGGGGTCAACGCCCACCCTATATGTGCTGGCAGAGAAACTAAACTTATATGATATTTCATACAATGTCGTGACAGCAGGCAAAACCCGGCTTGTGGGCGGAGCTCCCAAATGTCCCAATGCATCAGGTCTGTCAGTGAGGGCTCCTCTGGTAAGGCTCAGACTAAGACTCCCAAGGCTGGGTAAAGTGGAGTCACTTAAATAACCACAGCCTCGTGACATCACTAACAGGGCTGGTTCACTCAGATCCTCCTATCTCTTCAGTCTTACTAAATTTCACCTTCCTGGGCTTGGGGGCAGGGCAGGCATTGAGAAGAAAAGCTAAACACACACACATAGAAACACAGAGTGAAGGGGGGTTAACGCCCACCCTATAGGTGCTGGCTGTGAGGAAAATGTATATAATAAGTTTAGTTTCTCTGCCAGCACATATAGGGTGAGCCCCCTTTACTTCAGGGTTTAGCTTTTCTTTTCAATGGGTGTAGAAGAGCTTTTATTGCTTCTTGCTAGCTGTCACGATTCACACCGTGACCGTCACCCCTACATCACGGGTTGGGGTGACTTTAGGCCAACAGACGGCTATCACATGTGCAGGGGGGGGGGCTTATCTTAGTTATCCCTCCACTCCAAAATGTGATGAAAAAACACACAAGGCTATTGACCTCTTAGTTTACAGCAGGGGCTTATTCTAGGTATCCCACTGCTCTTCAATATACCACGAACTGCAGGGATTTATGTATATCCCGCTTACAGTTCCACTTAAAACTTGCAGCTCTCTGGCGCCCCCCTTACTCTCAGGTCAGATTAGGTACTGCACCTGGGGTAATTAGTCGCCAGAAAGGCTGCCTGCTATGTACTGGCTATTGGGCACGCTGCAGCGACGCGATAAACTACTCCCGCTCAGGCAGGAACAATAATTATCAACGCCGCAGTCACTACAACAACACCCAAAAGCCTGCACACGGTAAGCTGCCACCAGCTTCGATTAAACGCGTCCGAAGCTAACCCAAAAACAGTAGCGTAATTCCCTTCAGAAGACGGTACGTTTTAGAACAGGAGAACAAACTAGTATTAAATATTATACTCCATCAAACGTTTCAGGCAGTGTTTATAAAAGGTCATGTAAAGATGTTACAATATGAGACAATTGAAAATATGTACAAGATAATTATAAAATAAACAGGGATTACATAAGAAAAGGTACAACTCACATGTTCTCAGTTCATATCAGTTCAGGCAAAAACCATGCTGGTGGGGGGTTTCCATCTGTCCCAGTGCCTTAGAACAGCTCTTCAGTTAGACTCACGTGTTCTTCCAACAGCAGACTGACTGCTGGGATCTGGCCAGACAGTTATAGCTGCAGCCTGTGACATCCCAGAAAGGGGTTGGATCACCTCGTCCCTCCTACCTCTTCAGTTAACTAATTTTACCCTAACTGCGCTACAGAACATGTCATAGACATAACAAACCCAGCATTCATCTCGTATTAACATGGGCATTCTAATGAGATCAAATATGTCATATGTGTGATGCGTCTTTACAGAGAAATCCCTAGTTTTTTACCAGATGGAGTTAGAAGCTTGTGTTTAGAGTGGCGGATAGATCCGCCAAGGGACGTAAAGAATATATATTTTTCCTATTTCTAGCTTAAATCGTTTGCCTAATATCTTACAATAACAGAACAAAGACCTCAGGGATTCTGGGGACTTGTAATCCAGTTCTAGCTCGACAGAGTTTGAGCCTTCACTAGCGGTCGTAATTTCCTTTGCTCTCAGAGCTAGAGGCAAAAAAATCTCTCTTCCCCCATACATTGGAAAGGAAAGCTCTTGGCTGAGTGAAAGGGAAGGGGGGCTTTTTAGCCTGCAGCCTGGCTAACAAGCTTATATGATATTTCATACAATATCGTGACACTAGCCCATGCTGTGGGCTAAAACCCCCCTTGTGTTTCTGTTCTGAGATGTGTATGTGCGGCTCACAAACCCCTCATGCCCCTCCCAAAAGAATTTTTACGATCGCTGGTGTCGGCTCAAAACTTCCTCCAGCAGGAACTGGTCTGATTTCCTTCTTTAAAGGCAAGAAGTTCTTTGTTCCATTATAGTGAGATATTGGGCCAACGGTTTAGGCTAGGAAAATAATACGTCCAGTTTGTGAATCTCCATCGACGCATCTATCAGCCACGGTAAGCGCGGGCTTCTAGTTCCAACAGGGACAGAGTATGGATTTCTCTGGAACTATGCATCCCATCAAGCCCAAATTTGGTCTCATTAGAACGCCAATGTTAATACAAGATGAATGCTGGGTGTGTTATGATTCTGACATGTTCTGTAGCGGAGATACAGGCAGACAAATTTGTGTGAAATGTAGTAAGACTGAAGAGATAGGAGGGTCTGAGGAAACCAATGCTGTTAGTGATGTCATGAGGCTGTGGTTATTTAAGTGACTCCACTTTACCCAGCCTGCTGAGTCTGTGAGAGTCTGTCTGAGTCTGACTTGAGCCCTCACTGCCAGCCCTGATGCATTGGGACATTTGGGAGCTCCGCCCACTAGCCTGATTTTGCCTGAAATGACCTGAACACATGTAAGTGTTAATTTCTCATTTAACCCTGTTATTTTTATGATTACCATGTACATATTTTCAATTATCTCATATTGTAACATCTTTATATAACTTTTTATAAACACTGCCTTAAATCTGTTTTCAACGCCTGGCAGGCCCCCTCACAGCCGTCGGTCCAGTTGACGATGTGGGGTAGCTTCTTCCTGGTGAGATCCGTCAAAGGTTTTGCCAGGCTACTATAGTGCTGTACTAAGCGCCTATAGTACCCTGCCGTGCCCAGGAATGACATCAACTGTTTCTTGGTCATGAGGGTGGGCCAGTTCACGATCGCTCCCACTTTCTCAGGCTCTGGCTTTAGGGTGCCCCCGCCTACCCTGTGCCCCAGGTAGTGGACCTCACTCATGCCCATCTGGCACTTTCCCCGCTTGATAGTCAGTCCAGCTCGTGAATTCGCCTGAGCACCTCCTCGAGATGCTGCAGGTGTTCCTCCCAGGAGAAACTGAAGATGGCAATGTCATCTATGTATGCCACGGCGTACTTCTCCAGTCCCTGAAGCAGGAGGTTGACCATCCGCTGGAAAGTGGCAGGGGCATTCTTCATGCCGAAGGGCATGACCGTGGACTCATACAGTCCAAAGGGTGTGATAAAGGCGGATTTCTGCGCCTCGGGGCTCAGGGGAATCTGCCAGTATCCTCGACTCAGATCCATTATGGTTAGGTAATCTGCGCCAGCTAAACTCTCTCAAGCAGCTCCTCGATGTGCGACATTGGGTGCGCGTCAGAGGCTGTGATGGCGTTGAGCCCCCTGTAGTCCACGCCGAACCAGGTGGTCGGGTCCTTCTGGGCGCGAGAACTACAGGTGAGGCCCACGCACTCTTTGACCGTCGAATCACCCCCAGCTGTAACATTTCATCGATCTCCTGGCACATAACCTGCTGCACCTGGTCGGAGATTCGATAGGGTGTTCGCCGTAGTGGGACATGATTCCTGGTGTCCACCTCGTGGCCTGCTAACTCAGTCCTTCCAGGTCGGTTGGAGAACACGGCCCGGAAGGGTTCCAGCTTGGTCCGCAACTGCGACCGCTGGTGTTCAGTTAGTGAGGTGCTTACCTCCACGTCCTCGATGGACCCACCGGCCTTGGCTTGGGCCAGCATGTCCAGGAGGGTGTCTTCCTCCCCGTCTTCGGGCAAGCTGCAGACCAGTAGGACAAAAGGTTCCCGTTCGTGATGAGCCTTCATCATGTTGACGTGAAAGGCCTTTCGCCTACCCCGAGCGTGGTCAAGTGTGACCACGTAAGTGACCGGGTTGAGCTGTTGGTGGACGACGTATGGGCCCTCCCAGGCTGCCTGAAGCTTATCCTTTGGTACGGGGACCAGCACCCACACCTTTTGATCCACGTGGTAGGTCCGCTCCCGGGCGTTCTGGGCGTACCAGTGCTTCTGGTCAGCCTGAGCCTGCGTCATGTTGTCATGCACCAACTGCGTCAAGATCTGCATCTTGTCACGGAAGCGCAGGACATACTCCACTATGGACACTTCAGAAGGGTTCGGCTCCTCTTCCCAGGATTCTCTTACCAACCCAAGGGGTCCCCGGACTCGCCTGCCATACAGGAGCTCGAAGGGAGAGAACCCCGTCGAGGCCTGCGGAACCTCTCGGTAAGCGAACAGCAGGTGTGGAAGGTACTGCTCCCAGTCGCGCCCTTGGGTCTCAACCAGCATGCGTAGCATCTGTTTGAGGGTACCATTGAAGCGTTCGCACAAGCCATTGGTCTGTGGGTGATACGAACTCGATACCAGGTGCCTCACTTGCATTCACTTACAGAGAGCCTCCATTAGGCGAGACATAAATTGGGTCCCTTGATCAGTAAGCATTTCCCTGGGAAACCCTACACGTGAAAAGATGGCCAACAGGGCATCCACCACCTTATCTGCCCTAGTTGACGACAGAGCTACTGCCTCTGGGTACTGGGTAGCGTAGTCTACCACAGTAAGGATGTATTGCTTTCCAGAGCTGCTGGGGACGGCCAGTGGGCCCACAATGTCCACCGCGATCCTCTGGAAAGGCTCCTCTATCACTGGCAAAGGTATCAGGGGAGCCTTAAGAGCAGGCCCCGCCTTCCCCACTCTTTGACAGGTGATACAGGAGCAGCAGTAGTTTGACATATCTGTCACAATATTGTATGAAATATCATATAAGTATAGTTACTCTGCCAGCCCATATAGAGTGGGTTGGCGACCCCTCTTCACTCTGTGTTTAGCTTGTATTGTCCATGCATGTGGGGGAGTTTTATTGAAGGAAGGTATTTACGACTAGGCTCAAATCTTCCTCTAGCAGACACTGGTTTAGAAGTTTCCAGAATCCATGAGAGTCTTTGTTCTAATATGATAAGATATTGGGCTAATGAGTTAGGCTAGAAAAAAGGAAAATACATATTCTTTATGTCCAGCGACGGATCTGTTAACCGCTGTACACATGAGCTTCTAACTCCATCAGGTAAAAAAGTAGGGATTTCTCGGTAATTAGGCATCCCAAATAGGACATATTTGATCTTGCTAGAATGCCAATGTTAATACGAAATGAATGCTGGGTTTGTTATGACCATGACATGTTCTGTAGCGGAGTTACAAGCATTAGAGAAATTTAGGGTAAAGTTAGTTAAACTGAAGAGGTAGGAGGGACGGAGTAAACCAACCCCTTTCTGTGATGTCACAGGCTGCAGCTATAAGTTTTTGGCCAGTCCCCAGGAGTCAGTCTGCTGCTGGAGTCTATGTGAGCCTGACGTGAAGAGCTTTTTTTAACCAGTCCTAATGCATTGGGACATATGGACCTAGCCTGGTTGCCTGAAATGATCTGAACACATGTAAGTGTTATTTCTCATGTAATCCCCGTTTTTTTTCTAATTACCTTGTACATATTTTCAATTGTCTCATATTGTAACATCTTTATATAACCGTTTATAAACACTGCCTGAAACTTTTGATGGGGTATATTATTTAATACTAGTTCGTTCTTCCTGTTCTAAAACGTGCCCTAAGTCTTCTGAAGGGAATTACGCTACTGTTTTGGGTTAGCTTCGGACCCGTTTAATCGAAGCTGGTGGCAGCAATACCGTGTGCCGCCTTTGGGTGTCGTTGTAGCGACTGCCGCGTTGATAATTATTGTTCCTGCCTGAGTGGGAGTAGTTAATCACGTCGCTGCAGCGTGCCCAATAGCCAGTACATAGCAGGCAGCCTTTCTGGCGACTAATTACCCCAGGTGCAGTACCTAATCTGACCTGAGAGTAAGGGGGGCGCCAGAGAGCTGCAAGTTTTAAGTGGAACTGTAAGCGGGATATACATAAATCCCTGCAGTTCGTGGTATATTGAAGAGCAGTGGGATACCTAGAATAAGCCCCTGCTGTAAACTAAGAGGTCAATAGCCTTGTGTGTGTTTTTCATCACATTGTGGAGTGGAGGGATAACTAAGATAAGCCCCCTGCACATGTGATAGCAGTCTGTTGGCCTAAAGTCACCCCGATCTGTGACGTGGGGGTGACGGTCACGGTGTGAATCGTGACAACATCTGTCCCCATCTTAGGCCAATAGAAGTGTTGAGACAGCCGGGCCTTAGTTTTGCTGATCCCCAAGTGTTCAACGAGCGGGTTCTCATGGGCAATCCGTAAAAACTCACCCCGGAATTGCTGCACGACGACCAGCTGTCTTTCCCTCCACCACTCCTTTTGTGATTCTCCGGATACTGTCTCCCGGTACAACCTTCCTTGTTCCCAGAACACCCTCTCCTTCTCAGTCCCAGAGGTGGGCGTCTCGGCAAGTTGTCTCAAACTCTCTAGGCTCGCATCTGCGTGCAGAGCGGCCTGAAACTCCTGGCTAGGGGAAGCCAGAAGCGATGTCAGGGTCCCTTCCCCACAGGAACCCTCTTGGACCTGCTCTGGGTCCACCTCTGGTTCAGTCACAATGATGACTGAGGAGGATCCGGAAGGCAGACAGTTATCTGCGTTCCGGGCACTCCGACTGCGGGTGACAGCAGCTACGTAGGCTGTCTCCCCGGGGGTTTCTACAGACCCATCAGCCGGCGCTGCTATGGGCTCTACCTCCCCATCCACCCCCAACACTCCAGGGGCAGTGCTACTTATGGGCCAGTTACCTTCCTCGGTGGCACTGGTCAATTTCATGGCATCACCTTTCTCATGGTTCACATTTCCTGTAGCACCGACACTTGCCCCGTCTAGGGGTTCCTCAGCCGTCTCACTCCGCAGAGCGACGTGGCTGGGCACGCCTGTACCTATGGACACATTAACCTTTGCAGAAAAATGGTTATCGGGTTCAGTTGGCACAGGTACAGCATTTTCACCATCAATCCTAGGGAAAAAATGGTTATTAGATGCATCATTACAAGATAAAGCATGGTCAGGTAACACATGCGATTTCCCATCATCATCATCATCCTCATCAGGGTTAACGTTACCCTTATTAGCAGATTGTGAGGGGTGTCAGGGACGTAGTATGCAACCATCCTCCCCAAATCAGTCCCCAACAAAACTTCAGTGGGCAAATTATCAGACAGCCCCACTTCCTTCACCCCGCTCCCGGCACCCCAATCAGTATAAACCCGGGCCATCGGTAAGGGACAGCTGATGCCCCCAATCCCAGTGACAATTAGGGTTTTCCCCGGAATGATTTTTTCAGGGGCCGCCAGTTCGGGTCGGATGAGGGTTCGTTCAGCCCCGGTGTCCTTGAGGCCTGTAGCAACATGGCCTCCCACCATGACGTGCTGTACGTTGTCACACACCCTCCCAACCACACCACCCACCAAAAGAACTGCTGTGTTAGGCCCTGGGGCCTTGGCTGGGGGGTTCTTCAGCCTGTCTGGACAGAAGGTACTGATATGCGCAGGCCGCTTGCAGTAGTAACACTGGCGAGGTTCGGTGGTAGGTCTGGTGCTGTTGGCCACAGGGCCAGGACCTCTGGTGTGTTGGCTGGCAGGGGTACTGGCGTTGGGTGCAGGCTTACCCCCTCTCCAGCTGGTGGTGACTGGCTTCCACACTTCCGATCTACGGTTGGCCTCATAGGCATCGGCAATCTGCGCGGCTTTCGTCACGTCTTTGGGTTCTCTGTCCATCACGAACTGTCGCACCTCAGCTGGGCAAAGATGTAAGAACTGGTCTTTGATCATCAGGTCTCGCAGCTGTGCAAAGGTGGTCACTGACAGTCCTTGGGTCCACTGGTCAAAGTGGGTCCCCAGTCCATGCACCACATCACTGTAACTGTCGTGTGGGCCACGTTGGAGGTTCTGGAACTTTCTACTGTAAACCTCAGGTGTAAGCTGGTACTTTGCTACCAGGGCCTGCTTGATGGCCTCATAGTCACCATCTTGTTCTTGAGGGAGGGCAGCAAACGCCTCCAGAGCTTTACCTCTCAGCCCTGGTGTCAGGTATCGGGCCCATTCATCTGTAGGCAGCTGGTACTGTCTGCAGGCTTTCTCAAAGGCCCACAGAAAAGTGTCCAAGTCCCCGTCTTTTTCCATCACAGGAAAGTGCTCGGGCCGGGGCTTCGGTATCTGAGCGCTACTGGGCTCACGGCTCCGGGCGGTGGAGGGCGGAGAATCTCCAGTTCGTGGACTTGCTGGGCTTGGCGCTCTGCTCTCTCGGCCTCTCGCTCGGCTCGGACCTCCTGCCGGTATTGCTGAATCAGCTGCAGACGTCCCTAATGGTCATCAGTGGGAAGTTCTTCCAAGGCCGCCTGCAGGTGGGGGTTCAATTCGCCCTGGTTGCTAGTATTCAGTGGTTGGACCTCTGCTGCAGCACCATGTTCGCTTGTGCTGGCTTCTGCGGCCACTGGGCTCTGAGAGTGGTCTAGAGCGGCTTCCCATTGCACCAGATCTGCGACCAGTTGAGCTTTGTTGTTGCCCGCAAAGTCAATGTGCTGTGACTTGCATAAGGCAATAAGGGTGTCTCTGGTCTGCTGCTTATAAAAGGTTTCTCCCAGCACAACCATGGTTGCCAAATAAAAGATAGGACAGAAAAACAAAGAGAAGGGAAGGGATAATTACTAGTACACACAATTATCTCAGGACTAATAAATGCTGAGTTCGTTCTCCAAACTTATTTGCGCAGAGTCCTCGCAAGAACTTTGCAAGTTTTTAGTGAGAGGAATGATTGCTCAAACCAAATCACTAATGCTCTAAGATATCCCACCGCGCTGCCACCAATATGTCATGATCACACCGTGACCGTCACCGCTATGTCACGGATTGAGGTGACTTTAGGCCAACAGACGGCTATCACATGTGCAAGGGGGCTTATCTTAGTTATCCCTCCACTCCACAATGTGATGAAAAACCACACACAAGGCTATTGACCTCTTAGTTTACAGCAGGGGCTTATTCTAGTTATCCCACTGCTCTACAATATAACACGAACTGCAGGGATTTATGTATATCCCGCTTACAGTTTCGCTTGAAAACTTGCAGCTCTCCGGCGCCCCCCTTACTCTTAGGTCAGATTAGGTACTGCACCTAGGGTAATTAGTCACCAGAAAGGCTGCCTGCTATGTACTGGCTATTGGGCACGCTGCAGCGACGCGATAACTACTCCCACTCAGGCAGGAACAATAATTATCAACGCCGCCGTCGCTACAACGACCCCTTAATACCCAGAACACGGTATGCTGCCACCAGCTTTGATTAACGGGTCTGAAGCTAACCCAAAACAGTAGCGTAATTCCCTTCAAAAGACTTAGGGTAGGTTTTAGAGCAGGAGAAATGAAACTAGTAATTTATATATTTTACTCCAAAAGTATAGGCAGTGTTTATAGAAAATATTACAAGGATGTTACAAAAAAGACAATTGAAAATATGTACAATTTAATTATAACAAAATAACGGGTTAAATGAGAAATTAACACTTACATGTGTTCAGGACATTGCAGGCAACCAGGCTAGTGGACGGAGTTCCCAAATATCCCAGTTCATCGGGGCTAGCAGTAAGGGCTCCTCAGGTAAGACTCAGACTCAAGGCTGGGTTAAGTGTAGAGACTTTTAAACCCCAGCCTCGTGACATCACTAAAGGGGTTGGTTTCCTCGGACCCTCCCATCTCCTCAAACTTGCCAAATTTAACACAAAGTTTTATAATGCTCGTATGTCCGCTCCAGAACATGCCAGAATCCCAGCACACCCCTCATTCAGCTTATTTTAAAATTGGCTTTCCAATGAAACCAAATTTGGGCTAGTTGGGACATGCAGTTCCAGAGAAATCTGTACTTTTTCTCCTTCGCCTCATTGGGGGACACAGACCGTGGGTGTATGCTGCTGCCACTAGGAGGCTGACACTAAGTGATACAAAAAAAGTTAGCTCCTCCCCTGCAGTATACACCCTTCTGCTGGCTCTCAGCTCCTCCCCCGCAGTATACACCCTCCTGCTGGCTCTCAGCTCCTCCCCTGCAGTATACACCCTCCTGCTGGCTCTCAGCTCCTCCCCTGCAGTATACACCCTCCTGCCGGCTCTCAGCTCCTCCCCTGCAGTATACACCCTCCTGCTGGCTCTCGGCTCCTCCCCTGCAGTATACACCCTCCTGCTGGCTCTCAGCTCCTCCCCTGCAGTATACACCCTCCTGCTGGCTCTCAGCTCCTCCCCTGCAGTATACACCCTCCTGCTGGCTCTCGGCTCCTCCCCTGCAGTATACACCCTCCTGCTGGCTCTCAGCTCCTCCCCTGCAGTATACACCCTCCTGCTTGCTCTCAGCTCCTCCCCTGCAGTGTACACCCTCCTGCCGGCTCTCAGCTCCTCCCCTGCAGTATACACCCTCCTGCTGGCTCTCAGCTCCTCCCCTGCAGTATACACCCTCCTGCTGGCTCTCGGCTCCTCCCCTGCAGTATACACCCTCCTGCTTGCTCTCAGCTCCTCCCCTGCAGTGTACACCCTCCTGCCGGCTCTCAGCTCCTCCCCTGCAGTATACATCCTCCTGCTGGCTCTCGGCTCCTCCCCTGCAGTATACACCCTCCTGCTGGCTCTCGGCTCCTCCCCTGCAGTATACACCCTCCTGCTGGCTCTCGGCTCCTCCCCTGCAGTATACATCCTCCTGCTGGCTCTCGGCTCCTCCCCTGCAGTATACACCCTCCTGCTGGCTCTCGGCTCCTCCCCTGCAGTATACAGCCTCCTGCTGGCTCTCTGTTCCTCCCCTGCAGTATACACCCTCCTGCTGGCTCTCGGCTCCTCCCCTGCAGTATACACCCTCCTGCCGGCTCTCGGCTCCTCCCCTGCAGTATACACCCTCCTGCTGGCTCTCGGCTCCTCCCCTGCAGTATACACCCTCCTGCTGGCTCTCGGCTCCTCCCCTGCAGTATACACCCTCCTGCCGGCTCTCGGCTCCTCCCCTGCAGTATACACCCTCCTGCCGGCTCTCGGCTCCTCCCCTGCAGTATACACCCTCCTGCTGGCTCTCGGCTCCTCCCCTGCGCAGTATACACCCTCCTGACGGCTCTCGGCTCCTCCCCTGCAGTATATACCCTCCTGCTGGCTCTCGGCTCCTCCCCTGCAGTATACACCCTCCTGCCGGCTCTCGGCTCCTCCCCTGCAGTATACACCCTCCTGCCGGCTCTCGGCTCCTCCCCTGCGGTATACACCCTCCTGCTGGCTCTCAGCTCCTCCCCTGCAGTATACACCCTCCTGCTGGCTCTCAGCTCCTCCCCTGCAGTATACACCCTCCTGCCGGCTCTCGGCTCCTCCCCTGCAGTATACACCCTCCTGCTGGCTCTCAGCTAACCAGTTCTTGCTTAGTGTCTGTAGGAGGCACATGGGTCTGTTTCAGACCCCAACGTTTTTATTTTATTGTTTACTTTTCTGTAAATTTTTATTTTTTAATTAACAGAGTGAAGGGGGCGGCGGTTCCTTTCAAGGTTCCGATCTCCCTCGAACCATCAACAGGCGAGCACGGCGAGTATACCTCCCCGTACTCTCTCCTGCGACGTGGGAAGCCATGTCTGAGCTCACTTCAGGGGCGACAGTTGCTTTCATGGTCCCGATCTCCCCCACACCAGCAGCAGGCGAGCACGGCGAGTATACCTCCCCGTACTCTCTCCTGCGACGTGGGAAGCCATGCCTGAGCTCACCTCAGGGGCGACGGTTCCTTCATGGTCCCGATCTCCCCCACACCAGCAGCAGGCGAGCACAGCGAGTATACCTCCCCGTACCCTCTCCTGCGACGTGGGAAGCCATGCCTGAGCTCACCTCAGGGGCGACGGTTCCTTCATGGTCCCGATCTCCCCACACCAGCAACAGGCGAGCACGGCGAGTGACGTGGGAAGCCATGCCTGAGCTCACTTCAGGGGCGACGGTTCCTTTCAAGGTTCCGATCTCCCCCGAACCATCAACAGGCGAGCACGGCGAGTATTCCTCCTCGTACCCTCTCCTGTGACGTGGGAAGCCATGCCTGAGCTCACTTCAGGGGCGACGGTTCCTTTCAAGGTTCCGATCTCCCCCGAACCATCAACAGGCGAGCACGGCGAGTATTCCTCCTCGTACCCTCTCCTGTGACGTGGGAAGCCATGTCTGAGCTCACTTCAGGGGCGACGGTTCCTTTCAAGGTTCCGATCTCCCCCGAACCATCAACAGGCGAGCACGGCGAGTATTCCTCCTCGTACCCTCTCCTGCGACGTGGGAAGCCATGCCTGAGCTCACTTCAGGGGTGACGGTTCCTTTCATGGTCCCGATCTCCCCACACCAGCAACAGGCGAGCACGGCGAGTATTCCTCCTCGTACCCTCTCCTGCGACATGGGAAGCCATGCCTGAGCTCACTTCAGGGGCGACGGTTCCTTCATGGTCCCGATCTCCCCACACCAGCAGCAGGCGAGCACGGCGAGTATTCCTCCTCGTACCCTCTCCTGCGACATGGGAAGCCATGCCTGAGCTCACTTCAGGGGCGACGGTTCCTTCATGGTCCCGATCTCCCCCACACCAGCAGCAGGCGAGCACAGCGAGTATACCTCCCCGTACCCTCTCCTGCGACGTGGGAAGCCATGCCTGAGCTCACCTCAGGGGCGACGGTTCCTTCATGGTCCTGATCTCCCCACACCAGCAACAGGCGAGCACGGCGAGTGACGTGGGAAGCCATGCCTGAGCTCACTTCAGGGGCGACGGTTCCTTTCAAGGTTCCGATCTCCCCCGAACCATCAACAGGCGAGCACGGCGAGTATTCCTCCTCGTACCCTCTCCTGTGACGTGGGAAGCCATGCCTGAGCTCACTTCAGGGGCGACGGTTCCTTTCAAGGTTCCGATCTCCCCCGAACCATCAACAGGCGAGCACGGCGAGTATTCCTCCTCGTACCCTCTCCTGTGACGTGGGAAGCCATGTCTGAGCTCACTTCAGGGGCGACGGTTCCTTTCAAGGTTCCGATCTCCCCCGAACCATCAACAGGCGAGCACGGCGAGTATACCTCCCCGTACCCTCTCCTGCGACGTGGGAAGCCATGCCTGAGCTCACTTCAGGGGTGACGGTTCCTTTCATGGTCCCGATCTCCCCACACCAGCAACAGGCGAGCACGGCGAGTATTCCTCCTCGTACCCTCTCCTGCGACATGGGAAGCCATGCCTGAGCTCACTTCAGGGGCGACGGTTCCTTCATGGTCCCGATCTCCCCACACCAGCAGCAGGCGAGCACGGCGAGTATACCTCCCCGTACCCTCTCCTGCGACGTGGGAAGCCATGCCTGAGCTCACTTCAGGGGCGACTGTTCCTTTCATGGTCCCGATCTCCCCACACCAGCAGCAGGCGACCACATGGAGTGTCGCCTCCATGTTTCCTCTCCTGGAGCCAGGCCTAATGCCGGACAACTGGCCCTGTCCACCCGGACTGAACTCCGTGGCTGTACAGAGGCCCCTCTCTATGGCGTCCGAGCAGCCCCCACTGTCCACCACTGTGAAAGCGGATGGCACAAGGAGGCGGACGGGTCCTCTCCACCTCCCTAACAAACGGATGATGGATTGAGGCTTATCCCTGCACCGTCCACGCTGCACAGAACAGCGCTGAAACCCACATCCGCGGCGGCTCCATGCCGGGACGCGCACCGATGGTGAGTGGATCCATCTTCAGAGGGATATCCACATGCTGACAGGCAGCCTCAGCCACTTCCCTGTGGCCCACCTCTCTGAGGTAACGCTCTGGATGGCTGCAAAAATTTAGTCCCCGGCTTCGGCCGATTTGTAGGCCGCATCCTGGAAGTCTTGATGGAACGACCCACTGGTGACGTCCGCCGGCTACAGAAATTTAGGCCCCGGCTTAGGCCTATTCAACATCGTGTCTGTGGCTCCGCCCCCCAAATTGGCGCTTCTCGCTCTCTGCGAGATTTTATCAACTCTGCAGCTCCCGGTGGCCATCTTGGTCCACCCGGCCAGCTCACACTAGGGTGACAGTATTTTTGCATTAAAGGGGCACATCGACTCTACATCAGTACCCGGGTAAGGAAGTACCTGGTCTTAAAGGCACATGACTAGTATTCCCTGGTCTTAAAGGCACATGACCAGTATTTCCTGGTCTTAAAAGCACATGACCAGTATTCCCTGGTCTTAAAGGCATATGGCCAGTATTCCCAGTCTTAAAGGCGCATGACCAGTATTCCCTGGTCTTAAAGGTGCACGACCAGTATTCTCTGGTATTTAAAGGTGCATGACCAGTATTCCCTGGTCTTAAAGGCGCATGACCAGTATTCCCTGGTCTTAAAGGTGCACGACCAGTATTCTCTGGTATTTAAAGGTGCATGACCAGTATTCTCTGGTCTTAAAGGTGCATGACCAGTATTCTCTGGTCTTAAAGGTGCATGACCAGTATTCTCTGGTCTTAAAGGTGCATGACCAGTATTCTCTGGTCTTAAAGGTGCACGACCAGTATTCTCTGGTCTTTAAAGGTGCATGACCAGTATTCTCTGGTCTTAAAGGTGCATGACCAGTATTCTCTGGTCTTAAAGGTGCATGACCAGTATTCTCTGGTCTTAAAGGTGCATGACCAGTATTCTCTGGTCTTAAAAGTGCATGACCAGTATTCTCTGGTCTTAAAGGTGCATGACCAGTATTCTCTGGTCTTAAAGGTGCATGACCAGTATTCTCTGGTCTTAAAGGTGCATGACCAGTATTCTCTGGTCTTAAGGGTGCATGACCAGTATTCTCTAGTCTTAAAGGTGCATGACCAGTATTCTCTGGTCTTAAAGGTGCATGACCAGTATTCTCTGGTCTTAAAGGTGCATGACCAGTATTCTCTGGTCTTAAAGGTGCATGACCAGTATTCTCTGATCTTCAAGGTGAATGACCAGTATTCCCTGGTCTTAAAGGTGCATGACCAGTATTCTCTGGTCTTAAAGGTGCATGACCAGTATTCCCTGGTCTTAAAGGTGCATGACCAGTATTCCCTGGTCTTAAGTGCATGACCAGTATTCCCTGGTCTTAAAGGAGCATGACCAGTATTCCCTGGTCTTAAAGGTGCATGACCAGTATTCTATGGTCTTAAAGGCGCATGACCAGTATTCTCTGGTCTTAAAGGCGCATGACCAGTATTCCCTGGTCTTAAAGGCGCATGGCCAGTATTCCCCGATCTTAAAGGCGCATGACCAGTATTCCCTGGTCTTAAAGGCACATGACCAGTATTCCCTGGTCTTAAAGGCACATGACCAGTATTCCGTGGTCTTAAAGGTGCATGACCAGTATTCTCTGGTCTTAAAGGCGCATGACCAGTATTCTCTGGTCTTAAAGGCGCATGACCAGTATTCTCTGGTCTTCAAGGCGCATGACCAGTATTCCCCGGTTTTAAAGGCGCATGGCCAGTATTCCCCGATCTTAAAGGTGCATGACCAGTATTCTCTGGTCTTAAAGGCGCATGACCAGTATTCTCTGGTCTTAAAGGCGCATGACCAGTATTCTCTGGTCTTCAAGGCGCATGACCAGTATTCACCGGTCTTAAAGGCGCATGGCCAGTATTCCCCGATCTTAAAGGCGCATGACCAGTATTCCCTGGTCTTAAAGGCGCATGACCAGTATTCCCTGGTCTTAAAGGTGCATGACCAGTATTCCCTGGTCTTAAAGGCGTATGACCAGTATTTCCTGGTCTTAAAGGTGCATGACCAGTATTCCCTGGTCTTAAAGGCGCTTGGTCAGTCCGAGGAGCCCTCCGCCGCCGACCCCAGCTTTATCCTCTAGTTCCCCTCAGTGGACTTCTTCACTGACCAATCCATGGTTCTCTGACCAAGAGATTGAATCCCTCTGTGTACCCTCTGTGTTTGGAGTGCTCGCAGGACCAACATACATGGTCCCTATCCTACATGGGAGCCGTCGGCTAGCAGGGGCCGCAAGTATTCTAGAAACGTGCAGGCGTCTAGAAACATACAGGCATCTAGAAAACGGAAGTTTTTCGTTTCCTGCTCCCTCACCAATGATTTGATGACAACAAGGCTCTGAATATGGATTGGATATTGCCTGAGCTTGCCAGAGCTTCAGAGACTAAACTCCCTCGAGAGCATTTGCCATTCAATTTGGATAAGCAATTCACTGGACAGAAGCATCTACGTGGGATGCCATGCCTGGCCTGTTTTTTTTAAGGGCGACGGGTCCTTTAAAGGGCACTGATCTCCCCACACCATCAACAGACGAGCACACGGAGTGTCGCCTCCATGTTTCCTCTTCTGCATCCAGGCCTAATGCCAGACAACCTGTCCTGTCCACCTGGAGACCTGTACTCTGTGGACATATAGAGGCACCCTTTTTGGCGTACGAGCCCCCCCCCTCTGCATCACCACTATTTAGTGGATGATGCAAGAAGGCGGACAATTCCTCTCCACTTCCCTGTTAAGAGGTTGATGGATCGAGGGTTCCTAATTTTTATCTCTGCACCATGAAAAGAGGAGATGGCAAGAGACTATGACCTGCTGGATGCAGCCGCACATTCTGCCATGGGGCAGATTAACCGGGTAGAATCTCCTGTGGTATACCTACCAATATCCCTACCTGATGGGTCATCAATTAAAAATACCACGGACTGTCAGATAGCAAATCTGGTTCGTTCCGTCTTGCGGCTTCGGGTCCAGCGCTCTATCCTCCCTAGCGGCCGCATGGATTGCTAGAGCAATGGTCTCCTGGCTGGAGACCTTAACTACCTTGATTCACACCAGCAACAACTAGCCAATCAAATCCTTTGAGCGGGAGACTGACAAAGGATTGTATAAGGATTGTCCAGCACAGTCTAGATCTAAGGGATCTTGGTTCCAAGCAGGGGAACGAAAAGTAAGATCGACCCTGGACCTCAAACTTCTAACAACCTTTGACATGGTCCTCCTTCTTTGGATGGAGTTCCTCCGCTCAGCCATTACTTCAACAGAAAAAGGTGCAGTTTCCGGCATCCATCGACATTCGGGTTGCTTGCCCTCTGCAAAAATTCCTTCGCCTTTCCATTCGTCAACAGCATTTTCAAGTCACAACCTTGTCCTTTGGCCTTGCTTCCGCACCCAGAGTGTTCGCTCGGGTCTTGGCGGATGTCATGTTTCTCTTGCACTCTAGAGGCGTGCTCGTCCTGCCCTGTTTGGTCTGTCTAGCCGCCCTTCCAGGACTACGCTGAGTCGTCTAGATCTCTTGCGATACCTTCTCTCCTGGGCTGGCAGCTACACTTAGACGAGTTCTCCTCATTTCCAGCCCAGCAGATATCCTTTATGAGGATGATCCTGCACACTTCTAGAAGGATGGTAATTCTTCCTCGAGACAAGGTCATGGCCCTTCAACAGGGAGCTCGCGCAAGGAGAGTTCTGAGGACTTGATTACTCAACCCCTCATTTCATTCGATTTGCTAAGAGAGTTCTGAGGAAAAATGGTGACGACAATGAAAGCGGTTTCCTTCGCTCCGCTCATTTTCAGCAAGTCAAACAGACTTTCAGACAATAGTCTCTGAGCTCCTTCTTCATCCAGGGCCTTTCTCCCGGTTCAATGGTTATTAGTAACTACCAATGCCAGTCTTCTTCTCCCCATCATTGTTCTGGAGATCCGAACGGTAGTCTTACAGCAGGTCCACTGCCTTCTGGCGGGTCTCCCTATCCGAATTCAATTGGATAATGCCACGGCGGTGCCTTACGTCAGTCATTTAGCAGGTACCCATGGTCAGGCGCCATGACCGAGGTACCTCACTTTCTCTGATGGGCCGAAGTCTATTATTCGGTGATCTCGGCAGTATATATCCCAGAAGTAGAACTCTGAACGGCAAACAAATTCAGCCGTCAGGGTTCCGCCTCAAGTCAGTGGGAACTTCACCCCGAAGTCTTCCATCAGATCTGTCCTTACTGGAGCTCTCCAGTTGTAGGTGGGATGACATCCAGACTGAAGGCCAATGTACTCGAGTTCGTGGTTCGGCCTCGAGATCCAAGAGCCATCGCTCTCCATGCTCTGGTTCTGCCGTGGTACCAGTTTCCATAACTCCCCTTCCACTGCTTCCGAAAGCCTTTCGGAAGCAGAAAGGGGCCCCAGTGATCCTCAGAGATCCACACTGACCACGTCCATTTTTTGTTTGCGGAGATAGTATCTTCTCACCTTATCGCAGCACAACTGCAAGTAGGGACTTTCTCACAGGGAGTTTTCACACATAGTTCTTCCCTATCGCATACCGTTAGATCATTGGGACCTTATTATTCCTAGAAGCCTTACAGTAGGCTCCTTTTTCATTCGGGAAGACTTTACTATCAGGGAAAGTCGTCCCGTTCTCCTCTGCGATATTCTCACTCTGACGAGTCTTCAGAGCTAGCTTCTCTGCTCTTTCAGACTTTTTTCCCTTTTTACCTTCGAGGCAAGGTTGTCCTCAGGCCATCTCCATCCCTTGTTACCAAGGTGGTACTGTATTACCACTGTTATGAGGGCATAGTTCTTCCCTCATCTCTTTTGGCTCCAGTCCACAAAATGGAATAAGATCTCCCATATTCTGGACGAAGTGAGTGCTCTGAGTAGGTACGTCTTGAGGATGGCGTCCTTCTGAAGGTTGGACGTTTTATTTGGGCTTCCTGACGGCAGAGGAAGGCTTCCTGACATTTTCATGAAGGGTTTAGCCTTTTCATCGACCATGATAACATGGTGAATTCTTTTCACCATCCAGGAGTCCTTCCGTGCTAGATGTCAGCCTATCTCCCTGTCTATCAAGGGTTCTAGGCACCAGGCGTCAGCAAGGCACGCCTGCAAGCTTGCGGATTCGTCCAGTCCGCATGCATTCTTGAAGCACTATAATTCCCACACTTCCACAAATGTGAGTCTGGGCAGGCGGACTCTGCAGGCCGCGGTGGCGCACTTGTAAGTAGCGGTTACACAGGGCCTGTATAAGTATATAAGGGGACAATACAAATATCTCGCTGAGGATCTGTTTATACCAAGGAAGGTGACGGGCACAAGGGGGCATTCTTTGCGTCTGGAGGAGAGAAGGTTTTTCCACCAACATAGAAGAGGATTCTTTACTGTTAGGGCGGTAAGAATCTGGAATTGCTTCCCTAAGGAGGTGGTGATGGCGAACTCAGTCGAGGGGTTCAAGAGAGGCCTGGATGTCTTCCTGGAGCAGAACAATATTGTATCACTAGATGGCAGCCCGATTGTAAAGAATCGGGAGTCTAGAATCCATATATACTTTATTTATTCAAATGTAAGAATAATACAATTAATAAATAATAGTAAGAAAGAACAAAAAATGGCTGCACTCACCAGCTCTTGACAATTCTTGTTATTTAAGGTACAGTTACACAGGATCCATGAACATGCTTATGAGGGGAGGGATGAAAGACATCAGACGACAACTTTGCGTGTTGTGGGCAGTGTCAGGTAGTAGGAAAATAGCCAGTTAATAATAGGCAATAGTTCTTTGCAGGAATGCAGATATTAATAAATAGGCAGTTTATATTGCAGAGAAATTGCTGGGCAATAATGGACAATGTCCTTATGTGGCAAATAATAGAGCAATATACCCAATGTGGCAAAGAAGAGGTTAATAAACGGCAGTCTCTCAGTATAACAGTCAGTGAATAATAGGCAGTATATGGAGAAAACACCAAACAAAAGTTCAAAATTGGTGTGAAAATGTCACTGAACCACTTCACAACTAAATATATATAGTTTTGGTAAATGGTATTATCATTTTTTAGACGAAATTCGGCAGGAGCTTGAAGAGCAACGTCACTGGGCCCGCCTCCACGCAGTAGAAACTTGCTGTGAGGTAAAAATTCAAAAATCACACCAAAATGGCGGGCGGAGTGTGTCACAGTACGGCACGGTTCTGATTGGTCGCTCGCAGCAGGCGGCAACCAATCAGACACTGGACACTGTTGACGTCACTTATCTCCGGACATTAGCTCCGGACATTAGCTCCGGACATTAGCTCCGGACAGGAAGTTGGCACAAATTGCAGGAAGTAGTATTCTAGGCAATTATATATTAGATACAATTATTAGGTTCTGTAGAAGGACGTAGATCTGGGGATTTGTTATGATGGAATATAGGCTGAACTGGATGGACAAATGTCTTTTTTCGGCCTTACTAACTATGTTACTATGTTACTATGATCTATTGTTGTCCCCACCCAGGGACTGCTGTGGGACGTCCCACGGTCTGTGTCCCCCAATGAGGCGAAGGAGAAATAGGGATTTTTGTGTACTCACCGTAAAATCCTTTTCTCCGAGCCATTCATTGGGGGACACAGCTCCCACCCTGTTATTAGCTTAGGCTTGTTTTTTAGAATATGACATGCTATACGCTCATATATTGTTATTGATCTCCTACTGCTTTTGCACCAAACTGGTTAGCTGAGAGCCAGCAGGAGGGTGTATACTGCAGGGGAGGAGCTAACTTTTTTTGTATCACTTAGTGTCAGCCTCCTATTGGCAGCAGCATACACCCAAGGTCTGTGTCCCCCAATTAATGGCTCGGAGAAAAGGATTTTACGGTGAGTACACAAAAATCCCTATTTTACCTGGTGGAATTAGAGGCTCGTGCTTACAGTGGCTGATAGATTCACCAATGGAGGTTAGCAATATATACTTATATAAGTTTTATAATGCTCGTATCCCCACTCCAGAACATGCCAGAATCCCAGCACACCCCTCATACAGTTCTAGCTGGAGGGAGATTTGTGCCGCTACAAGCGCAATAAACCTTCTTGGGCTTGGGGGCAGGGCAGAGCATTGAGAAGAATAGCTTCACACACACATAGAAGCAACGAGAGACAGAGAGAGGAGGGGTTTTTTTAGCCCGCAGCATGGGTCTAACAGGCAAAGCTACAAAATCATATCACATTTCATACAATATCGTGACAATAATCACTGTATAATACTTCGTACTCCCCGATACAGGTACATAATCACTGTATAATACATCATACTCCCTGATATAGGTACATAATCACTGTATAATACACGGTACTCCCCGATACAGGTACATAATCACTGAATAATAACCGTACTCCCCGATACAGGTACATAATCACTGTATAATACTTCGTACTCCCCGATACAGGTACATAATCACTGTATAATACATCATACTCCCTGATATAGGTACATAATCACTGAATAATAACCGTACTCCCCGATACAGGTACATAATCACTGTATAATACACCGTACTCCCCGATACAGGTACATAATCACTGTATAATACTTCGTACTCCCCGATACAGGTACATAATCACTGTATAATACATCATACTCCCTGATATAGGTACATAATCACTGTATAATACACCGTACTCCCCGATACAGGTACATAATCACTGTATAATACACGGTACTCCCCGATACAGGTACATAATCACTGTGTAATACACCGTACTCCCCGATACAGGTACATAATCACTGTATAATACACGGTACTCCCCGATACAGGTACATAATCACTGAATAATAACCGTACTCCCCGATACAGGTACATAATCACTGTATAATACTTCGTACTCCCCGATACAGGTACATAATCACTGTATAATACATCATACTCCCTGATATAGGTACATAATCACTGAATAATAACCGTACTCCCCGATACAGGTACATAATCACTGTATAATACACCGTACTCCCCGATACAGGTACATAATCACTGTATAATACTTCGTACTCCCCGATACAGGTACATAATCACTGTATAATACATCATACTCCCTGATATAGGTACATAATCACTGTATAATACACCGTACTCCCCGATACAGGTACATAATCACTGTATAATACACGGTACTCCCCGATACAGGTACATAATCACTGAATAATAACCGTACTCCCCGATACAGGTACATAATCACTGTATAATACTTCGTACTCCCCGATACAGGTACATAATCACTGTATAATACATCATACTCCCTGATATAGGTACATAATCACTGAATAATAACCGTACTCCCCGATACAGGTACATAATCACTGTATAATACACCGTACTCCCCGATACAGGTACATAATCACTGTATAATACTTCGTACTCCCCGATACAGGTACATAATCACTGTATAATACATCATACTCCCTGATATAGGTACATAATCACTGTATAATACACCGTACTCCCCGATACAGGTACATAATCACTGTATAATACACGGTACTCCCCGATACAGGTACATAATCACTGTGTAATACACCGTACTCCCCGATACAGGTACATAATCACTGTATAATACACCGTACTCCCCGATACAGGTACATAATCACTGTATAATACATCATACTCCCTGATATAGGTACATAATCACTGTATAATACACCGTACTCCCCGATACAGGTACATAATCACTGTATAATACACGGTACTCCCCGATACAGGTACATAATCACTGTGTAATACACCGTACTCCCTGATACAGGTACATAATCACTGTATAATACACCGTACTCCCCGATACAGGTACATAATCACTGTATAATACACCGTACTCCCCGATACAGGTACATAATCACTGTATAATACACCGTACTCCCCGATACAGGTACATAATCACTGTATAATACATCATACTCCCTGATATAGGTACATAATCACTGTATAATACACCGTACTCCCCGATACAGGTACATAATCACTGTATAATACATCATACTCCCTGATACAGGTACATAATCACTGTATAATACACCGTACTCCCCGATACAGGTACATAATCACTGTGTAATACACCGTACTCCCCGATACAGGTACATAATCACTGTATAATACACCGTACTCCCCGATACAGGTACATAATCACTGTGTAATACATCGTATTCCCCGATACAGGTACATAATCACTGTATAATACATCGTACTCCCCGATACAGGTACATAATCACTGTGTAATACATCGTATTCCCCGATACAGGTACATAATCACTGTGTAATACATCGTATTCCCCGATACAGGTACATAATCACTGTATAATACACCGTACTCCCCGATACAGGTACATAATCACTGTGTAATACATCGTATTCCCCGATACAGGTACATAATCACTGTATAATACACCGTACTCCCCGATACAGGTACATAATCACTGTGTAATACATCGTATTCCCCGATACAGGTACATAATCACTGTATAATACATCATACTCCCTGATACAGGTACATAATCACTGTATAATACACCGTACTCCCCGATACAGGTACATAATCACTGTATAATACACCGTACTCCCCGATACAGGTACATAATCACTGTATAATACACCGTACTCCCCGATACAGGTACATAATCACTGTGTAATACACCGTACTCCCCGATACAGGTACATAATCACTGTATAATACACCGTACTCCCCGATACAGGTACATAATCACTGTGTAATACATCGTATTCCCCGATACAGGTACATAATCACTGTGTAATACATCGTATTCCCCGATACAGGTACATAATCACTGTATAATACACCGTACTCCCCGATACAGGTACATAATCACTGTATAATACACCGTACTCCCCGATACAGGTACATAATCACTGTATAATACATCATACTCCCTGATATAGGTACATAATCACTGTATAATACACCGTACTCCCCGATACAGGTACATAATCACTGTGTAATACATCGTATTCCCCGATACAGGTACATAATCACTGTATAATACACCGTACTCCCCGATACAGGTACATAATCACTGTATAATACACCGTACTCCCCGATACAGGTACATAATCACTGTATAATACATCGTACTCCCTGATATAGGTACATAATCACTGTATAATACACCGTACTCCCCGATACAGGTACATAATCACTGTATAATACACCGTACTCCCCGATACAGGTACATAATCACTGTATAATACATCGTATTCCCCGATACAGGTACATAATCACTGAATAATAACCGTACTCCCCGATACAGGTACATAATCACTGTGTAATACACCGTACTCCCTGATACAGGTACATAATCACTGTGTAATACATCGTATTCCCCGATACAGGTACATAATCACTGTATAATACACGGTACTCCCCGATACAGGTACATAATCACTGTGTAATACACCGTACTCCCTGATACAGGTACATAATCACTGTATAATACACCGTACTCCCCGATACAGGTACATAATCACTGTGTAATACATCGTATTCCCCGATACAGGTACATAATCACTGAATAATAACCGTACTCCCCGATACAGGTACATAATCACTGTATAATACACCGTACTCCCCGATACAGGTACATAATCACTGTATAATACATCGTATTCCCCGATACAGGTACATAATCACTGTATAATACACGGTACTCCCCGATACAGGTACATAATCACTGTGTAATACACCGTACTCCCTGATACAGGTACATAATCACTGTATAATACACCGTACTCCCCGATACAGGTACATAATCACTGAATAATACATCGTACTCCCCGATACAGGTACATAATCACTGAATAATACACCGTACTCCCCGATACAGGTACATAATCACTTTGTAATACACCGTACTCCCCGATACAGGTACATAATCACTGTATAATACACCGTACTCCCCGATACAGGTACATAATCACTGAATAATACATCGTACTCCCCGATACAGGTACATAATCACTGTATAATACACCGTACTCCCCGATACAGGTACATAATCACTTTGTAATACATTGTACTCCCCGATACAGGTACATAATCACTGTATAATACATCGTACTCCCTGATACAGGTACATAATCACTTAATAATAACCGTACTCCCCGATACAGGTACATAATCACTGTATAATACACCGTACTCCCCGATACAGGTACATAATCACTGTATAATACACCGTACTCCCCGATACAGGTACATAATCACTGTATAATACACCGTACTCCCCGATACAGGTACATAATCACTGTGTAATACATCGTACTCCCTGATACAGGTACATAATCACTGTATAATACATCGTACTCCCCGATACAGGTACATAATCACTGTATAATACATCGTACTCCCCGATACAGGTACATAATCACTGTATAATACATCGTACTCCCCGATACAGGTACATAATCACTGAATAATACATCGTACTCCCCGATACAGGTACATAATCACTGTATAATACACCGTACTCCCCGATACAGGTACAAAATCACTGAATAATACACCGTACTCCCCAATACAGGTACATAATCACTGAATAATACATCGTACTCCCCGATACAGGTACATAATCACTGTATAATACACCGTACTCGCCGATACAGGTACATAATCACTGTATAATACACCGTACTCGCCGATACAGGTACATAATCACTGTATAATACACCGTACTCCCCGATACAGGTACATAATCACTGTATAATACACCGTACTCCCCGATACAGGTACATAATCACTGTATAATACACCGTACTCCCCGATACAGGTACATAATCACTGTGTAATACATCGTATTCCCCGATACAGGTACATAATCACTGAATAATACATCGTACTCCCCGATACAGGTACATAATCACTGTATAATACACCGTACTCCCCGATACAGGTACATAATCACTGTATAATACATCGTATTCCCCGATACAGGTACATAATCACTGAATAATACACCTGTCACGATTCCCCCTGACCGCTGTCACCAATAGGTCAGGATTCACACCGTGACCGTCACCCCTACGTCACGGATTGAGGTGACTTTAGGCCAACAGACGGCTATCACATGTGCAGGGGGCTTATCTTAGTTATCCCTCCACTCCACGATGTGATGAAAAAAACCACACACAAGGCTATTGACCTCTTAGTTTACAGCAGGGGCTTATTCTAGGTATCCCACTGCTTTTCTATATACCACGAACTGCAGGGATTTATGTATATCCCGCTTACAGTTCCACTTAACACTTGCAGCTCTCTGGCGCCCCCTTACTCTCAGGTCAGATTAGGTACTGCACCCTGGGTAATTAGTCGCCAGAAAGGCTGCCTGCTATGTACTGGCTATTGGGCACGCTGCAGCGACGCGATAACTACTCCCACTCAGGCAGGAACAATAATTATTAACGTCGCAGCCGCTACAACATAACCCAAAAGTCTGCACACTTCTCGCTGCCACCAGCTTCGATTAAACGGGTCCGAAGCTAACCCAACACAACAGTAACAGTAGCGTATTTCACTTCAGAAGACAGGGTAAGTTTAGAGCATGGATGAACGAACTAATATATAATAGTATATTCCATTGAAATTAATTAGGCAGTGCTTTATGAAAAATATTTTATAAAGAAGTTACAAAGGAGACAATTGCCAATATGTACAAGGGTAATTATAACATAAAGGGAATAAATGAGAAAAAGCAACACTTACATGTTCAAAGCATGACAGGCAATCAGGCTAGGGCAGTTTCCATATATCCCAGTCCATGGGATGCTGCTGGCTTCAGGAGAGGACAAGAAGTCAGGAAGAAATCTAGCAGAAAGTGACTCCTCAGAGCCTGCCAGACACTTAAAACATTAAGGCTGTGACATCACAGAAAGGCTGGCTTATCCAGACCCTCCTCTCTCTACATTCTGCCTAAACTTTAAACTATTCTCTCTGATTTCTATAACTTCACTACAAAACATGTCAGCGTCCTAAAAAACCCATCAATCATCTCGGATTAACGTGAGCATTCTAATGAGATCAAATATGTCCTAACTGGGATACATATTTCCAGAGAAATCCCTACTTCTTTACCAGATGGAGTTAGAAGCTCGTGTTTCGCGGGTTGTGTAGATACACCGAGTGAGAATAAAAATATATATTTTCGTATTTCTAGCTTTAATCGTTTGCCTAATATCTAACAAAAACTAAACAAAGAATCTTTCATGGATTCTTGAAGTTTCTACTTCCCTTATAGCTGAACAAGAGCTTACACAGGAAATGCTAGTCGTAAATTCCGTTCGGCAATAAAACCTCTCTTCCCCCATACTCTCAGAGAAGGAAAGCCAGGAATTTGCAGCTCAAACTGTGCTCCAAGAAGGGGGGCTTAGCCCACTCAGGCTAGCAAGAGAACTACTTATGATATTTCATACCATATCGTGACACCTCCCCCTTTTGGTGTGCGCTAGGGAGGCAGGACCTGATGGTTCTCCTCCATGCGCACCTCAGCAGGTTCACCCTGGTGGGCCAACCCATCACCATTGCCATGATCTGGCTCCATGGTGCCTTCGCCTACCCGGTTTCCCAGGTAGTGAACCTCCCTCATGCCCATCTGACACTTTCCCGGCTTGATAGTCAGTCCTGCTTGGTGAATTCGCCTGAGCACCTCCTCGAGATGCTGCAGGTGTTCCTTCCAGGAGGGACTGAAGATGGCAATGTCATCCAAGTACGCCACGGCGTACGTCTCCAGTCCCTGAAGCAGGAGGTTGACCATCCGCTGGAAAGTGGCAGGGGCATTCTTCATGCCGAAGGGCATGACCGTGGACTCGTACAGTCCAAAGGGTGTGATAAACGCGGACTTTTCCTGCCTCGGGGCTCAGGGGAATCTGCCAGTATCCTCGACTCAGATCCATTATTGTTAGGTAATCTGCGCCAGCTAACTTCTGAAGCAGCTCCTCCATGCGCGTGTCACGATCCCCCTGACCGCTGTCACCAATGGGTCAGGATTCACACCGTGACCGTCACCCCTACGTCACGGGTTGGGGTGACTTTAGGCCAACAGACGGCTATCACATGTGCAGGGGGGCTTATCTTAGTTATCCCTCCACTCCACGATGTGATGAAAAACCACACACAAGGCTATTGACCTCTTAGCTTACAGCAGGGGCTTATTCTAGGTATCCCACTGCTTTAAATATACCACAAACTGCAGGGATTTATGTATATCCCGCTTACAGTTCCACTTAACACTTGCAGCTCTCTGGCGCCCCCTTACTCTCAGGTCAGATTAGGTACTGCACCCTGGGTAATTAGTCGCCAGAAAGGCTGCCTGCTATGTACTGGCTATTGGGCACGCTGCAGCGACGCGATAACTACTCCCACTCAGGCAGGAACAATAATTATTAAAGCCGCAGCCGCTACCACATAACCCAAAAGTCTGCACACTTCTCGCTGCCACCAGCTTCGATTAAGCGGGTCCGAAGCTAACCCAACACAACAGTAACAGTAGCGTATTTCACTTCACAAGACAGGGTAAGTTTAGAGCATGGATGAACGAACTAATATATAATAGTATATTCCATTGAAATTAATTAGGCAGTGCTTTATGAAAAATATTTTATAAAGAAGTTACAAAGGAGACAATTGCAAATATGTACAAGGGTAATTATAACATAAAGGGAATAAATGAGAAAAAGCAACACTTACAAGTTCAAAGCATGACAGGCATCCAGGCTAGTGGAGTTTCCATATATCCCAGTCCATGGGATGCTGCTGGCTTCAGGAGAGGACAAGAAGTCAGGAAGAAATCTAGCAGAGACACAGCTGGGGATGTGTGCAGCCAGTTATACTTTCAAGGCTGTGACATCACAGAAAGGCTGGCTTATCCAGACCCTCCTCTCTCTACATTCTGCCTAAACTTTAAACTATTCTCTCTGATTTCTATAACTTCACTACAAAACATGTCAGAGTCAGACCAAACTCCTCATTCATCTCAGATTAACGTGGGCATTCTAATGAGATCAAATATGTCCTATCTGGGATACATATTTCCAGAGAAATCCCTACTTCTTTACCAGATGGAGTTAGAAGCTCGTGTTTCGCGGGTTGTGTAGATACACCGAGTGAGAATAAAAATATATATTTTCGTATTTCTAGCTTAAATTGTTTGCCTAATATCTAACAAAAACTAAACAAAGAATCTTTCCTGAATCTTGGAGCCACTTTTCCTTATAGCTGAACAAGAGCTTACACAGGAAATGCTAGTCGTAAATTCCGTTCGGCAATAAAACCTCTCTTCCCCCATACTCTCAGAGAAGGACAGCCAGGAATTTGCAGCTACAAACTGTTACTCCAAGAAGGGGGGGCTTAGCCCACTCAGGCTAGCAAGAGAACTACTTATGATATTTCATACCATATCGTGACACCTCCCCCTTTTGGTGTGCGCTAGGGAGGCAGTACCCCACGGTATGCCTCCATGGGCACCTCGGTAGGTTCACCCTGGCGGGAGAGTCCATCTGCATTCCCATGCGTTTTGCCCGTTTTATGTTCAATGGTGAAGTCAAACTGCTGAAGGGCAAGGCTCCAGCGTAGCAACCTGCCGTTGGTTCCACACATGGCGTTTAGCCAGCGCAGAGGGTTGTGGTCGGTCACCACAGTGAAGGTGTGACCATACAAGTAGGGCTGCAAGCGCTGCAGGGCCCAGACTATGGCCAGGCACTCCTTCTCGATTGTGGAGTAGGCCACTTCCCTCGGCAAAAGTTTCCGGCTCAGGTATAACACGGGGTGCTCTTGGTCCTCCGAGTCAACCTGGCTGAGCACAGCACCAAGGCCAAACTCGCTGGCGTCGGTCTGCACCAAGAACGGTCGACTGCTGTCGACTGCTTTCAGCACCGGGGCGTTGCACAGTGCGGTTTTCAACGCCTGGAAGGCCCCCTCACAGCCATCTGTCCAGTTGACAATGTGAGGTAGCTTCTTCCTGGTGAGGTCCGTCAAAGGTTTTGCCAGGCTACTATAGTGCTTTACGAAGCGCCTATAGTACCCTGCAGTGCCCAAGAAGGACATCACCTGTTTCTTGGTCACGGGAGTGGGCCAGTTCACGATCACTCCCACTTTGTCAGACTCTGGCTTCAGGGTGTTCCCGCCTACCCGGTGCCCCAGGTAGTGAACCTCCCTCATGCCCATCTGACACTTTCCCGGCTTGATAGTCAGTCCTGCTTGGTGAATTCGCCTGAGCACCTCCTCGAGATGCTGCAGGTGTTCCTTCCAGGAGGGACTGAAGATGGCAATGTCATCCAAGTACGCCACGGCGTACGTCTCCAGTCCCTGAAGCAGGAGGTTGACCATCCGCTGGAAAGTGGCAGGGGCATTCTTCATGCCGAAGGGCATGACCGTGGACTCGTACAGTCCAAAGGGTGTGATAAAGGCGGACTTTTCCTGCGCCTCGGGGCTCAGGGGAATCTGCCAGTATCCTCGACTCAGATCCATTATTGTTAGGTAATCTGCGCCAGCTAACTTCTCAAGCAGCTCCTCCATGCGCGGCATTGGGTGCGCATCCGAGGCTGTGATGGCGTTGAGCCCCCTGTAGTCCACGCAGAACCGGGTGGTCCGGTCCTTCTTTGGCACGAGAACTACAGGTGATGCCCACGCGCTCTTTGACCGCCGAATCACCCCCAGCTGTAACATCTCATCGATCTCTTGGCGCATAGTCTGCTGCACCTGGTCAGAGATTCGATAGGGTGTTCGCCGTAGTGGGGCGTGATTCCCGGTGTCCACCTCGTGGACTGCTAACTCAGTCCTCCCAGGTCGGTTGGAGAATACGACCCGGAAGGGTTCCAGTGTGGTTTGCAACTGCACCCGCTGGGGTTCAGTTAACGAGGCGCTTACCTCCACATCCTCGATGGACCCATTGGCCTTGGCTTGGGCCAGCAAGTCCAAGAGGGTGTCTTCCTCCCCGTCTTCGGGTAAGCTGCAGACCGGTAGGACGAAAGGTTCACGTTCGTGATGAGCCTTCATCATGTTGACGTGAAAGGCCTTTCGCCTACCCCGAGCGTGGTCAAGCGTGACCACGTACGTGACCGGGTTGAGCTGTTGGTGGACGACGTACGGGCCCTCCCAGGCTGCCTGAAGCTTATCCGTTGGTACGGGGACCAGCACCCACACCTTTTGACCCACGTGGTAGGTCCGCTCCCGGGCGTTCTGGTCGTACAAGTGCTTCTGATCAGCCTGAGCCTGCGTCATGTTGTCATGCACCAACTGCGTCAGGGTCTGCATCTTGTCACGGAAGCGCATGACATACTCCACTAGGGACACTTCAGAAGGGTTCGGCTCCTCTTCCCAGGATACTCTTACCAACCCAAGGGGTCCCCGAACTCGCCTGCCGTACAGGAGCTCGAAGGGGGAGAACCCCGTCGAGGCCTGCGGAACCTCTCGGTAAGCGAACAGCAGGTGTGGGAGGTACCGCTCCCAGTCGCGCCCTTGAGTCTCAACCAGCATGCGTAGCATCTGTTTGAGGGTACCATTGAAGCGTTCACACAAGCCATTGGTCTGTGGGTGATACGCACTCGATACCAGGTGCTTCACCTGCATTCTCTTACAGAGAGCCTCCATTAGGCGAGACATAAATTGGGTCCCTTGATCAGTAAGCATTTCCCTGGGAAACCCTACACGTGAAAAGATGGCCAACAGGGCATCTGCCACCTTATCTGCCCTAGTTGAGGACAGAGCTACTGCCTCTGGGTACCGGGTAGCGTAGTCTACCACAGTAAGGATGTATTGCTTTCCAGAGCTGCTGGGGATGGCCAGCGGGCCCACAATGTCCACCGCGATCCTCTGGAAAGGCTCCTCTATCACTGGCAAAGGGATCAGGGGAGCCTTAAGAGCAGGCCCCGCCTTCCCCACTCTTTGACAAGTGATACAGGAGCGGCAGTAGTTTGACACATCTGTCCCCATCTTAGGCCAATAGAAGTGTTGAGACAGCCGGGCCTTAGTTTTGCTGATCCCCAAGTGTCCAGCTAGCGGGATCTCATGGGCAATCCGCAACAACTCACCCCGGAATTGCTGTGGGACGACCAGCTGTCTTTCCCTCAACCACTCCTTTTGTGATTCTCTGGGTACTGTCTCCCGGTACAACCTACCTTGTTCCCAGAACACCTTTTCCTTATCAGTCTCGGAGAAGGGCGTCCCGGCAAGTTGTCTCAAACTCTCTAGGCTCGCATCTGTGTGCAGAGCGGCCTGAAACTCCTGGCTAGGGGAAGCCAGAAGCGACGTCAGGGTCCCTTCCCCACGGGAACCCTCTTGGACCTGCTCTGGGTCCACCTCTGGTTCAGTCACAGTGATGACTGAGGAGGGTCCGGAAGGCTAACCGTTATCTGCGTTCCGGGCACTCTGACTGCGGGTGACAGCAGCTACGTAGGCTGTCTCCCCGGGGGTTTCTACAGTCCCATCAGCCGGCGCTGCTATGGGCTCTACCTCCCCATCCACCCCAACACTCCAGGGGCAGTGCTACTTATGGGCCAGTTACCTTCCTCGGTGGCACTGGTCACTTTCGTGGCATCACCTTCCTCACGGTTCCCATGCATCTCCCCATTTCCTGTAGCACCGACACTTGCCCCTGTTAGGGGTTCCTCAGCCGTCTCACTCCGCAGAACGACGTGGCTGGGCACGCCTGTACCTATGGACACATTAATCTTCACAGAAAAATCATTATCAGGTTCAGCTGGCACAGGTACAACATTTTCACCATCAATCCTAGGGAAAAAATGGTTATTAGCTGCATCATTACAGGATAAAGCATGGTCAGGTAACACATGCGATCTCCCATCATCATCATCATCAGGGTTAACTTTACCCTCATTAGTAGATTGGGGAGGGGTGTCAGGGACGTAGTATGCAAACATCCTCCCCAAATCAGTCCCCAACAAAACATCAGTGGGCAAATTATCCGACAGCCCCACTTCCTTCACCCCGCTCCCAGCACCCCAATCAATAAAAACCCGGGCCATCGGTAAGGGACAGCTGATGCCCCCAATCCCAGTGACAGTTAGGGTTTTCCCCGGAATGATTTCTTCAGGGGCCGCCAGTTCGGGTCGGATGAGGGTTCGTTCAGCCCCGGTGTCCTTGAGGCCTGTAGCAACATGGCCTCCCACAGTGACGTGCTGTACGTTGTCACACACCCTCCCAACCACACCACCCACCAAAAGAACTGCTGCATTAGGCCCTGGGGCCTTGGCTTGGGTGTTCTCCTGCTTGGTTGGGCAGGAGAGACTGATATGACCAGTCTGACGGCAGGTGTAACACGTGCGAGGTTCGGTGGTCGGTCTGGTGCTGTTGGACACGGGGCCAGGACCTCTGGTGTGTTGGCTGGCAGGGGTACTGGCGTTGGTTGCAGGCTTACCCCCTCTCCAGCTGGTGGTGACTGGCTTCCGTCCTTCCGATCTACGGTTGGCCTCATAGGCATCGGCATTCTGTGCTGCTTTCGTCACGTCTTTGGGTTCTCTGTCCATCACGAACTGTCGCACCTCAGCTGGGCAAAGATGAAAGAACTGGTCTTTGATCATCAGGTCTCGCAGCTGTGCAAAGGTGGTCACTGACAGTCCTTGGGTCCACTGGTCAAAGTGGGTCCCCAGTCCATGCACCACATCACTGTAACTGTCGTGTGGGCCACGTTGGAGGGTCCGGAACTTTCTACGGTACACCTCGGGTGTAAGCTGGTACTTGGCTATCAGAGCCTTTTTGATGGCCTCATAGTCACCATCTTGTTCTTGAGGGAGGGCAGCAAACGCCTCCAGAGCTTTACCTCTCAGCCCTGGTGTCAGGTATCGGGCCCATTCATCTGTAGGCAGCTGGTACTGTCTGCAGGCTTTCTCAAAGGCCCGCAGAAAAGTGTCCAAGTCTCCGTCCTTCTCCATAACAGGAAAGTGATCGGGCCGGGGCTTAGGTATCTGAGCGCTGCTGGGCTCACGTCTCTGGGCGGTGGAGGGCATCCCCCCCTGCCGGAGCATCTCCAGTTCATGTTCTCGCTGGGCTTGGCGCTCGGCTCGCTCAGCCTCCCGCTCGGCTCGCTGGGCCTGGGCCTCTCGCTCGGCTCGCTCCTGGTATTGCTGGATCAGCTGCAGACGTCTCTCATGGTCGTCAATGGGGAATTCTTTCAAGGCCGCCTGCAGGTGGGGGTCCAATTCGCCCGGATTGCTAACAGGGCCAGCATTCAGTGGTTGGACCTCTGCTGCAGCACCTCTGCTCGTGCTGGCTCCTGCGGCCTCTGCGCTCTGAGAGCGGTCTCGAGCGGCTTCCCATTGCACCAGATCTGCGACCAGTTGGGCTTTGTTTTTGCTTGCAAAGTCAATGTGCTGTGTCTTGCATAAGGCAACAAGGGTGTCTCTGGTCTGCTGCTCATAAAAGGTTTCTCCCAGCCCAACCATGGTTGCCAAATAAAAGATAGGATAGAAAAACGAAGAGAAAGGGAGGGGATAATTACCAGTACACAATTGTCTCACAACTAAAAAGCACTGAGTTCGTTCTCCAAACTTATTTGCGCAGAGTCCTCGCAAGAACTTTCTGCAAGTTTTTAGTGAGAGGAATGATTACTCAAACCAAATCACTGATGCTCTAAGATATCCCACCGCCTTGCCACCAATTGTCACGATCCCCCTGACCGCTGTCACCAATGGGTCAGGATTCACACCGTGACCGTCACCCCTACGTCACGGGTTGGGGTGACTTTAGGCCAACAGACGGCTATCACATGTGCAGGGGGGCTTATCTTAGTTATCCCTCCACTCCACGATGTGATGAAAAACCACACACAAGGCTATTGACCTCTTAGCTTACAGCAGGGGCTTATTCTAGGTATCCCACTGCTTTAAATATACCACAAACTGCAGGGATTTATGTATATCCCGCTTACAGTTCCACTTAACACTTGCAGCTCTCTGGCGCCCCCTTACTCTCAGGTCAGATTAGGTACTGCACCCTGGGTAATTAGTCGCCAGAAAGGCTGCCTGCTATGTACTGGCTATTGGGCACGCTGCAGCGACGCGATAACTACTCCCACTCAGGCAGGAACAATAATTATTAAAGCCGCAGCCGCTACCACATAACCCAAAAGTCTGCACACTTCTCGCTGCCACCAGCTTCGATTAAACGGGTCCGAAGCTAACCCAACACAACAGTAACAGTAGCGTATTTCACTTCAGAAGACAGGGTAAGTTTAGAGCATGGATGAACGAACTAATATATAATAGTATATTCCATTGAAATTAATTAGGCAGTGCTTTATGAAAAATATTTTATAAAGAAGTTACAAAGGAGACAATTGCAAATATGTACAAGGGTAATTATAACATAAAGGGAATAAATGAGAAAAAGCAACACTTACAAGTTCAAAGCATGACAGGCATCCAGGCTAGTGGAGTTTCCATATATCCCAGTCCATGGGATGCTGCTGGCTTCAGGAGAGGACAAGAAGTCAGGAAGAAATCTAGCAGAGACACAGCTGGGGATGTGTGCAGCCAGTTATACTTTCAAGGCTGTGACATCACAGAAAGGCTGGCTTATCCAGACCCTCCTCTCTCTACATTCTGCCTAAACTTTAAACTATTCTCTTTGATTTCTATAACTTCACTACAAAACATGTCAGAGTCAGACCAAACTCCTCATTCATCTCAGATTAACGTGGGCATTCTAATGAGATCAAATATGTCCTATCTGGGATACATATTTCCAGAGAAATCCCTACTTCTTTACCAGATGGAGTTAGACGCTCGTGTTTCGCGGGTTGTGTAGATACACCGAGTGAGAATAAAAATATATATTTTCGTATTTCTAGCTTAAATCGTTTGCCTAATATCTAACAAAAACTAAACAAAGAATCTTTCCTGAATCTTGGAGCCACTTTTCCTTATAGCTGAACAAGAGCTTACACAGGAAATGCTAGTCGTAAATTCCGTTCGGCAATAAAACCTCTCTTCCCCCATACTCTCAGAGAAGGACAGCCAGGAATTTGCAGCTACAAACTGTTACTCCAAGAAGGGGGGGCTTAGCCCACTCAGGCTAGCAAGAGAACTACTTATGATATTTCATACCATATCGTGACAGCGCGGCATTGGGTGCGCATCCGAGGCTGTGATGGCGTTGAGCCCCCTGTAGTCCACGCAGAACCGGGTGGTCCGGTCCTTCTTTGGCACGAGAACTACAGGTGATGCCCACGCGCTCTTTGACCGCCGAATCACCCCCAGCTGTAACATCTCATCGATCTCTTGGCGCATAGTCTGCTGCACCTGGTCAGAGATTCGATAGGGTGTTCGCCGTAGTGGGGCGTGATTCCCGGTGTCCACCTCGTGGACTGCTAACTCAGTCCTCCCAGGTCGGTTGGAGAACACGACCCGGAAAGGTTCCAGGGTGGTTTGCAACTGCACCCGCTGGGGTTCAGTTAACGAGGCGCTTACCTCCACATCCTCGATGGACCCATTGGCCTTGGCTTGGGCCAGCAAGTCCAGGAGGGTGTCTTCCTCACCGTCTTCGGGCAAGCTGCAGACCGGTAGGACGAAAGGTTCACGTTCGTGATGAGCCTTCATCATGCTGACGTGAAAGGCCTTTCGCCTACCCCAAGCGTGGTCAAGCGTGACCACGTACGTGACCGGGTTGAGCTGTTGGTGGACGACGTACGGGCCCTCCCAGGCTGCCTGAAGCTTATCCGTTGGTACGGGGACCAGCACCCACACCTTTTGACCCACGTGGTAGGTCCGCTCCCGGGCGTTCTGGTCGTACCAGTGCTTCTGATCAGCCTGAGCCTGCGTCATGTTGTCATGCACCAACTGCGTCAACGTCTGCATCTTGTCACGGAAGCGCATGACATACTCCACTATGGACACTTCAGAAGGGTTCGGCTCCTCTTCCCAGGATTCTCTTACCAACCCAAGGGGTCCCCGGACTCGCCTGCCGTACAGGAGCTCGAAGGGGGAGAACCCCGTCGAGGCCTGCGGAACCTCTCGGTAAGCGAACAGCAGGTGTGGGAGGTACCGCTCCCAGTCGCGCCCTTGAGTCTCAACCAGCATGCGTAGCATCTGTTTGAGGGTACCATTGAAGCGTTCACACAAGCCATTGGTCTGTGGGTGATACGCACTCGATACCAGGTGCTTCACCTGCATTCTCTTACAGAGAGCCTCCATTAGGCGAGACATAAATTGGGTCCCTTGATCAGTAAGCATTTCCCTGGGAAACCCTACACGTGAAAAGATGGCCAACAGGGCATCCGCCACCTTATCTGCCCTAGTTGACGACAGAGCTACTGCCTCTGGGTACCGGGTAGCGTAGTCTACCACAGTAAGGATATATTGCTTTCCAGAGCTGCTGGGGACGGCCAGCGGGCCCACAATGTCCACCGCGATCCTCTGGAAAGGCTCCTCTATCACTGGCAAAGGGATCAGGGGAGCCTTAAGAGCAGGCCCCGCCTTCCCCACTCTTTGACAGGTGACACAGGAGCGGCAGTAGTTTGACACATCTGTCCCCATCTTAGGCCAATAGAAGTGTTGAGACAGCCGGGCCTTAGTTTTGCTGATCCCCAAGTGTCCAGCTAGCGGGATCTCATGGGCAATCCGCAACAACTCACCACGGAATTGCTGTGGGACGACCAGCTGTCTTTCCCTCAACCACTCCTTTTGTGATTCTCCGGGTACTGTCTCCCGGTACAACCTACCTTGTTCCCAGAACACCTTTTCCTTATCAGTCTCGGAGAAGGGCGTCCCGGCAAGTTGTCTCAAACTCTCTAGGCTCGCATCTGTGTGCAGAGCGGCCTGAAACTCCTGGCTAGGGGAAGCCAGAAGCGACGTCAGGGTCCCTTCCCCACGGGAACCCTCTTGGACCTGCTCTGGGTCCACCTCTGGTTCAGTCACCGTGATGACTGAGGAGGGTCCGGAAGGCAGACAGTTATCTGCGTTCCGGGCACTCTGACTGCGGGTGACAGCAGCTACGTAGGCTGTCTCCCCGGGGGTTTCTACAGGCCCATCAGCCGGCGCTGCTATGGGCTCTACCTCCCCATCCACCCCCAACACTCCAGGGGCAGTGCTACTTATGGGCCAGTTACCTTCCTCGGTGGCACTGGTCACTTTCATGGCATCACCTTCCTCACGGTTCCCATGCATCTCCCCATTTCCTGTAGCACCGACACTTGCCCCTGTTAGGGGTTCCTCAGCCGTCTCACTCCGCAGAGCGACGTGGCTGGGCACGCCTGTACCTATGGACACTTTAACCTTCACAGAAAAATCATTATCAGGTTCAGCTGGCACAGGTACAACATTTTCACCATCAATCCTAGGGAAAAAATGGTTAATAGATGCATCATTACAAGATAAAGCATGGTCAGGTAACACATGCGATCTCCCATCATCATCATCATCAGGGTTAACTTTACCCTCATTAGTAGATTGGGGAGGGGTGTCAGGGACGTAGTATGCAACCATCCTCCCCAAATCAGTCCCCAACAAAACATCAGTGGGCAAATTATCAGAAAGCCCCACTTCCTTCACCCCGCTCCCAGCACCCCAATCAATAAAAACCCGGGCCATCGGTAAGGGACAGCTGATGCCCCCAATCCCAGTGACAGTTAGGGTTTTCCCCGGAATGATTTCTTCAGGGGCCGCCAGTTCGGGTCGGATGAGGGTTCGTTCAGCCCCGGTGTCCTTGAGGCCTGTAGCAACATGGCCCCCCACAGTGACGGGCTGTACGTTGTCACACACCCTCCCAACCACACCACCCACCAAAAGAACTGCTGCATTAGGCCCTGGGGCCTTGGCTGGGGGGTTCTTCGGCCTGTCTGGACAGAAGGTACTGATATGCCCAGGCCGCTTGCAGGTGTAACACGCGCGAGGTTCGGTGGTAGGTCTGGTGCAGTTGGCCACAGGGCCAGGACCTCGGGTGTGTTGGCTGGCAGGGGTACTGGCGTTGGTTGCAGGCTTACCCCCTCTCCAGCTGGTGGTGACTGGCTTCCGCACTTCCGATCTAAGGTTGGCCTCATAGGCATCGGCAATCTGCGCTGCTTTCGTCACGTCTTTGGGTTCTCTGTCCATCACGAACTGTCGCACCTCAGCTGGGCAAAGATGAAAGAACTGGTCTTTGATCATCAGGTCTCGCAGCTGCGCAAAGGTGGTCACTGACAGTCCTTGGGTCCACTGGTCAAAGTGGGTCCCCAGTCCATGCACCACATCACTGTAACTGTCGTGTGGGCCACGTTGGAGGGTCCGGAACTTTCTACGGTACACCTCGGGTGTAAGCTGGTACTTGGCTATCAGAGCCTTTTTGATGGCCTCATAGTCACCATCTTGTTCTTGAGGGAGGGCAGCAAACGCCTCCAGAGCTTTACCTCTCAGCCCTGGTGTCAGGTATCGGGCCCATTCATCTGTAGGCAGCCGGTACTGTCTGCAGGCTTTCTCAAAGGCCCGCAGAAAAGTGTCCAAGTCTCCGTCCTTCTCCATAACAGGGAAGTGATCGGGCCGGGGTTTAGGCATCTGAGCGCTGCTGGGCTCACGGCTGGACTGGGACGACCCCTGCATTTGCAGTCGGGCCATCTGCAGCTGGTACTCCCGCTCCGCTTGCTGGGCCTGGGCCTCTCGCTCAGCTCGGGCCTCTCGCTCAGCTCGGGCCTCTTGCCGGTATTGCTGAATCAGCTGCCGACATCCCTCATGGTCGTCAGTGGGGAATTCTTTCAAGGCCGCCTGCAGGTGGGGGTCCAATTCGCCCGGATTGCTAACAGGGCCAGCATTCAGTGGGTGGACCTCTGCTGCAGCACCATGTTCGCTGGTGCTGGCTTCTGCGGCCTCTGAGCTCTGAGATTGGTCTCGAGCGGCTTCCCATTGCACCAGATCTGCGACCAGTTGGGCTTTGTTTTTGCTTGCAAAGTCAATGTGCTGTGACTTGCATAAGGCGACAAGGGTGTCTCTGGTCTGCTGCTCATAGAAGGTTTTCCCAGCACAACCATGGTTGCCAAATAAAAGATAGGATAGAAAAACGAAGAGAAAGGGAGGGGATAATTACCAGTACGCAATTGTCTCACAACTAAAAAGCACTGAGTTCGTTCTCCAAACTTATTTGCGCAGAGTCCTCGCAAGAACTTTCTGCAAGTTTTTAGTGAGAGGAATGATTACTCAAACCAAATCACTAATGCTCTAAGATATCCCACCGCTGCCACCAATTGTCACGATTCCCCCTGACCGCTGTCACCAATAGGTCAGGATTCACACCGTGACCGTCACCCCTACGTCACGGATTGAGGTGACTTTAGGCCAACAGACGGCTATCACATGTGCAGGGGGCTTATCTTAGTTATCCCTCCACTCCACGATGTGATGAAAAAAACCACACACAAGGCTATTGACCTCTTAGTTTACAGCAGGGGCTTATTCTAGGTATCCCACTGCTTTTCTATATACCACGAACTGCAGGGATTTATGTATATCCCGCTTACAGTTCCACTTAACACTTGCAGCTCTCTGGCGCCCCCTTACTCTCAGGTCAGATTAGGTACTGCACCCTGGGTAATTAGTCGCCAGAAAGGCTGCCTGCTATGTACTGGCTATTGGGCACGCTGCAGCGACGCGATAACTACTCCCACTCAGGCAGGAACAATAATTATTAACGTCGCAGCCGCTACAACATAACCCAAAAGTCTGCACACTTCTCGCTGCCACCAGCTTCGATTAAACGGGTCCGAAGCTAACCCAACACAACAGTAACAGTAGCGTATTTCACTTCAGAAGACAGGGTAAGTTTAGAGCATGGATGAACGAACTAATATATAATAGTATATTCCATTGAAATTAATTAGGCAGTGCTTTATGAAAAATATTTTATAAAGAAGTTACAAAGGAGACAATTGCCAATATGTACAAGGGTAATTATAACATAAAGGGAATAAATGAGAAAAAGCAACACTTACATGTTCAAAGCATGACAGGCAATCAGGCTAGGGCAGTTTCCATATATCCCAGTCCATGGGATGCTGCTGGCTTCAGGAGAGGACAAGAAGTCAGGAAGAAATCTAGCAGAAAGTGACTCCTCAGAGCCTGCCAGACACTTAAAACATTAAGGCTGTGACATCACAGAAAGGCTGGCTTATCCAGACCCTCCTCTCTCTACATTCTGCCTAAACTTTAAACTATTCTCTCTGATTTCTATAACTTCACTACAAAACATGTCAGCGTCCTAAAAAACCCATCAATCATCTCGGATTAACGTGAGCATTCTAATGAGATCAAATATGTCCTAACTGGGATACATATTTCCAGAGAAATCCCTACTTCTTTACCAGATGGAGTTAGAAGCTCGTGTTTCGCGGGTTGTGTAGATACACCGAGTGAGAATAAAAATATATATTTTCGTATTTCTAGCTTAAATCGTTTGCCTAATATCTAACAAAAACTAAACAAAGAATCTTTCATGGATTCTTGAAGTTTCTACTTCCCTTATAGCTGAACAAGAGCTTACACAGGAAATGCTAGTCGTAAATTCCGTTCGGCAATAAAACCTCTCTTCCCCCATACTCTCAGAGAAGGAAAGCCAGGAATTTGCAGCTCAAACTGTGCTCCAAGAAGGGGGGCTTAGCCCACTCAGGCTAGCAAGAGAACTACTTATGATATTTCATACCATATCGTGACAACACCGTACTCCCCGATACAGGTACATAATCACTGAATAATACACCGTACTCCCCGATACAGGTACATAATCACTGAATAATACATCGTACTCCCCGATACAGGTACATAATCACTGTATAATACACCGTACTCCCCGATACAGGTACATAATCACTGTATAATACATCGTATTCCCCGATACAGGTACATAATCACTGTATAATACACCGTACTCCCCGATACAGGTACATAATCACTGTATAATACACCGTACTCCCCGATACAGGTACACAATCACTGTATAATACATCGTATTCCCCGATACAGGTACATAATCACTGTATAATACACCGTACTCCCCGATACAGGTACATAATCACTGTATAATACACCGTACTCCCCGATACAGGTACATAATCACTGTGTAATACACCGTATTCCCCGATACAGGTACATAATCACTGAATAATACATCGTACTCCCCGATACAGGTACATAATCACTGAATAATACATCGTACTCCCCGATACAGGTACATAATCACTGTATAATACACCGTACTCCCCGATACAGGTACATAATCACTGTATAATACACCGTACTCCCCGATACAGGTACATAATCACTGTATAATACACCGTACTCCCCGATACAGGTACATAATCACTGTATAATACACCGTACTCCCCGATACAGGTACATAATCACTGAATAATACACCGTACTCCCCGATACAGGTACATAATCACTGTATAATACACCGTACTCCCCGATACAGGTACATAATCACTGTATAATACACCGTACTCCCCGATACAGGTACATAATCACTGTATAATACACCGTACTCCCCGATACAGGTACATAATCACTGAATAATACACCGTACTCCCCGATACAGGTACATAATCACTGAATAATACACCGTACTCCCCGATACAGGTACATAATCACTGTATCATACACCGTACTCCCCGATACAGGTACATAATCACTGTGTAATACACCGTACTCCCCGATACAGGTACATAATCACTGAATAATACATCGTACTCCCCGATACAGGTACATAATCACTGTATAATACACCGTACTCCCCAATGCAGGTACATAATCACTGTATAATACATCGTACTCCCCGATACAGGTACATAATCACTGAATAATACACCGTACTCCCCGATACAGGTACATAATCACTGTGTAATACACCGTACTCCCCGATACAGGTACATAATCACTGTATAATACACCGTACTCCCCGATACAGGTACATAATCACTGTATAATACATCGTACTCCCCAATACAGGTACATAATCACTGTGTAATACATCGTACTCCCCGATACAGGTACATAATCACTGTATAATACATCGTACTCCCCGATACAGGTACATAATCACTGTATAATACACCGTACTCCCCGATACAGGTACATAATCACTGTATAATACATCGTACTCCCCGATACAGGTACATAATCACTGTATAATACATCGTACTCCCCGATACAGGTACATAATCACTGTATAATACACCGTACTCCCCGATACAGGTACATAATCACTGTGTAATACATCGTACTCCCCGATACAGGTACATAATCACTGAATAATACATCGTACTCCCCGATACAGGTACATAATCACTGAATAATACATCGTACTCCCCGATACAGGTACATAATCACTGTATAATACACCGTACTCCCCGATACAGGTACATAATCACTGTATAATACACCGTATTCCCCGATACAGGTACATAATCACTGTGTAATACACCGTACTCCCCGATACAGGTACATAATCACTGTATAATACACCGTACTCCCCGATACAGGTACATAATCACTGTATAATACACCGTACTCCCCGATACAGGTACATAATCACTGTATAATACACCGTACTCCCCGATACAGGTACATAATCACTGTGTAATACACCGTACTCCCCGTTACAGGTACATAGTAACATAGTAATATATTTATTAAGGTTGAAGGAAGACTTTAAGTCCATCTAGTTCAACCCATAGCCTAACCTAACATGCCCTAACATAATCACTCTATGGGCTCATACTCACTTGCGAGCAAAACAGACGAGTGGAATCTGATAAATAATCGGATTGCACTCAGACTAATGTTATTCAATAGGTGACCTCTCATTTGCGATTTTTTTTTTCTCAGCCAATATCGGACTGAGAAAAAAATCGCAGCATGCTGCGAGTCTCACCAATGCAAGTCAATGGGTGCGATAAAAAACCCGCACGGAATACGGACCATCCGTTTTCCGTCCGTTTTCACAGATACCTTACCATTCTGTGGCATAGAACACTGTAAATGGTCCTGTAAATGATTGTAAAAAAATAGTTGTAGAGAAAAAAAAAGCATTGCATACGGATGTCATCATTATGTAAACGGATGGTGCGATTAAAAAACGCTTTGAACTCGCATGACAATCGCATTGACAATCTCATAGTTTGCATCCAATTTTTTCGGTCCAGATTACGGACCGTTTTTTTTCTCGCAAGTGAGTATGAGCCCTATATCATACTCACTGATGCAGTACATTATTGAACATTTTTATAGCGCCATTTATTCCAATGCGCTTTACATTTGAAAAGGGGGCAAATATAGACAAGTACAATAAACATGAGCAAAAATAAGGCACTAACCGGTACAGCAGGAGAGAGGACCCTGCCGGCGAGGGCTCACAGTCTACAGGGGATGGGTGAGGATACAGTAGGAGAGAGGACCCTGCCCGCAAGGACTCACAGTCTACAGGGGATGGGTGAGAATACAGGAGGAGAGAGGACCCTGCCGGCGAGGGCTCACAGTCTACAGGGGATGGGTGAGGATACAGGAGGAGAGAGGACCCTGCCGCGAGGGCTCACAATCTACAAGGGATGGGTGAGGATACAGGAGGAGAGAGGACCCTGCCCGCGAGGGCTCACAATCTACAAGGGATGGGTGAGGATACAGGAGGAGAGAGGACCCTGCCCGCGAGGGCTCACAATCTACAAGGGATGGGTGAGAATACAGGAGGAGAGAGGACTCTGCCTGCAAGGGCTCACAGTCTACAAGGGATGGGTGAGGATACAGGAGGAGAGAGGACCCTGCCCGCGAGGGCTCACAGTCTACAGGGGATGGGTGAGGATACAGGAGGAGAGAGGACCCTGCCGCGAGGGCTCACAATCTACAAGGGATGGGTGAGGATACAGGAGGAGAGAGGATCCTGCCCGCGAGGGCTCACAATCTACAAGGGATGGGTGAGGATACAGGAGGAGAGAGGACCCTGCCCGCGAGGGCTCACAGTCTACAAGGGATGGGTGAGGATACACTAGGAGGGAGGACCCTGCCCGCGAGGGCTCACAATCTACAGGGGATGGGTGAGGATACAGGAGGAGAGAGGACCCTGCCGCGAGGGCTCACAATCTACAAGGGATGGGTGAGGATACAGGAGGAGAGAGGACCCTGCCTGCAAGGGCTCACAGTCTACAGGGGATGGGTGAGGATACAGGAGGAGAGAGGACCCTGCCGCGAGGGCTCACAATCTACAAGGGATGGGTGAGGATACAGGAGGAGAGAGGACCCTGCCCGCGAGGGCTCACAATCTACAAGGAATGGGTGAGGATACAGGAGGAGAGAGGACCCTGCCCGCGAGGGCTCACCGTCTACAAGGGATGGGTGAGGATACACTAGGAGGGAGGACCCTGCCCGCGAGGGCTCACAGTCTACAGGGGATGGGTGAGGATACAGGAGGAGAGAGGACCCTGCCGCGAGGGCTCACAATCTACAAGGGATGGGTGAGGATACAGGAGGAGAGAGGACCCTGCCTGCAAGGGCTCACAGTCTACAGGGGATGGGTGAGGATACAGGAGGAGAGAGGACCCTGCCGCGAGGGCTCACAATCTACAAGGGATGGGTGAGGATACAGGAGGAGAGAGGACCCTGCCGCGAGGGCTCACAGTTTACAGGGGATGGGTGAGGATACAGGAGGAGAGAGGACCCTGCCGCGAGGGCTCACAATCTACAAGGGATGGTGTCACGATTCCCCCTGACCGCTGTCACCAATGGGTCAGGATTCACACCGTGACCGTCACCCCTACGTCACGGATTGAGGTGACTTTAGGCCAACAGACGGCTATCACATGTGCAGGGGGGCTTATCTTAGTTATCCCTCCACTGCTAACAATGTGATGAAAAAAAAAACCACACACAAGGCTATTGACCTCTTGCTTACAGCAGGGGCTTATTCTAGGTATCCCACTGCTTTTCTATATACCACGAACTGCAGGGATTTATGTATATCCCGCTTACAGTTCCACTTAACACTTGCAGCTCTCTGGCGCCCCCCTTACTCTCAGGTCAGATTAGGTACTGCACCCTGGGTAATTAGTCGCCAGAAAGGCTGCCTGCTATGTACTGGCTATTGGGCACGCTGCAGCGACGCGATAACTACTCCCACACAGGCAGGAACAATAATTATCAAACCCGCAGTTGCTTCAGCATAATCCAACCGTCAGCACACTTTCGCTGCCACCAGCTTCGATTAAACGGGTCCGAAGCTAACCCAACACAACAGTAACAGTAGCGTATTTTCCCTTCAAGAGACTTAGGGTACGGTTTAGAGCAGGAGAACGAACTAATATATAATAGTATATCCCATTCAAAATAACTAGGCAGTGCGTTATCAAAAATAGTTTATAAAGATGTTATACATGAGACAATTGCAAATATGTACAAGGGTAATTATAACATAAAGGGAATAAATGAGAAAAGATAACACTCACATATTAAAAGCATTGCAGGCATCCAGGCTAGTGCAGTTTCCATACATCCCAGTCCATGGGATGTACCAGCTCTTCCAGGACAATAGGACAAAGCAGTCCAGAAGGAGAAATCAGCAAAAAGTGACTCCTCAGAGCCTGCCAGACCCTTAAAACATTAAGGCTGTGACATCACAGAAAGGCTGGCTTATCCAGACCCTCCTCTCTCTACATTCTGCCTAAACTTTAAACTATTCTCTCTAATTTCTATAACTTCACTACAAAACATGACAGAGTCAGACCAAACCCATAATTCATCTCGGGTTAACGTGAGCATTCTAATGAGATCAAATATGTCCTATCTGGGATACATATTTACAGAGAAATCCCTACTTCTTTACCAGATGGAGTTAGAAGCCCGAGTTTAAAGGGATGGGTACCTACACCGAGTGGGAATACGAATATATATTTTCATGTTCCTAGCTTAAATCGTTTGCCTAATATCTAACAAAAACTAAACAAAGAATCTTTCATGGATTCTTGAAGTTTCTACTTCCCTTATAGCTGAACAAGAGCTTACACAGGAAATGCTAGTCGTAAATTCCGTTCGGCAATAAAACCTCTCTTCCCCCATACTCTCAGAGAAGGAAAGCCAGGAATTTGCAGCTACAAACTGTTACTCCAAGAAGGGGGGGCTTAGCCCACTCAGGCTAGCAAGAGAACTACTTATGATATTTCATACCATATCGTGACACCTCCCCCTTTTGGTGTGCGCTAGGGAGGCAGTACCCCACGGTATGCCTCCATGGGCACCTCAGTAGGTTCACCCTGGCGGGAGAGTCCATCTGCATTCCCATGCTCTTTGCCCGTTTTATGTTCAATGGTGAAGTCAAACTGCTGAAGGGCAAGGCTCCAGCTTAGCAACCTGCCGTTGGTTCCACACATGGCGTTTAGCCAGCGAAGAGGGTTGTGGTCGGTCACCACAGTGAAAGTGTGACCATACAAGTAGGGCTGCAAGCGCTGCAGGGCCCAGACTATGGCCAGGCACTCCTTCTCAATTGTGGAGTAGGCCACTTCCCTCGGCAAAAGTTTCCGGCTCAGGTATAACACGGGGTGCTCTTGGTCCTCCGAGTCAACCTGGCTGAGCACAGCACCAAGGCCAAACTCGCTGGCATCGGTCTGCACCAAGAACGGTCGACTGCTGTCGACTGCTTTCAACACAGGGGCGTTGCACAGTGCGGTTTTCAACGCCTGGAAGGCCCCCTCACAGCCATCTGTCCAGTTGACAATGTGAGGTAGCTTCTTCCTGGTGAGGTCCGTCAAAGGTTTTGCCAGGCTACTATAGTGCTTTACGAAGCGCCTATAGTACCCTGCAGTGCCCAAGAAGGACATCACCTGTTTCTTGGTCACGGGAGTGGGCCAGTTAACGATCACTCCTACTTTGTCAGGCTCTGGCTTCAGGGTGTTCCCGCCTACCCGGTGCCCCAGGTAGTGAACCTCCCTCATGCCCATCTGACACTTTCCCGGCTTGATGGTCAGTCCTGCTTGGTGAATTCGCCTGAGCACCTCCTCGAGATGCTGCAGGTGTTCCTTCCAGGAGGGACTGAAGATGGCAATGTCATCCAAGTACGCCACTGCGTACGTCTCCAGTCCCTGAAGCAGGAGGTTGACCATCCGCTGGAAAGTGGCAGGGGTATTCTTCATGCCGAAGGGCATGACCGTGGACTCGTACAGTCCAAAGGGTGTGATAAAGGCGGACTTTTCCTGCGCCTCGGGGCTCAGGGGAATCTGCCAGTATCCTTGACTCAGATCCATTATTGTTAGGTAATCTGCGCCAGCTAACTTCTCAAGCAGCTCCTCCATGCGCGGCATTGGGTGCGCATCCGAGGCTGTGATGGCGTTGAGCCCCCTGTAGTCCACGCAGAACCGGGTGGTCCGGTCCTTCTTTGGCACGAGAACTACAGGTGATGCCCACGCGCTCTTTGACCGTCGAATCACCCCCAGCTGTAACATCTCATTGATCTCTTGGCGCATAGTCTGCTGCACCTGGTCAGAGATTCGATAGGGTGTTCGCCGTAGTGGGGCGTGATTCCCGGTGTCCACCTCGTGGACTGCTAACTCAGTCCTCCCAGGTCGGTTGGAGAACACGACCCGGAAAGGTTCCAGTGTGGTTTGCAACTGCACCCGCTGGGGTTCAGTTAACGAGGCGCTTACCTCCACATCCTCGATGGACCCATTGGCCTTGGCTTGGGCCAGCAAGTCCAGGAGGGTGTCTTCCTCACCGTCTTCGGGCAAGCTGCAGACCGGTAGGACGAAAGGTTCACGTTCGTGATGAGCCTTCATCATGTTGACGTGAAAGGCCTTTCGCCTACCCCGAGCGTGGTCAAGCGTGACCACATAAGTGACCGGGTTGAGCTGTTGGTGGACGACGTACGGGCCCTCCCAGGCTGCCTGAAGCTTATCCGTTGGTACCGGGACCAGCACCCACACCTTTTGACCCACGTGGTAGGTCCGCTCCCGGGCGTTCTGGTCGTACCAGTGCTTCTGATCAGCCTGAGCCTGCGTCATGTTGTCATGCACCAACTGCGTCAAGGTCTGCATCTTGTCACGGAAGCGCATGACATACTCCACTATGGACACTTCAGAAGGGTTCGGCTCCTCTTCCCAGAATTCTCTTACCAACCCAAGGGGTCCCCGGACTCGCCTGCCGTACAGGAGCTCGAAGGGTGAGAACCCCGTCGAGGCCTGCGGAACCTCTCGGTAAGCGAACAGCAGGTGTGGGAGGTACCGCTCCCAGTCGCGCCCTTGAGTCTCAACCAGCATGCGTAGCATCTGTTTGAGGGTACCATTGAAGCGTTCACACAAGCCATTGGTCTGTGGGTGATACGCACTCGATACCAGGTGCTTCACCTGAATTCTCTTACAGAGAGCCTCCATTAGGCGAGACATAAATTGGGTCCCTTGATCAGTAAGCATTTCCCTGGGAAACCCTACACGTGAAAAGATGGCCAACAGGGCATCCGCCACCTTATCTGCCCTAGTTGACGACAGAGCTACTGCCTCTGGGTACCGGGTAGCGTAGTCTACCACAGTAAGGATATATTGCTTTCCAGAGCTGCTGGGGACGGCCAGCGGGCCCACAATGTCCACCGCGATCCTCTGGAAAGGCTCCTCTATCACTGGCAAAGGGATCAGGGGAGCCTTAATAGCAGGCCCTGCTTTCCCCACCCTTTGACAGGTGACACAGGAGCGGCAGTAGTTTGACACATCTGTCCCCATCTTAGGCCAATAGAAGTGTTGAGACAGCCGGGCCTTAGTTTTGCTGATCCCCAAGTGTCCAGCTAGCGGGATCTCATGGGCAATCCGCAACAACTCACCCCGGAATTGCTGTGGGACGACCAGCTGTCTTTCCCTCAACCACTCCTTTTGTGATTCTCCGGGTACTGTCTCCCGGTACAACCTTCCTTGTTCCCAGAACACCTTCTCCTTATCAGTCTCGGAGAAGGGCGTCCCGGCAAGTTGTCTCAAACTCTCTAGGCTCGCATCTGTGTGCAGAGCGGCCTGAAACTCCTGGCTAGGGGAAGCCAGAAGCGACGTCAGGGTCCCTTCCCCACGGGAACCCTCTTGGACCTGCTCTGGGTCCACCTCTGGTTCAGTCACAGTGATGACTGAGGAGGGTCCGGAAGGCAGACAGTTATCTGCGTTCCGGGCACTCTGACTGCGGGTGACAGCAGCTACGTAGGCTGTCTCCCCGGGGGTTTCTACAGTCCCATCAGCCGGCGCTGCTATGGGCTCTACCTCCCCATCCACCCCCAACACTCCAGGGGCAGTGCTACTTATGGGCCAGTTACCTTCCTCGGTGGCACTGGTCACTTTCATGGCATCACCTTCCTCACGGTTCCCATGCATCTCCCCATTCCCTGTAGCACCGACACTTGCCCCTGTTAGGGGTTCCTCAGCCGTCTCACTCCGCAGAGCGACGTGGCTGGGCACGCCTGTACCTATGGACATATTAACCTTCACAGAAAAATCATTATCAGGTTCAGCTGGCACAGGTACAACATTTTCACCATCAATCCTAGGGAAAAAATGGTTATTAGATGCATCATTACAAGATAAAGCATGGTCAGGTAACACATGCGATTTCCCATCATCATCATCATCATCAGGGTTAACTTTACCCGCATTAGTAGATTGGGGAGGGGTGTCAGGAACGTAGTATGCAAACATCCTCCCCAAATCAGTCCCCAACAAAACATCAGTGGGCAAATTATCAGACAGCCCCACTTCCTTCACCCCGCTCCCAGCACCCCAATCAATAAAAACCCGGGCCATCGGTAAGGGACAGCTGATGCCCCCAATCCCAGTGACAGTTAGGGTTTTTCCCGGAATGATTTCTTCAGGGGCCGCCAGTTCGGGTCGGATGAGGGTTCGTTCAGCCCCGGTGTCCTTGAGGCCTGTAGCAACATGGCCCCCCACAGTGACGGGCTGTACGTTGTCACACACCCTCCCAACCACACCACCCACCAAAAGAACTGCTGCATTAGGCCCTGGGGCCTTGGCTGGGGGGTTCTTCGGCCTGTCTGGACAGAAGGTACTGATATGCCCAGGCCGCTTGCAGGTGTAACACGCGCGAGGTTCGGTGGTAGGTCTGGTGCTGTTGGCCACAGGGCCAGGACCTCGGGTGTGCTGGCTGGCAGGGGTACTGGCGTTGGTTGCAGGCTTACCCCCTCTCCAGCTGGTGGTGACTGGCTTCCGCACTTCCGATCTACGGTTGGCCTCATAGGCATCGGCAATCTGTGCTGCTTTCGTCACGTCTTTGGGTTCTCTGTCCATCACGAACTGTCGCACCTCAGCTGGGCAAAGATGAAAGAACTGGTCTTTGATCATCAGGTCTCGCAGCTGCGCAAAGGTGGTCACTGACAGTCCTTGGGTCCACTGGTCAAAGTGGGTCCCCAGTCCATGCACCACATCACTGTAACTGTCGTGTGGGCCACGTTGGAGGGTCCGGAACTTTCTACGGTACACCTCGGGAGTAAGCTGGTACTTTGCTATCAGGGCCTGCTTGATGGCCTCATAGTCACCATCTTGTTCTTGAGGGAGGGCAGCAAACGCCTCCAGAGCTTTGCCTCTCAGCCCTGGTGTCAGGTATCGTGCCCATTCATCGGTAGGCAGTCGGTACTGTCTGCAGGCTTTCTCAAAGGCCCGCAGAAAAGTGTCCAAGTCCCCGTCCTTCTCCATAACAGGAAAGTGATCGGGCCGGGGCTTAGGTATCTGAGCGCTGCTGGGCTCACGGCTGGACTGGGACGACCCCTGCATTTGCAGTTGGGCTAACTGCAGCTGGTACTCCCGCTCCGCTTGCCGCTCGGCTCGCTGGGCCTCTCGCTCGGCTCGCTCATGGTATTGCTGAATCAGCTGCCGACGTCCCTCTAGGTCATCTGCGGCGCATTGTTGCAGAGCCAGCTGCAGGAGGAGGTCTGCGCCCCCCTGGTTGCCAGTAGGGCCCGTATTCAGTGGTTGGACCTCTGCTGCAGTCTCATGTTCGCTGGTGCTGGCTTCTGCGGCCTCTGAGCTCTGAGATTGGTCTCGAGCGGCTTCCCATTGCACCAGATCTGCGACCAGTTGGGCTTTGTTTTTGCTTGCAAAGTCAATGTGTTGTGACTTGCATAAGGCGACAAGGGTGTCTCTGGTCTGCTGCTCATAGAAGGTTTCTCCCAGCACAACCATGGTTGCCAAATAAAAGATAGGATAGAAAAACGAAGAGAAAGGGAGGGGATAATTACCAATACGCAATTGTCTCACAACTAAAAAGCACTGAGTTCGTTCTCCAAACTTATTTGCGCAGAGTCCTCGCAAGAACTTTCTGCAAGTTTTTAGTGAGAGGAATGATTACTCAAACAAAATCACTAATGCTCTAAGATATCCCACCGCCTTGCCACCAATTGTCACGATTCCCCCTGACCGCTGTCACCAATGGGTCAGGATTCACACCGTGACCGTCACCCCTACGTCATGGATTGAGGTGACTTTAGGCCAACAGACGGCTATCACATGTGCAGGGGGGCTTATCTTAGTTATCCCTCCACTGCTAACAATGTGATGAAAATAAAACCACACACAAGGCTATTGACCTCTTGCTTACAGCAGGGGCTTATTCTAGGTATCCCACTGCTTTTCTATATACCACGAACTGCAGGGATTTATGTATATCCCGCTTACAGTTCCACTTAACACTTGCAGCTCTCTGGCGCCCCCCTTACTCTCAGGTCAGATTAGGTACTGCACCCTGGGTAATTAGTCGCCAGAAAGGCTGCCTGCTATGTACTGGCTATTGGGCACGCTGCAGCGACGCGATAACTACTCCCACACAGGCAGGAACAATAATTATCAAACCCGCAGTTGCTTCAGCATAATCCAACCGTCAGCACACTTTCGCTGCCACCAGCTTCGATTAAACGGGTCCGAAGCTAACCCAACACAACAGTAACAGTAGCGTATTTTCCCTTCAAGAGACTTAGGGTACGGTTTAGAGCAGGAGAACGAACTAATATATAATAGTATATCCCATTCAAAATAACTAGGCAGTGCGTTATCAAAAATAGTTTATAAAGATGTTATACATGAGACAATTGCAAATATGTACAAGGGTAATTATAACATAAAGGGAATAAATGAGAAAAGATAACACTCACATATTAAAAGCATTGCAGGCATCCAGGCTAGTGCAGTTTCCATACATCCCAGTCCATGGGATGTACCAGCTCTTCCAGGACAATAGGACAAAGCAGTCCAGAAGGAGAAATCAGCAAAAAGTGACTCCTCAGAGCCTGCCAGACCCTTAAAACATTAAGGCTGTGACATCACAGAAAGGCTGGCTTATCCAGACCCTCCTCTCTCTACATTCTGCCTAAACTTTAAACTATTCTCTCTAATTTCTATAACTTCACTACAAAACATGACAGAGTCAGACCAAACCCATAATTCATCTCGGGTTAACGTGAGCATTCTAATGAGATCAAATATGTCCTATCTGGGATACATATTTACAGAGAAATCCCTACTTCTTTACCAGATGGAGTTAGAAGCCCGAGTTTAAAGGGATGGGTACCTACACCGAGTGGGAATACGAATATATATTTTCATGTTCCTAGCTTAAATCGTTTGCCTAATATCTAACAAAAACTAAACAAAGAATCTTTCATGGATTCTTGAAGTTTCTACTTCCCTTATAGCTGAACAAGAGCTTACACAGGAAATGCTAGTCGTAAATTCCGTTCGGCAATAAAACCTCTCTTCCCCCATACTCTCAGAGAAGGAAAGCCAGGAATTTGCAGCTCAAACTGTTGCTCCAAGAAGGGGGCTTAGCCCACACAGGCTAGGGAACTACTTATGATATTTCATACCATATCATGACAGATGGGTGAGAATACAGGAGGAGAGAGGACCCTGCCAGCGAGGGCTCACAGTCTACAGGGGATGGGTGAGGATACAGGAGGAGAGAGGATCCTGCCGGCGAGGGCTCACAATCTACAAGGGATGGGTGAGGATACACTAGGAGAGGGTAGAGCTGGTTGTGCGGCGGTTCAGTAGGATGAGGATCACTGCAGGTTGTAGGCTTGTCGGAAGAGGTGGGTCTTCAGGTTCCTTTTGAAGGTTTCTATGGCAGGCGATGACAATCTACAAGGGATGGGTGAGGATACAGGAGGAGAGAGGACCCTGCCCGCGAGGGCTCACAATCTACAAGGGATGGGTGAGGATACAAGAGGAGAGAGGACCCTGCCGGCGAGGGCTCACAGTCTTCAGGGGATGGGTGAGGATACAGGAGGAGAGAGGACCCTGCCGGCGAGGGCTCACAGTCTACAGGGGATGGGTGAGGATACAGGAGGAGAGAGGACCCTGCCGGCGAGGGCTCACAATCTACAAGGGATGGGTGAGGATACACTAGGAGAGGGTAGAGCTGGTTGTGCGGCGGTTCAGTAGGATGAGGATCACTGCAGGTTGTAGGCTTGTCGGAAGAGGTGGGTCTTCAGGTTCCTTTTGAAGGTTTCTATGGCAGCCGATGACAATCTACAAGGGATGGGTGAGGATACAGGAGGAGAGAGGACCCTGCCCGCGAGGGCTCACAATCTACAAGGGATGGGTGAGGATACAGGAGGAGAGAGGACCCTGCCCGCGAGGGCTCACAGTCTACAAGGGATGGGTGAGGATACACTAGGAGGGAGGACCCTGCCCGCGAGGGCTCACAATCTACAGGGGATGGGTGAGGATACAGGAGGAGAGAGGACCCTGCCGCGAGGGCTCACAATCTACAAGGGATGGGTGAGGATACAGGAGGAGAGAGGACCCTGCCCGCGAGGGCTCACAATCTACAAGGGATGGGTGAGGATACAGGAGGAGAGAGGACCCTGCCCGCGAGGGCTCACCGTCTACAAGGGATGGGTGAGGATACACTAGGAGGGAGGACCCTGCCCGCGAGGGCTCACAGTCTACAGGGGATGGGTGAGGATACAGGAGGAGAGAGGACCCTGCCGCGAGGGCTCACAATCTACAAGGGATGGGTGAGGATACAGGAGGAGAGAGGACCCTGCCTGCAAGGGCTCACAGTCTACAGGGGATGGGTGAGGATACAGGAGGAGAGAGGACCCTGCCGCGAGGGCTCACAATCTACAAGGGATGGGTGAGAATACAGGAGGAGAGAGGACCCTGCCAGCGAGGGCTCACAGTCTACAGGGGATGGGTGAGGATACAGGAGGAGAGAGGACCCTGCCGGCGAGGGCTCACAGTCTACAGGGGATGGGTGAGGATACAGGAGGAGAGAGGACCCTGCCGGCGAGGGCTCACAGTCTACAGGGGATGGGTGAGGATACAGGAGGAGAGAGGACCCTGCCGGCGAGGGCTCACAATCTACAAGGGATGGGTGAGGATACACTAGGAGAGGGTAGAGCTGGTTGTGCGGCGGTTCAGTAGGATGAGGATCACTGCAGGTTGTAGGCTTGTCGGAAGAGGTGGGTCTTCAGGTTCCTTTTGAAGGTTTCTATGGCAGGCGAGAGTCTGATTTGTTGGGGTAGAGAGTATGAAGGCGAAGTCTTGGATACGATTGTGGGAAGAAGAAATGAGAGTAGAGAAGGAGATCTTGTGAGGATCGAAGGTTGCGTGTTGCTAAGTACCGGGAGACCATGTCACAGATGTATGGAGGAGACAGGTTGTGGATGGCTTTGTATGTCATAGTAAGGGTTTTGAACTGAAGTCTCTGAATGATAGGAAGCCAGTGAAGGGCTTGGCATAGGGGAGATGCTGGGGAATAGCGAGGAGACAGATGGATTACTCGGGCAGCAGAGTGTAGGATGGATTGGAGAGGTGCAAGAGTGTAGAGGGGAGGCCAGAGAGTAGAAGGTTGCAGTAGTCAAGGCTGGAGATGATGATAATCTATAATATATTGTATTCACAGGTACATAATCACTGTATAATACACCGTACCTCCCGCTACAGGTGCATAATCATTGTATAATACACCTGTGGAGACACAGCATTGTATCTTAATAAACCAGATGCCTATTTTTAGTAAGCCATGAAGAATAGACTGTTATCTATGTGTTGACTTTGAATTTATGTGTTTCTTTCTGGTAGGTCAAGAAAACAGATTTTTGCTTGTATAAGCCTGTAATATTGACTTGTAACATGACCTTTGATGTAACATATTGTGCTCTACTCCTTGATGACTAGTCATTTTTACTGATATGCTAATTACACATTGTCCAGGCCAGTCAGTTTAAAATAAAATATAGGAGGAAAATCTATGCAAGTAGATTACATAATCAAACAATACGAATTGGTCTTATCAACATTACCTGTGGATACTGAATAAAGGATACTTGTTACATTTAAAAAGAGGTGATACACCTCTGTAAAAGTCAGAGAGATAATCAGAGATTCAGGCAAGACATCCAGAGAGTATCTACAGGACTGCAGGCAATGCATCATGGCTCCATCACAAGGGACACACATTTATCATTCTACAGGATGCCAGCTTAGGGGACCTTGGCCATGTCTGGAAGAATACAGATATGCTCCATTGACCATCGCTGAACCATGCATACGTTTGTGAAAACAAGGTTGGGACCATTCTGTCACCTGGCAACTATGGATACGTTTGGAGAAATCAGGTTGGGACCATCCGGTCACCTGTCACCTATGGATATGTTTGGAGAAACCAGGTTGGAACCATCTGGTCACCTGGAACTTATGGATACTTTTGTGAAATCCAGGTTGCGACCATCTGGTCACCTGGCACCTATGGATACATTTGGAGAAATCCGGTTGGGACCATCCGGTCACCTGGAACTTATGGATACTTTTGTGAAAACCAGGTTGGGACCATTCTGTCACCTGGAACCTATGGATACGTTTGAAGAAACCAGGTTGGGACCAACTGGTCACCTATGGATATTTTTGGAGAAACCAGGTTGAGGCCATCTGGTCACCTGGCACCGTGGATACATTTCGGGAAACCAGGTTGGAACCATCTGCTCATCTTGCCACGTACCTCAATGGACTGTCATCTTCCTAAGCTTGTCGATACCTTCTCTCTGTGCGTGGCACAGGTGAGGTAGTCGGCCCTAAAAGATGAAGCCAGGTTGTGACTCTCGGGTCATCTGGCCTTGTACATGAAGGAACTGTCAGCCTCCTACGCTTGTTGTTACTTCCTCTCTGTGTACATGCCACAGGTGGGGTAATCAGCCCTGGAAGATCTGAAGTCACAATTGCTCTATCCCGGCGAGTCAATGGAAGGGTGAGCCTCTGTAATGTGCACAATCTTGCAGTATTATGCTGGGACTGTTCTACGTGTTTTCTGCCTGTTGTGTGGTTCAATAAAGTATTGCTACACTGTTTTATCCTCACCCTGTGTTGTGAAAAGAGAAAGGGTGTGCTGTGGGATGACCCCTAGTTCATGCGGTTTCGGCTAGCTGATTGGATCGCCCGCTGACCCCCCGTGTCTCCACAACACCGTAGTCCCCAGTACAGGTAAATAATCACTGTAATACACCGTACTCCCGTGGAAAGGTAGATAATCATTGTATAATATATCGTACTCCCTGGTTCTAGTATATTGTAGCCAGTAGGGAACATGTGAAACTGATAAGTAATCTTGTTCCCCCACATTCACTGCTCTTTTCATATTTACAGAGTGGACTGAGTGGTGCCCTTAGTCCTCAGGGGATCGTAGTTCCAGCATCTGCTCTTCAGCAGGGAAATGTAGCGGTGGCCACTGTGTCAGGTACCACATGCAAATCTGTTCTCTCCATAGCTGTGATCATTTTTCTTCATGTTTTCTGTGATTAGGTTGTTTCCTGTTTTCTTTGATGAGATCGCTTCCTGTTTTCTCCTGAGTTTTCGCTTCCTGTTCTCTGTGATTATGACGCTACATGTTTGCTGTGATGAGGTCGCTTTCTTCTTTATTGTGATGAGGTCCTTACCTGTTTTCTGTGATGATGTCTCATTATGTTTTCTGTGGTGATGTCGCTTCCTGTTATCTGTGATGAAGTCTCTTCTTGTTTTCAGTGGTGAGGTCACTTCCTGTTTGCTGTGATGATGTCACTTTCTGTTTGTTGTGATGATGTTGCTTCCCGTTTTCTGTGATCATGTCTGTGACAAACGAGAGTCAGAGGGATACAGCTATACCACCGCCGTCACCAATCTGTGATGGAGCTTACACAGTCACAGCTGTCTGGTGCCCCCTTACCCTCTGGTCAGTACTGGTTATTGGGGCACTCTGCAGTGAGGGCGGTATATATATTCACAGTTCCAGGCCGGGAAAAAAAAAAAAAAAAAAATAAAAAAAAATATATATATATATATATATATATATATATATATATATATACCTCCGGTCCTTCACTGCCAGTATCCCCAATAGCACCAGAACGCTATGCTGCCACCAGTTCCTCGTTAGATATAAGCCCGGTCTGTTAACAAGCTTATATTGGGTCAGAAACCAACCCCAGGTAGCGTATATTTACTAGCCAGACTCACGGACATGGGAAATCGGGATGCGAGGTAAAAGAGCAGCCCAAAATTAATTGATATTTTAATTGCAGAAAGGCGCACTAATTAATACAAATCTATACAGAGGAATATACAGATAATGCAGCCAGAAGTACAGATAAAGGCAGGGTTCAGGTATGGGACTGCAGTTAGCTGTATGTGTCAGGTTACCGTTCCTTGTAGCATTTGGATCCAGAGAAGCACTGGAAACTACAGGTACTTTCTTAGTTTCTGGTCTGTCTCCACTCGTGACGTGACACAGCTTCCGTAGCAAAACATTGACACTGGCTAAAGGTGTGTAGCTAGCTTTTAACCCCTAGGTCGCCCCCTCCCATATTTGCCTCCGCCCCTCTGGACTGGACTGAAATCTCCTCTCCTGACTTCCTAACTATTCCCAATATCTAGGATGGGTCATAACTTTCTAGTGGGAGGTCCAAATGGGACGACTGACGTCTCAAAGGGTTCGTTGGGGCTTGACCAATATGTAGAATCCAAACTTGGGTCAGCAAAGTGATTCTGGAGATGCAATCTCGATAGCTCAGTATCTGGGACCGCAAGGGGATGATGAGACACAGGTGTGTGTGTGCGGAGGGCTCCCATGATTCTGGTGGTATATTGGACTCAACCCTGAGATGCACGGTACTCTCATAATTTATCTCTATGTGTTGGTGCCACTCCGTCTAGGGCTCCCATTGATAGCTGGCCGCCCTGCCCAAAGACAGCAGGGGGTCCCAGCTCTTTTCCTCCTCGCATTAATTATTATTATTATTATTTATATTATTATTTATTCCATGGCGCTTTACATGTGAGGAGGGGTATACATAATAAAAACAGGTACAATAATCTTGAACAATACAAGTCATAACTGGTACAGGAGGAGAGAGGACCCTGCCCACGAGGGCTCACAATCTACAAGGGATGGGTGAGGATACAGGAGGAGAGAGGACCCTGCCCGCGAAGGCTCACAATCTACAAGGGATGGGTGAGGATACAGGAGGAGAGAGGACCCTGCCCTCGAGGGCTCACAGTCTGCAGGGGATGGGTGAGGATACAGTAGGTGAGGGTAGAGCTGGTCGTGCAGCGGTTTGGTCGATAGGTGATTACTGCAGGTTGTAGGCTTGTCGGAAGAGGTGGGTCTTCAGGTTCTTTTTGAAGGTTTCGATGGCAGGTGAGAGTCTGATGTGTTGTGGTAGAGAGTTCCATAGTAGGGGTGATACGGGAGAGAAATCTTGTATGCGATTGTGGGAAGAGGAGATAAGAGGGGAGTAGAGAAGGAGATCTTGTGAGGATCGGAGGTTGCGTGTAGGTAAGTACCGGGAGATGAGGTCACAGATGTATGGAGGAGACAGGTTGTGGATGGCTTTGTATGTCATGGTTACATATATGCTAGCCACCTTAGGGAGAGACCCAAGTTGGGCTAAATGTAGCGGGACGAAAGAGACCGAAAAGCCCTCTACTTAAAGGAAATACATAGTGGATGCTTTCCTGAAACGGAAAGTACTTGCAAGCAGCATAATACAAAGAATAGCAGGTTTACCCAGAATCCTTTGCAGTAGGCGAAGCTATGCAAATCATCTCTTTCCACCCTAGTCTAATCCACAGCGCTTGGAACCGCCAAGCGTGCAATGCTGCGGATTAGTTTCTAAATTTACACAGCCAACCAATTCCTACCTGTGGACACGTGTTTCGGGCTTTAGGCCCTCATCAGCACAGGGCTGGAATTGGTTGGCTGTATGGAGTGGGGCTCGGTGAGCAAGTGATACATATATGCTAGCCACCTTAGGGAGAGACCCAAGTTGGGCTAAATGTAGCGGGACTGGGGTGGAAAGAGATGATTTGCATAGCTCCACCTACTGCAAAGGATTCTGGGTAAACCTGCTATTCTTTGTATTATGCTGCTTGCAAGTACTTTCCGTTTCAGGAAAGCATCCACTATGTATGTCATGGTTAGGCTTTTGTACTGGAGTCTCTGGGTAATGGGGAGCCAGTGAAGGGATTGACAGAGGGGAGAGGCCGGGGAATAGCGGGGGGACAGGTGGATTAGTCGGGCAGCAGAGTTTAGAATAGATTGGAGGGGTGCGAGAGTGTTCGAGGGGAGACCACAGAGCAGGAGGTTACAGTAGGCAGGAGATGATGAGGGCATGGACTGGGGTTTTTGCAGATTTTTGGTTTAGGAATGTACAGATCCGTGAAATATTTTTGAGTTGAAGGCGGCAGGAAGTGGAAAGGGCTTGGATATGAGGTTTGAAGGAGAGATCAGTGTCCAGGATTACCCAGAGACAGCGAGCTTGTGGGACTGCGGAGAGTGGGCAGCCATTTACTGTAATGGATAGGTTCGTTGGGGGGGTCGCGTGAGATGGGGGAAAGATGACGAATTCTGTTTTGTCCATGTTAAGTTTTACAAATCTAGCGGAGAAGAAGGATGAAATAGCGGACAGACATTGAGGGATTCTGGTTGGTAGGGAGGTGATATCTGGTCCAGAGATGTAGATCTGTGTGTCATCAGCATAGAGGTGATACTGAAAGTCATGAGATTCTATGAGCTGTCCCAGGCCAAAGGTGTAAATGGAGAAGAGCAGGGGCCCAAGGACTGAACCTTGTGGGACTCCGACAGATAGGGGGTGAGGTGAGGAGGTGGTGTGCGAATGGGAGACGCTGAATGTCCGATCTGTTAGGTATGATGAGATCCAGGATAGGGCCAAGTCTGTGATGCCAAGGGATGAGAGGGCCTGTAGTAATAGGTAATGGTCCACTGTGTCAAAGGCAGAGGACAGGTCCAGGAGGAGGAGGAGGATAGAGTAGTGTCGCTTGCTCTTGGCAGTTAATATGTCATTGGTGACCTTAGTTAGGGCAGTTTCAGTGGAGTGGTGTGACCGGAAGCCTGATTGTAAGCGGTCGAAAAGAGAGCAGGAAAATAGATGGGAGGACAGTTCAAGATGAACGTGTTGTTCCAGTAGTTTTGAGGCATAGGGGAGAAGTGATATAGGGTGATAGCTAGATACAGAGGATGGGTCAAGAGAGGGATTTTTGAGGATAGGTGTGATTGAGGCATGTTTAAAGCTTCAGGGGAAAACACCAGTTGTTAGTGATAGGTTGAAGAGATGGGTTAGGGTTGGGATGAAGACTGTGGTGAGGTTTGGGATGAAGTGGGAAGGGATCGGGTCAAGTGCACAGGTGATGAGATGTGATCTCTGATGTTCTCAATCTTCTGCTTGAAAAATGAGGCAAAGTCTTCAGCTGAGATGAGTGGGAAGGAAGGAGGTGCTGGGGGACGGAGGAGAGAGTTGAAGGTGTTGAATAACTGTTTAGGCTTGTCAGACAGGGAGGATATGAGAGATGAGAAGTAGGTTTGTTTAGCTGTGGCGAGTGTGGTCTTGAAAGTAGTGAGGGACTGTTTGAACGCGATAAAGTACTCGTTGGAGTGGGATCTTTTCCAACTCCGCTTTGCAGCCCTGGAAGCTCGCCTCAGTTCTTTGGTCAGGCTGGTCTGCCAGGGCTGTCTGTTGATTTTGCGAGCTTTGGTATGTGTGAGAGGGGCAGCAGATTCCAAAGCTGCAGCTATTGTGGTGTTATATAGAGCGGCAGCGTCATCCGCATTGTGTAAGGAACTTATGTCTGTGAGAGGGAGGAGGGATTCAGAGAATGAGTGTAGGTCAAGGTGTTTAAGATTTCTGGGAGGGTGTGCAAGTTTGTAGGGTGGGGATTGTAGACAAGGATTGGAGAGGGTAGAGAATGTGAGTAGATTGTGGTCAGAAAGAAGAAGAGGTGAGTTAGAGAGGTTAGATAGGGAGCAGAAGCGGGTGAAGATGAGGTCCAATGTGTGACCATCTTTGTGAGTGGTTTCAGAAGAACATTGAGTGAGGCCGAAGGAGGAAGTGAGAGATAGTAGTGGCAGCTGAGAGGGAAGTGTCAGTGGGGATGTTGAAATCGCCCATGATAATAGTGGGGATGTTCGCAGAAAGGAAATGAAGTAGTCAGGTGGTGAAGTGGTCAAAGAAGGTGGTGGCTGGCCCTGGGGGCGGTAGATGACAGCCAGTTGGAGGTTGGTGGGGGCATAGATGCGCACAGAGTGCACCTCAAAGGAAGGGAGGGTAACAGAGGGTGGCAGTGGGATTGGGGTGAAGGAGCAGTTATCTGACAGGAGAAAACCAACTCCTCCGCCATGTTTACTGCTGGGGCGGGGTGTGTGGGAAAGGTGGAAGCCACCGTAAGAGAGTGCAGCAGGGGAGACTGTGTCAGAAGGGGTGAGCCAGGTTTCAGTGATGGCGAGGAAGGAAAGTTTGGTAGTAACAAAAAGATCATGGATGTAGGAGAGCTTGTTGCAGACAGAGCGAGCGTTCCACAGAGCTCCTGTTAGTGGGACTGGGGAGGCGGGGGCTGGGCGAATGGGTATAAGGTTAGAGAGGTTACGGAAGTTTGTGATAGAGCGTGGATGGGAGGTAGAAATGATTGTGAGAATATGGTGAGGAGGACCTGGATTTGGAGAGATATCACCAGCAGTGAGAAGGAGCAGAGAAAGTGTTAGCAGGTGGGAGCAGGAGAGGGCATGAGGGGGCTGCCTGTGCTTGGAGACAGGAGATTGTATGTTAAGGATCAGTTCTGAGGAGGAGGTGAGGTGGATGGGGAGGATTGAAGAGGAGATGAACAGTTCCTTACTTGGTGTAGGGATTGGGGGAGGTAGCAGAAAGTGAAGGATTATAGGGGTGAAAGTGAAAACAAACAGAAATATTGTTTACAGTGACTGGCCGGTTACCTTCAGTTCCCTTCTGGTTCAATTCAGGTTTTAATTCTAAATTAATCTTCACACTTCTAGGACACAGGTATAGGAATCACACTGTAGACTGAAGTCTATGCAGACTTGTGCTATGCAATATATGTACAACTACGTGCATTCAGGTGTGAAGCAGAGCGGAGCGGTCTCTGCTCATCTTGGTCAGAGAATTAAGGGTGAACCAGATGCATACAATCAGGCCTGAGTAACCAAGGTCATAAATAACACTGGGGTAGAGCTGGGGTTAGCTGAAAGGCATACCATGTGAATGCTAGGGGCAGGGGAAAGTCTGTGTGGAATGTTGGGTGATGTACTATGTGCACTTCATAGACAGACAAGGCAGGAGAGCTGGGTGGATGAACATACCATGTGAATGCTAGGGGCAGGGGAAAGTCTGTGTGGAATGTTGGGTGATGTACTATGTGCACTTCATAGACAGACAAGGCAGGAGAGCTGGGTGGATGAATATACCATGTGAATGCTAGGGGCAGGGGAAAGTCTGTGTGGAATGTTGGGTGATGTACTATGTGCACTTCATAGACAGACAAGGCAGGAGAGCAGGCTGGAGAGCTGGGTGCATGAACATACACGTGAATGCTAGCAGCAGAGGAACGTCTGTGTGGAAAGTTGGGTGATGTACTATGTGCACTTCATAGACAGACAAGGCAGGAGAGCTGGGTGCATGAACATACATGTGAATGCTAGGAGCAGAGGAAAGTCTGTGTTTAAAGTTGGGTGATGTACTATGTGCACTTCATAGAAAGACAAGGCAGGAGAGCTGGGTGGAGAGTTGGGTGCATGAACATACCTGTAGGAAGAATAGACATGCTGGTTAGAGTGTGATGGTGGCAGATAGCAGGGCACAGTCTGTATACATCTATCTGGTTTTAATTCTAAATTAATTAACACATGGCCTCTAATGCTTTGGCCATTTGGCAAGGTCCTGTTCTTTTGAGGCATTGTGTATGTATCTCATGGGTTAGGGCACAGTTCAGGAGCAGCAGGGGGAGAGGAAGAGGTCTGGAAAACATATTGGGCCTGAAATTAATAAATCAAAATGGTGTCTCTGTCGTCCCTCACAATGTCACTTCCTGTTTCCTCTTATTATGTCGCTTTGTGTTCTTTGTGATGATGTCGCTTCCTATTTTTGTGTAATAAATTTGCTTCCTGATTTCTGTGATGAAGTCACTTGTGTTTTCTGTAATGATGTTTCCTGTTTGTTGTGATGTCACTTCCTGTTTCCTGTTATGATGTCACTTCCTGTTTGTTGTGATAATGTTGCTTCCCGTTTTCTGTGATGATGTTGCTTCCTGTTTTCTGTGATGATGTCACTTCCTGTTTGTTGTGATAATGTTGCTTCCCATTTTCTGTGATGATTGTTATGACCTGGTGGTCAGGACAATAATGGACCTGGTGGTTAAGAGCACACGGAATGACCTGATAGTTACTGATAATAAAGGACAAGCTCTGGGACGTGGGAACTCTGCTGACCGCAATCCCTAAACCTATCAAACACACTAGAAATAGCCGTGGATTGCGCCTAACACTCCCTATGCAACTCGGCACAGCCTAAGAAACTAGCTAGCCCTGAAGATAGAAAAATAAAGCCTACCTTGCCTCAGAGAAATTCCCCAAAGGAAAAGGCAGCCCCCCACATATAATGACTGTGAGTAAAGATGAAAATACAAACACAGAGATGAAATAGATTTAGCAAAGTGAGGCCCGACTTACTGAACAGACAGAGGATAGGAAAGGTAACTTTGCGGTCAGCACAAAAACCTACAAAAAGACCACGCAGAGGGCGCAAAAAGACCCTCCGTACCGACTCACGGTGCGGAGGCGCTCCCTCTGCGTCCCAGAGCTTCCAGCAAGCAAGACAACAAATTAAATAGCAAGCTTGACAGAAAAATAGCAAACCAAAGAAATACAAGCTGGAACTTAGCTTCTGATGGGAAGACAGGTCACAAGAACGATCCAGGAGAGAACTAGACCAATACTGGAACATTGACAGGTGGCATGGAGCAAAGATCTAAGTGGAGTTAAATAGAGCAGCAGCTAACGAATTAACCTCGTCACCTGTGGAAGGAAACTCAGAAACACCCACCAGAGGAAGTCCATGGACAGAACCAGCCGAAGTACCATTCATGACCACAGGAGGGAGCCCGACAACACAATTCACAACAGTACCCCCCCTTGAGGAGGGGTCACCGAACCCTCACCAGAGCCCCCAGGCCGACCAGGATGAGCCAAATGAAAGGCACGAACCAGATCGGCAGCATGAACATCAGAGGCAAAAACCCAGGAATTATCTTCCTGACCATAACCCTTCCACTTGACCAGGTACTGGAGTTTCCGTCTCGAAACACGAGAATCCAAAATCTTCTCCACCACATACTCCAACTCCCCCTCAACTAACATCGGGGCAGGAGGATCAACGGATGGAACCACAGGCGCCACGTATCTCCGCAATAACGACCTATGGAACACATTATGGATGGCAAAAGAAGCAGGAAGGGCCAAACGAAATGACACAGGATTGATAACCTCAGAAATCTTATACGGATCAATGAAACGAGGCTTAAACTTAGGAGAGGAAACCTTCATAGGAACATGACGAGACGACAACCAAACCAAATCCCCAACACGAAGTCGGGGACCCACACAGCGCCGGCGGTTAGCGAAACGTTGAGCCTTCTCCTGGGACAATGTCAAATTGTCCACCACATGAGTCCAAATCTGCTGCAACCTGTCCACCACAGTATCTACACCAGGACAGTCTGAAGACTCAACCTGCCCTGAAGAGAAACGAGGATGGAAACCAGAATTGCAGAAAAACGGCGAAACCAAAGTAGCCGAGCTGGCCCGATTATTAAGGGCGAACTCAGCCAACGGCAAAAAGGACACCCAATCATCCTGATCAGCAGAAACAAAGCATCTCAGATATGCTTCCAAAGTTTGATTAGTTCGTTCGGTTTGGCCATTTGTCTGAGGATGGAAAGCCGAGGCAAAAGACAAATCAATGCCCATCCTAGCACAAAAGGATCGCCAAAACCTTGAAACAAACTGGGAACCTCTGTCAGAAACGATGTTCTCCGGGATACCATGTAAACGAACCACATGCTGGAAAAATAATGGCACCAAATCAGAGGAGGAAGGCAATTTAGACAAAGGTACGAAATGGACCATCTTAGAAAAGCGATCACAAACCACCCAAATGACCGACATCTTTTGAGAGACGGGGAGATCCGAAATAAAATCCATAGAAATATGCGTCCAGGGCCTCTTCGGGACCGGCAAGGGCAAAAGCAACCCACTGGCACGAGAACAGCAGGGCTTAGCCCGAGCACAAGTCCCACAGGACTGCACAAAAGAACGCACATCCCGCGACAAAGACGGCCACCAGAAGGATCTAGCCACCAAATCTCTGGTACCAAAGATTCCAGGATGCCCAGTCAACACTGAACAATGAATCTCAGAGATAACTCTACTAGTCCATCTATCAGGGACAAACAGTTTCTCCGCTGGGCAACGGTCAGGTCTATCAGCCTGAAATTTTTGCAGCACCCGCCGCAAATCAGGAGAGATGGCAGACAAAATTACCCCCTCTTTGAGAATACCCGCCGGCTCAGGAACACCCGGAGAGTCAGGCACAAAACTCCTTGACAGGGCATCAGCCTTCACATTCTTAGAGCCCGGAAGGTACGAAAACCACAAAATCAAAACGGGAGAAAAATAACGACCATCGAGCCTGTCTCGGATTCAACCGTTTGGCAGACTCAAGATAAGTCAAATTCTTGTGATCTGTCAAGACCACCACGCGATGCTTGGCTCCTTCCAGCCAATGACGCCACTCCTCGAATGCCCACTTCATGGCCAACAATTCACGATTACCAACATCATAGTTACGCTCAGCAGGCGAAAACTTTCTAGAAAAGAAAGCACATGGCTTCATCACCGAGCCATCAGAACTTCTTTTTGACAAAACAGCCCCTGCTCCAATCTCAAAAGCATCAACCTCAACCTGAAACGGAAGCGAAACATCTGGCTGGCACAACACAGGGGCAGAAGAAAAACGACGCTTCAACTCCTGAAAAGCTTCTACAGCCGCAGAAGACCAATTGACCACATCAGCACCCTTCTTGGTCAAATCAGTCAACGGTTTAGCAACAGTAGAAAAATTAGCGATGAAGCGCCGATAAAAATTAGCAAAGCCCAGGAACTTTTGCAGGCTCTTCACAGATGTCGGCTGAGTCCAATCGTAAATGGCCTGGACTTTAACAGGGTCCATCTCGATAATAGAAGGGGAAAAAATGAACCCCAAAAATGAAACCTTCTGAACTCCAAAGAGACACTTTGACCCCTTCACAAACAAGGAATTCGCACGAAGGACCTGGAACACCATTCTGACCTGCTTCACATGAGACTCCAAATCATCCGAAAAGACCAAAATATCATCCAAATACACAATCAGGAATTTATCCAGGTACTCTCGGAAGATGTCATGCATAAAGGACTGAAATACTGATGGAGCATTGGAAAGCCCGAATGGCATAACCAGGTACTCAAAATGGCCCTTGGGCGTATTAAATGCTGTTTTCCATTCATCGCCTTGTTTAATACGCACAAGATTATACGCCCCTCGAAGATCTATCTTGGTGAACCAACTAGCCCCTTTAATACGAGCAAACAAATCAGACAGCAGCGGCAAAGGATACTGAAATTTGACTGTAATTTTATTAAGAAGGCGGTAATCAATACAAGGTCTCAAAGAACCATCCTTCTTGGCCACAAAAAAGAACCCTGCTCCCAACGGTGATGACGACGGGCGAATATGGCCTTTCTCCAAGGATTCCTTTATATAACTCCGCATAGCGGCGTGTTCTGGCACAGATAAATTGAACAATCGGCCCTTAGGAAACTTACTACCAGGAATCAAATTAATTGCACAATCGCAATCACTATGAGGAGGTAGGGCACTGGCTTTGGGCTCATCAAATACATCCCGATAATCCGACAAAAACTCTGGAACTTCAGAAGGAGTGGAAGACGAAATAGACAAAAATGGAACATCACCATGTACCCCCTGAGTAGTGTATAATCTAGATGATTCGTCAAACTCAATCTGACAGGTGCCCCGCCCCCTATCAAAGTGTGTAACCCCTCCCCTTGTCTGACGGCTGGTATCCAGCTGTCCCTCCTTGTTTGATTTCCCCTTTTGATATAGTTTGATATTATTCGTATTTGTTTTATATTAGATTTTATACGTAGCTCGAGTTTGATTCTGTAAGCTGTGTTTTATTCACAGTGTACAGATATAGTGCAGAACTTTGTTTTATAACACAACCAGCTGTTTATTTGTGTTTCTACTGACCATTAACTAAATGTTTATTTTCACAAACAGAAGAGACAGATTTTCTGTTTGTACCTGTATTGTACCTGTAGGGTTATGTAGGGTTATCTGCGGGTCATTTGCCCAGGCAGTGTGTTTTATTTATGTTTTTATAACGCACCATGTTTGATATTTGCTTTCTCTTTTTTGTGTCTGTAGATGTCATCTGAGAAGTTATTTGTGTTTCTACTGACCATTAACTAAATGCTTATTTACACAAACAGAAAAGACAGATTTTCTGTTTGTACCTGTAGGGTTATCTGCGGGTCAGTGGTTTATAACACCTAGGTCATTTGTTTTTGTTCTGTAAGCTGTGTTTATTCACAGTGTACCAGATTTTCTCTTTTGTGCCTATATATATATATATATATATATATATATAATATGCCCCAATGTTACAACACAAGCAAGTAAGAAGCGGTGTGTTTTATACGAATATACATTTTATTTCTCACAATAAAACAGCATCTCAAAGACATTTCAATACTATAAAAATTCTTACAGAATATAAAAAGTAAAAACATTAAATAGTACAATGAACATACATCATTACACTTCTTACAAAATAATTAATATAGCGTTACAAGGCGTGTACAGCATTTATCCAGTACATTCTTTACATCGTGAGCCACATGGTTTGTAGCATCGGTAGAGACCTTTTTTTTAGGTAGCAGAGTTCCGCGTGTGGTACCTAATGACGGGGAATGTAAAGATTGAATTGTACGGGGCGCCGTAGCTAACTTCAGCGGTGTAGATACAGAGCGTGTCTCACTGTTGGTTGCCCACAACTGTAGACGGCATATTTAGCTCGGCCATAGCCTGCATAAATGAATCCCAACCCGGCGGTAAATTTCTACTGTTCAGAGCATGGCTCTGCGTTGTACTACGTACCAAATCCAGTAAGTTAGACCCTGGTATTACGGATCCTTTGAAAATAAATTCAGCATTATTATTCCATGCTGTAACATTTTTATTATGCAGCAGCCTGTTTAGTAAAAATTCAGCATTCTTTTTATATCTTTGGTTTATATGGCCGACAATTTCCGCGATCTCATGATTTTTATCAGAGTCGGTATTTGGCAATTGTTGCTGACCAGGATCAGGAGTGCTAATGAGATTTAAAGCCGTTACTTCTTTTGAGCTGTGTCGCGTATGTACCAAGTAGCGTTGTAGCACAGAGCTATACATTTTAATTTTCACATCATCGGGAATGTCACGACGCTGTAAAATGTCAGTTATCTGCGGGTCATAGCAAGTGGTAATGCCAAATTCTGAAAATAGCCATTTTATATTGAATTACTAACATTTTTCTATTTTAGCGCTGCCACATCCACATATATTATTCCAGCTTTCTTTAATTCTGCATTATTTTATCACATGATGAAAATAGCCATTTTATATTGAATTACTGCAGATCGCTGAGCGTTACCACCGGACTCGTTTCTCAATTAATTTCCCAGCTGGCGGCGCTATCTATAATTATGCTTATACCTTAGGCGTGTATTTACATGGCACTGTAATTCGCACTTTTACACACTATATGTGGATTACAGCCGGTATACAGTAACAGTCGGCATGACTGAGTGTAATATTGCACTCAATACTGTGCAAAGGGCCTGAATACTTATGTCCGTGTGATATTTCAGTTTTTCTTTTTAATAAATTTGCAAAAAAAAATCTACATTTCTGTTTTGTTCAGGCATGATGGAGTGCAGAGTGTACATTAATATATATATCTCAGAATGCAGCTGAATAGTATTGCTAATTAGTCCATATAAATAGAAAATTATGTAGAAACCCAAAGTTTTGATAAGTGTATGAAAATACACCAATATTAACTATTTGTGCTATTTTAGGCGCAAATTTGGTCTATATGTATAACAGTCAGGAGTTGGGGCGGTGAAATATGTGTTACAAGCGTAGTGAATTGCAGATATATTCTGTAGTGTATGTCATTTTGAGAAATGTGTAGCATAACCAATTACCTATCACGGCCACTAGATGGCAGAATATCATATTAATTATACATTGGGGTTTACTTTTGGAAACTTACAAATTCATTGGAAAATTTTTAAGCCATTATTGCTTAGGCAAATTCATTGGAAATTATAAATTTATTGTACTAACTACATGCACTCATATTGATAAAACTTTACCTCAGCCTCTATGATTGTTACTTTTGCACATGTATTACTGTTTTTCTTATTTTTTGTGTAAAATCTCGGTCAGGCAGGCACGAACACACACAACAAACACACATAACATACAAAACACACACAACACATACAACACACACGACAAACATACACACACAACATACAGAACACATACAACACATGCGACACACAGAACGCACACACAACAAACACACAGAACACACACACACACAAGAAATAGGCATTTAGGATTTATTTCTGTTATTATGTTTATGCACTTTGCCTGTGCTGTCTATAATTTGACTCCTTTTTATTCAAAGACAGTTAACATATGCAGACTTTTAAAGCTTTTTTACATTTCTATTGGTGTTACTTTTGCACATGTATTACTGGATTCTTTAAAAATATGAATACTATCTAGTTTACTTATGTTGCGGTATTTTATTTTCCTGGTGTTACTTTTGCACACGTATTACTGTTTTTCTTGTTTTTTTGTGTAAAATCTCGGTCAGGCAGGCACGAACACACACACACACACAACACACAGAACCCACACACAACAAACACACATAACATACAAAACACACAACACATACAACACACACGACAAACATACACACACAACATACAGAACACATACAACACATGCGGCACACACAACACACACACACACAACAAATACACAGAACATACACACACACACACACAAGAAATAGACATTTAGGACTTATTTATGTTATTATGTTTTTGTTTTTATATGAAGTTGTTATGTGTTTACTGCAGTTATCAGAGCAATGTATTTATTTTACACAACAGTCACACAGGCCATAATGATAGTGTATCTGCAGCATGTTATTTAGTGTGTTTTATTCATGTCTTTATAACACACCATTTTTGATATTGTTAATTTGATTCTGTGTCCCGCCTTGTTTGATTTCCCCTTTTGATATAGTTTGATGGCTTACAAAGACATTTCAATAATATAATTGCTATCAGATGCTAGCTATAAGTGTGAAACTGACAGACAAGCACAGCTGTGTCTCTACAGGACATGCTGGTCACTAGACAGCCAGAGTTTCTGTGGGGGAGATATACTAACAGTCAGAGTTTCAGAGGACCGAAGTTTATAACTCCAGGCTCATTGTATTTTATCCCCAATGATCACATAGAGTGCAAAATTGTGTTTATACCAACAGTCAGAGTTTCTGTTGACCCAAAAACCGGTGTAGAACGTACACAGAGAGCAACTTACAATATTTACTAAGGTGGCTGAAATGAGTTTACTGTAGTTATCAGAGCATTGTATTTTACAAAGACATTTCAATACTATAAAAATTCTTACAGAATATAAAAATGGTTTACTGACAGTACTACTGTATACTGCTACTGGCTTATTTCTGTACAAATCCAGGCTGTCTGGTGACCCCCCTTTTTTTGGCATGGCCGCTGCTTTTTCTTGTTTTTTGTGTAAAATCTCGGTCAGGCAGGCACAGCTGTATCTCTACAAGACATGCTGGGCACACCAGAGACATTGGAAATTGGATTTATAACGACGAATTCAGAAAATAACCATTTTATATTGAATGACTAATGATTTCTATAGGCATGCTTTACTATGAAATTATGCATAAAAAGCTTCTTGGTTAGCCCAAAACCCGTAAGAAACAATCGTATAACTTTTAGCTCGAGCACATCAGCATATCCCAAAGTTTTGATAAGTGTATGAAAATACACCAATATTAACTATTTGTGCTATTTTAGGCTCAAATTTGGTCTATATGTATAACAGTCAGTAGTTGGGGCGAAGAAATATGTGTTACATGTGTGATGAATTGCAAATATATTCTGAAGTGTACGGCATTTTGAGAAATGTGTAGCATAACCAATTACCTATCACGGCCACTAGATGGCTGAATATCATATTAATTATGCATTGGGGTTTACTTTTGGAAACTTTCAAAGGCGGTGTGTATGTGCACAGGTATGACTTATTTTGTTTTTATAATCACTAGTATTCATATTAATAGTTACTTTTAACCATCCTTTTAGAGTGTCTAGTAGTTTTATATTCTTTGTCTGATATATTTCTACACAAAGCTTCAAAACTATTTTGTGCTTTATAATGTATCACAGTAGTTTCATGTGAAGTTACATCTTAGGAGCTGTTCTGACTATTGCAATATCTGTAGCTTAAAATAGAGCCAAATAGCCACTTTCAAATCCGGACATACACCCTTGATTTTCTTCACAAATGGATCCAATATACACTATATCTCCTTCCTCTATATATATAGTTTGTAACATTCTGGCTCAAATACAGACGGCAGGCAGCCTATTTACACTGCACTTTATAAAATCTTTCGTTTGAAAGGTTATTCTGTATTTCTAAAGCGCAACTCTGGCTCGATAAGCGAGTAATTCTAAAAGCACAGGCAAACATATGTATCACAGTTTGTTTTTCTGCGTTATGGTTTAAAGTTATAAGCATTTAAATATTAATTTTCTCATTAGATATGTGACTTGCGCTATTTATTTGCTTAGGCTAGATCATTTACAGTTTAACAATACATTTTATCACAAAAAATGACCTTATCTGGGTACCTAGAAATAACCTATCAGCATTAGTAAGTCACTTTCTTTTTGCATTATCAAGAATCCTTGGGTTAAGATAACGTAAGTTTATATGCATAAAGCATTTAATATAGCGCACCAAACATGATATGGTTTTTGATTTCTCTGAACTGCAGCAATCAAAACATATAAGGTTACAAATATGAATATTATTGAATATAATGTTTTACTTTTGTTTACAGTATTTTATTTTCCGGGGGCTACTTTTGTTCATGTACTACTGGCTTCTTCTTCAGCTGTGATTTTTACCTTTTCTATATAAATATGGGTAAATGAATTGTCCATTATAGAACCATTTTGAATCCGTGCTTTGGCGGCCTTAAACATTTTGTATAACAGATGTGTTTCTCCTGATTTTTCTTGGTTAAGGGATCACTGATGTTTTAATAAACTTTGAATAAATAACTGGGCATACATAGGAAACCTTGCAATATATCTTTATAGAAATAATACTTCAGCACTCACAACACACACAACAAACACACAGAACACACACACATAACATACAGAACACACACAACACATACAACAAACATACACACACAACATACAGAACACACACAACAAACACACAGAACACACACACACAACACAGAACCCACACACAACAGACACACATAACATACAAAACACACACAGCACATACAGCACACACGACAAACATACACACACACACACAACAAACACACACACACACACAACAAACACACAGAACACACACACAACACAGAACCCACACACAACAGACACACATAACATACAAAACACACAGCACATACAGCACACACGACAAACATACACACACACACAACAAACACACACACAAACACACACAAGAAATACAAAGATGAATTTTTGCATTATTTCACAGTGAATGATGAGTTCAGGAGACAAAGGTGACGGAGAAGCGGCCATGAGTGCAGAAGTATTATTTCTATAAAGATTTAGATTTTATTAAGTGCAGTGTAAATAGGCTGCCTGCCGTCTGTATTTGAGCCAGAATGTTACAAACTATATATATAGAGGAAGGAGATATAGTGTAAATTGGATCCATTTGTGAAGAAAATCAAGGGTGTATGTCCGGATTTGAAAGTAGCTATTTGGCTCTATTTTAAGCTACAGATATTACAATAGTCAGAACAGCGCCTAAGATGTAACTTCACATGAAACTACTGTGATACATTATAAAGCACAAAATAGTTTTGAAGCTTTGTGTAGAAATATATCAGACAAAGAATATAAAACTACTAGACACTCTAAAAGGATGGTTAAAAGTAACTATTAATATGAATACTAGTGATTATAAAAACAAAATAAGTCATACCTGTGCACATACACACCGCCTTTGAAAGTTTCCAAAAGTAAACCCCAATGCATAATTAATATGATATTCAGCCATCTAGTGGCCGTGATAGGTAATTGGTTATGCTACACATTTCTCAAAATGCCGTACACTTCAGAATATATTTGCAATTCATCACACATGTAACACATATTTCTTCGCCCCAACTACTGCCTGTTATGCATATAGACCAAATTTGAGCCTAAAATAGCACAAATAGTTAATATTGGTGTATTTTCATACACTTATCAAAACTTTGGGATATGCTGATGTGCTCGAGCTAAAAGTTATACGATTGTTTCTTACGGGTTTTGGGCTAACCAAGAAGCTTTTTATGCATAATTTCATAGTAAAGTATGCCTATAGAAATCATTAGTCATTCAATATAAAATGGTTATTTTCTGAATTTGTCGTTATAAATCCAATTTCCAATGTCTCTGGTGTGCCCAGCATGTCTTGTAGAGATACAGCTGTGCCTGCCTGACCGAGATTTTACACAAAAAACAAGAAAAAGCAGCGGCCATGCCAAAAAAAGTGGGGTCACCAGACAGCCTGGATTTGTACAGAAATAAGCCAGTAGCAGTATAGTACTGTCAGTAAACCATTTTTATATTCTGTAAGAATTTTTATAGTATTGAAATGTCTTTGTAAAATACAATGCTCTGATAACTACAGTAAACTCATTTCAGCCACCTTAGTAAATATTGTAAGTTGCTCTCTGTGTACGTTCTACACCGGTTTTTGGGTCAACAGAAACTCTGACTGTTGGTATAAACACAATTTTGCACTCTATGTGATCATTGGGGATAAAATACAATGAGCCTGGAGTTATAAACTTCGGTCCTCTGAAACTCTGACTGTTAGTATATCTCCCCCACAGAAACTCTGGCTGTCTAGTGACCAGCATGTCCTGTAGAGACACAGCTGTGCTTGTCTGTCAGTTTCACACTTATAGCTAGCATCTGATAGCAATTATATTATTGAAATGTCTTTGTAAGCCATCAAACTATATCAAAAGGGGAAATCAAACAAGGCGGGACACAGAATCAAATTAACAATATCAAACATGGTGTGTTATAAAGACATGAATAAAACACACTAAATAACATGCTGCAGATACACTATCATTATGGCCTGTGTGACTGTTGTGTAAAATAAATACATTGCTCTGATAACTGCAGTAAACACATAACAACTTCATATAAAAACAAAAACATAATAACATAAATAAGTCCTAAATGTCTATTTCTTGTGTGTGTGTGTGTTCTGTGTATTTGTTGTGTGTGTGTGTGTTGTGTGTGCCGCATGTGTTGTATGTGTTCTGTATGTTGTGTGTGTATGTTTGTCGTGTGTGTTGTATGTGTTGTGTGTTTTGTATGTTATGTGTGTTTGTTGTGTGTGGGTTCTGTGTGTTGTGTGTGTGTGTGTGTGTGTGTGTTCGTGCCTGCCTGACCGAGATTTTACACAAAAAAACAAGAAAAACAGTAATACGTGTGCAAAAGTAACACCAGGAAAATAAAATACCGCAACATAAGTAAACTAGATAATATTCATATTTTTAAAGAATCCAGTAATACATGTGCAAAAGTAACACCAATAGAAATGTAACACCAATAGAAATGTAAAAAAGCTTTAAAAGGCTGCATATGTTAACTGTCTTTGAATAAAAAGGAGTCAAATTATAGACAGCACAGGCAAAGTGCATAAACATAATAACATAAATAAGTCCTAAATGCCTATTTCTTGTGTGTGTGTGTTCTGTGTGTTTGTTGTGTGTGCGTTCTGTGTGTCGCATGTGTTGTATGTGTTCTGTATGTTGTGTGTGTATGTTTGTCGTGTGTGTTGTATGTGTTGTGTGTGTTTTGTATGTTATGTGTGTTTGTTGTGTGTGTTCGTGCCTGCCTGACCGAGATTTTACACAAAAAATAAGAAAAACAGTAATACATGTGCAAAAGTAACAATCATAGAGGCTGAGGTAAAGTTTTATCAATATGAGTGCATGTAGTTAGTACAATAAATTTATAAATTTCCAATGAATTTGCCTAAGCAATAATGGCTTAAAAATTTTCCAATGAATTTGTAAGTTTCCAAAAGTAAACCCCAATGTATAATTAATATGATATTCTGCCATCTAGTGGCCGTGATAGGTAATTGGTTATGCTACACATTTCTCAAAATGACATACACTACAGAATATATCTGCAATTCACTACGCTTGTAACACATATTTCACCGCCCCAACTCCTGACTGTTATACATATAGACCAAATTTGCGCCTAAAATAGCACAAATAGTTAATATTGGTGTATTTTCATACACTTATCAAAACTTTGGGTTTCTACATAATTTTCTATTTATATGGACTAATTAGCAATACTATTCAGCTGCATTCTGAGATATATATATTAATGTACACTCTGCACTCCATCATGCCTGAACAAAACAGAAATGTAGATTTTTTTTTGCAAATTTATTAAAAAGAAAAACTGAAATATCACACGGACATAAGTATTCAGGCCCTTTGCACAGTATTGAGTGCAATATTACACTCAGTCATGCCGACTGTTACTGTATACCGGCTGTAATCCACATATAGTGTGTAAAAGTGCGAATTACAGTGCCATGTAAATACACGCCTAAGGTATAAGCATAATTATAGATAGCGCCGCCAGCTGGGAAATTAATTGAGAAACGAGTCCGGTGGTAACGCTCAGCGATCTGCAGTAATTCAATATAAAATGGCTATTTTCATCATGTGATAAAATAATGCAGAATTAAAGAAAGCTGGAATAATATGTGTGGATGTGGCAGCGCTAAAATAGAAAAATGTTAGTAATTCAATATAAAATGGCTATTTTCAGAATTTGGCATTACCACTTGCTATGACCCGCAGATAACTGACATTTTACAGCGTCGTGACATTCCCGATGATGTGAAAATTAAAATGTATAGCTCTGTGCTACAACGCTACTTGGTACATACGCGACACAGCTCAAAAGAAGTAACGGCTTTAAATCTCATTAGCACTCCTGATCCTGGTCAGCAACAATTGCCAAATACCGACTCTGATAAAAATCATGAGATCGCGGAAATTGTCGGCCATATAAACCAAAGATATAAAAAGAATGCTGAATTTTTACTAAACAGGCTGCTGCAGAATAAAAATGTTACAGCATGGAATAATAATGCTGAATTTATTTTCAAAGGATCCGTAATACCAGGGTCTAACTTACTGGATTTGGTACGTAGTACAACGCAGAGCCATGCTCTGAACAGTAGAAATTTACCGCCGGGTTGGGATTCATTTATGCAGGCTATGGCCGAGCTAAATATGCCGTCTACAGTTGTGGGCAACCAACAGTGAGACACGCTCTGTATCTACACCGCTGAAGTTAGCTACGGCGCCCCGTACAATTCAATCTTTACATTCCCCGTCATTAGGTACCACACGCGGAACTCTGCTACCTAAAAAAAAGGTCTCTACCGATGCTACAAACCATGTGGCTCACAATGTAAAGAATGTACTGGATAAATGCTGTACACGCCTTGTAACGCTATATTAATTATTTTGTAAGAAGTGTAATGATGTATGTTCATTGTACTATTTAATGTTTTTACTTTTTATATTCTGTAAGAATTTTTATAGTATTGAAATGTCTTTGGATGTATTAATGTTTTTACTTTTTATATTCTGTAAGAATTTTTTACTTTTTATATTCTGTAAGAATTTTTATAGTATTGAAATGTCTTTGAGATGCTGTTTTATTGTGAGAAATAAAATTTATATTCGTATAAAACACACCGCTTCTTACTTGCTTGTGTTGTAACATTGGGGCATATTATATATATATATATATATATATATATATATATAGGCACAAAAGAGAAAATCTGGTACACTGTGAATAAACACATCTTACAGAACAAAAACAAATGACCTAGGTGTTATAAACCACTGACCCGCAGATAGCCCTACAGGTACAAACAGAAAATCTGTCTTTTCTGTTTGTGTAAATAAGCATTTAGTTAATGGTCAGTAGAAACACAAATAACTTCTCAGATGACATCTACAGACACAAAAAAGAGAAAGCAAATATCAAACATGGTGCGTTATAAAAACATAAATAAAACACACTGCCCGGGCAAATGACCCGCAGATAACCCTATATAACCCTACAGGTACAATACAGGTACAAACAGAAAATCTGTCTCTTCTGTTTGTGAAAATAAACATTTAGTTAATGGTCAGTAGAAACACAAATAAACAGCTGGTTGTGTTATAAAACAAAGTTCTGCACTATATCTGTACACTGTGAATAAAACACAGCTTACAGAATCAAACTCGAGCTACGTATAAAATCTAATATAAAACAAATACGAGAATAATATCAAACTATATCAAAAGGGGAAATCAAACAAGGAGGGACAGCTGGATACCAGCCGTCAGACAAGGGGAGGGGTTACACACTTTGATACACTTTGATAGGGGGCGGGGCACCTGTCAGATTGAGTTTGACGAATCATCTAGATTATACACTACTCCCCTGGCAACCCCAGCTGGACACAGACATAGATTTCCAGTCCAATACTGGATTATGAACCTGTAGCCATGGCAACCCCAAAACGACCACATCATGCAGATTATGCAACACCAGAAAGCAGATATCCTCCTGATGTGCAGGAGCCATGCACATGGTCAATTGGGTCCAATACTGAGGCTTATTCTTGGCCAAAGGCGTAGCATCAATTCCTCTCAATGGAATAGGATACTGCAAGGGCTCCAAGAAAAAAACACAGCGCCTAGCATACTCCAAGTCCATCAAATTCAGGGCAGCGCCTGAATCCACAAATGCCATAACAGAATAGGATGACAAAGAGCAAATCAGAGTAACAGACAATAAAAATTTAGACTGTACCGTACCAATGGTGGCAGACCTAGCGAACCGCTTAGTGCGCTTAGGACAATCGGAGATAGCATGAGTGGAATCACTACAGTAAAAACATAGCCCATTCCGACGTCTGTGTTCTTGCCATTCAGCTCTGGTCAAAGTCCTATCACATTGCATAGGCTCAGGCCCATGCTCAGATACCGCCAAATGGTGCACAGCTTTACGCTCACGCAAGCGTCGATCGATCTGAATGGCCAAGGACATAGACTCATTCAGACCAGCAGGCATGGGAAACCCCACCATGACATCCTTAAGGGCTTCAGAGCACATTCATTCCACTGAGTGAGGACAGACCACTTTCTAAACTTCTGACAATATATCTCCGCTTCATCCTGACCCTGACACAGAGCCAGCAAGATTTTCTCTGCCTGATCCACTGAATTAGGTTCGTCATAAAGCAATCCAAGCGCCAGGAAAAACGCATCAACATCATGCAATGCCGGATCTCCTGGCGCAAGGGAAAATGCCCAGTCTTGAGGGTCACCACGTAACAAAGAAATAATGATCTTTACTTGTTGAACAGGGTCACCTGAGGAGCGAGGTTTCAAGGCAAGAAACAATTTACAATTATTTTTGAAATTCAAGAACTTAGATCTATCACCAAAAAACAAATCAGGAATTGGAATCCTAGGCTCTGACATCGGATTCTGAACCACAAAATCTTGAATGTTTTGTACACTTATAGTGAGATTATCCATCAAAGAGGACAGACCTTGAATGTCCATGTCTACACCTGTATCCTGAACCACCCAGAGGTAAAGGGGAAAAGAGAGACAAAAAACACTGCAAAGAAAAAAAAAATGGTCTCAGAACTTCTCTTATCCCTCTATTGAGATGCATTAGTACTTTGGGCCACCTGTACTGTTATGACCTGGTGGTCAGGACAATAATGGACCTGGTGGATAAGAGCACACGGAATGACCTGATAGTTACTGATAATAAAGGAAGAGCTCTGGGACGTGGGAACTCTGCTGACCGCAATCCCTAAACCTATCAAACACACTAGAAATAGCCGTGGATTGCGCCTAACGCTCCCTATGCAACTCGGCACAGCCTAAGAAACTAGCTAGCCCTGAAGATAGAAAAATAAAGCCTACCGTGCCTCAGAGAAATTCCCCAAAGGAAAAGGCAGCCCCCCACATATAATGACTGTGAGTAAAGATGAAAATACAAACACAGAGATGAAATAGATTTAGCAAAGTGAGGCCCGACTTACTGAACAGACCGAGGATAGGAAAGGTTACTTTTCGGTCAGCACAAAAACCTACAAAAAGACCACGCAGAGGGCGCAAAAAGACCCTCCGCACCGACTCACGGTGCGGAGGCGCTCCCTCTGTGTCCCAGAGCTTCCAGCAAGCAAGACAACAAATTAAATAGCAAGCTGGACAGAAAAATAGCAAACCAAAGAAATACAAGCTGGAACTTAGCTTCTGATGGGAAGACAGGTCACAAGAACGATCCAGGAGAGAACTAGACCAATACTGGAACATTGACAGGTGGCATGGAGCAAAGATCTAAGTGGAGTTAAATAGAGCAGCAGCTAACGAATTAACCTCGTCACCTGTGGAAGGAAACTCAGAAACACCCACCAGAGGAAGTCCATGGACAGAACCAGCCGAAGTACCATTCATGACCACAGGAGGGAGCCCGACAACAGAATTCACAACAGATGATGTTGCTTCCCGTTTTCTGTGATGATGTAGCTTCCTGTTTTCTGTGATGATGTCGCTTCCTATTTTTGTGTAATAAATTTGCTTCCTGATTTCTGTGATGAAGTCACTTGTGTTTTCTGTAATGATGTTTCCTGTTTGTTTTGATGATGTCACTTCCTGTTTCCTGTGATGATATCACTTCCTGTTTGTTGTGATAATGTCGCTTCCTGTTTTCTGTGATGATGTTGCTTCCTGTTTCCTGTGATGATGTCACTTCTTGTTTGTTGTGATACTGTCGCTTCCTGTTTTCTGTGATGATGTCGCTTCCTGTTTTCTGTGATGATGTTGCTTCCCATTTTCTGTGATGATGTTGCTTCCCGTTTTTTGTGATGATGTTGCTTCCTGTTTTCTGTGATGATGTTGCTTCCCGATTTCTGTGATGATGTTGCTTCCCGTTTTCTGTGATGATGTTGCTTCCCGTTTTCTGTGATGATGTTGCTTCCTGTTTTCTGTGATGATGTTGCTTCCCGTTTTTTGTGATGATGTTGCTTCCTGTTTTTTGTGATGATGTTGCTTCCTGTTTTCTGTGATGATGTTGCTTCCCGTTTTCTGTGATGATGTTGCTTCCCGTTTTTTGTGATGATGTTGCTTCCTGTTTTTTGTGATGATGTTGCTTCCCGTTTTCTGTGATGATGTTGCTTCCCGTTTTTTGTGATGTTGCTTCCTGTTTTCTGTGATGATGTTGCTTCCTGTTTTCTGTGATGATGTTGCTTCCTGTTTCCTGTGATGATGTCACTTCTTGTTTGTTGTGATGATGTCGCTTCCCGTTTTCTGTGATGATGTTGCTTCCCGTTTCCTGTGATGATGTCACTTCCTGTTTGTTGTGATGATGTCACTTCTTGTTTGTTGTGATGATGTCGCTTCCCGTTTTCTGTGATGATGTTGCTTCCCGTTTTCTGTGATGATGTTGCTTCCTGTTTTCTGTGATGAGGTTAATAATTAATAATAATTTTTATTTATATAGCGCCAACATATTCCGCAGCACTTTACATTTTAGAGGGGACTTGTACAGACAATAGACATTACAGCATAACAGAAATACAGTTCAAAATACATACCAAGAGGAGTGAGGGCCCTGCTGCTCGCAAGCTACAAACTATGAGGAAAAGGGGAGACACGAGAGGTGGATGGTAACAATTGCTTTAGTTATTCGGACCAGCCATAGTGTAAGGCTTGGGTGTTCATGTAAAGCTGCATGAACCAGTTATCAGCCTAAGTATATAAATAGGAGAAAAACTGGAGTAACCAATAAATAAGTAAGAAAGTACAAAATTTATTTCAAAAAATCAAAGAACAACACATAATAAAATTGTCAATCAGGACAAGGACACGGAAGTCCATACAGTAGTGCGGTGCACATGGGAGTTCAGAGGTCGTACATCTATCTGATTTACATTTGAATGCTTGTCCATGTGCTAGGTAAGTAGAGCCAAAAATAAGGCACAATAAATAAAGCCCAAGTATTGTATAACAATGCGGGGATCCACAGAAGCAGCGGGAGCTCTATAGCAAGGTTTAAAGCCAAAAGTAAGGCAAAAAAAAAAAGGTTAGGGTAAATCAACATAGATCAAGCCCAGCTGGAGATCCGCAGAGTAAAGGGACTGTATCATAAATTAAGGGCAAAACTTACCAGGCCCAGTGCACAACACTACTCAGATGGTAATGAGCCCCAAATGATGGCGGGTGACCCCGACGTACGTTTCGTGTCTATACCAGACACTTCCTCAGGACACTTCCGTGTCCTTGTCCTGATTGACAATTTTATTATATGTGTTTTTCTTTGATTTTTTTAAATAAATTTTGTACTTTCTTACTTATTTATTGGTTACTCCAGGTTTTCTCCTATTTATATAGTTACATTACGGAGTCAATAAAATATTGTGAATGTGGGTTGATACTTAGTATCCCCACTTTTGGCATATTAAATATGCAATGGGGTTTTTTTCTTCTGTGTCTATCAGCCTAAGTATGTAGCAGTACAGACACAGAGGGCTAATAACTGCATGAAGTGTATGAGAACATGATGCGAGGAGCCTGGTTATGGTGAAAATTTTGAATGGGCCACACAGGGATAGTTAGGTTAATGCATTGAGGCGGTAGGCCAATCTGAAGAAATGTGTTTTTAGGGCACGCCTAAAACTATAGGTAATGAGGATTAATCAAAATTTCTTGGGTAGTGCATTCTAAAGAATTGGTACAGCACGTGAGAAGGTTCTGATTATTGAGGATGTAACCTCAGGTCATTAGCAGAACGGAGAGCATGGGTAAGGGCGTAGACTGAGACCAGGGAGGAGATGTAGGGTGGTGCTGAACCCTGGAGCGCTTTGTGGGTGACAGTGATAAGTTTATATTGAATTCTGGAGTGGTGGGTAACCAGTGCAATGACTGGCACAAAGCAGAGGCATCAGTGTCCAGGGCTGTGGAGTCGGTAGCCAAACTTCCGACTCCTCAATTTCCATGACACCAACTCCGACTCCCTCATACACGGCTCATGTTTAAATGTAAGTGATAAATTTACTGTAGTAAAATGGTAGCATCAGGCTTTTAATCATTATTATGATACAATAATCACGCCATTTAGATAGAGCATAAAATATATTTATTGGAATACAACCTTAGAACAAAAAACTTTTTCATGTTTACACTTTATTATACACTCTGCAGTAAGTGGGAAAAAAACAGTTTTCAACAAAAACGTACTGAATAACATTTCTGCAGTCTATGAATTTGTTCTGAGAAATAGTATCGCCTCCATCAGATCCTCCTCCATAGATGACCTCACATCTGACCTCATTATTTTAAGGCTGGAGAACAACCTCTCTGCACTAACTTGGGTTGGTGGTAAAGCAGTGACCACATGGGCGACTTCTCTAACAATTTCAGGCTATAAAGGAATTGCCTCGTGCACAGTCAGTTTTGATGAACGATTGAACTCTTCTAGTTTTTTGAGAGCAAGTGAAAAATGTTGCTGAAATATGGTCAATCTGTTTTCTATGGGAGTGGAATCTTTTTCCCTGCAGCAACGCTTTGCCTGCTCCATGTTGTCCAAATACTTGTCGAAATCAAACTCCTCATCTGATGAGGATGAAGGAACAGCAGCAGCACTGGCAGGACCCGAGTCCTCTTGCTCTTGGCCGTCCTGTAGCTCATCCTATCTGCTACCTCAATCAAAGCTTCTTTTCCTTTAGTAAACTGTTGATCATGCAGCAATATACGATGACTCGGGTCCACATAAACAGCTTCCAGAAGAATTTTATTTTCTAATAGCAGTGTCTCTCTTCGTTTTATTGAAGCAGCAATGCCGTCTGCGATTAAACCTCCTCTTTGGGACAGGCAAAACAACAAGTTCTTCCACTCCTTTATAAAAATGCCAGGAGTAAAATCCTCCGCTTGTAACTTGTTAGTCACTGTAAATGGGTGATGAAGAAATTTCTTCAATTCTGCCACCTCTGTCCATTGACTTTCATATAGTGTTACCTGAGGGTTGTCCATATCTACAAGGAAGGATTTCAGGTCAAGCAATCAATCAAATAGGTGCTGCCCCACCGGGTGGCTTGATCCACAATTGCCCCTTTTCCAGCACGTCTCTTAAAGATGGAACCAATTTTAGGGGTTCTGGCAGCAATAGCCAATTTCCTCACTTTGCTAATCAGAGTTCCAGCATGTCCCTCTTGCAGACTGTCTCTTATTGCCAGCTGCAGGGTGTGCACAACACAGCGCATGTGATGAAAAGGAAAGAGGTGTGAAGCAGCTTCAAAAAGATCATCTAATTGTAAAGAATCATTTTGCTGTTCTTCTGTAGTAATATCTGTTTATGGGAACAGGACTGTGGCCTTCCATCTCCAACATACTGAATGTGAAATGTTCATTATTCTCATTCATCAGTTTAATTGTACTTATCATGTTTGAAGCATTATCAGTTACAATAGCAAGAACTTGTTCTTTTTTGAGTTCATAATCTTGCAGAACTTTTTCCACTAAGGTCTGGAGAAACTGGCTGCTGTGATGATCTTTAGTATCTTTTACTGCCAGCGACTTAGTAACAATTTTTTGCTGTCACAAACCTATCGACCGTTGATAGCAAAATAGTTCACTCTGTGACGTGTGCAGGCATCCATTTTAATAAACACAAAGCATCTCTTGAGAGTCTTTTTAAGATCTTCCTTTTGGTTAAGGGCTTCTTCAATCACTAATTTTCTAATACTTTTTCTTTCCAGAGAAACACCAAGATTGTGGGCCATTTCTCCATTAAGAACTGTAAAACCTGGTCGTGCAAATAATGATAATGGTACACAGTCCTTCACAACAAACTCGATGAGCGGTCTTTTAAACACATCTGCTGTCATTATTACAGAAAAGAAATATATCTTGGTACCGTGTTAGCCAGTAGATAGAAAAATATTTAGAATTGAGAGTCCTCAGTGGTTAATACCTTTTAATGGCTAACTGAAAAGATGGTAACAAATTGCAAGCTTTCGAGACTACATACGTTTCTTCATCAGGCAAAGACTAAAACAAATTCTGAAGAATCACATATTTATGCACAACATAGTATAGAAAAAAAAAGGGAAAGAACATGGATAAGCCAGGTGACATGAAGCAGAATTACCATGGGTGATAAACAGTTACGTCCATAAATATTGGGCCAATTCTTAGATAAGGATTGTTTTATTGTCCTCTGATTGGGGTCTGGTTCTGTTGTGATGACCCCACAAGGTCTGAGGGGCAAGTTCCTTAGTTGATGTAAAAAGACATAAATCCGTGCGACACATTCATTCCTGCAGTTAGAGTGTCAAAGGTCGTCATCAGTTTATATTCCCAGACTCTTCTGTCTCTCTGAGATTTGAAGCTACCTTTTAGCACAAGTAATTTCATGTCCATAATGTTATGATTTGGGAAACCGAAATGTATTTAGTCTTTGCCTGATGAAGAGACGTATGTAGTCTCGAAAGCTTGCAATTTGTTACCATCTTTTCAGTTAGCCATTAAAAGGTATCACCCACTGAGGACTCTCAAGTCATTATTACAGTAACTTTGTCACTTACAAAATATCTTGTAACTGATGATTGAGATGTTCTTTCCTCCTCTTTTGCCTGGCGGGAAGTGCTGGTCTCTGGTTTCTTGGTGCTGCTGTGGTCTTTTTCAATCATAGCTTTAAAAACTTCCGGGTGGCAGAGTTGTAAATGTCTTTTAGATTGGAAGCTCATGAAGGAGCATATTTATCACTGCCTGAATATGCACTGATTTTGGCATCACTGCATTTGTTTTCATCTGGGTCACCTATACACTGAGACACAATTTTTTTTTATCTTGAGTCACTATAAAATGCTCAAATACAGCTGACTTCATAAGATGCTTCTTAGACATTTTGTAATTATGTAAATTCGCTCTCAAAGCAATTTTGTCCTGTAAAAGAATAAGGTATACTGCAATTTTTGCAAGAATAGGGAATCATGCACTGTATAATTTAGGATAGAAATAAAACAATCTTTGCATGAATCATTAGGACAGATGATACAGTAAGTATAAAGTTTGTAAAATATGTTGTTAGATAGCGTTACGCTGAATTTTCAATGTCAGGCTTGTCTCAGCAGGGTTCAGCTCACTAAATGCTTCACTTCACATTTCTTCACAGTCTATGAAGAGGGGACGAGGGAGGGAGCATGTTTGTGCTGAATCATATTCCAGAACACAAACAAATATATATGTCCTCATCGATTCTGTTACTCTATTTCAAAATTTATGATGTTAGAAAACAGTTTTTCCCCTTATATTCTATGTATAGTGTATATAACTCATCAGAGCAGCTAATTTCTCCAAACATGAGCTAAGAGGAAAAGCAAACTAAAACATCAAGCAGCTGCACTCTCAATTTGATTGCAATGGATATTTAATAAGTAGAAAATTGACACCAAAAGAAAATTGATTTTTGGTGTAAAAGGCACAGAATCAAGAAGCGTGTGTGACGTTTTGACCTAGTGTAGTTTCTTTTTTGAACGACGCTAATGTAGATTCAAAATGGCCCAAAACAAAACTGCTGTGCAATTTAGATGCTGGGAATATGCATTGATGTGCAGTGTCCGGGAGCGCAATTTGCGATGGTGTGCAAGGGCGTGTTTTTCAGGGATATTCTGGCGCAACAATGCCGAAAAAGACCCTACAAGGGCGTGAAATGTCACACACGCTTCTTGATTCAGTGCCTTTTACACCAAAAATCAGTTTTCTTGTGGTGTCAATTTTCTACTTATTAAATAACCTTTGCAATCAAATTGAGAGTGCAGCTGTTTGACCTTCAATATTTCGGATCAATCCGGTTCAGCTTGCACCTCATCCCCCTCTCAAGCTGTGTGTGCCTCCTTACTTTTTTCTAAAACATCAAGCATAGAGACAACATATACTGGACTATTGATTTATGCACATTTTATTGAAAGTTTAGATATGCTTTAAGAAGGACTTTAATCCTGCTTTCCTATTCACTCCAGAAGTTCTGAGATGAATGCAGGCATTCCTTCCCTGTGTGTTTATTTTTTCCCCTTATCTGTAGAGGAGGAGCTTCACTACTTATCATGAACATAAACTGAAGCACAGATTCATCTCAGCTAAAAGTCTAGACCTTAGATCAGGAATAGGACAGACATTTATAGGAGATTTCATAACTTTCCCAAATTCTTATGGAAAAAATATTCCCCACAAACTGCATTGAACTACTGTACCCAATTTATTATATATTTTAGAAGTCGGTCCATTTTATACCGACTCCACCAAAATGGGCCACGACTCCAACTCCACAGCCCTGGGTGTAAGGTTGGTGAGGAATATAAGGTTGTTTAATGTTTCCTGTGATAATGTCACTTTCTGTTCGTTTTGAATATTGTCGCTTCCTGTTTTCTATGATGATGTTGCTTCCTGTTTTCTGTGATGATGTCTATTCCTGTTTTCTGTGATGATGATGCTTCTTGTTTTCTGTGATGATGTATATTCCTGTTTTCTGTGATGAGGTCGCTTCCTGTGATGAGGTCGCTGTCATGGGTGTGTCAGAGGCTGCAGACAGTCGCACTGCATCTGGTTTCCGAAGGTCTCAGCGGTTGGCCTTGCAGACTAGTGGCCACCTCCCCCGGCCTTAATGGTGCCACCTGGATCTGGATGTTTATAACTCCCAACTTCCTGTTGGGAGTTCCAGGTTTTATTTTCTATTTGCACTTCCCTATTGAGGCTTGGAGCTGCAGCAGTCGGCTAGCGTCCTCTTTGCAGTTTGAAGGACGACGGTGTTTCTCACTGAGTCTACTCAAGCTATGTTTCCCCTTGTTTTGTGTATCCTAGATATCTGTAGTGTTAGTGGGGTTCAACCAGCGTTCACCCCTTCCTTCCCGATGCAGGACTTACCGCTACAGTCTGACAAGAACTAGGTATCCTGCTCAGCGATAGGTGCGGAACCTATTTAGGGTCTCTTAGGGCAGACAGGGTGACGTTAGATCTAACTAGGGATCTCTACTCCCCGCTTCCCTAGTGTTGGGCCCCCCTTCCCCTTATCTCTTTGTGTTGCACTTAGTCTGTCCTACACTGTGCATGACATTAACACCCGCCGTTCACGTTTGCAAAGGAAAAAAAACTAAAATATTTTGACACTTTTTTATTTCCCTTTGCTGGGTTCATGGATCTTGTTTCTGTGCTGGCAGAGCAGCTGCAGAAGTTGTCACTGGAGGTGACTTACCTATTGTTTGGGTAGGCCGTTCCAGCTAGAACCCAAAATTGCTCTCCCGGACAGGTTTTCTGGGGGATAGGTACAAGTTTTTTGTGTTTAAAGAGGCTTGCAAATTTTATGAGTAGGAATTTTTATTTCACTGTTGCAGGGGAACCTCAGTCCTGGATTTTTTCTCTACCACAGGATTATATGTGTCTGCAGTCTGTGGAAGAGGTTTTAGGGCTTTAGCCCTTATCTATGATGATCCTGACTGTATTTCCTTGGCTGAATCCAGGCTCTGCTGCCTTCAAGAGGGGAATTGTTCAGTGGACACTTATAGCTCTGAATTCCGCCGGTGGGCAACCGATACCAAATGGAAAGACTCGGCTCTCAGTAACCAATTTTGTTAAGGTCTTACAGAAAGGTTGAAGGATGCATTGGCAGTGTATGAAACCTCAGAGTCCTTGGAGGCTGCCATGTCATTGGCCATTTGGGTAGATAGACGTCTCCGAGATAGATGGGTAAGACCACCTTCTCCGGAGCCTCTTTTTCGGGGTAATGCCCCTTTGCCAGAGGAGCAGTCTAGCTGTAAACCTGTACTGGGGAGGGTGGAGGGGCCCATGCAGTTTGGGGTGCCTCTCCAACGTACATTTCCACGGAGATCCCCAAAAGGGGGGGGTTCTCTGTGGAAAAAAGGAACATTTTATTTGGGCCTGTCCTTTGATGCCTAAACAAAGGGAGACTTGTTTAACCCTTGGTAGTGTGGAGTTAAATGAGGAAGGGGTGCATTTTTTATCAACCTGCAGTTCCCAGTTTGTCCTGACAGCAGAGGTGGTGCTGGAGAGCAAAACCAAGAAGATTTCTGTGTTTGTAGACAGTGGAGCTGGAGTCAGCATGGTTGATGCAGAGTTTGCTAGAACCCATGGTCTGGTTTGCGGTGCTTTAGTTAAGCCCATTCCCATCTTCTCCATGGACTCAGTGCCAGTTTTACATAAAGCTCTGACTCAGATTGTTCATAATGTAATACTGTGGGTGGGGTTGGTTCATTGTGAGATCATTCCTTGCTTTGTCCTGGACGGTCTTCCCACTCCAATTATTGGGTCTTCCCTGGTGGGTGACACATAATCCATTGGTGGATTGGCAAGACAGGGTGATCATTGAGTTGGGGGGATTACTGCCAGGAGAACTGGTTAAATTTCCCTTTCTACAGTCTCTACAGAAACCGTACCTGTCTTTTTGACTGGGTTTGAGGACGTTTTTTCTGAGAGGTGGTGTCAGGATTTACCTCCTTATCGTGAATATGACTGTCCTGTTAATCTTGTTCCTGAAGCTAAATTGCGAAAATCCAGATTGTATAATCTTTCCGGTCATGAAGGATTTAATTGCGGAAACTCTGGAGAAAGGACGCATCAGACACTCATCTTCGCCCGTGGCAGCAGGGTTCTTCTTCGTGAAGAAAAAAAGATGTCTGGCTACGTCCCTGTTTAGATTTCCAGGAATTAAATCGGATTACCATCCGAGATCTATATCCTCTTCCGCTGATTCCAGATCTGTTCAGCCAGGTAGTGGGACCTCAGGTTTTCTCCAAGTTGGATTTAAGGGGGACCTACAACCTGGTTACAATCAGAGAAGGGGATTAATGGAAAACTGCATTCGATACCCCTGAGGATCATTTCCGGAGTCTGGTTATGCCTTTTGGTCTAACTAATGCACCCACAGTGTTTCAGCATTTCATTAATTATATTTTCCATCACTTGTTGGGCAGGTTTGTGGTGGTCTATCTAGATGATATTTTGGTTTACTCTTCAGATCTGGAGACACATTGGGGGCATGTTAAACAGGTGCTGCAAATATTAAGAGTTAACAAATTGTATGCAAAACTCTAAAAATGTGTTTTTGCAGTCCATGAGGTGCAGTTTTTGGGGTATCTGTTGTCATCTTCGGGTTTTCGGATAGATCCGGAGAAGATCCGTGCTGTCCTTGATTGGGACCGTCCCGAGAACCTGAAGGCCCTACAATGTTTCCTGGGGTTTACTAATTTTTCCCAGAAATTCATCCGGAATTATTCAGTAATTGTGAAACCCCTTACTGGCATAACAAGGGAGGAGTCTGACTTTTCCAAATGGTCTGACGGTGCCCTGCAGGCTTTTTCCTCCCTTAAGAGCTGTTTTGCCACGGCTCCTATACTTAGTCAACCCGATGTTTCCAAACCCTTTGTTGTTCAGGTTGATGTGTCGGAGGTGGGCGTTGGGGCTGTGTTATCTCAGGGTCTGTCCCCTGGTAAATGGCGTCCATGTGATTTCTTTTCTAAGAAATTGTCTTCAGCTGACGTGGGTAATAGAGAGCTTTTGGTAATCAAGTTGGCATTTGAAGACTGTCCATCATATTACTGTTATCACTGACCATAAGAACTTGTCATATCTTCGACTAAATGTCTCAACCATAGGCAAGCTAGATGGTCCCTATTTTTACGAGGTTCAATTTTGTGGTCACTTTCCGTCGGGGTAAAAAATGTCAAAGCTGATGCTTTGTCATGGAGCTTTCTTGGTGATGCTGACCATGAGAACACTGCCCCAATTTTTCAGAAAGGGGTAGATATTTCGGTGTTGTACCCTGAGCTGGAGGGTGAGGTGTTGGAGGCCCAGGGGGATGCCCCAGCCTCCTGCCCTTCAGGAAGGTTATTTGTACCACCAAATGTGTGCTGAAAAGTAATAAGGGAACATCACAACTCTGTGCTTGCTGGTCATCCAGGTGGTACGGCAACTGCGGACCTCATTTCTCGTCGTTTTTGGTGGCCAGGTTGCATCGGGATGTGGTTGAACACATCTGCTTGTAGTGTCTGCCCACATTCTAAGGTATCACATACCTATCCGTCTGGTCCTCTTCTTCCGCTGCCTATTCCCAGCAGACCATGGACACACTTGTCCATAGATTACTGACCTACAGGTATATGCAGGCAAGACTGTGGTTTTGGTGGTTGTAGATGGGTTCAGTAAGATGGTTCACTTCGTCGCATTACCGACACTTCAGAATGCCAAGACTCTTGCTCAGGGGTTCATAAATGAGGTTGTGAAGCTTCATCGGGTTCTCTCCAATGTGGTGTCAGATCGAGGAACCCAATTTGTTTCAAAGTTCTGGAGGACTTTCTGTTTTCGACTGCGGGTGCAACTGTCCTTTTTCTCTGCCTTCCATCCCCAGTCATGGTCAGACCGGGCACGTTAACCAGAATTTGGAGACCTGCCTCAGGTGTTTTGTCAATGAAAATCAGGAGGATTGGGCATCCTACCTACTGCTGGCAGAATTTGCAATCAATAATCACCGTCAGAAATCTAATGACAGCAATCTACCATTCTTTGATGCATACGGTTACCATCCACAGTTTAGTACTTTTAGTGAGGGAGGGGCTTTGGGAGTTCCTGGAGAGGAATGTTTTGCTATGCCGTTCTCCTCAGTGTGGCGGGTAGGGGGGGTTCTGAGTAATTTGAAGATTATGGGAGACAGGTACAAACTTACGGCTGACAGAAAACGCTTGCCAGGTCCGGACCTGAATGTGAATGACTTTGTGTGGTTGTCGACCAGAAATATCAGTTTGAGGGTTCCTTCCTGGAAGTTGGGACCTTGATTCATTGGTCCCTATAAAATAACCGCTGTCACTAATGCAGCAGTGTTTCGTTTTGAGCTACCTCAGGCTCTTAAAATCCACAATGTCTTCCACAGGTCATTACTCAAGAAATATGTGGAACCTCTTGAACCCTCATCCCTACTGCTGCCCCCAATAATGGTTGATGGAAATCTGGAGTTTCAGATTTTGAGGATTGTAGATTCTCGTCTCCAACGTCGTTCCCTACAATACTTGGTGCACTGGAAGGGTTATGGTCCAGAGGAAATAATGTGGGTCTCAGCATCAGAGATGAATGCTCCCAGGCTGGTTTGTTCACTTCACACCTCTTATCCCGAGAACCTTGATCCTGAGTGTCCAGAGGCCACTCGATGAAGGGGGGCATACTGTCACGGGTATGTCAAAGGCTGCAGACAGTCACAATGCATTTGGTTGCAGAAAGTCTCAGAGATGAGCCTTGCAGAAGGACAACAGTGTTTCTTCCTGAGTCTACTCAAACTAAGTTTCCCCTTGTTTTGTGTATCCTAGCTTTCTGTACTGTTAGTGGGGTTTGACCAGCGTTCACCCCTTCCTTCCCTAAGCAGGGCTTACCGCTAGGGTATGACATGGACTAGGTGTCCTGCTCACTGATAAGTGTGGAACCTATTTAGGGTCTCTTAGGGCAGACAGGGTAACATTAGATCTGCCTAGGGGTCTCCACTCCCCGCTTCCCTAGTTTTGGGCCCCCCTTCCCCTTATCCCTCTGTGTTGCACTTAGTCTATCCTACACTGTGTGTGACGGTCACAGCTTGTGATAATAAACTTCAAAAAACTGACCGTCACATCCAAACATAGACTAAGTGTGAACAGGTGCACTGCTGAACCTAGAGTCACCAACTCGTATACAGTCAAATAAATAAGGCAGCACACTGTGGCGCCAAAACCTGCAAACATGAAAATTGAATTGCATTAAGTTTAGTGCATAAATTGGCCAATTTATGTGTACCCTGTAGCCACGTTAAGGCATTTCTCGTATACAAGGTCCTAGCAATGCCTTTCCTCTCTGAGAATAAAGTCTTCATCTGAATGGAAGCCTAAAAAGGGAGTCCTCTCTGACTAAAAATTTTTAAGATTTCTAGTGCAGTAATGCAATTACATTTTCATGTTTGCATGTTTTGGCGCTGCAGTGTGCTGCCTTATTTATTTGACTGTATGCGAGTTGGCGACTCTAGGTTCAGCACCTGTTCACACTTAGTCTATGTTTGGATGTGACGGTCAGTTTTTTGAAGTTTGTATTCATTAGCCTTCTGACTGAGCACTCCGCCTCTTAGCCACTGGTGTTTTTAATCACAGTAGGTCCAGTACCCCTCCACAGAGAGAGAGAGATTTTTAGGCAAAGAGAGGACTCCCTTTTAGGTTCCCATTCAGATGAAGATTTTATTCTCAGAGAGGAAAGGCATTGCTAGGACCTTGTATACGAGAAATGCCTTAACGTGGCTGCAAGGTACACATACTGTAAATTGGCCAATTTATGCGCTAAACTTTCTCAATTTTTCATATTTCTAGTGCAGTAATGCAGTTCAATTTTCATGTTTCATGTTTGCAGGTTTTGACGCCGCAGTGTGCTGCTTTGTTTATTTGACTGCATCCTATGATAATGTGTGATGATGTAGCTTCCCGTTTGCTGTGATGAGATTGTTTCCAATTTTCTGTGATGAGGTCCGTTTTTGTTTGTTGTGATAATGTCGCTTCCTGTTTGTTGTGATGAGGTAGCTTCCTGTTTGTTGTGATGAGGTAGCTTCCTGTTTGCTGTGATGTCTCTTCCTGTTTTTTTTGTGTGTAGGACGCTTCCTGTGATAATGTCTCTTTTTTCTGTGCTTACGCTGCTTCCTGTTAATGATGAGGTCGCTTCATTTTCCCTGTAGTGATGTTGCTTCCTGTTTTCTGTGAAGATATCTCTTCCTGTTTTCTGTATTGCTGTTGCTTCCTCTTAATTGTGATAAGATTGCTTCCTTTCCCCTGTGTTAATATCACTTAACCGTTTTCTGCAATGAGGTTGCTTAATATTTTCTATGATAATATCTCTTCCTAGTTTTCTGTGATGATGTCGCTTCCTGTTTGTTGTGATGAGGTCTCTTCCTATTTTCTGTGATGTTGTTGCTTCCCGTTTTGTTTGATGATGTCGCTTCCTGTTTTCTGTGAAGATGTTGTTTTAACATTTTTTGTGATAAGGTTGCTTAATGGTCTATGTGATGATGTCACTTCCTGTTTTCTGTGATGACTTTGCTTCTTGTTTGTTGTGATATTGTCGCTTCCGGTTTTCTGTGATTATGTCACTTCCTTTTTACTATAAAAATGTATCTTCCTGTTTTCTGTGATAATGTTGCTTGCTTCCTGTTTATGATGAGGTTGCTTCCTTTTCCCTGTGTGATGTCGCTTCCTGTTTGTTGTGATAATGTCACTTCCTAATTATGTGATTATGTTGCTTCCTGTTGTGATGTTTTTTGTCATGATGTCGCTTCCTGTTGTCTGTGATGAGATTGCTTCCTGTTTTCTATGATGATGTTGTTTTAACGCTTTTTGTGATAATGTTAGTGTTTTATGTGATGATGTCACTTCCTGTTCTCTGTGATCTGGTCGCTTCCAGTTTGGTGTAATATCCTGTGATGTATCTTCCTTTTTTTTGTGAGAAGGACTCTTCCTTTGATGTCTCTTCTTTTTTTCTGTGATTATGTTGCTTCCTTTCCCCTGTGATGATGTTGCTTCCTGTTTGTTGTGATGAGGTCGCTTTCTCTTTTCTGTGATGATGCCTCTTCCTGTTTTCTGTGATGTCGCTTTCTGTTAATTGTGATGAAATCACTTCCTATCCCTGTGATAATGTTGCTTTACTGTTTTCTGCAATGAGGATGCTTAATGTTTTTGTGATAGTGTCTCTTCCTGTTTCTATGATGATGTCGCTTCCTGTTTGTTGTGCTGAGTTCACTTCCTGTTTTCTGTGATGATGTCGCTTCCTGTTTGTTGTGATGAAGTCGCTTCTTGTTTTCTCTGATAAGGTCGATCCTCTCCCCTGTGATAATGTTGCTTCCCATTTTCTATGATGATGACGCTTCCTGTTTTCTGTGATGAGGTGGCTTATACTGTCCCCATGTGATGTCGTTTGCTGTTTTCTGTGATGATGTTGCTTCCTGTTTGCTGTGATGAGGTTGCTTCCTGTCCCCTGTGATATTGTCACTTCTTGTTTTCTATAATGATGTTGTTTCTTGTTTTCTGTGATGATGTTTCTTTCTATCCCCTCTGATGATGTTGCTTCCTGTTTGTTGTAATGATGTCACTCCCTGTTTTCTGTAATAATGTTGCTTCCTATTTGTTGTGATTATGTCAATTTCTGTTTGTTGTGATTAAGTCGCTTCCTGTTTTCTGTGATGATCGCTTTCTGTTTGTTGGGATGAGGTTGCTTCCTCAACCCTATGTAAATATCGCTTCTTATTTGTTGTGATGATGTCGCTTCCTGTTTTCTGTGATGATGTCACTTCCTGTTTTCTCTGATGATGTCACTTTCTGTTTTCTGTGATGATGTCCCTTCCTGTTTTCTGTGATTATGTCACTTCCTGTTTTCTGTGATTGTTGCTTTCTGTGATTATGTTGCTTTCTGTTTGCTATGATTATGTCAATTTCTGTTTGTTGTGATTAGGTCGCTACCTGTTTTCTGTGAAGAAGTCACTTTCTGTTTGTTGTGATGAGGTTGTTTCCTTTGCCCTATGATAATATCGCCTCCTATTTGTCGGGATGATGTCGCTTCTTGTTTTCTGTGATATTGCTTCCTGTTTTCTGTGATGATGCCTCTTCCTGTTTTTTGGGATGATGCCTCTTCCTGTTTGCTATGATTATGTCAGTTTCTGTTTGTTGTGATTAGGTCGCTACCTGTTTTCTGTGATGAGGTCGCTTTCTGTTTGTTGTGATAAGGTCGCTTCCTGTTTTCTGTGATTATGCTGATTTCTGTTTGTTGTGATGATGTCCCTTCATCTCCCCTATGGTAATATTGCTTCCTGTTTTGTGACGATTCCTCTTCCTGTTTTCTGTGATTATGTTGCTTCCTGTTTGGAAAATACAAAGTTGTAAGTCAAGTCACATGTCTGGGTCAGAATATCAGAGAAATAGCAGATAATCAAAGGGGCAATAACAAACAGGTAGTCTGAACACAGTTCAAAGGTCAGCAGCGGAATATCAGATGCAAAGGAGCAATAACAAATGGGTAGTCTGAACACGGTCCAAAGTTCAGCAACAGAATATCAGATTCAAAGGGGCAAAACCAAACGGGTAGTCTAAACACGGTCCAAAGGTCATCAGCAGAAGATCAAAACTTACAGCACAGGGTACAGGCGAACACACCAGGGAGCACAAGCTTAGAACAAGCTTTTGACTGGCAATTGTCTGAGCTAGACTGCTCACCTAAATATCAGGGCAATCACCAAGAACATGGAGCACCTGCAGAAATCTCTGCACCTTCCAGTCATATAGGTTAACTGAGCTGTCAATCAAAGTAAGGACAGCTCAGCACGCCCCAGCACAGGATAGGATGACAGAGCTGTCCATCACAGAGTCCCAGACACACTGAGCAGAGGAATCGTGACAGTACCCCCTCTTCAAGGAGGGGGGAACCAGACCTCCAGGTTTCCCAGGAAATCTACGGTGAAAGTTCTGACCAAACGATCAGCCTTCACCGAATGAGCCGGAACCCAGGATCTCTCCTTGGGTCTGTATCTCCTCCAGTGAACCAGTTATTGGAGGGAATTTAGGACCCTCCGAGAATCCACGATCCTCTGCACTTCATACTCCAAACCTCCATGAACAGAGACTGGAGGAGGAGGGGAAAAGACAGACAACACAGAAGGAGCAAACTTCTTTAACAGGGATTTGGGAAAAACATTGGGGACACGAAGGGACTGTGGAAGCTTCAATCTAAAGGCAACTGGATTTACTACCTCCAAAATCTCATACGGGCCAATTTATTTTCGGACCCAACTTAGCCTAAGGTACTTTTAACCTTATAGTCATGGACAATAACCAAACTTTATCCCCAACTTTGAAAGTGAAACCCACCGAACGTTTCCTATCAGCTTAACATTTTTGCCGAAACTGAGCCAGCACAATATTCCTCTGAACCTCCCTCCAAACTTCCCCAAGTTTCTGAATTGTCACCTCCACTCCAGCATAACCAGAACTCATCCTAGAGAATTCACCAAAATGAGGATGAAAACCATAATTACAAAAGAAAGGAGATGTTCCAGTGGACTGATTAACCTGACTGTTAAAAGCGAACTCAGCAAGAGGCAAAAATGAGGACCGGTCCTCCTGCTGAACAGCCACAAAACATCTTAAAATTTGTTCTGGTGGTTGATTTGTCCTCTCTGTCTTACCGCTTGTTTCAGGGTGATAAGCAGAGGAAGACAAATCAATCCCCAACTTCCTAGAGAATGCCCTCCAGAACTTAGAGATAAATTGCATCCCCCTATCAGAAACAATGTTTAAAGGAATGCCAATCTCACCACATGATTGATAACCTGGAAAGTGTTTCAGCATTAGGTAACCTAGATAACGGAACAAAGTGAGCTTGTTTACTGAATCAGTCAACCACCACCATGTTGACAATCAGTCAACCAACCACCATGTTATTCTGGATTATCTCAATGAGAATAACTGTTTAACTCCATATCAGCATGGGTTTATGAGAAATCGCTCCTGTCAAACCAATCTAATCAGTTTTTATGAAGAGGTAAGCTATAGACTGGACCACGGTGAGTCATTGGACGTGGTATATCTCGATTTTTCCAAAGCGTTTGATACCGTGCCGCACAAGAGGTTGGTACACAAAATGAGAATGCTTGGTCTGGGGGAAAATGTGTGTAAATGGGTTAGTAACTGGCTTAGTGATAGAAAGCAGAGGGTGGTTATAAATGGTATAGTCTCTAACTGGGTCGCTGTGACCAGTGGGGTACCGCAGGGGTCAGTATTGGGACCTGTTCTCTTCAACATATTCATTAATGATCTGGTAGAAGGTTTACACAGTAAAATATCGATATTTGCAGATGATACAAAACTATGTAAAGCAGTTAATACAAGAGAAGATAGTATTCTGCTACAGATGGATCTGGATAAGTTGGAAACTTGGGCTGAAAGGTGGCAGATGAGGTTTAACAATGATAAATGTAAGGTTATACACATGGGAAGAAGGAATCAATGTCACCATTACACACTGAATGGGAAACCACTGGGTAAATCTGACAGGGAGAAGGACTTGGGGATCCTAGTTAATGATAAACTTACCTGGAGCAGCCAGTGCCAGGCAGCAGCTGCCAAGGCAAACAGGATCATGGGGTGCATTAAAAGAGGTCTGGATACACATGATGAGAGCATTATACTGCCTCTGTACAAATCCCTAGTTAGACCGCACATGGAGTACTGTGTCCAGTTTTGGGCACCGGTGCTCAGGAAGGATATAATGGAACTAGAGAGAGTACAAAGGAGGGCAACAAAATTAATAAAGGGGATGGGAGAACTACAATACCCAGATAGATTAGCGAAATTAGGATTATTTAGTCTAGAAAAAAGACGACTGAGGGGCGATCTAATAACCATGTATAAGTATATAAGGGGACAATACAAATATCTCGCTGAGGATCTGTTTATACCAAGGAAGGTGACGGGCACAAGGGGGCATTCTTTGCGTCTGGAGGAGAGAAGGTTTTTCCACCAACATAGAAGAGGATTCTTTACTGTTAGGGCAGTGAGAATCTGGAATTGCTTGCCTGAGGAGGTGGTGATGGCGAACTCAGTCGAGGGGTTCAAGAGAGGCCTGGATGTCTTCCTGGAGCAGAACAATATTGTATCATACAATTATTAGGTTCTGTAGAAGGACGTAGATCTGGGGATTTATTATGATGGAATATAGGCTGAACTGGATGGACAAATGTCTTTTTTCGGCCTTACTAACTATGTTACTATTGTATCATTGTACCCAAATGACCGTTTTTCCACCAGATAAAGGCAAATCTGTAATGACGTCCATGGACAAATGAGTCCATGGTCTTTCTATAATGGGCAATGGAGCCACCCAGCCGGCCGGCTATGACAGACTTTAGCGCGTGCGCACGCAAATCTCACAAACGGATACAAATTCCTTAACATCGTTAAGCATAGATGACCACCAAAAGAGTCTAGCAACAACTTTCTGTGTAGCAGTGACTCCCGAGTGACCACTCAAGACGGAGTCATGAAATTCCTGCAATAGACATAGTCTAAGATACACAGGCACAAATAATTTAAGTTCAGGAGTAGCAGATGGGGCCAACGACTGGACCTCACGAATTTCAGCTTCCAATTCCAATTATACCATAGAAATCACAATTCCTAGAGGAAGAATGTATGATGGAGGTTCTGGAGGAGAAACTGAATCAAGGCTGCGTGACAAAGCGACAGCCCTAACATTCTTAGACCCCCCCCCCCCCCCCGTCTGAACGTGATGGAAAAATTGACTCTAGAGAAAAATAAGGGCCATCTGGATTGTCTAGGGGTTAAACGTTTAGAAGATTCAATATGAGCTACATTTTTATGATATGTCACCACAGTAACAGGATGAATAGCTCCCTCCAAAAAATGTCTCCATTCCTTAAAATCTAACTTGACCGTGAGCAGCTCCCGATTCCCCACATCATAATTTCTTTCAGCAGATGAAAATTTCCTGAAGAAAACCGCACATGGATGCAAGTTGGTCAGAGTTCTGGAACCTTGAGAAAAAACAGCTCTCATCCCAACCTCTGAGGCATCCACCTCTACGATGAACGGTTTCTGGAGATCAGGTTGAATCAAAACTGGAGCGGATATGATGCACTCCTTTAATTTATCAAAGGCGCCAACTGCATCCATCGACCAATCCTTAAGAGTCGCCCCCTTTCGTGTGAGGTCTGTAAGGGGTTTCACTGTCTGAGAAAAAACCCTTAGGCTATATTCACACTTAGCGGTTTTTACCGCGGAACCGCCGCGATTTTGATGCTGCGGGTCCGCAGCAGTTTCCATAGCGTTTACAGTAACATGTAAACCCTATGGAAACCGCAAACCGCTGTGCACATGCTGCGGGAAAAACCGCGCGGGAACGCAGCGGTTTACAACCCGCAGCATGTCACTTCTTTGTGCAGAATCGCTGCGATTCTGCACCCATAGGAATACATTGAACCGCTTACTTCCCGCATGGGGCTGTGCCCACTATGCGAGAAGTAAGCGGATAATGTGCGGGTGGTACCCGGGGTGGAGGAGAGGAGACTCTCCTCCAGGCCCTGGGAACCATATTTGGGGTTAAAAAATAAAAAATCTGGTTATACTCACCCTCTGATGTCCGGAGCTCCTGGGCGCTGCACGTGGCTGTCCGGTCAGAGTTGCTGTGCGACCAGGACCTGCGGTGACGTCGCGGTCACATGACCGTGACGTCACGAAGGGTCCTTCTCCCACAGCATCTTAGGAACCGGACCGCCGGGTGCAGCGCCCAGGAGATCCGGACATCAGAGGGTGAGTATAACCAATTTTTATTATTTTTAACATTACTATTGATGCTGCATATTGCTGCATATGCAGCATCAATAGTATAGGCGGAAACCCGCAGCGGAAAACGCGGAACAAACCGCGATAAATCTGCAGGGAGAACCGCAGTTGTTTTGCCCTGCAGATTTATCAAATCCGCTGCGGGAAAACCCGCAGAGGGACGCCGCAAGGTGTGAACATAGCCTTAATAAACTTTCTGTAGTAATTAGTGAACCCTAAGAATCGTTGCAATGCTTTCAGATCACGAGGTTGAACTCAATAAATTATTGTCTGCACCTTCCCATGGTCCATTTAAAACCCTTCAGCAGACGCAATAAATCCCAGGAATAATATTTCCTGAACAGAAAAAGTACATTTCTCCAATTTAGCTAACAAAGAATTTTCCCTGAGTTTCCGTAAAACAAATCGATCGTGCTCATAGGGTGAATCCAGATTAGATGAAAAAATGAGAATGTCATCCAGGTATACCACAATAATCCTTCCAATAATATCAGAGAAAATGTCATTTATAACGTTCTGAAAGACAGCAGGTGCATTGGTTAAACCAAAAGGCATGACAAGATTTTCAAACAAACCCTCCAAAATTAAAAATGCTGTTTTCCACTCATCATTATATGCCCCTCTAAGGTCAAGGTTAGAAAACCATTTCGCTGATTATATAGGTCGGGGATGAGTGGAAGCGGGTACGTTTTCTTAACCGTAATTTTTTTCTCATCAAAGTACACCCTGCACCCCATCTTGAATGAAAAAACTGAAATGTAGAAATTTTTGCAAATGTATTAAAAATATTAAAAAAGAAAACTGAAATCTCCCATGGTCATAAGTATTCAGACCCTTCGCTCAGTATTGAGTAGAAGCACCCTATTGAGCTAGTGCAGCCATGAGTCTTCTTGGGAATGATACAAGTTTTCCCCCCTGGATTTGGGGATCCTCGGCCATTCTTCCTTGCAGATCCTCTCCAGTTCCGTCAGGTTGGATGGTGAACTTTGGTGGACGCCATTTTCAGTTCTTTCCAGAAATGCTCCATTGGGTTTAGGTCAGGGCTCTGGCTGGGCCGGTCAGGAATGGTCACAGAGTTGTTCTGAAGCCGCTCCTTTGTTATTTTAGCTGTGTGCTTAGGGTCATTGTCTTGTTGGAAGGTGAACCTTCTGCAAGTCTGAGGTCCAGAGGACTCTGGAAGAGGTTTTCATCCAGGATATCTCTGTACTTGGCCGCATTCATGGTTCCTTCAATGACAACCAGTTTTCCTGTCCCTGCAGCTGACGGCTAGGTCTAGGAAGACTTCTGGCGGTCCCAAACTTCTTCCATTTAAGGATTATGGAGGCCACTATGCTCTTAGGAACCTTAAGTATTGCATAAATTCTGTTGTAACCTTGGCCAGATCTGTGCCTTGCCACAATTCTGTCTCTGAGCTCCTTGGCCAGTTTCTTTGACCTCATGATTCTCCTTTGGTCTGACATGCACTGTGAGCTCTGAGGTCTTATATCCCATTAAGCCCCGAAGGTGGTTTGCACGTTCATGACCGGGCCAATTTTTACACTTCTGACCACTGTCCATTTATGAGGTTATAACTCTGGAACGCTTCAATGGATCCCGCTGATTCTGACAATGTTTTCTCGTGACATATTGTACTTCATGATAGTGGTAAAATTTATTTGATATTACCTGCGTTTATTTGTGAAAAAAACGGAAATTTGGCGAAAATTTTGCAATTTTCCAACGTTGAATTTTTATGCCCTTAAATCACAGAGATATGTCACATAAAATACTTAATAAGTAACATTTCCCACATGTCTACTTTACATCAGCACAATTTTGGAAACAACATTTTTTTGTTAGGGAGTTATAAGGGTTAAAAGTTGACCAGCGATTTCTCATTTTACAACACCATTTTTTTTAGGGACCACACCACATTTGAAGTAATTTTAGGGGTTTATATGATAGAAAATACCCAAGTATGACACCATTCTAAAAACTGCAACACTCAAGGTGCTCAAAACCACATTCAAGAAGTTTATTAACCCTTCAGGTGTTTCACAGGAATTTTTGAAATGTTTAAAAAAATGAACATTTAATTTTTTTTTTCAAAAAAATTTACTTCAGCTCCAATTTGTTTTATTTTACCAAGGGTAACAGGAAAAAATGGACCCCAAAAGTTGTTGTACAATTTGTCCTGAGTACCCCGATACCCCATATGTGGGGGTAAACCACTGCTTGGGTGCATGGGAGAGCTCGGAAGGGAAGGAGCGCCATTTGACCTTTCAATGCAAAATTGGCTGGAATTGAGATGGGACGCCATGTTTTTTTGGAGAGCCACTAATGTGCCTAAACATTGAAACCCCCCACACGTTACACCATTTTGGAAAGTAGACCCCCTAAGGAACTTATCTAGATGTGTGGTGAGCGCTTTGACCCACCAAGGGCTTCACAGAAGTTTATAATGTAGAGCAGTAAAAAGAAAAAATAATATTTTTTCACAAAAATGAAATTTTCGCCCCCAATTTTTTATTTTCCCAAGGGTACTAGAAGAAATTGTACCGCAAAAGTTGTTGTGCAATTTGTCCTGAGTACGCTGATACTCCATATGTGGGGGTAAACCACTGTTTGGGTGCATGGGAGAGCTCGGAAGGGAAGGAGCACTGTTTGACTTTTAAATGCAAAATTGGCTGGAATTAAGATGGGACACCATGTTGCGTTTGGAGAGCCCCTGATGTGCCTAAACATTGAAAACCCCCCACAAGTGACATCATTTTGGAAAGTAGACCCCTAAGGATGTTATCTAGATGTGTTGTGAGAGCTTTGAACCCCCAAGTGTTTCACTACAGTTTATGACGCAGAGCCGTGAAAATAAAAATTCTTTTTTTTTCCACAAAAAGCCCCAGTTTTGTATTTTCCCAAGGGTAACAGGAGAAATTGGACCTCAAAAGTTGTTGTGCAATTTGCCCTGAGTACGCTGATACCCCATATGTGGGGGGGAACCACCGTTTGGGCGCATGGCAGAGCTCGGAAGGGAAGGAGCGCCGTTTGTAATGCAGACTTAGATGAATTGGTCTGCAGGTGTCACGTTGCATTTGCAGAGCCCCTGATGTACCTAAACAGTAGAAACCCCCCACAAGTGACCCCATATTGGAACCTAGACCCCCCAAGGAACTTATCTAGATGTGTTAGGAGAATTTTGAACCCCCAAATATTTCACTACAGTTTATAACGCAGAGCCGTGAAAATAAAAAATCATTTTTTTCCTGCAAAAATGTTTTTTTTTAGCCCCCCATATTTTTATTTTCCCAAGGTTAATAAGAGAAATTGGATGCCAGAAGTTGTTGTCCTATTTGTCCTGAGTGCGCTGAGACCCCATATGTTGGGGTAAACCCCTGTTTGGGCACATGGGAGAGCTCGGAAGGGAAAAAGCACTGTTTTACTTTTTTAACGCAGAATTGGCTGGAATTGAGATCAGACGCCATGTCGCGTTTGGAGACCCCTGATGTGCCTGAACAGTGGAAACCCCCAATTATAAGTGAAACCCTAATCCAAACACACCCCTAACCCGAATCCCAACGGTAACTCTAACCACACCCCTAACCCTGACACACCCCTAACCCTAATCCCAACCCTATTCCCAACCGTAAATGTAACCCTAACCCTAATAGGAAAATGGAAATAAATACATTTTTTAAATTTTTTTTATTTTTCCCTAACTAAGGGGGTGATGAAGGGGGGTTTGATTTACTTTTATAGCAGGTTTTTTAGCGGATTTTTATGATTGGCAGCCGTCACACACTAAAAGACGCTTTTTATTGCAAAAAATATTTTTTGGCGTTACCACATTTTGAGAGCTATAATTTTTCCATATTTTGGTCCACAGAGTCATGTGAGGTCTTGTTTTTTGCGGGACGAGTTGACGTTTTTATTGGTAACATTTTCGGGCACGTGACATTTTTTGATCACTTTTTATTTTCCAATTTTTGTGAGGCAGTATGACCAAAAACCAGCTATTCATGAATTTCTTTTGGGGGAGGCGTTTATACCGTTCCGCGTTTGGTAAAATTGATAAAGCAGTTTTATTCGTCGGGTAAGTACGATTACAGCGACACCTCATTTATATCATTTTTTTATGTTTTGTCGCTTTTATACGATGAAAACTATTTTATAGAAAAAATAATTATTTTGGCATCGCTTTATTCCGAGGACTGTAACTTTTTTATTTTTTTGCTGATGATGCTGTATGGCGGCTCTTTTTTTGCGGGACAAGATGACGTTTTCAGCGGTATCATTGTTATTTATATCCGTCTTTTTGATTGCGTGTTATTCCACTTTTTGTTCGGCGGTATGATAATAAAGCGTTGTTTTTTGCCTAGTTTTTTTTTACGGTGTTCACTGAAGGGGTTAACTAGTGGGACAGTTTTATAGGTGGGGTGATACTAAATATGTGTACATTTATTGTTTTTTTTTTTATTTAGATAAAGAAATGTATTTATGGGAACAATATATTTTTTATTATTATTATTTATTTAGGATTATTTTTTTTTTTTACACATGTTAATTTTTTTTTTACTTTTTTACTTTGCCCCAGGGGGGACATCACAGTAAAGTGACAGATCGCTGATCTGACACTTTTCTGTGCACTGTGTCAGATCAGCGATCTGACGTGCCCTCCTGGAGGCTTCCCGGGGCCTGCTCTGAGCAGGCGCAGTGAAGCCACCTCCCTGCAGGACCCGGATGCAGCCCCGCGGCCACTTTGGATCCGGGGCCTGCAGGGAGAAGAAGGTAGGAGACCTTCGGAGCAACGCGATCACATTGCATTGCTCCGAGGGTCGCAGGGAGCCCCCTCCCTGCGCAATGCTTCCCTCCGGAACACTGCAATCATGTTTGATCGCAGTGTGCCGGGGGTTAATGTGCCGGGGGCGGTCTGTGACCGCTCCTGGCACATAGTGCCAGATGTCAGCTGCGATAGTCAGCTGACACCTGGCCGCGATCGGCCGCGCTCCCCCCGTGAGCGCAGTTGATCGCGCTGGACGTACTATCCCGTCACTGGGAATTAAGTCCCAGGTCACCTTGATGGGATAGTACGTCCAATGGGATTAAGGGGATATAGACAGGTGTGCGCCTCTCCAAATCAAGTCCCATCAGTTTAATGGACTTCCCACACAGCTGGACTCCAATGAAGGAGTAGAACCATCTCAGGGAGGATCGCAAGGAAATGGACAGCATGGGACTTACATATGAGCATCTGAGCAAAGGGGCTGAAGACTTATGACCATGTGAGAGTTCAGTTTTTCTTTTTTAATACATTTGCAAAAATTTCTACATTTCTGTTTTTTTCAGTCAAGATGAGGTGCAGAGTGAACATTAATGAGAAAAAAATGAACTTTTTTGAATTTACCAAATGGCTGCAATGAAACAAAGAGTGACAAATTTAAAGGGGTCTGAATACTTTCTGTACCCACTGTATTCCTTCACAGTGGTCCGTTCAGGTCCCGACAAATTATACAGCCGAGCTTTAGGAAATTTGGCATTAAGAAAAAAGATTTATAGCAAAATCATAAAGACGATGTAGCGATAATATCTCAGCCTCTTTCTCAGAGAACACATCTCCGAAGTCTTTCAGGTAAGACGCAGACACTCCAGACTAGCGGAGCAAATTATGTACAAAACTAAGACATTTCTTATGACAGTAGAAACTCCATTTAACAATATCCTTCCGACACCAATCAATAACAGGATTATGGATGTGCAGCCATGGAAATCCCAACACCAACCCAGCAGGTAAATTACCCAACACAAAGCAGGAGATGGACTCCGAGTTCAGAGTTCCCACTCTAAGTGTAAATTCCACTGTTACCAGCTGGACTAAGTTCTGAAGTAACGGTGTCCATCAATGGTGACAATTAGAATAGATCTTTCCAATCTAACTGTCCCTAATCCTAATTTAAGAACCTGTCCAGAATCAATGAAATTGGTGGAAGATCCACAGTCAATGAAAGCAAGAGCAGATAAACACGGGTTCTGAAAACAAAGTTCCACATTCAGCAATACTTTATCTGAGGAGTAAAAGGGTACCTGGAAGTCTGGGTGACCTCCTCGAATATCACCCAGACTTAGACGTTTCCTGACGGCTTGCTGGCTTGAGAGCAAATGGAGTAGTCTTTGAGGAAATGTCCAGCATGACCACAATAAAGGCAAAGTCCAAGATTACGCTGACGCTTCCTCTCCACAACTTGAGAGCTGGCTGTTCCAACCTCCATTGGTTCCGTGTCAGGCAAGTGAACAGACTTGGGCAGGATGACAGAAGCCCCCTGTTGTTCACAAGTCTCACGAATTCGGCGATCCATTTGAATGTCCTTCCCCAGGGAACAGGGTGGAGTATGCAAAGCCAGAGCGTCATTTAGGGTATCAGAAAGGCCACGGTGAAACTCACACCTGAGAGCTGCATCATTCCACAAAACCTCAGAGGACCAGTGCTGGAACTCAGAGCTATAGTCCTCCGCGGTGCTGCCCCCCTGCGTCAGGCTCATGATCTTAGCTTCTGCAACGTGGGCCCTGTCAGGTTCATCAGAGATCATCCCTAAGGCATCAAAAAAGACATTAACGTAAGACCGTTCTGGGGCTAGTGGGGAGAAAGAGAATGCCCAAGTCTGAGGACCCCCTCTCAATAGGGACATGACTATTCCCACCAGCTGGGACTCATCACCCTAACCTGATCCTTCTCCCTTGAGAATTTGTCAGGAAAAGCAACTACAGGTTCAGGAGAGAACAACTGCACATCCGAAGGTAAAGGAGTCATTACTACAGTTGATGGTGAAGAGCTTTGGGAAGCATCCATAGGACTAGAAAATTGACCCTGCAGCTGGGACTGTGTAGATTCTAGTGTCTGGTGTTCCCTTCCGAGATCCTGAACCATCTGGGTCTGATTCGCCACCTGATCACAGAGTGCACGAATGTGACGCTAGTCATAGCCCATGGCTAGGCCGTGAATCAGAACAGTCAGACGTTTCGGGGTCAATACCAAAGGATCAGGTAGTAAACCAAGGGAAAATGCGAAGTTGTAAGTCAGGTCACATACCAGGGTCAGAATACCAGAGAAATAGTGGATAATCAAAGGGGCAATAACAAACGAGTAGTCTGAACACTGTCCAAAGGTCAGCAGCAGAAGAAGATGAGAACTTACAGCACAGGGTACAGGCGAACACACCAGGGAGCACAAGCTTTTGACTGGCAAAGATCTGAGCCAGACTGCTCACCTAAATATCAGGGCAATTACCAATCACATGGAGCACCTGCAGAAATCTCTGCACCTTCCAGTCATATAGGTCAACCAAGCTGTCAATCAAAGCATCGACAGCTCAGCATGCCCCAGCACAGGATAGGATGACAGAGCCACATTCCAGACACTCTGAACAAAGGAATCATGACAGATGTTGCTTTCTGTTTGTTTTGAAGGGGTCGCCTCCTGTTTCCTGATGTCACTTCCAATTTCTGTGATGATGTTGCGTTCTACTATTTTTGTGATGATGTTACTTCCTGTTTTCTGTGATGATGTTGCTTCCAATTTCTGTGATGATGTCACTTCTTATTTTCTGTGATGATGTTGCTTCCCGTTTTCTGTGATATGATGTCACTTCCTATTTCTGTGATCTCGCTTCCTGTTTTCTGTGATGATGTTGCTTCCTATTTCTGTGATGATGTCGCTTCCTGTTTTTTGTGATGATGTTGCTTCCTATTTCTGTGATGATGTATTTTCCTATTTCTGTGATGATGTCGCTTTTTATTTCTGTGATGATGTCTTTTCCTATTTCTGTTATGATGCTACTTCCAATATCTGTGATGATGTCGCTTCCTATTTTTGTGATGATGTCACTTCCTGTTTTCTGTGATGATGTCGCTTTCTGTTTCCTGTGATATTGTTGCCTCCTATTTTCTGTGATGATGTGGCTTCCTATTTCTGTGATGTTGCTTCCAATATCTGTGATGATGTCTTTTCCTATTTCTGTGATGTCGCTTCCTGTTTTCCGTGATGATGTATTTTCCTATTTCTGTGATGATGTCGCTTTTTATTTCTGTGATGATGTATTTTCCCATTTCTGTGATGATGCTACTTCCAATTTCTGTGATGTCGCTTCCTATTTTTGTGATGTCACTTCCTGTTTTCTGTGATGATGTCACTTCCTGTTTCCTGTGATATTGTCACCTCCTATTTTCTGTGATGATGTTGCTTCCTATTTCTGTGATGTTGCTTCAAATATCTGTGATGTCTGTTCCTATTTCTGTGATTGATGTCACTTCCTGTTTTCTGTGATGATATCGCTTCCTGTTTCCTGTGATATTGTTGCTTCCTATTTTCTGTGATGATGTTGCTTCATATTTCTGTGATGTTGCTTCTAATATCTGTGATGGTGTCTTTTCCTATTTCTGTGATGATGTCATTTCCAATTTCTGTGATGATGTTGTTTCCTATTTTTGTGATGATGTCACTTCCTGTTTTCTGTGATGATGTTGCTTCTAATTTCTGTGATGATGTCGCTTCCTGTTTTCTGTGATGATGTCCCTTCCTATTTCTGTGATGATATGATGTTGCTTCCTATTTCTGTGAAGATGTCTTTTCCTATTTCTGTGATGACGTAACTTCCAATTTCTGTGATGTCGCTTCCTATTTCTATGATGATGTCTTTAACTATTTTTGTGATGATGTTGCTTCCTGTTTTCTGTGATGATGTTGCTTCCTATTTCTGTGATGTCGCTTCCTATTTCTGTGATGATATGATGTTGCTTCCTATTTCTGTGATGTCTTTTCCTATTTCTGTGATGACGTAACTTCCAATTTCTGTGATGATGTCGCTTTTTTTTGTGATGTCACTTCCTGTTTTCTGTGATGTCACTTGTTTTCTGTGATGATGTTGCTTTTTGTTTGTCATGAGGGGGCCTCGTCCTGTTATCTGTGATTATGTCATTTCCTATTTCTGTGATGTCACTTGTTTTCTGTGATGATGTCACTTACTGTTTTCTGAGATGATGTCACTTCCTGTTTTCTGTTGTGAGGGGGTCACTTCCTTTTTTATGTGATGATGTTGCATCCTATTTCTGTGATGTTGCTTCCTATTTCTGTGATGATGTCACTTCTTGTTTTCTGTGATGATGTTGCTGCCTATTTTTGTGATGTCACTTACTGTTTTCTGTGATGATATCGCTTCCTGTTTTCTGTAATGATGCCACTTGCTGTTTTCTGTTATGTTGCTTTCTGTTTCCTGTGATGTTGCTTCCTATTATCTGTGATGATGTTACTTCCTGTTATCTCTGACGTCACTTCCTATTTCCGTTATGTCACTTCCTGTTTTTTTGTGGTGATTTCACTTCCTGTTTTCTGTGATGATGTTGCTTTCTGTTTGTTGTGAGAGGGTCGCTTCCTGTTTTCTGTGATTGTCACTTACTGTTTTCTGTGATGATGTCGCTTCCTATTTCTGTGATATCACTTCCTGTTTTCTGTGATGATGTTGCTTTCTGTTGTGAAGGGGTTGCTTCCTATTTCTGTGATGTCACTTTCTGTTTTCTGCACTGACGTTGCTTCCTATTTCTGTCAAGATGTCGATTTCTGATTCTTTGATATCGCTTCCTGTTTTCTATGATGTCACTTCCTGTTTTTTGTTATGATGTTGCTTCCTGTTTCCTGTGATTTTGCTTCCTTTTTCTTTGATGTTGCTTCCGGCTTTCTGTGATGATGGCACTTCCTGTTTCCTGTTATGATGTTGTCTCCTGTTTCCTGTGATGTTGCTTCCTATTTCTGTGATGTTGCTTCCTATTTTTGTGATGTCACTTCCTATTTCTGTGATAATTTTGCTTCCCATTTCTGTGATTATGTTGCTTCCTGTTTTCTGTAATGATGACACTTCCTGTTTTCTGTAATGATGACACCTCCTGTTTCTATGATGATGTTGCTTCCTATTTCTGTTAAGATGTCGATTTCTGATTCTTTGATATCGCTTCCTGTTTTCTATGATGTCACTTCCTGTTTTCTGTTATGATGTTGCTTCCTGTTTCCTGTGATTTTGCTTCCTTTTTCTTTGATGTTGCTTCCGGCTTTCTGTGATAATGGCACTTCCTGTTTCCTGTTATGATGTCGTTTCCTGTGATGTTGCTTCCTATTTCTGTGATGTTGCTTCCTATTTCTGTGATGATGTCTCTTCCTGTTTTATGTAGTGATGAAGCTTCCTATTTCTGTGATGTTGCTTCCTATTTTTGTGATGTCACTTCCTATTTCTGTGATAATTTTGCTTCCCATTTCTGTGATTATGTTGCTTCCTGTTTTCTGTAATGATGACACTTCCTGTTTCTATGATGATGTTGCTTCCTGTTTTCTGTGATGTCGCTTTCTATTTTCTGTGATGAGGTCGGTACCTATTTTCTGTGATGATGTTGATTTCTGTTTCATGTAATGAGGTCGCTTCCTCTCCCCTATGATAATATTGCTTCCTGTTTGTTGTGATGATGTCGCCTCCAGTCCCCTATGATGATGTCTGTTCCTGTTTTTTATGATGATGATGATGTTGCTTCCTGTTTGTAATGATGTCGCTTCTTGTTTGATGAGGTTGCTTCCTGTCCCCTAAGATATTATTGCTTCCTGTTTGTTGTGATGGTGTCGCCTCCAGTCCCCTATGATGATGTTTCTTCCTGTCCTCTATGATGAGGTTGCTTCCTGTTTTCTGTGATGTCACTTCTTGATTTCTGTGATGATGTTACTTCCTGTTCATTGTGATGATGTTGCATCCTGTCCTTTATCATGATGTTGCTTTCTGTTTGTTGTGAGGGGTTCACTTGCTGTTTCCTATGATGATGTCACTTCCTATTTTCTGTGATTATATAACTTTCTGTTTTTTTTTGTGATGATGTCACTTCCTGTTTTCTGTTATGTCGTTTCCTGTTTTCTGTGATGTCACTTCCTGTTTTCTGTGATGATGTTGCATTCTGTTTGTTGAGAGGGTGTTGCTTCCTATTTTCTGTGATGATGTCACGTCATGATTTCTCACAGTGTTATTTATCTGTCTAACTAGCAGGCGGCACGTTGTACCAGCCCGTGACTGTCGTCACCCCACAGGGACAGGTTGTGGCTCAAGCACTGTCTCCTGGGACCATCCGAATCCAGAACTCACAGGTGAGAGCTGCTCAAAATCTTACAGCGCTCCCGTAATTACCTCCAGCTCTCCGTTATCTGCCCCCACGTGCCAATCGTCTGCCTGGTAACCCAATCAAATCTTGTTCCAGTTGCAGTTGCAGCTCAGTCAGGATCTCGGCCTCTTGCAAACAGATGATGGATCTGGAAAGAACAAGCGTGGGGTCCTTCCCAAGCAAGCCACCAATGTGATGAGGTCCTGGCTGTTCCAGCACATTGGGGTGAGTTTGGTGTGGTGGACGCTGCCGTCACTTATGCCCTATGCTCTGCAGTAATCTGGGATGCATGGCGTCACCAGAAGACGCCACAAATGCTTCTCTCCCTGATGCCATCCATCATGCCATCCAGTATAGACATGGATGTGGAGTACCGTCATCAGCTATGTGTGAATGTGTTCCATCTTCTCCATCTCTGCAGCATCCGTACCCAACCGAGGATGAGAAGAAGCAGATTGCTGCTCAAACTAACCTCACCCTTCTGCAGGTCAACAACTGGTGAGTCCCCCATTCCAAGGTCGGAGCCTCCTGGTGACAGCGCCGTGCTCTAGTCATGACTGTATACGTTGCCTCTTCCACCTTACACATGCTGATGGAATAGGTACAGTTTAGGTTAGCGCTGTATGTTACGTTGTAACAACCCATCAGCCATGTGACGATGAGGACGGCCGTTCCTATGGGGTTATGTTATGTCCTACACCCCCTGCTCAAGCTTCTTCTCTTTATTTGTAGGTTTATAAATGCCAGACGCAGAATCCTACAGCCCATGTTGGATTCAAGCACAACAGACACCCCAAAGGCGAAAAAGAAGAGCGGGCAGAGTCGCCCCGTGCAGAGGTTCTGGCCAGACTCCATTGCCGGGGGCACACCACAGCAGGAAGAAGACCTAGGTATATCTGACGGTTAGATGAGGACTCTAGACTTCCTAAAAACTGCTGTCTGCACATAACATGTCTCCTCCTCCCTCCATTCATGCCCTGCTGTCTCCTTCATCCATCCCCCGCTGTCTCCTTCACCCTTCATCCATCCCCCGCTTTCTCCTCCACCCTTCATCCATGCACTGCTGACTCCTCCTCACTTCATCCGTCCTTTGTGGTCTCCTCCACCCTTCATCTATCCCCTGCAGTGTTCTCCACCCTTCATCCTTCCCCTCCTGTCTCCTCCACCCTTCATCCATGCCCTGCTGTCTCCTTCATCCTTGCCTTGCAGTCTCCTCCACCCTTCATCCGTGCCCTGCGGTCTTCTCCTCCCTTCATCTGTGCCCTACGGTCTCCTCCTCCCTTTATCCGTGTCCTGCTGACTCCTCCACCCTTCATTCATGCTCTGTTTCTTCACCTTCCATCATCCATCCCCTGCGGTCTCCTCCACCCTTCATCCATCCCCTGCTTTCTCCTCCACACTTCATCCGTGCCCTGCAGTCTCCTCCTCCCTTCATCTGTTTCCTGCGGTCTCCTCCACCCTTCATCCATGCCCTGCTGTCTCCTTCATCCTTGCCTTGCAGTCTCCTCCACCCTTCATCCGTGCCCTGCGGTCTCCTCCTCCCTTCATCTATGCCCTGCGGTCTCCTCCTCCCTTTATCCGTGTCCTGCTGACTCCTCCACCCTTCATTCATGCTCTGTTTCTTCACCTTCCATCATCCATCCCCTGCGGTCTCCTCCACCCTTCATCCATCCCCTGCTTTCTCCTCCACACTTCATCCGTGCCCTGCAGTCTCCTCCTCCCTTCATCTGTTTCCTGCGGTCTCCTCCACCCTTCATCCGTGTCCTGCTGTATCCTGAATCCTTTGCATGCGGTCACCTCCACCCTTCAACCTTTTTCTCTTGTGTCCACCACCCTTCATCCTTACCCTGCTGTCTCCTTCATCTTTGTCTTGCTCTCTTTTCCACCCTTCATCCTTACCCTGCTGTCTCCTTCATCCTTGCCCTGTGGTCTCCTCCACCCTTTATATTTTTCTCCTGTGTCCTCCACCCTTCATCCTTGCCCTGTCGTCTCCTCCATGCTTCATCCGTCCTTTTCGGTCTCCTCCACACTCCATACATTTTCTCGTGTGTCCTCCACCCTTCATCTTTGTCGTGCTCTCTTTTCCACCCTTCATCTGTGCCCTTCTGTCTACACCCTTCTTACATGTCCTGCTGTCCACAATCCTTAAAGTGAACCTGTTACCAGGTTTGACCGATTTGAGATACGGCCACCACCTTTCGGGCCTGACATGCAGGACTCTATACTGCTGTATATCTGTCCCCAACCCGACCTGCAAGACAAGAAAAAGACCTGTTATTATACTCACCTGTGGGACCGTCGGGTCCGAGGGGTGTTGCTGGTCTTGGTCCGGCGTCTCCCTTCTTTTTGTGATGCCGTCCTCCTTCTCGCTCCCTCGGGTCGGGGGGCAGTTATGCAGCATTACAGAATCCTGTATATCAGGCCATATGTTATATCGAGCACACCTTCTGACAGGTTCTCTTCATCTGTCCCATGCAGTCATCTCCAGTTTTGGCATTCTGTAAGTGTGACGGATGGCTACATGGGGCTCTGTATGTGTGATGGATGGTCAGGGGGCTCTGTATGTATGATGGATGGTTGGGGGCTCTGTATGTATGATGGATGATCAGGGGGCTCTGTATGTATGATGGATGGTCAGGGGGCTCTGTATGTGTGATGGATGATCAGGGGGCTCTGTATGTATAATGGATGGTCAGGGGGCTATGTATGTATGATGGATGGTTGGGGGCTCTGTATGTATGATGGATGGCCATGGGGCTCTGTATGTATGATGGATGGTCAGGGGGCTCTATGTATGATGGATGGTCAGGGGGCTCTGTATGTATGATGGATGGTCAGGGGGCTCTGTATGTGTGATGGATGATCAGGGGGCTCTGTATGTATAATGGATGGTCAGGGGGCTATGTATGTATGATGGATGGTTGGGGGCTCTGTATGTATGATGGATGGTCAGGGGGCTCTATGTATGATGGATGGTCAGGGGGCTCTATGTATGATGGATGGTCAGGGGGCTCTATGTATGATGGATGGTCAGAGGGCTCTGTATGTGTGACGGATGGCTACATGGGGCTCTGTATGTGTGATGGATGGTCAGGGGGCTCTGTATGTATGATGGATGGTTGGGGGCTCTGTATGTATGATGGATGATCAGGGGGGCTCTGTATGTATGATGGATGGTCAGGGGGCTCTGTATGTGTGATGGATGATCAGGGGGCTCTGTATGTATAATGGATGGTCAGGGGGCTATGTATGTATGATGGATGGTTGGGGCTCTGTATGTATGATGGATGGCCATGGGGCTCTGTATGTATGATGGATTATCAGGGGGCTCTGTATGTATGATGGATGGTCAGGGGGCTCTATGTATGATGAATGATCAGGGGTCTCTGTATGTATGATGGATGGTCAGAGGGCTCTGTATGTGTGATGGATGGTCAGAGGGCTCTGTATGTATGATGGATGGTCAGAGGGCTCTATGTATGATGGATGGTCGGGGGCTCTGTATGTTTGATGGATGGTCGGGGGCTCTGTATGTGTGATGGATGGACCAACGGCTCTGTATGATGATGGATGGTCAGGGGGCTCTGTATGATGGATGGTCAGGGTCTGTGTATGTATAAAAGATGGTCAGAGGGCTCTGTATGATCGATGGTCAGAGGGCTCTGTATGTATGATGGAATTTTCAGGGGGCTCTGTATGTATGATGGATGGTCAGAGGGCACTATATGTATGATGGATGGTCAGGGGTCTTTGTATGTATGATGGATGGTCAGGGGGCTCTGTATGTTTGATGGATGGTCAGAGGGCTCTGTATGTTTGATGGATGGTCAGAGGGCTCTCTATGTATGATGGATGGTCAGAGGGCTCTGTATGTATGATGGATGGTCAGGGGGCTCTGTATGTATGATGATGGTCAGAGGGCTCTGTATGTATGATGGATGGTCAGAGGGCTCTGTATGTTTGATGGATGGTCAGAGGGCTCTGTATGTTTGATGGATGGTCAGAGGGTTCTGTATGATGGATGGTCAGGGGCTGTGTATGTATAATAGATGGTCAGAGGGCTCTGTATGTATGATGGTCAGAGGGCTCTGTATGATGGATGGTCAAAGGGCTCTGTATGTATGATGGATGGTCAGGGGGCTCTGTATGTATGATGGATGGTCAGGGGCTGTGTATGTATGATGGATGGTCAGAGGGCTCTGCTCTGTATGATGGTCAGAGGGCTCTGTATGTATGATGGATGGTTGGGGGCTCTGTATGATAGATGGTCAGGGTGCTCTGTATGATGGGTGGTTACATGGAGCTCTGTATGTATGATGGATGGTCAGAGGGCTCTGTATGATGGATGGCCAGGGGCTCTGTATGTATGATGGATGGTCAGGGGGCTCTGTATGATGGATGGTCAGGGGCTGTGTATGTATAATAGATGGTCAGAGGGCTCTGTATGTATGATGGTCAGAGGGCTCTGTATGATGGATGGTCAGAGGGCTCTGTATGTATGATTGATGGTCAGAGGGCTCTGTATGTATGATGGATGGTCAGGCGTCTTTGTATGTATGATGGATGGTCAGAGGGCTCTGCTCTGTATGATGGTCAGAGGGCTCTGTATGTATGATGGATGGTCAGGGGGCTCTGTATGTATGATGGATGGTCAGGGGCTGTGTATGTATGATGGATGGTCAGAGGGCTCTGTATGTATGATGGATGGTTGGGGGCTCTGTATGATAGATGGTCAGGGGGCTCTGTATGATGGGTGGTTACATGGAGCTCTGTATGTATGATGGATGGTCGGGGGCTCTGTATGTTTGATGGATGGTCGGGGGCTCTGTATGTGTGATGGATGGACCGACGGCTCTGTATGATGATGGTCAGAGGGCTCTGTATGTATTATAGATGGTCAGAGGGCTCTGTATGTATGATGGATGGTCAGAGGGCTCTGTATGTTTGATGGATGGTCAGAGGGCTCTGTATGTATGATGGATGGTCAGAGGGTTCTGTATGTAGGATGGATGGCCAGGGGGCTCTGTATGATGGATGGTCAGGGGCTGTGTATGTATAATAGATGGTCAGAGGGCTCTGTATGTATGATGGTCAGAGGGCTCTGTATGATTGATGGTCAGAGGGCTCTGTATGTATGATGGATGGTCAGAGGGCTCTGTATGTATGATGGATGGTCAGAGGGCTCTGTATGTTTGATGGATGGTCAGAGGGCTCTGTATGTATGATGTATGGTCAGAGGGTTCTGTATGTATGATGGATGGCCAGGGGCTCTGTATGTATGATGGATGGTCAGGGGGCTCTGTGTGATGGATGGTCAGGGGCTGTGTATGTATAATAGATGGTCAGAGGGCTCTGTATGTATGATGGTCAGAGGGCTCTGTATGATTGATGGTCAGAGGGCTCTGTATGTATGATTGATGGTCAGAGGGCTCTGTATGTATGATGGTCAGAGGGCTCTGTATGATTGATGGTCAGAGGGCTCTGTATGTATGATTGATGGTCAGAGGGCTCTGTATGTATGATGGATGGTCAGGGGGCTCTGTATGTATGATGGATGGTCAGATAACTCTGTATGTTTGGATGGTCAGAGGGCTCTGTAATAATTTTTATTTATATAGCGCCAACATATTCCGCAGCGCTTTACAGTTTAACAGTTTCAAACACAACAGTCATAAGTGACAACGTTAACAATACAATAATTAAAGCACAATAAGCCGCCCCTGCTGGTGAGAGCTTACAATCTACAATGAGGTGGGGAGATACAAAGTACAGGTGTGTATTTACAATGATGTATTTACAATGAGGGTCCGGCCATCTTCAGGGGTTGGGGAATAGATGGAGATAGTGAATGGGCTACACACACACAAACATGAAATGACTGATTACTGAACGTGATAGGCCGCTCTGAACAAATATGTTTTGAGGGAGCGCCTAAAACTATGCAAATTGTGGACGGTCCTAATATCTTGGGGTAGAGCATTCCAGAGGATTGGCGCAGCACGGGAGAAGTCTTGGAGTCGGGAGTGGGAGGTACGGATTAGTGCAGAGGTTAGTCGGAAGTCATTTGCAGAGCGCAGTGGTCAGTTAGGCTGATAGGCAAAAATGAGGGAGGAGATGTAAGGGGGGCCGCACTGTGGAGAGCTTTGTGGGGGAGAACAAGTACTTTGAATTGTATCCTGTAATGAATGGGCAGCCAGTGTAACGACTGGCGAAGAGCGGACGCGTCCAAGTAACGATTAGCCAGATGGACAACCCTGGCTGCTGCATTAAGGATGGACTGGAGAGGGGAAAGTCGAGTGAGGGGGGAGGCCAATTAATAGAGCGTTACACTAGTCCAGGCGGGAGTGGATCAGGGCGACAGTGAGGGTTTTAGCTGTCTCCATGGTGAGAAAAGGGCGGATTCTAGAGATGTTCTTTAGGTGTAAGCGGCACGAGCGGGCAAGAGATTGTATATGGGAGGTGAAGGAGAGATCGGAGTCAAACATAACACCCAGACAGCGTGCCTGCTGCCGGGGTGTTATTATGGTGCCACCCACGGAGAAGGAAACGTCAGGTTTAGGGAGGTTAGTAGACGGTGGGAGCAGAAGAAGTTCAGTTTTGGAGAGGTTGAGTTTCAGATAGAGAGCGGACATGATGTTGGAGACTGCGGACAGTCAGTGGCGTTCTGTAGTACGGCGGGGGTAAGGTCAGAGGATGATGTGTATAGTTGTGTGTCATCAGCATAAAGATGGTACTGAAAGCCAAATCTGCTGATGGTCTGTCCAATTGGGGCCGTGTAGAGGGAGAAGAGAAGGGGGCCAAGGACTGAGCCCTGAGGTACCCCGACAGCGAGAGGAAGAGGAGATGAAGTGGAGCCAGAGAACAGAACACTGAAGGAGCGGTCAGAAAGGTAGGAGGAAAACCAGGAGAGAGCAGTGTCCTTAATGCCTAGTGACTGGAGCCTAGAGAGTAGGAGAGGGTGGTCAACAGTGTCGAAAGCTGCAGAAAGGTCGAGAAGAATGAGCAGAGAGTGGTCACCGTTACTTTTTGCTGTCAGAAGGTCATTGGTCACTTTGATGAGTGCAGTTTGTCGAATGTAGGGGGCGGAAACTGGACTGTGAAAGGTCTAGGAGGGAGTGAGTGGAGAGGTAACGGGTAAGGCGGGAGTATATCAGGCGCTCCAAGAGTTTAGAGATGAAGGGGAGATTGGAGACTGGTCTGTAGTTGTTTGTGCAGGATGGGTCGAGGGTGGGTTTCTTTAGTAATGGAGTAATGATAGAGTGTTTGAAGTAGGAGGGGAAAATGCCAGAGGAGAGGGAGAGATTAAAGATTGTAGTTAGGTGAGTTGTGACGACTGGAGATAGAGACTGGAGGAGATGTGAGGGAATGGGGTCGGTGGTGCATATAGTCAGAAGAGGAGAGGAGCTTGGAGACTTCTTCTTCTGTGATGGGATCGAATGTGGAGAGTGAGCCAGGGGAAATGCAGGGCTGTTTCACTCTGTGTTTGGAGGTTCTGAGGGTGAGGGGAGCTACTTGGGCAATGGTGCTTCTAAGGGTGTCATTGTAGTGACGCCAGATCAGGACAGGAAAAAGAAGAGATTGGGGACAATGATGAATGTAGGGAGTCTGAAAGTGTATGAGGGTTAATGGCATGTAGATTTCTGACTGAATGGTAGGTAGGAGGGTGCTGGGGTGAGCGAGGATTTGTGAGTGTGAAGGAGAGAATGTTGTGGTCAGAGAGGGGAAGCGGTGAGTTATCTAGGTAGGAGATTGAGCAGAGCCGGGCGAAAACCAGGTCCAGGGTGTTACCGTCTTTGTGTGTGTCAGAGGTTGAGAGCTGTGAGAGGCCGAGACAAGTGGTTAGTGATGGAAGCTGGGATGCAGATGTGGAAGTGCGGCTGTTTATGGGGATGTTGAAGTCTCCCAGGATAAGGCTTGGGAGTTCTGAGGACATGAAGTACGGCAGCCAGGCTGAGAAATGGTCCAGGAAGTGGGTGGGTGAGCCTGTGGGCCGGTATATGACTGCTACTCTGAGGGAGAGGGGACAGAAGAGCCTGATGGCGTGGACTTCAAAAGAAGGGAATGAGAGTGATGGAACTGGGGGGATGACCCGGAAAGTGCATTGTGGGGACAGGACTATGCCAACTCCACCACCAGGTCTGTTTGTGGGTCTCGGGGAATGTGAGAATTGTAAGCCACCATGGGAAATGGCAGTAGGAGAGACCGTGTCAGAATCCTGAATCCAGGTTTCAGTGAGGGCCAATAGATTTAGAGAGTTTTTCAGAAAGTAATTGTGAAGGAAAGGAAGCTTGTTACATACAGACCGTGGATTCCAAAGGGCACAATTAAAAGAAGGAGATGAAGGAGTGGCAAATAATATTAGTAAGATTATTAAGGTTTCGATGTGAGGTAGGGTAGGGGTTGAGGTTGGTGGACCGGGGTTGGATGAGATGTCCCCTAAAATCAGTAGGAGCAGGAAGATAAAGAGCAAGTAGTTTTTGGAATTGTATGAAGTTTTTTTGTGCAGTGTGTTTGGGTAAGATGGACTGAGGTTTTTCAAGAAGGTGAGAAGTGCATGGGAGCTGTACATGGGAGAGGGAAGTGTTATGAAAGGTAATTCAGTACCACAATGGACATAGAGATCAGCGCACATACAGTGACCTGGCAATAACCCCAAAAAAACAAGAACGAGCTCTGAGACGTGGGAACTCTGTTGACCGCAATCCCTAATCCTCTCAAACCACACTAAAGGCAGCCGTGGATTGCGCCTAACGCTCCCTATGCAACTCGGCACGGCCTGAGAAACTAGCTAGCCTGAAGATAGAAAATAAGCCTACCTTGCCTCAGAGAAATACCCCAAAGGAAAAGGCAGCCCCCACATATAATGACTGTGAGTTAAGATGAAAAGACAAACGTAGAGATGAAATAGATTTAGCAAAGTGAGGCCCAACTTTCTGAACAGAGCGAGGATAGGAAAGGTAACTTTGCGGTCAACACAAAACCCTACAAACACCACGCAAAGGGGGCAAAAAGACCCTCCGTACCGAACTAACGGCACGGAGGTACACCCTCTGCGTCCCAGAGCTACCAGCAAGCAGAAAAAACAAATTGACAAGCTGGACAGAAAAAAACAGCAAACAAATAGCAAAGAGGAACTTAGCTATGCAGAGCAGCAGGCCACAGGAACGATCCAGGTGGAAACAGGTCCAATACTAGAACATTGACAGGAGGCCAGGATCAAAGCACTAGGTGGAGTTAAATAGAGCAGCACCTAACGACTTCACCACATCACCTGAGGAAGGAAACTCAGAAGCCGCAGTACCACTTTCCTCCACCAACGGAAGCTCACAGAGAGAACCAGCCGAAGTACCACTTGTGACCACAGGAGGGAGCTCCGCCACAGAATTCACAACAGTACCCCCCCCTTGAGGAGGGGTCACCGAACCCTCACCAGAGCTCCCAGGACGACCAGGATGAGCCATATGAATGGCACGAACAAGATCGGGAGCATGGACATCAGAGGCAAAGACCCAGGGATTATCTTACTGAGCATAACCCTTCCACTTAACCAGATACTGGAGTTTCCGCCTTGAAACACGAGAATCCAAAATCTTCTCCACAATATACTCCAACTCCCCCTCCACCAAAACCGGGGCAGGAGGATCAACAGATGGAACCATAGGTGCCACGTATCTCCGCAACAATGACCTATGGAATACGTTATGTATGGAAAAAGAATCTGGAAGGGTCAGACGAAAAGACACAGGATTAAGAACCTCAGAAATCCTATACGGACCAATAAAACGAGGTTTAAACTTAGGAGAGGAAACCTTCATAGGAATATGACGAGAAGATAACCAAACCAAGTCCCCAACCCGAAGTCGGGGACCCACACAGCGTCTGCGATTAGCGAAACGTTGAGCCTTCTCCTGGGACAAAGTCAAATTGTCCACTACATGAGTCCAAATCTGCTGCAACCTGTCCACCACAGTATCCACACCAGGACAGTCCGAAGACTCAACCTGCCCTGAAGAGAAACGAAGATGGAACCCAGAGTTGCAGAAAAACGGTGAAACCAAGGTAGCCGAGCTGGCCCGATTATTAAGGGCGAACTCAGCCAAAGGCAAAAAGGACACCCAGTCATCCTGATCGGCAGAAACAAAGCATCTCAGATATGTTTCCAAGGTCTGATTGGTTCGTTCGGTCTGGCCATTAGTCTGAGGATGGAAAGCCGAGGAAAAAGACAAGTCAATGCCCATCCTAGCACAAAAAGATCGCCAAAACCTCGAAACAAACTGGGAACCTCTGTCAGAAACGATATTCTCTGGAATGCCATGTAAACGAACCACATGCTGGAAAAACAATGGCACCAAATCAGAGGAGGAAGGCAATTTAGACAAGGGAACCAAATGGACCATCTTAGAGAAGCGATCACAGACCACCCAAATGACTGACATCTTTTGAGAGACGGGAAGATCTGAAATAAAATCCATAGAGATATGTGTCCAAGGCCTCTTCGGGACCGGCAAGGGCAAAAGCAACCCACTGGCACGAGAACAGCAGGGCTTAGCCCGAGCACAAATCCCACAGGACTGCACAAAAGTACGCACATCCCGCGACAGATATGGCCACCAAAAGGATCTAGCCACTAACTCTCTGGTACCAAAGATTCCAGGATGACCAGCCAACACCGAACAATGAACCTCAGAGACAACTTTATTCGTCCACCTATCAGGGACAAACAGTTTCTCCGCTGGGCAACGATCAGGTTTATTAGCCTGAAATTTTTGCAGCACCCGCCGCAAATCAGGGGAGATGGCAGACACAATTACTCCCTCTTTGAGGATACCCGCCGGCTCAGATACACCCGGAGAGTCGGGCACAAAACTCCTAGACAGAGCATCCGCCTTCACATTTTTAGAGCCCGGAAGGTATGAAATCACAAAGTCAAAACGGGCAAAAAACAACGACCAACGAGCTTGTCTAGGATTCAACCGCTTGGCGGACTCGAGATAAGTCAAGTTCTTATGATCAGTCAAGACCACCACGCGATGCTTAGCTCCTTCAAGCCAATGACGCCACTCCTCGAATGCCCACTTCATGGCCAGCAACTCTCGATTGCCCACATCATAATTTCGCTCAGCAGGTGAAAACTTCCTGGAAAAGAAGGCGCATGGTTTCATCACCGAGCAATCAGAACCTCTCTGCGACAAAACAGCCCCTGCTCCAATCTCAGAAGCATCAACCTCGACCTGGAACGGAAGCGAAACATCTGGTTGACACAACACAGGGGCAGAAGAAAAACGACGCTTCAACTCTTGAAAAGCTTCCACCGCAGCAGAAGACCAATTGACCAAATCAGCACCTTTCTTGGTCAAATCGGTCAATGCTTTAGCAATACTAGAAAAATTGCAGATGAAGCGACGATAAAAATTAGCAAAGCCCAGGAACTGCAGACTTTTCAGAGATGTCGGCTGAGTCCAATTATGGATGGCTTGGACCTTAACAGGGTCCATCTCGATAGTAGAAGGGGAAAAGATGAACCCCAAAAATGAAACCTTCTGAACACCAAAGAGACACTTTGATCCCTTCACAAACAAAGAATTAGCACGCAGGACCTGAAACACCGTTCTGACCTGCTTCACATGAGACTCCCAATCATCCGAGAAGATCAAAATGTCATCTAAGTACACAATCAGGAATTTATCCAGGTACTCTCGGAAGATGTCATGCATAAAGGACTGAAACACTGATGGAGCATTGGCAAGTCCGAATGGCATTACTAGATACTCAAAATGGCCCTCGGGCGTATTAAATGCAGTTTTCCACTCATCGCCTCGCTTAATACGCACAAGATAATACGCACCACGAAGATCTATCTTGGTGAACCAACTAGCCCCCTTAATCCGAGCAAACAAATCAGATAACAATGGCAAGGGGTACTGAAATTTAACCATGATCTTATTTAGAAGGCGGTAATCTATACAAGGTCTCAGTGAACCATCCTTCTTGGCTACAAAAAAGAACCCTGCTCCTAATGGCGACGATGACGGGCGAATATGCCCCTTCTCCAAAGACTCCTTCACATAACTCCGCATAGCGGAGTGCTCAGGCACAGATAAATCAAACAGTCGACCTTTTGGGAATTTACTACCAGTAATCAAATCGATAGCACAATCACAATCCCTGTGCGGAGGTAGGGTATCGGACTTGGGCTCATCAAATAAATCCCGGTAATCAGACAAGAACTCAGGAACCTCAGAAGGGGTAGATGACGAAATAGACAGAAATGGGACATCACCATGTACCCCCTGACAACCCCAGCTGGACACCGACATGGATTTCCAATCTAATACTGGATTATGGACTTGTAGCCATGGCAACCCCAACACGACCACATCATGCAGATTATGCAACACCAGAAAGCGAATAACCTCCTGATGTGCAGGAGCCATGCACATGGTCAGCTGGGTCCAGTACTGAGGCTTATTTTTGGTCAAAGGCGTAGCATCAATTCCTCTCAATGGAATAGGACACTGCAAGGGCTCCAAGAAAAACCCACAACGCCTAGCATACTCCAAGTCCATCAAATTCAGGGCAGCGCCTGAATCCACAAATGCCATGACAGAATACGATGACAAAGAGCAGATCAAGGTAACAGACAGAAGAAATTTTGACTGTACCGTACCAATGGTGGCAGACCTAGCGAACCGCTTAGTGCGCTTAGGACAATCAGAGATAGCATGAGTGGAATCACCACAGTAGAAACACAGCCCATTCAGACGTCTGTGCTCTTGCCGTTCAACTCTGGTCAAAGTCCTATCGCACTGCATAGGCTCAGGTCTAAGCTCAGGTAATACCGCCAAATGGTGCACAGATTTACGCTCGCGCAAGCGTCGACCGATCTGAAAGGCCAAAGACATAGACTCATTCAGACCAGCAGGCATAGGAAATCCCACCATGACATCCTTAAGGGCTTCAGAGAGACCTCTTCTGAAAATAGCTGCGAGCGCACCTTCATTCCATTGAGTGAGTACGGACCACTTTCTAAATTTCTGACAATATACCTCTATTTCATCCTGACCCTGACACAGAGCCAGCAAATTCTTCTCTGCCTGATCCACTGAATTAGGTTCATCGTACAGCAATCCGAGCGCCAGGAAAAATGCATCGATATTACTTAATGCAGGATCTCCTGACGCAAGAGAAAATGCCCAGTCCTGAGGGTCACCACGCAAAAAAGAAATAACGATCCTAACTTGTTGAACTGGGTCACCAGAGGAGCGAGGTTTCAAAGCCAGAAATAGTTTACAATTATTTTTGAAACTCAGAAATTTAGTTCTATCTCCAAAAAACAAATCAGGAATAGGAATTCTCGGTTCTAACATAGAATTCTGAACCACAAAGTCTTGAATACTTTGTACTCTTGCCGAGAGCTGATCCACACATGAAGACAGAGCTTTAATGTCCATCGCTACACCTGTGTCCTGAACCACCCAAATGTCTAGGGGAAAAAAAAGGCAAAACACAGTGCAAAGAAAAAAAAAATGGTCTCAGAACTTCTTTTTTCCCTCTATTGGGAATCATTAGTACTTTGGGCCTCCTGTACTGTTATGAAAGGTAATTCAGTACCACAATGGACATAGAGATCAGCGCACATACAGTGACCTGGCAATAACCCAAAAAAAACATAGAACGAGCTCTGAGACATGGGAACTCTGCTGACCGCAATCCCTAATCCTCTCCAACAACACTAGAGGCAGCCGTGGATTGCGCCTAACGCTCCCTATGCAACTCGGCAAGGCCTGAGAAACTAGCTAGCCTGAAGATAGAAAATAAGCCTACCTTGCCTCAGAGAAATACCCCAAAGGAAAAGGCAGCCCCCACATATAATGACTGTGAGTTAAGATGAAAAGACAAACGTAGAGATGAAATAGATTTAGCAAAGTGAGGCCCAACTTTCTGAACAGAGCGAGGATAGGAAAGGTAACTTTGCGGTCAACACAAAACCCTACAAACACCACGCAAAGGGGGCAAAAAGACCCTCCGTACCGAACTAACGGCACGGAGGTACACCCTCTGCGTCCCAGAGCTACCAGCAAGCAGAAAAAACAAATTGACAAGCTGGACAGAAAAAAACAGCAAACAAATAGCAAAGAGGAACTTAGCTATGCAGAGCAGCAGGCCACAGGAACGATTCAGGAGGAAACAGGTCCAATACTAGAACATTGACAGGAGGCCAGGATCAAAGCACTAGGTGGAGTTAAATAGAGCAGCACCTAACGACTTCACCACATCACCTGAGGAAGGAAACTCAGAAGCCGCAGTACCACTTTCCTCCACCAACGGAAGCTCACAGAGAGAACCAGCCGAAGTACCACTTGTGACCACAGGAGGGAGCTCCGCCACAGAATTCACAACAGGGAAGGAGAGAGGAGCTGATGTATATGAGTCGTGATGGAGGGGGGATTGGTCGGTGTAAGTGGATTGCAAGGGAACATAGGAGGATAGGAATAAAGCACATGGATAGACGGGAGAACAGAGTGTGGGTTACCTGACTCCTGCCCTGACTAACTGCCATGGAATAACTGCTGTATCACGACACTTAGCTCCGTGACTCTTTGCTTCTGGGACGCTTGCACCCCCCACATGCGTGCACCCTAAGGATGGTTCTAAATTTATACTCCAGACTGCTTGGTCAGAAGAGATGGATTGTGGGAACTGGTTGAGGATAATTTGGCAGCTGGGAGCAGCACACCAGGGGCTTTTTTTTTTAAGATGATCAAAGACATTCAGCCTGGTAACATCTACTTTAACACCTTCCACCAGATAAGATCTACACTGATCCCAGTCATGGATCTGCAACAGTGAGTTTTAAGTACAATGCACCAAATGAATTATACCAATGAATTAGCAGACACATTAAATTATGTGTCTAGATGGTAAAGCAGCAGATGACAGACAGCAAGCAGAGGTGGGAAGTTATACCTGTGTGAAGAGAGAAGATGGATGTTAGTTCTTTGCTATGGAATAACTGCTGTATCAAGACGCTTAGCTCCGTGACGCTTTGCTTCTGTATGTATGATGGATGGTCAGGGGGCTCTGTATGTATGATGGATGGTCAGAGGGTTCTCTATGTGTGATGGATGGTCAGGGGGCTCTCTATGTGTGATGGATGGTCAGAGGGTTCTCTATGTGTGATGGATGGTCAGGGGGCTCTCTATGTGTGATGGATGGTCAGTGGGCTCTGTATGTATGATGGATGGTCACGGGGCTCTCTATGTGTGATGGATGGTCAGTGGGCTCTGTATGTATGATGGATGGTCAGAGGGCTCTGTATGTATGATGGTCAGAGGGCTCTGTATGTATGATGGATGGTCAGTGGGCTCTGTATGTATGATGGATGGTCAGAGGGCTCTCTATGTGTGATGGATGGTCAGTGGGCTCTGTATGTATGATGGATGGTCACGGGGCTCTCTATGTGTGATGGATGGTCAGAGGGCTCTGTATGTATGATGGATGGTCAGAGGGCTCTCTATGTGTGATGGATGGTCAGAGGGCTCTGTATGTATGATGGATGGTCACGGGGCTCTCTATGTGTGATGGATGGTCAGAGGGCTCTATATGTATGATGGATGGTCAGAGGGCTCTCTATGTGTGATGGATGGTCAGAGGGCTCTGTATGTATGATGGATGGTCACGGGGCTCTCTATGTGTGATGGATGGTCAGGGGCTCTGTATGTATGATGGATGGTCAGAGGGCTCTCTATGTGTGATGGATGGTCAGTGGGCTCTGTATGTATGATGGATGGTCAGAGGGCTCTCTATGTGTGATGGATGGTCAGGGGCTCTGTATGTATGATGGATGGTCAGAGGGCTCTCTATGTGTGATGGATGGTCAGGGGCTCTGTATGTATGATGGATGGTCAGAGGGCTCTCTATGTGTGATGGATGGTCAGTGGGCTCTGTATGTATGATGGATGGTCAGAGGGCTCTATATGTGTGATGGATGGTCAGGGGGCTCTGTATGTATGATGGATGGTCAGGGGGCTCTCTATGTGTGATGGATGGTCAGTGGGCTCTGTATGTATGATGGATGGTCAGAGGGCTCTCTTTGTATGATGGTCAGAGGGCTCTGTATGTATGATGGATGGTCAGTGGGCTCTGTATGTATGATGGATGGTCAGAGGGCTCTCTATGTATGATGGTCAGAGGGCTCTGTATGTGTGATGGATGGTCAGTGGGCTCTGTATGTATGATGGATGGTCACGGGGCTCTGTATGTGTGTTGGACACTAACCTGTGTAATGTTTGGCCTTGCGCTCCCCCAGGTGACGTTGTGACCCTCTCAGCTACCGGTGGTCTCGGAGCAGACAGTCTGCAGTCGCTGACATCGGACGGGGCCACGTTGGCAGTGCAGCAGGTGATGCTGGGAGGACAGAGTGATGACGACTCTCTGGACACAGACCAGGAGGACGCAGAGACAGGACTGAGTGCGGGGGAGCTGCGGGGTCTGGTCCTGAGCGGTGGAGGACTCCAGTGAGAAGGACATGTTGGTCGCACACGTTTGATTGTGCTTGTGATGATTATGACGCCGCACAGGGCAATTGTGACCCAAACTATTTTATCTTCACTTGCGACAAATATTTGCACCTTAAAAAAACAAAACCTGTCGCTTCCAAGGATTTCACTGCCTAACACCCCTTCCCCGGTGCCAAACATCCCTGCGGGGCGCGGAGCAGCCGTACTTCTCGCCTGCTGACGGTGGAGTCGCTGAGGGCCGTGCACACGTCGCCTGTAACGCTCCTGCCGCCGGCATTTCTACACTCCAGCTGTAGGATTCCTGGAGACTTCGGTGCCCACCCCGGCGAGGAGCGCGGCCTCAGCAGCATCCTGGTGGCAGATTCACAACATCTTCATTTTACTCCCCATATAGAACTGTATTTTTGTAGAGTTGTGAAAGAATAAACCTTGGAAAAGTTTCGGCTGACTCCGTCTTCTGTGGTGAGGGCTGTGTCCTCCGGTGCAGTAATGGATGATGGGAGTTCCCGTCCTCGGAATGGTAGTAATCTTCCTCTGTACATTATCAGTGGACGCTGGTGTTGTATCATCAGAGGAGGGTAACGTGCGTGGCATCTCTGCTGCTGACATGACGTGCGGCTGTGCCCAGACCATCCGTGACCACAAGAAGTCATCTCCGGCCAATCAATTTCCCCGTTTGTAATCGGCACTGGATGCGTCATCAGACCAAAAAGCCAGCAATGGCCAATGTCATCTGTGAAGCGCTTGTGGCCGTGACGAGCGATCGTTAGTTATTTTCATCTAATGGGGTCTGATCTGGTCCCTCTGTAACGCGAGTGGCTCCATGTGATCCATCAGTGGACGGACAGATCCTGGGAAGCACGCGACCTCGGCTGCCAGGAGGACCCCGCTCTGAGCAGAGACTTCGGCTCCACCGCAACGTTTATAGGCATCTGGTGAAGTCGGATGCCTTATGTCTGTTTCTGTGGCTCGGTGCTCTCACACACAGCCCTGAAGCAGATTTTTCAGGCTATAACATCTTTGTTGAAAAATAACACATTTCTGTGCTGATTTGATGCAGTTTTCTGCTGATTTGATGCAGTTTTCTGCTGATTTGATGCAGTTTTCTGCTTATTTGATGCAGTTTTTGTGCTGATTTGATACAGTTTGGGTAAGTTCACACTGGGTGTTTTTGTTGCGTTTTTTTCATGTGTTTTTTGGGGGTTAACTTGTGTCTCTTTGTGCATGCTAATAAAGTTGATTGCCCCAGAGAAAAAAACAAACTACTTCCTGTAGAACCATACCTGTAGATCCTTGGAAAAGCCGGCAACTCAGCAGCCGCATACAATAAAATCATAGCATATACACATAGAATAGAATAAATAGATACAGTTGTGCTCTAAAGCAGGGGTCCCCAACTCCAGTCCTCAAGGCCCACCAACAGGTCATGTTTTCAGGATTTCCTTTGCATTGCACAGGTGATGCAATTATTACCTGGGCAAGACTAAGGAAATCCTGAAAACATGACATGTTGGTGGGCCTTGAGGACTGGAGTTGGGGACCCCTGCTCTAAAGTTTACATACCCAGGCAGAATTTTTGCTTTCTTGGCCTTTTTTTCAGAGAATATGAATGATAACACCAAAACTTTTTCTCCACTCATGGTCAGTGGTTGGGTGAAGCCATTTATTGTCAGACTACTGTGTTTTCTCTTTATAAATCATAATGACAACCCAACACATCCAAATGACCCTGATCAAACGTTCACATACCCCATTTCTTAATACCGTGTATTGCCCCCTCTAACATCAATGTGTTAAATATGCTTATTTCACACATTTATTTAATCAAGACTTTACCAGGTGCGTTACTCTTAAAGAAAAAATGTCATGATATTTTCATTAAAAATGTAGTGGTTTATTGAATTGTCCACAGAAAAACCACATTGCAGCAAAACATAAAAATAGATGAAATAGTTACGAACAGATTGTCCATTTGTTCCTATCAGCATTTGTTACTCATCTTTCCCAAAGTTCTGAATGGTAAAAGCCGTCTGTCTGTGTGAAGTCTGAAGTCATCATGGCTACCAGCTGTTCCTTCCTTGTGTGACTTGTCTGATGTCCATGGAGAATGATGGTGAAGGCCGGAGGTGACAGCCCCCTCGTGACAAGCCCCCCCCCCCCCGTGACGACCCCCTAAGAGACTTTATTTATATGTCCCACAGAGCACTTGTTCCCTCTATTAATGGTGTTGACTTATACTCTGAGCTATATATATATATAGAAATAGCTTTTTGTATCATCAACAAGAAGCAATGTGCTCAGTACAGAACTGAGAATAAGAATAATTTAATTAATATTTAACAATCCCCCTTTTGAGGGTGACAGACATTGATTGGAACCCTCAAAGTAAATATATTAATAAGATCGTCTTTTCTTGTTTGGCAAAATAATTTAATAAATATTAATAATATTGTTATACGTTCTCAATAATATAATGATATGTAAATTCATGTTATGGTAAGCCGTGACTAATATTCATCTAAAATATATAATTATACTTCCCTATATATATTTGAAGCATCTCAGGTCTGATCACCATCTGATGTCATCTGGTCTTCATCTTGATGTCTTCTTGGTTCTTTTAAAACAATCTTTATTATAATTCGTTTGCAATAGATGATGGCATGTAGATATGTAGAGACTGTGTGTCATGTGTCAATCAAAGTCCATAAATTCAAATGTTGATAAGAAAACAAAGTCCATAGATGAAATGTAGCTTTAATATCTGTGCAGTGGCACCTTTAGAGACCTGGACTTACATTGGCTCGCCTTGGAAATCATCTGGAATCCTCATATCATCCGCACTGGTCTTGGAACAGGTGTGACGTCTTTGGTCAGCACAGCAAGGGTTACATTGACTCTTCCTTGCTAAACATAGCACCATAACCAGTCCTTAGTGCACAGGACACATGTCAGGGTTGTAGTGTCTTGACAATTACCTGATTGTTCACCAGCTTTCATGGAAGTCTTATAGGTGATAGGAAACCACTGGAACGTGATAAAAACGTAATAACACAGTTCATCTTAGAATCATAGGATCATCGTCCTCTCCAATTGTGGTTGTCTGTTTAGATACTGTACTCATAGTTGTCAGTGATGGATGCTGTAGTTGTGGTTGTCAATGGTGACATGAGTTGTATTTGACACAGTCTATTATTACTCAGAAATCAGAGCATTGTTACCTTGTGGAACTTCTGGATAACGGATTTTTCTTCTTGCAACTTTTAAAGATCAATTGAATTTAGAAATATGAAAAGTCTTTATTAACGGAACTTCAGTATCTTGATTGAAGTCTTCATTCTCTATTCTATACCAAATCTGGCAATTTTCCTCACTTATAATATCACAGCGTACCATAGCAATCAATACTATCCATATAATTATTTTATCAAAATATTAATATGGAATTCATATTTGGAAAAATAAAATAATACATTATTAACCATATTCTTCATGTGATAGGACATTTTTATGTCATAGGTGTAATTTCTTTTTGAACCCATAGATGTCAGTGTGTCTTTTATGTAACACGTGTTTCCGTCTTTATTACTAAAACTTTATTAATAATCTATATTTATTATACCAATAATATGTAAGAATGTATAGCCATGAACCAAAATAAGAATATATATAAATGAATGAATGAGTGAAAGAATTGTTGTATTTAACTCAGAATTGAAACACTTCTCTTATAATGAAACCTTATGATCACTATATGTAATAAAGAAATATTCTTGTATAGAGATTTCTTTAATAAATATTAACTTTTTTTCTTGAGATAAAAAATAAAAATTAAGAATAAAAAATGAAGAAAAAATTAAAAATGAGAATAAAATAAGGCCTTTATATGTTGATGACAAATGCTGAGGTTATGTCTCAATAGCACATTCCCTTAATATTTTCATCATTTAGATGTCATAACCTTGGATTACCAAAATATTGAAATTATGTAACTTTGCATATAATACCCTTCATTACAGAAAAAAATGACTTTTATAATACTTAATGTTATTAGACCCAATAATACCTTATTAATATTTCTTCTTTATTAAAATGTGTGAAGAAGAGGTATTCATGAAATGTGATGATGTAATCTGGATCAAAAACACATTTCCCCCTTATTACCAAAAAAATATTATTTTATGAAAAAATGAATAAAAAACAAAATTAAAAATAATTTAATAACTGTCATATCAGCTTGTGCCATATATTTGTTTGAAGATGTGTACTCATCTATGTAACCATTAAAAAAAACACTGAAAATCATAAAATCATCATTTGGAAAAATGTTCTAAATGTAGATTTTCTTGATAAACCATATTGATGTGTGATTGCACTTATTCACTATTAACTAAATCAAGAAACAACAATTACTAAAGAAATATAGAAATATATATTGAGTAAATAATATTTAAATATATCTTAATATTCTAATAATTTAACAGAATCGCATTATTTCCCATAAACACAAGTTGTTGTTTTTTTTTTTCCAACATACCATGAATCATGATCCACGTTAGTCTTACATTACTTCACTCTCAGCAGCTGCTCATACACTCATCTGTCACTCAGACTGTGACACATATAGACGTTGAAACTACAGATTTCACATACAAAGAATAAGAAGACAGGTATATTAACTCAAATTACAGTATCCTAATTATCAATGCGCATTGTAAACTATTACATTTAATATTTCTTTGAATATTCCCCAAATACTAACACTATGTTCTAACCTATAGATAGGACTCCTAAGAACTTGAGCGTTTGTTCTACAGCTATATCTGGTACAGGGCTGCAACGGAATCCATTTGACTTGTAAAGGTCGAGGCTTCTAAAGCTTCTTCTTACAGCTCTAAATTGAAACAGGGGTGTGACATGTCATGCCATGCAGCGGAGGAAAATATTATATTATTACCATGCAAAGGAAAACAAGTTTTAGATTATGTTACAGAAAAAACTTACAGTACACAAATTTTAGATTGTTAATTATGTATTATTTCTTTTAAGTGTTAAATATATATATAATCATGCAATTATTATAACTTCCTGTATAAATAAAAACATAAATCCATGTAAGAGGTTTTTTTGTTCAATTCCTGCTTTGAAATGAAAATTCTAAGGAAAAATAAAAGATGAAGGTTTATTTCATATTTATTTAAAAACAAAATAATTTAAATATCTTATACATCTGTATATATTTAGTATATGTATTTAATGTAATTCTAAATATTATTACTGGAGTAAATTTTAATTATTTCACTATACATATAAAAATACAGTTAATATAATCTCTACTTATACAAATATGCTACAGTATTTACTGTATACTATATTAATATATATAACTGCAGAATTATATTGTATAAAATAATTAGATATTAATAAATAATACATTGTATAACTCATTTTCACATCATATAATATAATTACATTTTTAGCTAATTCCTAAGCCAAAATGTATCTGTCTGTCAATAATTTGTTGAAAATCCCTATTTAATAATGTCATTTTTAGCCCTATGGACTCCTTGAAGAGCTGTGATAATGGAGTGTTCAGCTCACCCCCCATGCTCACCTGTTTCTGTCTGTCAATTTCCGCCATCTTTACAGACAGATCTGAACCTTGAGCTTTTAACCCTTTCAGTGGAGGACTCCTGCATTTTTTATAGGGCTTATAACAAATATGTAATTTTCTTCGTGCTTCATAGATGCGATTTTGGGAATAACTCAGATTTGGATATGTTGATTTTGGCTTCTGATAAGATTTAATTATGTCTGTTTTAGTATAATTTGATTTTCTTTCAAGATTCTCATGTTTTCTAGAAAAATCAAGGGATTGCGCACATTCAAATAAAGAATCTTTTTGTGACGCAATAACACAAGATGAAGGATTTAGGAATCCAAATTTGTTTACAAAACAATTTATCATTGATTTGTTTTTTTTGACATTTGTAATGACAGTTTTGTACAACCTTTCAAATATGGACATGAATGTAAAAGTACATTCTTTCCGGCCAATCCTTAATTTTAGAAGAATATCAATATCTGGATAATTTTCTTTTAATCCACAGAATATCAAAATTTTTAATCTTTCTACATCAGTCATTTCTTCAAGGAACTCATCATTCTGCATTTTTAATGAGAACCTTCTGGAAAAAGGTACTGGAAGCCACATTTTAAACAACTGATTTTTCTTCTCATTAGTCAAATCAAACTTATCAGCAAAACTCTCAAATATCTCTGAATTTCTGCACACATGGATTTTGTCATCATATGCAGGAATGATTTTGCATAATTTTAACAAGAGTTTTCTAGATTTAGTTTGGAGTTGGACTTCTATTTTTGGTGACCCTTCTACATCTGCCCCTCGTACATCATCTTTGTCAGTTGTCATGTCTCCTACGTTTCCTCCTTCTTGTTTTTCATCATGAGACACAAGGTCACCTTGGGAGGCCATTACAGACATGTGTCACATCTTGTTGACTCTCCACATTACAGTCAATCTTGGGAACATCATTATTTTCCTTAGAAATTCTTTCTACACAGTCATTTTTGGACTTTTCTGTAACAAACTTGTTAAATACATAAACCATATGTAAAACCTTTTTCAGTTGCTCTCTTTCTTTTTTGTAAATTAACTTAGACTCTATCTTTCGATTTGCTATCTTGCATTCTGCAAATAAGCTAAGCCAGAAAATTTCTAAGCTAGATTTGTACAAACTTACAAATTCTATCTGACTTGATTTAGCATACAAATTAAATCCATTTTTCTTACCTTGAAATATCTCAGCTTCTAGTTCCTTTGTTAAACAATGCTGGGCTCTGGTCATCAGCACGTCTGTTTTCAGCACTTCTAATGCTAGTGCTTGTCAAACCGTCTGGCACCTGTTAGGCTCTGTGTGATTCTTGTGACTTGAAGTTTTGTAGTGGAATTCCTGAAAACTTGCACAATTGACATTTAGCGAAGCTCTTCTGTATTCCCCCGTGTGGAAGGTGAAGGAAATCCATGCAAAAATAGCACAAAAAATCATAACTGGCTGGCTTGGCCAATGTTAAATATGCTTATTTTGGACATTTATTAAATCAAGACTTTACCAGGTGCGTTGCTCTTAAAGAAAAAAGGTCATGATATTTTCATAAAAAATTTAGTGGATTATTAAATTGTCCACACAAAAACCACATAGCAGCAAAACATAAAAATAGATTAAATAGTTGCAAACAGATTGTCCATTTGTAAATATTAGCGCTTGTTACTCATCTTTCCCAAAGTTCTCAATGGTAAAAACCGTCTGTCTGTGTGAAGTCTGAAGTCATCATGGCTACCAGCTGTTTCTTCCTTGTGACTTGTCTGACGTCCATGGAGAATGATGGTGAAGTCAGGAGGTGACAGCTCCCCACGTGACAAACCCCCGTAAGAGACGTTATTTAAATGTCCCACAGATCACGTGTTCCCTTTATATGGTGTTGACTTATACTCTGAGCTATATATATAGAAATAGCTTTTTGTAACATCAGCAAGAAGCAATGTCATCAGTACAGAATTGAGAATAAGAACAATTCAATTAATAATTAATATTTAACACGACAGCTTGAAGTCTTTTGTGGTAGTTGTGGATGAGGTTCTTTATTTTCTCAGATGGTGAAGCTGCTCACTCTTGGCAAAATGCCTCCAGTTCGTGTAAATTCCTGGGCGGGCTGTCTAGCAAAAACAGCGTGATCTCCCCAGAGTGGCTCAATGATATTGAGGTCAGGAGACTGAGATGGCCACTCCAGAACCTTCACTTTGTTCTGCTGTAGCCAATGACAGGTCAAATTGGCCTTGTGTTTTCGATTGTTGTCATGTTGGAACATCCAAGTACATCCCATGTTCAGCTTCTGGGCTGATGATTGCAAATTTGCCTCCAGTATTTGCTGATAACGTGCTGCATTCATCTTTCCTTCAACTTTGACCAAGTTTCCTGTGCCTTTGTAGCTCACACATCCCCAAAGCATTAGCGATCCACCTCTGTGCTTTACAGTAGGAATGGTGTTACTTTCATCATAGGCCTTGTTGACCTCTCTCCAAATGTAACCTTAATGGTTGTGGCCAAAAAGTTCAATTTTGGTCTCATCACTCCAAATTACATTGTTCCAGAAGTTTTGAGGCTTGTCTCTGTGCTGTTTTGCAACTTGTAGGTGAGATACTTTGTGGCATTTGCTTTCTTCTGGAAACTCGACCATGCAGCCCATTTTTCTTTAAGTGCCTCCTTATTGTGCATCTTGAAACAGCCACATCACTAGTTTTCAGAGAGTCCTGTATTTCACCTGATGTAATTTGTGGGTTTTTCTTTGCATCCTGAACAATTTTCCTGGCAGTTATGGGTGACATTTTTGTTGGTGCACCTGATCGTGGTTTTGTTTTTGCAGAGCCCCTGATTTTCCATTTGTTAATCACAGCTTGAACGCTGCTGACTGGCATTATCAATTCCTTGGATATCCTTTTGTATCCCTTTCCAGTTTTATACAGTTCAACTACCTTTTCACGTAGATCCGTTGACAGTTCTTGTGCTTTCCCCATGACTCACAATCCAGAAACGTCAGTGGCTGGATGAAAGATGCAAGAGTCTGTCTGGACCCCAGAAACTCACTCAGCTTTTATGCACACACTGATTACAAGTAAACAGGTCACAGGGGAGGATGTTACCTTTAGTAGCCATTCACACCCATTTTTGTCTACTTCTGTGCATGTTAGCTGGCCAAAATCACCAGGGGATGTGAACTTTTGATCAGGGTCATTTAAATGTTTTGGGTTGTCATTATGATTTAAAAAGAGAAGACACTTTAGTCTAACAATAAATGGCTTCACCCAACCACTAACCATGAGTGGAGAAAAAGTTTTGGTGTTATCATTCATATTCTCTGAAAAAAAGGCCAAGAAAGCAAAACTTCTGCCGGGGCATGTAAACTTTTGAGCCCAACTATATATGCAGTGCCTTGCAAAAGTATTCGGCTCCCTGGAACTTTTCAACCTTTTCCCACATATTATGCTTCAAACATAAAGATACCAAATGTAAATGTTATTTTTAATTTTTGTGGAAATTCAAAAATTGAAAAGTGGGGCGTGCAATATTATTCGTCCCCTTTACTTTCAGTGCAGCAAACTCACTCCAGAAGTTCATTGTGGATCTCTGAATGATCCAATGTTGTCCTAAATGCCTAATGATGATAAATATAATCCACCTGTGTGTAATCAAGTCTCTGTATAAATGCACCTGCTCTGTGATAGTCTCAGGATTCGGTTTGAAGCACAGAGAGCATCATGAAGACCAAGGAATATAACAGGCAGGTCCGTGATACTGTTGTGGAGAAGTTTAAAGCTGGATTTGGATACAAAATGATTTCCAAAACTTTAAACATCCCAAGAAGCACTGTGCAAGCGATCATATTGAAATGGAAGGAGCATCATACCACTGCAAATCTACCAAGACCCGGCCGTCCCTCTAAACTTTCATCTCAAATAAGAAGAAGACTGATCAGAGATGCAGCCAAGAGGCCCATTATCACTCTGGATGATCTGCAGAGATCTACAGCTGAGGTGGGACAACAACCAGTCGCACACTGCACAAATCTGGCCTTTATGGAAGAGTGGCAAGAAGAAAGCCATTTCTCAAAAATATCCATAAAAAGTGTTTTTTAAAGTTTCAACAAGCCACCTGGGAGACACACCAAACATGTGGAAGAACGTGCTCTGGTCAGATGAAACCAAAATCAAACTTTTTGGCAACAATGCCAAACATGATATGTTTGAAGTAAAGGCAAAACAGCTCATCACCCTGAACACACCATCCCCACTTTCAAACATGGTGGTGGCAGCATCATGGTTTGGACCTGCTTTTCTTCAGCAGGGACATGGAAGATGGTTAAAATTGATGGGAAGATGGTTGGAGCCAAATAGAGAACCATTCTTGAAGAAAACCTGTTGGACTCTGCAAAAGACCTGAGACTGGGACGGAGATTTGTCTTCCAACAAGACAATGATCCCAAACATAAAGCAAAATCTACAATGGAATGGTTCACAAATAAACGTATCCAGGTGTTAGAATGGCCAAGTCACAGTCCAGACCTCAATCCAACTGAGAATCTGTGGAAAGAGCTGAAAAATGCTGTTCACAAACGATCTCCATCAACCTCACTGAGCGCGAGCTGTTTGCCAAGGAAGAATGGGTGAGAATTTCAGTCTCTCGATGTACAAAACTGATAGAGACAAACCCCAAGAGACAAAGTATTAAGCTAAAGGGGCCGAATAATATTGCACGCCCCACTTTTCAATTTTGGAATTTCCACAAAAATTTAAAATAACCAATAAATTTCATTCAACTTCACAATTGTTTTCCACTTGTTGATTCTTCACCACAAATTTACATTTGGTATCTTTATGTTTGAAGCCTGATATGTGGGAAAAGGATGAAAAGTTCCAAAGGGCCGAATACTTTCGCAAGGCACTGTATATAAAAAAATATGAAATTATAGAATTATACTGTATAAAATAATTACAAGTAGCTAAACAATACACTTTATAACACTTTTCCACAACATATATTTACCGTATACACTCGAGTATAAGCCGACCTGAGTATAAGCCGACCCCCCTAATTTTGCCACAAAAAAACTGAGAAAACTTAATGACTCGAGTATAAGCCTAGGGTGGAAAATGCAGCAGCTACCGGTAAATTTCAAAAATAAAAGTAGGTACCAATAAAAGTAAAATTAATTGAGATATCAGTAGGTTAAGTGTTTTTGAATATCCATATTGAATCAGGAGCCCCATATAATGCTTCATACAGTTTATGATGGGCTCCATAAGATGCTCCGTTAGAGACATTTACCCCATATAATGCTGCACAAATGTTGATTATGGTCCCATAAGATGCTCTCTTTTCGCCCGCTTACAATCAGGCTTCCAGTCACACCACTCCACTGAAACTGCCCTAACTAAGGTCACCAATGACCTATTAACTGCCAAGAGCAAGCGACACTACTCTGTCCTCCTCCTCCTGGACCTGTCCTCTGCCTTTGACACAGTGGACCATTCCCTATTACTACAGATCCTCTCCTCTCTTGGGATCACAGACTTGGCCCTATCCTGGATCTCGTCATACCTAACTGACCGAACATTCAGCGTCTCCCACTCACACACCACCTCCTCACCTCGCCCACTATCTGTCGGAGTCCCACAAGGTTCAGTTCTAGGGCCCCTGCTCTTCTCCATTTACACTTTAGGCCTGGGACAGCTCATAGAATCTCATGGTTTTCAGTATCATCTCTATGCTGATGACACACAGATCTACATCTCTGGACCAGATCTCACCACCCAACTGACCAGAATCCCTCAATGTCTGTCCACTATTTCATCCTTCTCCGCTAGATTTCTAAAACTTAACATGGACAAAACAATTCATTGTCTTTCCCCATCTCACGCGACCCCCCCAACGAACCTATCCATTACAGTAAACGGCTGCCCACTCTCTCCAGTCCCACAAGCTCGCTGCCTCGGGATAATCCTTGACACTGATCTCTCCTTCAAATCACATATCCAAGCCCTTTCCACTTCCTGCCGCCTTCAACTCAAATATATTTCACGGATCCGTACATTCCTAAACCAAGAATCTGCAAAAACCCTAGTCCATGCCCTCATCATCTCCCGCCTCGACTACTGCAACCTCCTGCTCTGTGGCCCCTCGAACACTCGCACCCCTCCAATCTATTCTAAACTCTGCTGCCCGACTTATCCACCTGTCCCCACGCTATTCCCCGGCCTCTCCCCTCTGTCAATCCCTTCACTGGCTCCCCATTACCCAGAGATTCCAGTACAAAAGCCTAACCATGACATACAAAGCCATCTACAACCTGTCTCCTCCATACATCTGTGACCTCGTCTCCCGGTACTTTCCTGCACGCGACCTCCGATCCTCACAAGATCTCCTTCTCTACTCCTCTCTTATCTCCTCTTCCCACAATCGCATACAAGATTTCTCTCGCGTATCACCCCTACTCTGGAACTCTCTACCACAACATATCAGACTCTCGCCTACCATCGAAACCTTCAAAAAAAACCTGAAGACCCACCTCTTCCGACAAGCCTACAACCTGCAGTAACCACCGATCGACCAAACCGCTGCATGACCAGCTCTATCCTCACCTACTGTATCCTCACCCATCCCTTGTAGATTGTGAGCCCTCGCAGACAGGGTCCTCTCTCCTCCTGTACCAGTTATGACTTGTATTGTTTAAGATTATTGTACTTGTTTTTATTATGTATACCCCTCCTCACATGTAAAGCACCATGGAATATATGGCACTATAATAATAATATAATGCTGCACAAATGTTGATTATGGCCCCATAAGATGCCCCATAAAGATATTTGCCCCATTTGCTGTTACTGCGATTTAAAAAAAAAAAATCACATACCTCTCGTTGCTCAGGCCCCCGGCACTTGCGATATTCACCTGCTCCTCGTTCCAGCACTGCTGTGTCTTCCGCGTCCTCTGCACTGACGTTCAGGCAGAGGGCGCACACTAACCACGTCACCGCGCCCTCTGACCTGAGCGTCACTGCAGAGGACTCGGAAGACAGAGCGGCGCCTGGAACAAGGACAGGTGAATATGGCACAGTGCTGCCCCTCCCCATTATACTCATCTGTCCTTGTTCCGGCGTCGCTGTGTTTCCCGCGTCCTCTGCACTGACGCTCAGGCACAGGGTGGCGCACACTAACCACGTCACCGCGCCCTCTGACCTGAGCGTCACTGCAGAGGACTCGGAAGACAGAGCGGCGCCCGGAACAAGGAGTAGGTGAATGTGGTGCAGTGCTCCCCCTCCCCATTATACTCACCTGCTCCTGGCGCGGTCCCTGCACGTCCTTGGTTCTCCGGGCACTGACAGCTTCTTCCAGCGTTGAGCGGTCACCATTACCACTCATTACTGTAATGAATATGCAGCTCCACTTCTATGGGAGTGGTTGGGTCCATATTCATTACTGTAATGAGCGGTAACATGTGACTGCTCAATGCTGGAAGAAGCTGTCAGCGCCCAGGGACCGCGCCGGGAGCAGGTGAGTATGTCACAGTCGCCGCTCGCCCTCCCCCGCTGACCCCCAGGGACAATGACTCGAGTATAAGCCGAGAGGAGCACTTGCAGCCTAAAAAAATGGGCTGAAAATCTCAGCTTATACTCGAATATATGGTATATTTTTAGCCAATCTCTAAAACAAATCTTATTTCTCTGTCATTAATGTCCTGAAAAGCTCTGTTTAGGATATCCATTTTTATATTGACGGATTCTTTGAAGAACCCAGATACTTGACTCCTCAATTTACATCCCTTGATGTTACCCTCAGAAACCACCTATCCCTATGTGTCAATTTTTTCCATTTGTCTTTTTAAAGAGAGACGGTCAGAACTAGGATTTTTTAACTCTTTCTGTGAAGCTCTTTCTGTGGACTTTTTGATTTCATTTGATAGGATCTATAACAAATACCGTATATACCAGAGTATAAGCCGAGATTTTCAGCCAGTTTTTTTAGGCTGAAAGTGCTCCTCTCTACTTATACTCGAGTCACTGTCCCTGGGGGTCGGCGGGGGAGCGGCGCCTGTGACATACTCACCTGCTCGCGGTGTGGTCCCTGCAGGTCCCTGGTTCTCCGGGCGCTGACAGCTTCTTCCAGCGTTGAACGGTCACATGTTACCGCTCATTACAGTAATGAATATGGACCCGACCACTCCCATAGGGGTAGAGCCGCATATTCATTACTGTAATGAGCGGTAATGGTGACCGCTCAATGCTGAAAGAAGCTGTCAGCGCCCGGAGAACCAGGGACGTGCAGGGACCGCGCCGGGAGCAGGTGAGTATAATGGGGAGGGGGAGCACTGCACGATATTCACCTATCCTCGTTCCGGGCACCGCTCCGTCTTCCGAGTCCTCTGCAGTGACGCTCAGGTCAGAGGGCGCGATGACGTGGTTAGTGTGCGCCCTCTGCCTGAGCGTTAGTTCAGCGGACGCGGAAGAGAGCGGCGCTGGAACATGGACAGGTGAATATCGCAAGTGCCGGGGGCCTGAGCAACGAGAGGTGAGTATGTGATTTGGTTTTTTTAATCGCAGCAACAGCATATGGGGCATAATAGTCTATGGAGCATCTTATGGGGCCATAATCAGCATTTGTGCAGCATTATATGGGGTAAATATCTCTATGGAGCATCTTATGGGGCCATAATCAGCATTTGTGCAACATTATATGGGGCAAATGTCTCTATGAAGCATCTTATGGAGCCCTTTTTAACCTTTATGCAGCATTATATGGGGCATATTTTAATATGGAGCATCTTACAGGGTTACAGTCTGTTTAGAAAGGATCGTAAAAATCGGAGAGGAGGAGGGGTTTGTCTCTATGTAAAGTCTTGTCTAAAGTCCACTTTAAGGGAGGATATTAGCGAAGGAAATGAGGATGTCAAGTCCATATGGGTCGAAATTCATGGAGGGAAAAATGGTAACAAAATTCTCATTGGGGTCTGTTACAAACCCCCAAATATAACAGAAACCATGGAAAGTCTACTTCTAAAGCAGATAGATGAAGCTGCAACCCATAATGAGGTCCTGGTTATGGGGGACTTTAACTACCCGGATATTAACTGGGAAAGTGAAACCTGTGAAACCCATAAAGGCAACAGGTTTCTGCTAATAACCAAGAAAAATTATCTTTCACAATTGGTGCAGAATCCAACCAGAGGAGCAGCACTTTTAGACCTAATACTATCTAATAGACCTGACAGAATAACAAATCTGCAGGTGGTCGGGCATCTAGGAAATAGCGACCACAATATTGTACAGTTTCACCTGTCTTTCACTAGGGGGACTTGTCAGGGAATCACAAAAACATTGAACTTTAGGAAGGCAAAGTTTGACCAGCTTAGAGATGCCCTTAATCTGGTAGACTGGGACAATATCCTCAGAAATGAGAATACAGATAATAAATGGGAAATGTTTAAGAACATCCTAAATAGGCAGTGTAAGCGGTTTATACCTTGTGGGAATAAAAGGACTAGAAATAGGAAAAACCCAATGTGGCTAAACAAAGAAGTAAGACAGGCAATTAACAGTAAAAAGAAAGCATTTGCACTACTAAAGCAGGATGGCACCATTGAAGCTCTAAAAAACTATAGGGAGAAAAAATACTTTATCTAAAAAACTAATTAAAGCTGCCAAAAAGGAAACAGAGAAGCACATTGCTAAGGAGAGTAAAACTAATCCCAAACTGTTCTTCAACTATATCAATAGTAAAAGAATAAAAACTGAAAATGTAGGCCCCTTAAAAAATAGTGAGGAAAGAATGGTTGTAGATGACGAGGAAAAAGCTAACATATTAAACACCTTCTTCTCCACGGTATTCACGGTGGAAAATGAAATGCTAGGTGAAATCCCAAGAAACAATGAAAACCCTATATTAAGGGTCACCAATCTAACCCAAGAAGAGGTGCGAAATCGGCTAAATAAGATTAAAATAGATAAATCTCCGGGTCCGGATGGCATACACCCACGAGTACTAAGAGAACTAAGTAATGTAATAGATAAACCATTATTTCTTATTTTTAGTGACTCTATAGCGACAGGGTCTGTTCCGCAGGATTGGCGCATAGCAAATGTGGTGCCAATATTCAAAAAGGGCTCTAAAAGTGAACCTGGAAATTATAGGCCAGTAAGTCTAACCTCTATTGTTGGTAAAATATTTGAAGGGTTTCTGAGGGATGTTATTCTGGATTATCTCAATGAGAATAACTGTTTAACTCCATATCAGCATGGGTTTATGAGAAATCGCTCCTGTCAAACCAATCTAATCAGTTTTTATGAAGAGGTAAGCTATAGACTGGACCACGGTGAGTCATTGGACGTGGTATATCTCGATTTTTCCAAAGCGTTTGATACCGTGCCGCACAAGAGGTTGGTACACAAAATGAGAATGCTTGGTCTGGGGGAAAATGTGTGTAAATGGGTTAGTAACTGGCTTAGTGATAGAAAGCAGAGGGTGGTTATAAATGGTATAGTCTCTAACTGGGTCGCTGTGACCAGTGGGGTACCGCAGGGGTCAGTATTGGGACCTGTTCTCTTCAACATATTCATTAATGATCTGGTAGAAGGTTTACACAGTAAAATATCGATATTTGCAGATGATACAAAACTATGTAAAGCAGTTAATACAAGAGAAGATAGTATTCTGCTACAGATGGATCTGGATAAGTTGGAAACTTGGGCTGAAAGGTGGCAGATGAGGTTTAACAATGATAAATGTAAGGTTATACACATGGGAAGAAGGAATCAATATCACCATTACACACTGAATGGGAAACCACTGGGTAAATCTGACAGGGAGAAGGACTTGGGGATCCTAGTTAATGATAAACTTACCTGGAGCAGCCAGTGCCAGGCAGCAGCTGCCAAGGCAAACAGGATCATGGGGTGCATTAAAAGAGGTCTGGATACACATGATGAGAGCATTATACTGCCTCTGTACAAATCCCTAGTTAGACCGCACATGGAGTACTGTGTCCAGTTTTGGGCACCGGTGCTCATGAAGGATATAATGGAACTAGAGAGAGTACAAAGGAGGGCAACAAAATTAATAAAGGGGATGGGAAAACTACAATACCCAGATAGATTAGCGAAATTAGGATTATTTAGTCTAGAAAAAAGACGACTAAGGGGCGATCTAATAACCATGTATAAGTATATAAGGGGACAATACAAATATCTCGCTGAGGATCTGTTTATACCAAGGAAGGTGACGGGCACAAGGGGGCATTCTTTGCGTCTGGAGGAGAGAAGGTTTTTCCACCAACATAGAAGAGGATTCTTTACTGTTAGGGCAGTGAGAATCTGGAATTGCTTGCCTGAGGAGGTGGTGATGGCGAACTCAGTCGAGGGGTTCAAGAGAGGCCTGGATGTCTTCCTGGAGCAGAACAATATTGTATCATACAATTATTAGGTTCTGTAGAAGGACGTAGATCTGGGGATTTATTATGATGGAATATAGGCTGAACTGGATGGACAAATGTCTTTTTTCGGCCTTACTAACTATGTTACTATGTTATGGGGCCCATCATGAACTGTAAGGAGCATTATATGGGGAGTATTTTGTATGGAGCATTATATGGAGCATATTTGTATATGGAGCATCTTATGGAGCCATCATGAACTGTATGGAGCATTATATGGAGCTCCTGATTCAATATGGATATTCAAAAACACTTAACCTACTGATGTCTCAATTAATTTTACTTTTATTGGTATCTATCTTTATTTTTGACATTTACCGGTAGCTGCTGCATTTTCCACCCTAGGCTTATACTCGAGTCATTAAGTTTTCTCAGTTTTTTATGGCAAAATTGGGGGGGTGGTCGGCTTATACTCGGGTCGGCTTATACTCGAGTATATACGGTATGTAATTTTTCACATACTTCATAGATTTGGTTACAGGGTTAACTACATTTAGGAGAGTTTAATACAGGGTTTTTAATGAGATTTTACCCTTTCTGATTTAACACAATTAACTCAGCAAAATCAAGGAACCGCACATAATTAAATAAGGAATCTCTTTACGACAGAATAACGCGAGATACAGAATTAAGGAATGCAAACTTACCAAAAGTTCTTATCATAGATTGTGAATTGACGTTTTCAATCACAGTTCTGTACAACCGTTCATATATGGACATTAGGGTGCCAAGGAAAAATTAACTTTGCAAATTTTTAAGTCTTACCCCTCAAATTTGTTCCTTTTGGCATAAGGATTCACCATATAAAATATGTTGACATTAAATTTAGATTTACCACTTGCTCAAGGCATGTGAATTATTCCATGTTTCTCATTTTCCACAATATTGTGCACACAATAACCACTCAGTTTGTCATCATATCTTTAACTGGATATAAAAAGAAAATTAAAAAAAACCTAAAAGTTCAAATCACCCCATTGAAAATTAAAGGTTTAAAAAAAATCCCCAAAATACACATTTTGTATCTTTACGTTCAGAAACAACCGATCTATCAAAATATAAAATCAATTAATCTGATCGGAAAACGGCATAACATACATAACGCGGGATACGCATGACAATAAATACTAAACAAACATTTAAAACTGCAGTATGATGTGCCATTGAGCAACCAGTAAGGCTACGTTCACATTAGCGTTATGCATGTTTGCGTTGGGTTTGCGTCGGGCGACGCAGCGGCGACGCATGCGTCATGCACCCCTATATTTAACATGGGGGACGCATGCGTCTTTTTGTGCTGTGTTGTGCGACGCATGCGTTTTTTTTGCCGCAAGCATCGGGCCAAGAAAATGCAACAAGTTGCATTTTTCTTGCGTCCAAATTTCGGCAAAAAACGACGCATGCGTCGCAAAACGCAGCATTTTTGCGTGCGTTTTTGTTTGCGTTGTGCGTTGCGTCGCCGACGCAGCGGCGCACAACGCAAATGTGAACGTAGCCTAAATGATAACTAATCTTAAAAAAAGAAAATGATAAAATATCTATGACCAAAAAGGAACAAAATTAGGAGGTAAGTAGTGATGAGTGAATATACTCGTTGCTCGGGTTTTCCTGAGCATACTCGGGGGTTCTCTGAGTATTTTTTAGTGCTCGGAGATTTAGTTTTTCTTGCCGCAGCTGAATGATTTACATCTGATAGCCATGCTGAGTACATGTGGGGGTTGCCTGGTTGCTGGGGAACCCCCACATGTACTTATGCTGGCTAACAGATGTAAATCATTCAGCTGCGGCAAGAAAAACTAAATCTCCGAGCACTAAAAAATACTCGGAGAACCCCCGAGCGTGCTCGGGGAAATCTTGAGTAACGAGTATTTTCTCTCATCACTAGAGGTGAGAGCTTCAAAAACTTGCTACTTAATTTTTACCATGCATTTCCTTGGCACCCTAATGGACATGAATATAAAGGTACATTCTTTCTGACCAATCATTAAATTTCGAGGAATATCAATGGACAACTGTCCTTGATTGCATACCAGATCAAATGTCTAAATCTGTCTGTATAGTTTAACCCTTCATGTGACTCATTATCACAAGACATTTTTAACATTAGGAGTCTGGAACAAATCACAGGACGCCACATTTTAAACAACTGATTTTTCTCATTGGAAAATCAAACGTATCTGCAAAGCTCTCAAATATCTCTCAATTTTTACACACGTGGATTTTGGCATCATATTTTGGAATGATTTGAACACATTTTTCCTAACGTTGATTTAGAGTTGAGCCTACTGGATTCTACTCAGGCATGTTCCACATTGCACAACACAGATAGTATAGGCAATGCACCATGGACACATGCCCAAGCCTCTCTACCCATTTCAATGACTGCAAACTACTACCTCCAGGTAGGAATGTATGTGCTCGTGTGTGTTGATCTCTTCCCAGGGTGACCAGAAGCCTTCCAGATGTCAAAAAGCTACAACAGCACGGAGGTAATACAAAATGTTATACAACTGAGGTCACACAGAAAAATGTCCCCTTCCAGGCAACCTCATAGCCGTGTCCAGAGTCCTGGGAGAGTCTTTTGCTTATGCAGACTAAGTTTATTGTTAAGTTAATTAAGACACGTGACTAAATTTGTTCTCAAGTTCCATCCATCTCAGATCCTGAGGACCTAGAAGGTGCCCACCAGATCCTGCCCGATGACTGACTCCTCATCACCAAGAGGTTCAACAGAAGTACCCTCCAACCTAGATATTACAGCCCGTTCCAAGTCTGGTCCACTACCACAGCAGTCCATGGGTCCATGCTTCCCACTGCAAGGAGATGCCAGATCCAGAGTCAAGTGGCGACTGCCACTCTTCATCTGTCTGACACTTATCCTTCACCAAGCCCAAGGGATAGCCAGTTACCTGGGGGTAGTCACTCATGAGGAGGGTATAGTGACATTTTGGTATAATATCTTCACCCCAAGAGTAACATATCAATTTGACTATTGCCTCATAGTAAAATGCCCAGGCCCCATGGCACAGTTTGACATCTGGCTAAACACACAATTCATCTGTGTCACCACTGCAGAAACAGAGGAAGGTTCAAACTGTGAGGATTGGTCACTTGTTGGGTGGCACACTGGCGAAAGTGACTGGGGATATCAACCAGTCCAGGCCCTGCAACGCAGAGACAAATGGGGAATCAGCCTATTAACCCGCATGACCCTGTCCAAAGCCCCATTTAAAGGCCAGAGGGGCCTTCCAGATTCAATACTCCACATCCCTGCCACTCAGTGCCCCAAAGAGGGACCTCACCATTGACAACCCCTCAGAGAATGACCAAGGGTTATATGTACTAGGTTCAAGTACTAAACTTGGGAGGGAGAATGGTGGCAAAAAGGTAAATTTTGGCTAAGAAGCATAGATACCAGTGGGGGCACACAGGGGATACCTGATAGATTCAAAGCCAGGAACGAGACAGCAGTTGGGCTTAAACCCACCATTCCCATAAATAAAAACATACAGTGGATAAACTACCTATACTATAATCAGCAAAGGTTTATAGAATACACTGGGGATGCCATAAAGGCACTTATTGACCCATTAAGTTTTCAATAACTATTCTATGTGTTTTAACTGTATTAGCCTTAATTCTCTACCCGCATAGCTAATGATGACCATACATGCTGATTTCAAAGATCCCCTAGACGAAAGATGCTGCTGTGAAGCCATGAGAGGAATGTCATATCCACATCCCCCGGAATATGTCTGCCTGAAGCACACCTTGAGGGAAAGACCAGGATCTGACTTCCTCCTGTGCAAAGCCCGTTAGGAGGGGGTCCATCTACTAGAGATGGGCCGTCTCATGTATACGGTGAAGATTAGTTAGATTCCAGTTTTTGAGTCAGGTAGGCCGGGAGGACAGATCGATAGGCTCGATGAGGTCAGTTTTGATTTTGCATATCTCCAAAGGGGGGACTATTAAGGGGAGAATGTATGGCATATGAAGATATACTGAAATCAAACTTATATGGACGCTTTGCTTAGTATTAGATTCATGTCACTTTAAGGTTTTCTGATCCACTGTTAAAAGACTTAATTCTGTTTATTATTCCATCCCAGGATGTGCCAAGATATGCCAATGTCTAGATAGACTTTGTAATTCCACTAGTGTTATTAAGAGTAAATACACCTGTACGTAGGGAGATCAATTCCCAATAAACTGAAGATCAGTAGAATACGTGCATAGAAAGATGCCAACCTGACCTAGAACAGGCCATTAGGTGTTATGATGCAGTGGTCTAGGAGCAACATGGAACGAGCTCTGAAGGAAGTTGTAACTGTACTGACCGCAGTCCCTAAGCTCAACACAACACTAGAAGTAGCCGTGGGATGCTCCTAACTCTCCCTAGGCATCTCATCACAGCCTAAGAGCTAACTACCCCTAAAGATAGAAGCAGGAAAGCTATCTTGCCTCAGAGAAAATCCCCAAAGGATAGATTAGCCCCCCACAAATAATGACTGTGAGTGGAGAGGGAAAAGACATACACAGAATGAAACCAGGATGAGCACAGGAGGCCAGTCTAGCTAAATAGAAAGGACAGGATGGAATACTGTGCGGTCAGTATAGAACACTACAAAAATCCACGCAGAGTTTACAAAAAATCTCCACACCTGACTAAAGGTGTGGAGGGCAAATCTGCCTCCCAGAGCTTCCAGCAAGGCAGAATAAATTCACACTGATTAGCTGGACAAACACAGAAAGTACAGAATGGATAAGTCCAATATCTATGGACAGAAATGGGCAAGCAAAAACTTAGCTTAGCTGAACTGGTCAGGATAACAGGGAACTCCAAAGAGATGTGAATCCAACCAGGAACCATTTACAAGTGGCACTGGCTGAAGATAGAGCCAGACTTAAATAGCCGAGCAGATGAGACGATAAGTGGAGGCAGCTGATGACAGCTAACTCCAAGGAGCAGCCATACCACTAGAAACCACAAGAGGGAGCCCAAGAGCAGAACTCACAAAAGTGCCACTTACAACCACCGGAGGGAGCCCAAGAGCGGAATTCACAACAATTAGGGTGATAATGGTACGGAATAAGCAACAAACAATATAATCAATCAGATGACTTGGTCCGACTAATAAAGGGCAGGAATCTTTTGCTTGCATTTGTGTCCTGATTTCTCTGGCCGTAAAACCTCACATCCAATTTGGCAGCAGACAATTAAGACGGGTCGCACCCTAGTGTGACAGAATTAACACCGGGAGCCAAAAGACACGGACAAAGCAGCGCAGATCGCAGACACCTATGAGGCCACCCGTAGACCGGAGGCACGGAAGCCAGTCACCACGAGCTGGAGAGGGGGTTAGCCATCAATCAACCTCTGTACCCTTCCAACCGACTCACCAGAGGCCCTGTTCCCTTTGCATGGACTAGGCCTACATCAGACCCTCGCAAGTATTTTTCTTGCAATTGGACTGGACATATCAGCGCCACCTGTCTGGAGAAGCAGAAGAACCCCCCAATCCAAGGCCTCAGGGCCTAATGCAGCAGTTCTTTTTGTGGGTGGGGCGGTTGGGAGGGTCTGTGACAATGTGCAGCAAGTCACCGTGGGGAGCCGCGTCGCTAGAGACCTCAAGTACACCGGGGCTGAATGAAGCCTCATCCGACCCGATCTGAAGGCCCCATAAGAGATTATTCTGGGGAAAACCTTGACTGTCACTGGTATACGATCAAAAAAAGAAAAAGAAAAAGAGCAGCACAGCCCGATAACAAGAAATCCACATGGAATCACAGACAAAGTTCCTGAGCTCCAAATATATGGTGAGGTGCTCACGTCTGAACCACAAAGGTATTTCAATATGAACATCAAAAAGAAAGAAAAGACGTGGCAACACTCACCAGTCCTGTGAAGCGGATATGAGTCCTTTAATCAAGCATAAGTGAAACCGTCTTCACGGCACGGGGGAGAGGAGAGGAAAGGAGGTGAGCGGGGAGAGGACTGTCACTGGGATTGGGGGTGTCTGTTGCCCCTTGCTGATGGCCTGGGTCTTTATAGATTGGAGTGCCAGGAGCGGGGTGAAGGAAGTGAGGTTGTCCGACAACTTGCCCACTGACATTTATTGGGGACTGATTTGGGGAGAATGTTTGCATATTATGTCTCTGACCCCCCTCCCCAATCTGGTACTAAGGGTAATGTTCATGATAATGATGTGAAACTGCATGCTTTTACCTGGCAGTGATTCACCTGAGAACACTTTATCTGATAATGATCATCTGTCTACAGGTGCTGGAGTGCTCAGCCACGTTACTCTGCGGGGTGAAATGGCTGAGGAACCCCTAACAGGAGCAAGCGGCGGTTCTAAGGGAAATGGGGAGCTACATGGAAACCATGAGGAAGGTGATGCCGTGCAACTGACCAGTGCCACAGAGGAAGGTAACTGCCCCATACTACTCCTGAGGTGTTTGGGATGGATGGGAAGGTAGAACCCATAGCAACAATGGCTGATGGGTATGTGGAAATCCCCAGGGAGACCCCATACATAGCCGCTGTCACCCACAGTCAGAGTGTCCAGAATGTAGGTAACGCCCTGCCTTCTGGACCCTCCTCAGTCAGAGGGATAACTAAATCAAAGACAGACCAAGAGCAGGTCCCTGATGGTTCCCGTGCGGAGGGAATCTTTATGTCACTTCTGGCTGCCTCCAGCCAGGAGTTCCAGGCCGCTCTGCACTCAGATGCGAGCTTGGAGACCTTGAGATGCCTCGCTAAGGAGCCAACCTCCGAGATTGATAAGGAGAGGGTGTTCTGGGAACGAGGGAGGAGTGATTGAGGGAAAGACAGCTGTTCATCCCATACCATTTTAGGGGTGACTTGTGGATTGCCCATGAGATTCCACTGCTGGACACTTGGGAATCAGCCAATCGAATGCCCGGCTGTCTCAACACTTCTATTTGCCCAAGATGGGGACAAATGTAACAAACTACTGCAGCTCCTGTATCACCTGTCAAAGAGTGGGGAAGTCAGGGCCTGTTCCCAAGGCTCCCCTGATCTCTCTGCCAGTGATCGAGGAGCCTTTCCAGAGGATTGCGGTGGACATTGTGAGCCCCTTGGCCATCCCCAGCAGCTCTGGAAAGCAATACATCCTTACTGTGGTAGACTACGCTACCCGGTACCCAGAGGCAGTAGCTCTGTCCTCAACTAGAGCGGATTTGGTGGCAGATGCACTGTTGGCCATCTTTTTACAGGTAGGATTTCCCAGGGAGATGCTTACCGACCAGGGGACTCAATTAATGTCTCGCGTAATGGAGGCTCTCTGTAAGAGAATGCAGGTGAAGCATCTGGTATCGAGTGTGTATCACCACCAAACCAATGGTTTGTGTAAGCGCTTCAATGGTACCCTCAAACAGATGCTAAGAATGCTGGATGAGACTAGTGATGAGCGACTAAACTCGTTGCTCAGGTTTTCCCGAGCATGCTCGAGTGATCTCCGAGTATTTATTAGAGTTCGGAGATTAAGTTTTCATCGCTGCAGCTGAATGATTTACAGCTATTAGCCAGGTTGAGTACATGTGGGGGTTGCCTCATTGCTAGGGAATCCCCACATGTAATCAAGCTGGCTAATAGCTGTAAATCATTCAGCTGCGGCGATGAAAACTTAATCTCTGAACACTAACAAATACTCGGAGACCACCCGAGCGTGCTTGGGAAAACCCGAGCAACGAGTACACTCGCTCATCACTAGTTTAGACCCAAGGACGTTACTGGGAGCGGTACCTCCCACACCTGCTATTCGCTTATGAAGAGGTTATGCAGGCCTCGACGAGGTTCTCCCCCTTCAAGCTCCTGTACAGCAGGTGAGTCCAGGGAGTCCTTGAGTTGGTAAGGGAATCCTGGGAAGAAGAGCCAAACCCTTCAGAAGTGTCCATCGTGGAGTATGTCATGCACTTCAATGACAAGATGCAGACCTTGATGCAGTTGGTACATGACAACATGGCGCAGGCTCAGGCTGACCAGAAGCACTGGTACGAAAAGAATGCCCTGGAGCAGACCTACCAGGTGGGTTGGAAGGTGTGGTTGCTGGTCACCAAATCAAAGGATAAGCTTCAGGCAGCCTGGGAAGGCCCATACATCATGCACCAACAGCTCCACCCAGTCACCTACGTGGTTACTCTTGACCACGCTTGGGGTAGGCGAAAGGCCTTCCACGTCAGTATGATGAATGCTCATCAAGCACGTGAAGCTTGCATCCTACCGGTCTTCAACCTGCCCGAAGATGGAGAGGAAGACCCCCTCTTGGACATGCTGGACCAAGCCAAGGCCGGAGGGTCCATAGATGACGTGGAGGTAAGTGTGTTATGGCTGGCAATCAGGCAACACAGCGTGCAGTAATCAGCGCACATACAGAGATCTGGCAATAACCAAAAACAATAGGAAGAGCTCTGAGACGTGGAATCTCTGTAGACTGCAGTACCTGATCTATCCTCACACAACTATAAGCAGCAGTGGATTGCACCTATAACTACCTATGCAACTCGACACTGCCTGAGGAGCTGACTAGCCTGCAGATAGAAATACAAGCCTGACTTACCTCAGAGAAATACCCCAAAGGAATAGGCAGCCCCCCACATATAATGACTGTTAGCAAGATGAAAAGACAAACGTAGGAATGAAATAGATTCAGCAAAGTGAGGCCCGATATTCTAGACAGAGCGAGGATAGCAAAGAGAACTATGCAGTCTACAAAAAACCCTAAAACGAAAACCACGCAAAGGGGCAAAAAGACCCACCGTGCCGAACTAACAGCACGGCGGTGCACCCCTTGCTTCTCAGAGCTTCCAGCAAAAGTTAATAGCAAGCTGGACAGAAAAAAACAGAAAACAAACTAGAAGCACTTATCTAGCAGAGCAGCAGGCCCAAGGAAAGATGCAGTAGCTCAGATCCAACACTGGAACATTGACAAGGAGCAAGGAAGACAGACTCAGGTGGAGCTAAATAGCAAGGCAGCCAACGAGCTCACCAAAACACCTGAGGGAGGAAGCCCAGAGACTGCAATACCACTTGTGACCACAGAAGTGAACTCAGCCACAGAATTCACAACAGTACCCCCCCCTTGAGGAGGGGTCACCGAACCCTCACCAGAACCCCCAGGCCGACCAGGATGAGCCACATGAAAGGCACGAACAAGATCTGGGGCATGGACATCAGAGGCAAAAACCCAGGAATTATCTTCCTGAGCATAACCCTTCCATTTGACCAGATACTGGAGTTTCCGTCTAGAGACACGAGAATCCAAAATCTTCTCCACAATATACTCCAATTCCCCCTCCACCAAAACAGGGGCAGGAGGCTCCACAGATGGAACCATAGGTGCCACGTATCTCCTCAACAACGACCTATGGAATACATTATGTATGGAAAAGGAGTCTGGGAGGGTCAGACGAAAAGACACTGGATTGAGAATCTCAGAAATCCTATACGGACCAATAAAACGAGGTTTAAATTTAGGAGAGGAAACCTTCATAGGAATATGACGAGAAGATAACCAAACCAGATCCCCAACACGAAGTCGGGGTCCCACACGGCGTCTGCGATTAGCGAAAAGCTGAGCCTTCTCCTGGGACAAGGTCAAATTGTCCACTACCTGAGTCCAGATCTGCTGCAACCTGTCCACCACAGAATCCACACCAGGACAGTCCGAAGACTCAACCTGTCCTGAAGAGAAACGAGGATGGAACCCAGAATTGCAGAAAAATGGAGAGACCAAGGTAGCCGAGCTGGCCCGATTATTAAGGGCGAACCCCCCACATTTAATGACTGTTAGCAAGATGAAAAGACAAACGTAGGAATGAAATAGATTCAGCAAAGTGAGGCCCGATATTCTAGACAGAGCGAGGATAGCAAAGAGAACTATGCAGTCTACAAAAAACCCTAAAACGAAAACCACGCAAAGGGGCAAAAAGACCCACCGTGCCGAACTAACAGCACGGCGGTGCACCCCTTTGCTTCTCAGAGCTTCCAGCAAAAGTTAATAGCAAGCTGGACAGAAAAAAACAGAAAACAAACTAGAAGCACTTATCTAGCAGAGCAGCAGGCCCAAGGAAAGATGCAGTAGCTCAGATCCAACACTGGAACATTGACAAGGAGCAAGGAATACAGACTCAGGTGGAGCTAAATAGCAAGGCAGCCAACGAGCTCACCAAAACACCTGAGGGAGGAAGCCCAGAGACTGCAATACCACTTGTGACCACAGAAGTGAACTCAGCCACAGAATTCACAACATAAGTGCCTTGCTTTTCCGCACCCCAGAGGTCCCAGCTGCAAACCGTACTGGAACCCTTCCGGTCCGTGGTTACCAACAGACCAGGAAGGACTGAGTTAGCTGTCCACAAAGTGGACACCAGGAATCATGCCCCACTACGGTGGACACCCTATCGGATCTCCGATGAGGTGCGGCATGTTATGCGCCCAGAGATCAATGAGATGTTACAGCTGGGGGTGATTCAACGGTCCAAGAGCGTGTGGCCTCATCTGTAGTCCTGGTGCCAAAAAAGGATCGGACCACCTAGTTCTGCGAGGAACTACTTGAGCAGTTAGCTGGCGCACACTATCCATTCTGGATTTGAGTCCGGGATATTGGCAAATTCCCCTAAGCCCCAAGGTGCAGGAGAAATCGCCTTTATCACCTCCTTCGGACTGTACGAATTCACAGTCATGCCCTTTGGCATGAAAAATGCCCCTGCCACTTTCCAGCAGATGGTCAACCACCTGCTTCAGTCTCTCCTGGTTGGAACACCTTCAGTATCTCCAGGAGCTGCTCAGTCACATCCACCAAGCAGGTTTGACCATCAAGCCAGGAAAGTGCCAGCTGGGCTTGAGCGTGGTTCACTATCTGGGGCACCGGGTTGGCTTGGGTTCTATGAGGCCAGAGCCTGGGAAAGTGGTAGCAATCGTGTCCTGGCCCACCCCCAGTACCAAGAAGCAGGTGATGTCCTTCCTAGGCACTGCAGGGTACTATATGCGCTTTGTACAAAACTATAGCAGCCTTTCAAAACCCTTGACAGACCTCACCAGGAAAAAACTACCCAAAACAGTCAACTGGATAGACAGCTGTGAGGTGGCCTTCCGGGCTATGAAAACAGCCCTGAGCAGCACTCCGGTGCTAAAAGCAGTTGACAGCAGTCAGCCATTCCTGGTACAGACTGACGCCAGCAAGTTTGGTCTCGGGGCTGTGCTTAGCCAGATCGACTCGGGGAAAAAAGAGCACCCCGTGTTGTACCTGAACTGGAAGCTTCTGCCAAGGGAAGTGGCCTATTCCACCACAGAAAAGGAGCACCTGGCCATGGTTTGGGCCCTGCAACATTTGCAGCCCTACCTGTGCGGATGCACCTTCACAGTGATGATCAACCACAACCCCCTGAGCTGGCTGCACACCATATCTGGTACCAACGGAAAATTGCCACGCTGGAGCCTTGACCTCCAGCAGTATGACTTTACCATTAAACACAAAAAGGGCAGCGAGCATGGCAATGCAGATGGGTTGTCCCGCGGGGTGAGCCTGCCGAGGTGCACATGGAGTACCGAGAGGTCCTGCCTCTGTAGCACAGTCCAAAAGGGGGAGGTTTCAGGAAATATTACGTATTTTTATTTGGGCTAGCCAAACATACCAAGCCACAACCCCCTGAGCTAGCTGCACACCATATCTGGTACCAACAGAAAATTGCCACGCTGGAGCCTTGACCTCCAGCAGTACGACTTTACCATTAAACACAAAAAGGGCAGCGAGCATGGCAATGCAGACGGGTTGTCCCGCCGGGGTGAGCCTGCCGAGGTGCACATGGAGTACCGAGAGGTCCTGCCTCTGAAACACAGTCCAAAAGGGGGAGGATATTAACTGGGAAACAGAAACCTGTGAAACCCATAAAGGCAACAGGTTTCTGCTAATAACCAAGAAAAATTATCTTTCACAATTGGTGCAGAATCCAACCAGAGGAGCAGCACTTTTAGACCTAATACTATCTAATAGACCTGACAGAATAACAAATCTGCAGGTGGTTGGGCATTTAGGAAATAGCGACCACAATATTGTGCAGTTTCACCTGTCTTTCACTAGGGGGACTTGTCAGGGAGTCACAAAAACATTGAACTTTAGGAAGGCAAAGTTTGAACAGCTTAGAGATGCCCTTAATCTGGTAGACTGGGACAATATCCTCAGAAATGAGAATACAGATAATAAATGGGAAATGTTTAAGAACATCCTAAATAGGGAGTGTAAGCGGTTTATACCTTGTGGGAATAAAAGGACTAGAAATAGGAAAAACCCAATGTGGCTAAACAAAGAAGTAAGACAGGCAATTAACAGTAAAAAGAAAGCATTTGCACTACTAAAGCAGGATGGCACCATTGAAGCTCTAAAAAACTATAGGGAGAAAAATACTTTATCTAAAAAACTAATTAAAGCTGCCAAAAAGGAAACAGAGAAGCACATTGCTAAGGAGAGTAAAACTAATCCCAAACTGTTCTTCAACTATATCAATAGTAAAAGAATAAAAACTGAAAATGTAGGCCCCTTAAAAAATAGTGAGGAAAGAATGGTTGTAGATGACGAGGAAAAAGCTAACATATTAAACACCTTCTTCTCCACGGTATTCACGGTGGAAAATGAAATGCTAGGTGAAATCCCAAGAAACAATGAAAACCCTATATTAAGGGTCACCAATCTAACCCAAGAAGAGGTGCGAAACCGGCTAAATAAGATTAAAATAGATAAATCTCCGGGTCCGGATGGCATACACCCACGAGTACTAAGAGAACTAAGTAATGTAATAGATAAACCATTATTTCTTATTTTTAGGGACTCTATAGTGACAGGGTCTGTTCCGCAGGACTGGCGCATAGCAAATGTGGTGCCAATATTCAAAAAGGGCTCTAAAAGTGACCCTGGAAATTATAGGCCAGTAAGTCTAACCTCTATTGTTGGTAAAATATTTGAAGGGTTTCTGAGGGATGTTATTCTGGATTATCTCAATGAGAATAACTGTTTAACTCCATATCAGCATGGGTTTATGAGAAATCGCTCCTGTCAAACCAATCTAATCAGTTTTTATGAAGAGGTAAGCTATAGACTGGACCACGGTGAGTCATTGGACGTGGTATATCTCGATTTTTCCAAAGCGTTTGATACCGTGCCGCACAAGAGGTTGGTACACAAAATGAGAATGCTTGGTCTGGGGGAAAATGTGTGTAAATGGGTTAGTAACTGGCTTAGTGATAGAAAGCAGAGGGTGGTTATAAATGGTATAGTCTCTAACTGGGTCGCTGTGACCAGTGGGGTACCGCAGGGGTCAGTATTGGGACCTGTTCTCTTCAACATATTCATTAATGATCTGGTAGAAGGTTTACACAGTAAAATATCGATATTTGCAGATGATACAAAACTATGTAAAGCAGTTAATACAAGAGAAGATAGTATTCTGCTACAGATGGATCTGGATAAGTTGGAAACTTGGGCTGAAAGGTGGCAGATGAGGTTTAACAATGATAAATGTAAGGTTATACACATGGGAAGAGGGAATCAATATCACCATTACACACTGAACGGGAAACCACTGGGTAAATCTGACAGGGAGAAGGACTTGGGGATCCTAGTTAATGATAAACTTACCTGGAGCAGCCAGTGCCAGGCAGCAGCTGCCAAGGCAAACAGGATCATGGGGTGCATTAAGAGAGGTCTGGATACACATGATGAGAGCATTATACTGCCTCTGTACAAATCCCTAGTTAGACCGCACATGGAGTACTGTGTCCAGTTTTGGGCACCGGTGCTCAGGAAGGATATAATGGAACTAGAGAGAGTACAAAGGAGGGCAACAAAATTAATAAAGGGGATGGGAGAACTACAATACCCAGATAGATTAGCGAAATTAGGATTATTTAGTCTAGAAAAAAGACGACTGAGGGGCGATCTAATAACCATGTATAAGTATATAAGGGGACAATACAAATATCTCGCTGAGGATCTGTTTATACCAAGGAAGGTGACGGGCACAAGGGGGCATTCTTTGCGTCTGGAGGAGAGAAGGTTTTTCCACCAACATAGAAGAGGATTCTTTACTGTTAGGGCAGTGAGAATCTGGAATTGCTTGCCTGAGGAGGTGGTGATGGCGAACTCAGTCGAGGGGTTCAAGAGAGGCCTGGATGTCTTCCTGGAGCAGAACAATATTGTATCATACAATTATTAGGTTCTGTAGAAGGACGTAGATCTGGGGATTTATTAGGATGGAATATAGGCTGAACTGGATGGACAAATGTCTTTTTTCGGCCTTACTAACTATGTTACTATGTTACTATGTTTCAGGAAATATTACGTATTTTTATTTGGGCTAGCCACACATACCAAGCTCTGCTACATCTCCTTGGTTTTGTGAATGACATTCTCCAGCCATGATCCCCCTTGCAGCTTCCCCCCTTCACAGCTGCATGTGTGTGATTCCAGTCCCCTCCCTCTCTCCTGTATACAGCTGGGAAACTGAAAGTAAAAAGTAGAGGAGCACATAGCTTCAGATCTCTTTGTTCCTTTAAACTTGTATATGATCACGCAGATTAGGCCTGGAAGTAGGAAAAACTTAAATTTCTGGCGGCTTCATCAGTAGAACCATCACCCAGTAAGTTTTCTAAGCTCCAGCACCAGCAGAATCTGAGAATCCATGTTTAGACTTAAATTTAAGATAATTTTGTGTGAATACCTATAATACTTGTCATCCCTCTACGAGCTTTCCCCCAAGAGTTATGACTAATAGAAGGTTTTTCATAACTTTCCAAGGGGGGCGTATCCAGCCACCTGGTGAGGTCAGCACGTTGAAAGTTTCTTAGTTTTTGGGCCAACTAAAAACAGGAACATCCGTTTTGCAGCTGGCTCAGACCTGGGGAGACAGCACATACCATCCCTGCTGTGGACTGAAACCTGGTCCTTGGGAACTCCCCTCCCCCTTCCGCATTGCGTGCCATTGTCTGAGATATGTAAATCCTCATCCTTAATCCATTTTGTTTTGTAATTGATTGTGTATATACTGTAGATTTTCTCATTTGTAATACCTTTTTATGCTTTTGTAAACACTGCCCATTTCTTTTTGGAGTAGAAGCTATAATATTTACTAGTTTGCATTTCCTTGCTCTAATTTATTGCCACATCCTCCGAACTAAGTGAACACTACTGATTGGGTTGGCTCCTGAACCGATATTAATCATATGAAATAGGAGCTGGTGGCAGCAAAGTGTTCTGAGCTTATGGGAAGACTCTGGCAGTGACAGATGGAGATTTAAGTGTATTTACCGCCTGAGACTGGGAATAGTTATATTGCCTTCACTGCAGCATGCCCAATAGCCAGTACACAGCAAGTCGGCCCTTCTTGCAACTACTTATCCTAGGTGTAGTTCCCTGACTGACCTGAGGTTAAGGGACAACAGAGAGGTGCAAGTTCCAAACCGGAACCGGAAAGTGGGATATAATAAATCCCCTGACAAACTAGGCATAACCAAGCACCCCCAGTTCATGACAGAGGGTTAGGGTATATTGGATGTATTTCCCTATGTACAGCTCTGTCAAAAATTAAGAGACCAGTGCAAAATTTTCAGTTTGTCTGATTTTTCTCTTTATAGGTATATTTTTGAGGAAAATGTATTGTTCTTTTATTCTATAAACTGCTGACAACTTGTCTCCGAAGTTCCAAGCAAAACATTTTGCATTTATTTTCTAAAAATGAAAAATGGTCAAAATAACAAACAACGCATTGCTTGCAGACCTCAAATAATGCAAAAACAACAAGTTCATAATCATTTAGAAACTAATGTTTTAACTTAGGCAGAGTTCAGAAATCAATATTTTGTGGAATAAACATGATTTTTAATCACAGCTTTTATGCGTCTTGGCAGCTTTCCTCCAGTCTTTCACACTGCTTTTGGGTGACTTTATGCCACTCCTGGTGCACAAATGTAAGCAGTTCTTCTTTGGATGTAGCTCCCTATGTATATACTTTAGTCTGGTGTTATTGGGGGGAGGCGGAGGGTTAGGGTATATTGGGTGCAGTTCACTATGTATATACTTTGGTCTGGTGTTATTGTGGGAAGCGGATGTAAGAGAATGGTCAGCCATAATATATTCAACAGCCATGTTGGCTCTAGCAGCCATCTTGTGCAAAGTTAGAAACTTACTAATTCTGCTTCTAAAAAGCTAATAAGATGTATGTCTGGACTCCATGACTGATATACTGGTCAGTGCATGGGTCCTGATTCAGGTCAGACACGAGACTGCGCAGAGCCCGGAGGGAGCGATAAGGTAGACGTGACTGCCGGCAGGCAGGACCTGTGGCACGTGACTGCCGGCAGGCAGGACCTGTGGCACGTGACTGCCGGAGGCGGACCTGGGGTGGAGTCAGCCACAACACTGCTGGAGGAAGTCGCTGAGCACGGCGGGGATCTGCTGGATGAGTGCTAAACAGGAGGGATGTCACACACATACACAGTACCAAATCGGAAGACAAGAGAACAACATTAAATGGATCGGGTCAGAAGCAGCGAATCAGAAAACAAAGCAGGCACAGACACTCAGGGGTCATCCAACTCAGCTGAAGGTAGAAGTATAACTGAGGAGGAATGGAGCTGGACAGCAGTTATATAAACCCCTCCCAGAGCCAAGGAGAGACTCCAAGTATTAACGCCCTGGAGCACCAATCACCAGGCAGATTGGAGACACAAGATGAAATCATAGCCATTAGCAGGTATAGTGGACATACACACAGGTTAATTGGATCAGCTGCAGGGCAACGACATAATAGAAAAATGATAACATATGGTAATAAATAAGTGTATTAAGTGATTAATGTCAGTGGCTAAGAGGAACATGGAGATTTACGAGTTCTAATGAAGTTTGGCGGAAAAAAAAAGCCTTGATGTCATTACATTTAACCACTGTATGCTTTGTCCTTGATTATATGTTTTTCTCCGCAGTATGATGATAACACCATTTTGCTGCAATGTGCTTTCTTTGTCTAAACCATGTATAAAAAGACCCCGTTACTGTTGTTCGGGGCCACAACATCGCCAGTCTGCTGCCAGGCCATAAAATGACAGTCTGACGCAGACCATCACAAGGCTATGGCCAGATCATCGCCAGATATCCCAGTGTTACTTTGTCTGTCTGGGCTCCTGTTCGTGCCAGCCTGCTTCGTCTCACTGACTTTTCAATGTGCTGTTCTGCTGCAAATCTCCAAATAAACTTCAGTCTCAGCTTGATAAGAGGATTGTCTACATATTTTTTTCTGGTGTTTCCAGCTTTCAGTAACGACTTTTCTTACAGAGGAGGGTTAGGGTATATTGGATATAGTGTACTATGAATATAGCATGGTCTGCTGTTATTGGGGGAAGGCAGAAGGTTAGGGTATATTGGATGTAGTTCCCTATGTATATATCTTGCCTTCCTCGGCCTCACAGAAACATGGCTGACAGCCTCCAAGCTCTTGTTCCATACTTCATTTTTTGGACTTACTCAGTGGTCCTCCTCAGCCATCCACGCACACTAGACCTGATTTTCACCTGTCTCTGCTCTCTAACTTCACAACCTCCCCTCTCCCTCTATCTGACCACCATCTTCTGACTTTCTCATCCCTGTCCTCCTCACCTGTCACCCATTTCCAGCAACATGTGCACCCTCGCAGAAACTTTGCACACCTAGACAACCATACACTCTCGGACTCTATTCTACCACTGGCATCCTTATCCTCACTCCACGACACAGAGCCACTACTTTCTACAATGCCACTCTCGCATCAGCTATTGACACGGTTACCCCTCTTGTTCATGGCACAGTGCGATGTATCAATAGACAACCCTGGCACAATAATATAACTAAAAAGCTCCGGAAAGTATCCAGAATTGCAGAGCGGCGTTGGAATAAAACAAATTTGCAAGATGACTTCACTGCACTCAAACAAGCAACACATGCTTTCAAGTCTGCCCTCACTTCTGCTAAATAGGCCTACTTCACAACCCTCGTATCTTCCCTATCCTACAACCCCAAACAGTTATTCAAAACTTTTAACTCCCTCCTCCGCCAACCACTGCCCCCTCCAACCTCCCTCATCTCTGCTGAGGACTTTGCCACACACTTCAAAAATAAGATTGACCAAACAAGGCAAGTCTTCATTGTTCAACCACCACAACCCCTTTGTATACCAGACCAATGCCCAAACCCCATAACCTCCCTATCCAACATCACTGAAGGGGAGCTTACTTGTCTCCTCTCCAAATCGCACCTCACCACTTGTGCACTAGACCCCATCCCATCCCACCTCCTCCCCAACCTCACCACCATACTTATCCCATCTCTAACTCATCTCTTTAACTTATCACTAACTTCTGGTGCCTTCCCTTGTGCTTTAAAAAATGCCACCATCACGCCTCTCCTTAAAAAAGTGAACCCTCGACCCAACCGCTATGTCCAGCTATCGCCCAATATTGCTGCTCCCATTTGCTTTCAAGCTCCTGGAGCAGCACGTCCACTCTGAACTTTCACTTTGCATCTAATTTGCTCTTTGACAATCTACAATCTGGTTTCCATACTCATAACTCCACTGAGACTGCCCTGACCAAAATTACTAATGACCTACTTACAGGTACTCGTTACTCGGATGTGTCCGCTCTTCGCCAGTCGTTACACTTGCTGCCCATTCATTACAGGATACAATTCAAATTCACCCACAAAGCTCTCCACAGTGCGGCCCCCCTTACATCTCCTCCCTCATTTCTGTCTATCGGCCTAGCCGACCACTGCGCTCTGCAAATGACTTTCGACTAACCTCTGCACTAATCCGTACCTCCCACTCCCGACTCCAAGACTTCTCCAGTGCTGCGCCAATCCTCTGGAATGCTCTACCCCAAGAAATTAGGACCATCCACAACTTGCATAGTTTTAGGCGCTCGCTCAAAGCTCATTTGTTCAGAGCGGCCTATCACGTTCACTAATCAAACTCATTTTATGTTTGTGTGTCTGTAGCCCATTCAGTATCTCCATCTACCCCCCACTCCCTGAAGATGGCTGGACCCTCATTGTAAATACATAATTGTGAATACACACCTGTACTTTGTATCTCCCCCATCTCATTGTAGATTGTAAGCTCTCACGAGCAGGGCCGTCTTATTTTGTCTTATTTTGCTTTATTACTGTATTGTTAACATTGTTACCTATGACTGTTGTGTTTGAAACTGTTAAACTGTAAAGCGCTGCGGAATATGTTGGCGCTATATAAATAAAGATTATTATTATTATTATTATTATTACAGCCAAAGCTAATGAACAATACTCTATACTCCTCCTTCTAGACCTGTCCTCTGCTTTCGACACAGTTGACCACTGCCTCCTACTACAGATCCTCTCTTCCTTTAGCATCAAAGACCTCGCCCTATCCTGGATCTCCTCATTCATTTCCAACTGCACATTCAGTGTCTCCAACCCCCACACTACCTCCTTATCTTGCCCTCTCTCAGTTGGAGTCCCCTAAGGCTCTGTTCTAGGATCCCTACTCTTCTCAATTTATACACTTGGCCTGGGACCACTCAAAGTCCCATGGATTCCAGTACCACCTGTATGGGGACGAAACGCAGATCTACCTCTCTGGACCAGATGTCACCTCTCTGCTGTCCAGAATCCTGGAGTGTCTATCAGCCATATCCTCCTTCTCCTCTCGCATCCTCAAACTCCATGTGGACAAATATGAACTCATCATCTTTCCTCCATCTCACAGATCTTCCTTACCTGATCTATCACAATAAATGACATTACACTTTCGCCCATACCAGAAGTCCATTGCCTTGGAGTAACCCTTTACTCTTCCCTGTCCTTCCATCCGCACAGCCAAGCTCTTTCCACCTCCTGTTACCTCCAGCTCAAAAATATTTCCAGAATCCGCCCTTTCCTTAACCCTCAATCTACTAAAATGATTGTGCATGCCCTCATCATCAACCGCCTCAACTACTACAACATCCTTTTCTGTGGCCTCCCTGCTAACACTCTCACACCTCTCCAGTCCATTCTTAACTCTGCTGCCTGACTAAATCCTCTGTCTGCTCGCTACTACTCCCCTTCTCCCCTCTGCAAATCTTTTCACTGGTTCCCATTCCCTCAGCGTGGACATTTCAAATTACTAATACTGACCTACAAAGCCATCCATAACCTGTCTCCTCCATATATCTCTGACCTAATCTCCAGATATGTTCCCTCACGTAATCTCCAGTTCACACCACAAGACCTCCTTCTCTCCTCCACACTTATTCGCTAATCGCCTCCAAGACTTCTCCCGAATATCCCCCATACTCTGGAATTCTTTGCCCCAACACCTCCGACTATCCAGCACATTTGGATCCTTCAGACGGATCCTGAAAACCCACATCTTCAAGAAAGCCTACAGCCTCCTCACCACTACTGAAGTTACCGCCTCACCGACACCGGAGCTCCTGCAACCCTCAACCTATTGTCCCACCATCTTGTAGAATGTAAGCCCACAAGGGCAGGGTCCTCGCCCCTCTGTATCAGTCTGTGATTGTTAGTTTGCTTACTGTAAGTGATATCTGTTGTGGATTCTGTTTTTGGGCTCCCTCTGGTGGTTACAGATGGTACTGGGTGACTTGTGTTCTCTGCGGTCTCTGGTGTCCACCTGTTCTATCAGGATATGGGAGTTTCCTATTTAACCTGGCTTTCTTGTCATTTCCTCGCCGGCGATCAATGTAATCAGTGTGTCTTGTTACCTCTGCTTTCCGCTTCTGTAATCTTCAGGACAAGCTAAGTTTTTGATTTTTCCTGTTCCACGTTTTGCTTTATTTTCGTTTTAGTCCAGCTTGCAGTTATGTGATTCCTTGTTGCTGGTTGCTCTAGTGGGCTGATATTACTCCTCATGTTCCATGAGTTGGCACATGAGTTTAAGTAATTTCAGGATGGTTTTTTGTAGGGTTTTTCGCTGACCGCGCAGTTCACTTTTGTATCCTCTGCTATCTAGTTTTAGCGGGCCTCATTTTGCTGAATCTGTTTTCATTACTACGTATGTGCTTTCCTCTCATTTCACCGTCATTACATGTGGGGGGCTGCTATTTCTGTGGGGTGTTTCTCTGGAGGCAAGAGAGGTCTTTGTTTCTTCTAATAGGGGAAGCTAGTCCTTCGGCTGGCGCGAGACGTCTAGAATCATCGTAGGCACGTTCCCCGGCTACTGCTAGTGTGTGAATTAGGTTCAGGATCGCGGTCAGCTCAGTTTCCATCACCCTAGAGCTTGTTCTGTTTTTTTGTGCTTGTCCTTTTGTTATCCCCTGCCATTGGGATCATGACAGTATCGCCGGCCCGAAAAGTGGTAATCGTATTGGCTGAAGTAGGAGGAAAAGTAGTCTGAGGAAGTTTTTTTGTTTTGTTTTGTTTTTCCTTCCCTCAGAGTTTGCTGCCTAGCCTTAATTGCAGCCTGGCTGCGTCTTACCTCCTCTTAATCCTTGAATGGCTCTGACCTCAGCTGTTTATCATGGACGTCCAGAGTTTGGCTTCCAGCCTGAATAATCTTGCTGCTAAGGTTCAAAATATACAAGATTTTGTTGTACATGCTCCTATGTCGAACCTAGAATTCCTATCCCAGAGTTTTTTTCTGGAGATAGATCTAGTTTTCTGAATTTTAGGGACAATTGCAAGTTGTTTCTTTCTTTGAAATCTCGCTCCTCTGGAGACCCCGCTCAGCAAGTCAAGATTGTAATATCTTTCCTGCGGGGTGACCCTCAGAATTGGGCATTTGCATTGGCACCAGGGGATCCTGCGTTGCTCAATGTGGATGCGTTTTTTCTGGCATTGGGTTTGCTCTATGAGGAACCTAACCTAGAGATTCAGGCTGAAAAAGCTTTATTGGCTCTCTCTCAGGGGCAAGATGAAGCAGAAATATATTGTCAGAAATTTCGGAAATGGTCGGTGCTTACTCAGTGGAATGAGTGCGCCCTGGCTGCAAGATTCAGAGATGGCCTTTCTGAGGCCATTAAAGATGTTATGGTGGGGTTCCCTGCGCCTACAGGTCTGAATGAGTCTATGACTATGGCTATTCAGATTGATCGGCGTTTACGGGAGCGCAAACCTGTGCACCATTTGGCGGTGTCTTCTGAACAGGCACCTGAGACAATGCAATGTGATAGAATTCAGTCCAGAAGTGAACGGCAAAACTATAGGCGGAAAAATGGGTTGTGTTTTTATTGTGGTGATTCAGCTCATGTTATATCAGCATGCTCTAAACGCACAAAAAAGGTTGATAAGTCTGTTGCCATTAGTACTTTACAGTCTAAGTTAATTCTGTCTGTGACTCTGATTTGTTCATTATCATCCATTTCCGTCGATGCCTATGTGGATTCAGGCGCTGCCCTGAGTCTTATGGATTGGTCATTTGCCAACCGCTGTGGGTTTAGTCTGGAGCCTCTGGAAGTCCCTATTCCTTTGAAAGGAATTGACTCTACACCTTTGGCTATGAATAAACCTCAGTACTGGACACACGTGACCATGCATATGACTCCCGTTCATCAGGAGGTGATTCGCTTCCTGGTACTGTATAATTTACATGATGTCTTAGTGCTTGGTCTGCCATGGTTACAAACTCATAACCCAGTCTTGGACTGGAAAACAATGTCTGTGTTAAGCTGGGGATGTCAGGGGGTTCATGATGATGCACCTCCGATTTCTATCGCTTCATCTACTCCTTCTGAGGTTCCTGTATTTTTGTCTGATTATCGGGATGTTTTTGAGGAGCCTAAGCTCAATTCGCTTCCTCCTCACAGGGATTGCGATTGTGCTATAGATTTGATTCCTGGCAGTAAATTTCCTAAAGGTCGTTTGTTCAATCTGTCAGTGCCAGAGCATACTGCTATGCGGGATTATGTTAAGGAGTCCTTGGAAAAGGGACATATCCGTCCATCTTCGTCTCCTTTGGGAGCAGGTTTTTTTTTCGTGGCCAAAAAAGATGGTTCCTTGAGGCCTTGTATAGATTACCGTCTTTTGAATAAGATTACGGTCAAATATCAGTATCCTTTGCCATTGTTGACTGATTTGTTCGCTCGCATTAAGGGGGCTAAATGGTTCACTAAGATTGATCTTCGGGGTGCGTATAATCTTGTGCGGATTAAGCAGGGTGATGAGTGGAAAACCGCATTTAATACGCCTGAGGGCCATTTTGAGTATTTGGTGATGCCTTTTGGACTTTCTAATGCTCCTTCTGTCTTCCAGTCCTTTATGCACAATATTTTTCGTGAATATCTGGATAAATTTATGAGTGTGTATTTGGATGATGTTTTGGTTTTTTCTGATGACTGGGAGTCCCATGTTCAGCAGGTCAGGAAGGTGTTTCAGGTCCTGCGGGCCAATTCTTTGTTTGTAAAAGGTTCAAAGTGTCTCTTTGGAGTCCAGAAGATTTCTTTTTTGGGGTATATTTTTTCCCCTTCTACTATTGAGATGGATCCCGTCAAGGTTCAAGCTATTTGTGACTGGACGCAGCCTACATCTCTTAAGAGTCTACAGAAGTTCTTGGGCTTTGCTAATTTTTATCGTCGTTTCATTACTAATTTTTCTAGTGTTGTTAAGCCTTTGACGGATCTGACTAAGAAGGGTGCTGATGTTACTGATTGGTCTCCTGCGGCTGTGGAGGCCTTTCAGGAACTTAAGCGCCGGTTTTCTTCTGCTCCTGTGTTGCGTCAGCCAGATGTTTCGCTTCCTTTTCAGGTTGAGGTTGATGCTTCTGAGATTGGAGCGGGGGCGGTTTTGTCACAGAGAAGCTCCGATTGCTCGGTGATGAAGCCATGTGCGTTCTTTTCTAGAAAGTTTTCGCCCACTGAGCGGAATTATGATGTTGGTAATCAGGAGCTTTTGGCCATGAAGTGGGCATTTGAGGAGTGGCGTCATTGGCTTGAGGGTGCTAGACATCGTGTGGTGGTCTTGACTGATCACAAAAATCTGATTTACCTTGAGTCTGCCAAGCGTCTGAATCCTAGACAGGCTCGTTGGTCACTGTTTTTCTCCCGTTTTGATTTTGTGGTTTCATACCTGCCAGGTTCAAAGAATGTGAAGGCGGATGCTTTAACCTAACGATCCCTGTGTGGCCTATTTATAATAAAAAAAAAAAAAAAGGTTCCTCGCATCATGTTCTCATACACTTTATGCAGTATTAGCCCTCTGTGTCTGTACTGCTACATACTGGTTCATGCAGCTTTACATGAACACCTGAGCCTTACACTATAGCTGGTCCGAATAACTAAAGCAATTGTTACCATCCACCTCTCGTGTCTCCCCTTTTCCCCATAGTTTGTAAGCTTGCGAGCAGCAGGGCCCTCACTCCTCCTGGTATCTGTTTTGAACTGTATTTCTGTTATGCTGTAATGTCTATTGTCTGTACAAGTCCCCTCTATAATTTGTAAAGCGCTGCGGAATATGTTGGCGCTATATAAATAAAAATTATTATTATTATTATTATTATGCTCTTTCTAGGAGTTTTGTGCCTGATTCCCCTGGAAATTCTGAGCCCACTGGTATCCTTAGGGATGGGGTGATTTTGTCGGCTGTCTTCCCAGACTTGCGACTTGCTTTGCAGGAGTTTCAGGCGGATAAACCTGATCGTTGTCCGCCTGAAAGACTGTTTGTTCCGGATAATTGGACCAGTAGAGTCATCTCCGAGGTCCATTCTTCTGCGTTGGCAGGTCATCCTGGAATATTTGGTACTAGAGACTTGGTGGCCAGGTCTTTTTGGTGGCCTTCCTTGTCGAGGGATGTGCGTTCTTTTGTGCAGTCTTGTGAAGTTTGCGCTCGGGCTAAGCCTTGCTGTTCTCGGGCCAGTGGATTGTTGTCACCTTTGCCTATCCCGAAGAGGCCTTGGACGCACATTTCCATGGACTTTATTTCGGATCTCCCTGTCTCTCAAAAAATGTCCGTCATCTGGGTTGTGTGTGACCGCTTTTCTAAGATGGTTCATCTGGTACCCTTGCCTAAGTTACCTTCTTCCTCTGAGTTGGTCCCTCTGTTTTTTCAGAACGTGGTTCGTTTGCATGGGATTCCGGAGAACATTGTTTCTGACAGGGGATCCCAGTTTGTGTCTAGATTTTGGCGGACGTTCTGTGCTAAGATGGGCATTGATTTGTCCTTTTCGTCTGCATTCCATCCTCAGACGAACGGCCAGACGGAACAAACTAATCAGACCTTGGAAACTTATTTAAGGTGTTTTGTTTCTGCTGATCAAGATGACTGGGTTACCTTTTTGCCGCTTTCCGAATTTGCCCTTAATAATCGGGCTAGTTCTGCTACCTTGGTTTCTCCTTTCTTTTGTAATTCGGGGTTTCATCCTCGTTTTTCCTCTGGTCAGGTGGAGCCTTCTGATTGTCCTGGAGTGGACATGGTGGTCGATAGGTTGCATCAGATTTGGAGTCATGTGGTGGACAATTTGAAGTTGTCCCAGGAGAGGGCTCAGCAGTTTGCTAATCGCCGTCGCCGCGTGGGTCCTCGACTTCGTGTTGGGGACTTGGTGTGGTTGTCTTCTCGTTTTGTTCCTATGAAGGTCTCTTCTCCTAAGTTCAAACCTCGGTTCATCGGTCCCTATAGGATCTTGGAAATTCTTAACCCTGTGTCGTTTCGTTTGGATCTCCCGGCATCGTTTGCTATTCATAATGTGTTCCATCGGTCGTTGTTGCGGAAGTATGAGGTACCTGTTGTTCCTTCGCTTGAGCCTCCTGCTCCGGTGCTGGTGGAGGGAGAATTGGAGTATGTTGTGGAGAAGATCTTGGATTCTCGTGTTTCCAGACGGAAACTTCAGTATTTGGTCAAGTGGAAGGGTTATGGTCAGGAGGATAATTCTTGGGTGGTTGCCTCTGATGTTCATGCTGCTGATTTGGTCCGTGCATTTCATAGGGCTCATCCTGGTCGCCCTGGTGGTTCTCGTGAGGGTTCGGTGACCCCTCCTCAAGGGGGGGTACTGTTGTGGATTCTGTTTTTGGGCTCCCTCTGGTGGTTACAGATGGTACTGGGTGACTTGTGTTCTCTGCGGTCTCTGGTGTCCACCTGTTCTATCAGGATATGGGAGTTTCCTATTTAACCTGGCTTTCTTGTCATTTCCTCGCCGGTGATCAATGTAATCAGTGTGTCTTGTTACCTCTGCTTTCCGCTTCTGTAATCTTCAGGACAAGCTAAGTTTTTGATTTTTCCTGTTCCACGTTTTGCTTTATTTTCGTTTTAGTCCAGCTTGCAGTTATGTGATTCCTTGTTGCTGGTTGCTCTAGTGGGCTGATATTACTCCTCATGTTCCATGAGTTGGCACATGAGTTCAAGTAATTTCAGGATGGTTTTTTGTAGGGTTTTTCGCTGACCGCGCAGTTCACTTTTGTATCCTCTGCTATCTAGTTTTAGCGGGCCTCATTTTGCTGAATCTGTTTTCATTACTACGTATGTGCTTTCCTCTCATTTCACCGTCATTACATGTGGGGGGCTGCTATTTCTGTGGGGTGTTTCTCTGGAGGCAAGAGAGGTCTTTGTTTCTTCTAATAGGGGAAGCTAGTCCTTCGGCTGGCGCGAGATGTCTAGAATCATCGTAGGCACGTTCCCCGGCTACTGCTAGTGTGTGAATTAGGTTCAGGATCGCGGTCAGCTCAGTTTCCATCACCCTAGAGCTTGTTCTGTTTTTTGTGCTTGTCCTTTTGTTATCCCCTGCCATTGGGATCATGACAGATATCTGTAATTTGTATGTAACCCCTTCTCATGTACAGCACCATGGAATTAATGATGCTAAATAAATGTTAGGGTTGGCGGAACGCACCGAGTATATATATTGAGTAGTAGGTGCGTTCACAACCCGGGGTCCACCGTGCAGGAGAGAACCTGCTGCTAGTAAAAGACAGTACTATATGGCGGCATTAGCGAGCTCTGTCACTTCACAGATTCGCTTGAGAAAGAGAACGCTGTGCCCTATTAACCTCACAGGGGAACAGATACCTAATGGAGCCGACAGTGGTCATGCAGTAAGCATAGCACACACAAAACTCCTCACCTGAGGTGCCGGTATTCTAGGGGCTTAATTCAGCCAAACCCTGAATCCACATACACAAACTCCTCACCGGATGTGCCGGTATTCTAGGGGCTTATTTCAGCCGAACCCTAACCACATGCAAGCATTACCACACTGGCGCTGAGCTCATAACTTAGGTTAATACTAGCGCATGGCGGTGCGACCATGCAAACCTTTTATAGCTGCAGCAACTTCAGGACCTTCCTAGAGGACCAATGGGAGCTGCTGCAGTACCTGAGCATGTGATCCTCGAACTCCAATAAGAGGTCTTACCCTGGGCATGCTCAGAAGGAGAAAAGCAGGACTTAGTCCCAGAGATGTCTGCTCGCCGCTGACCAGTACTGGCTACAATGGCTGAGCCTGGAAAAGCAGCAGCAATCATCCGCACCGTATCAGGCTGAGCCAGACGCTGGGACTGACGTCTCCGCTGAGCAGGCTCCACTGCGGCTGGAGAAGAATGGGAGACCGCAGCGGAGATGGTTCGAGATTCCCTCTGTGCAGAGACGGGAACTCGACCCCTAACAGTATATGCTTTAGTCTGGTGTTATTGGGGTGAGGTGGAGGATTAGGGTATATTGGATGTAACTCCCTTTGTATATACTTTGGTCTGGTGTTATTGAGGGTGTTACAGAACCACTCAACACCCAGAATATGTTGTGCAGTTATATGCATATATAATAGTTTCCATGTGAGATGCATATCCCTAATGCATCAGCCCACAGGCTGCGCCCTGGGCAGAGGGGACACGATATTCCCCTTTTGTCCTCCCCCCACCTTTGTAATTCCCACAGTAAATATCGGCAGGCTCCGGCCACCTGCGGCTATTGTAATATATGTCTGACCTGCCGCTTTTCTATTGGCCTGCCCTATGTATCTGTGTGATATATTCTGTGTCCTGTGAGTAAAGTTTTGTCAGACTGGAAATAGATGGAGAAGCAGTGATCTTTTATATGCGCCCATGTAACCAAGGAATTCCAGACAGTGTCCTTCATTCAGACTCCAGCCAAAGCTGAGTGGACCTCCTGAAACACGGGGTGGTACTGAAAGAGGTACCCCAGCTTGGTAGACCCCGTTACACTGGTGGCAGCAGTGGGATATGATACCCCTTCTACAGGAGGAAAGGAATGAATGGAAAACTACCAGAAGTTAAAGAGGACTACATTAAAAAATCTGGTGGAAGCCCGAGGGTTGATCGCCAGCAACAAAACAAGAGCGGATTTGATAGCAGCCATCATGGAACACGACAGTGCAGCGCCCCCCAATGTGAACGTGGAGGAGACTGAATTCCAGAGGGAGGTAAAGAACAGACTGGCGTTGTATGGCCCAAACCCTGCAGTAGAGATCATACGAGAGGTGATGGCTGATGTGCGTACTGATCTGAAGGAAAAGATGGCCGAGCGGACCAGGATAGAGCTAGCCAAGATGGAGATGGCAGAGCGGACCAAAGTGGAGCTGGCCAAGATGAAGATGGCAGAGCGGAGAGAGGAGAGTCAGCGAGCAAGGGGAGCTCTGGCCTCCGCCCAGGTACCTTCAACAGTAAGCCACAAAAAGATCCAGTATAATGCCTTCCGACAGTTGGGGGAGGCAGAGGAAGACATTGATGGCTTTCTGCAGGACTTTGACGGCAGTGTGCCCTTCATCAAGTGAAGCCGGAGGAACGGGTTCAGATTCTGGCCAGCAAGCTGACAGGCCGGGCAGCGGATGCCTATTGCACGGTACCTGATGAGGACTGTATGGACTATGAGCGGATGAAAGAAGTGATCTTGGCCCGGTATGCGCTGACACCAGAGGCATACCGCCAAAAGTTCCGCGGACTTATAAAACGAGTAACCGATACCCACGCTGAATGGGCCTCTAAATTACGGCGGTCACTGCTACAGTGGGTACAAGGGAGCCAAGCAACCACTAAGGAGGACATCCTCCAGCTCTTCTTGTTAGAACGATTCTTTAATGGACTAAACCCCGAGACACAGGAATGGCTTCGGGACAGGCGGCCAACAACTCTTGAGGAAGCCGCTCGTCTGGCCGATGAACATCATGATGCCAGGAGGCCTCAGTTGTCCGGATCAAAGATGGTCACTAGGGGTCCGCCCACGGACCTGGAGGGCCCCAAACCATCGAAGATTGTAGGGGGACCAGCTAGAAACTCGGCGTACCACAGTCCCCCTGGGGCGCGATGCCACACCTGCCGTCAGCTGGGCCACCTGCAAAGACAATGTCCCAACCGGACTCAGCATACCCAGTGGCCAAAGGCAGGAACAGCTACCTTCCGCCGGGCCGCTGTACACTGCTACCAAGGCGAAGCTGACCCGGCATTGGGGGCTACGACTAACCAAGGGTGGAAGAGATGGAGGAAGTGCTGCATGAAGTAGACCCCGTGCAGGCAGCCTGGGCAGATAATTGACAACAGCATCGACAGGTCATGTGGGTTAACCCCTTCATGACCCAGCCTATTTTGACCTTAATGACCTGGCCGTTTATTGCAATTCTGACCAGTGTCCCTTTATGAGGTAATAAATCAGGAACGCTTCAACAGATCCTAGCGGTTCTGAGATTGTTTTTTCGTGACATATTGGGCTTCATGTTAGTGGTAAATTTAGGTCAATAACTTCTGCGTTTATTTGTGATAAAAATGGAAATTTGGCGAAAATTTTGAAAATTTCGCAATTTTCACATTTTGAATTTTTATTCTGTTAAACCAGAGAGTTATGTGACACAAAATAATTAATAAATAACATTTCCCACATGTTTACTTTACATCAGCACAATTTTGGAAACAACATTTTTTTTTGCTAGGAAGTTATAAGGGTTAAAAATTGACCAGCGATTTCTCATTTTTACAATGAAATTTAAAAAACCATTCTTTTTAGGGACCACCTCACATTTGAAGTCAGTCTGAGGGGTCTATATGGCTGAAAATACCCAAAAGTGACACCATTCTAAAAACTGCACCCCTCAAGGTGCACAAAACCACATTCAAGAAGTTTATTAACCCTTCAGGTGCTTCACAGCAGCAGAAGCAACATGGAAGGAAAAAATGAACATTTAACTTTTTAGTCACAAAAATGATCTTTTAGCAACAATTTTTTTTATTTTCCCAATGGTAAAAGGAGAAACTGAACCACGAAAGTTGTTGTCCAATTTGTCCTGAGTACGCTGATACCTCATATGTGGGGGTAAACCACTGTTTGGGCGCACGGCAAGGCTTGGAAGGGAAGGAATGCCATTTGACTTTTTGAATTAAAAATTGGCTGCACTCTTTAGCGGACACCATGTCACGTTTGGAGAGCCCCCGTGTGCCTAAAAATTGGAGCTCCCTCACAAGTGACCCCATTTTGGAAACTAGACGCCCCAAGGAACTTATCTAGATGCATAGTGTGACGGGGTGTACGGCAGAGCAAGAAGGGACAACAGGCCGAGGGATGATTCAACAGATTTATTATCAAGAACGCTGGAACAACACATGCAGGTAGATCTACAGAGTCCACAATTAGTCCAACAGAACAGGTTCGGGGGCACCTCCCGATAGTCCTTGTGCCAGGTAACAAAGCAATAGTCCACAATTAGTCCAATGGATCCCAAAACAATCTCACGAACGACGAGATATGTCCTCAGCTCAAGTCTCGCCCCGTTTGCTTCCGCAGTCCCAGATGGACGTGGGGTCTTGCCTCAGCTAAGAATCCCCACTCCTTCTCCTTCAAGGATCAACTCACATCTGATCTCAAAATAAGAATGGATTGTCTGAGCTCCTGGGATCCGCCCATGAAGGGGGTAGGGGTCACACCTTCTATTCAATGGTTGGGTCCACCAGAAGATTCTAGACTGGTGGGCTCCTCTTAATCTATGTAGTATGTACATTTGACTAGCCACCTGCTGTGAGGAAGAATGGCTATTCCTCCACTAGTGATGTTGACAAAGCTTAATTACATTAGAGCTTAGGGCTGCAAGTATTGGGGGAAGGAGACATTGTTACAGGTGAACTCCCAGCCAAGAAAATACATAAATTACAGCTAATAGAAACCAGAGAACAGTTACATACATCAAATGGCATATTATTCAAATACAGGACAGAGATAAAAGTACATATCATGACAATCCCTTCCCCTCCCAATTTGTGTACGTACCAGGGACCTCTACAGGTCGCTGGTTAAGTACACACAGGCAGAGCGTAACTTACATGTGGCTTCATGCAGCCACGAATTGGCATCGTAGCTCTCCCACATCATTGCCCAGGAGAACATCTGCAGGCAGACCACCCATCACCCCAACCACACATCGCCTGACCCCAAAACCAAAGTTCAGATCCACAGTGGCTGTGGGAATAGTCCTCCATTGTCCACCAGCCAGTTCAATGACAATCCCAGGTCCTCGATGGATTGCCTCAGGCCGAACCACTCGGGGATCAGCCAGTGTGAGGAAAGCCCCTGAGTCACAAAATCCAATAAGTCTCTGTCCATCCAGCACGACCTCCTGCAAGTGCTTACCTCGATGAGCAGAAGTCGCCATAGCTGCGGGTCGCACACCATAAACTCCTAGTGGTGCAACATGGGTGGGTGAGGCACTAGGCCAGTCCTCACGTAGTGGTGACACGTCGTCCTCCATGGCACTTGGCTGTACATAATTAATAATACGACTGGGTACACGATTAATCCTCATTTGAACAGCTGGGCAGGAGGCTTGCAGATGCCCCGGCTGTCCACATCGATAGCATCTCTGCTGGGTCTCACTCCATCCAAGGCGTCCTCTTGGGCGAGGGGTAAGGGAACCCGGAGGCCGGCTTCCACCTGAAGGTGCTGTAGGGGTTTGAGGACGACTTCTCCATGAGCTGGCTGGGCATGAGGCCTGCAGATGCCCCAGATGCCCACAACCATAACACTTGCGCTCTGCTACTTCCTCTCCTCGTCGTATTCCAGAAAACGCAGTAGAAGCAACTGGAGGCACATTTACACGGGTATCAGCATGAGGTGGTGGCTTAGAGGAACGGGGAACAATGGGGACAGAAGAACAGGGGGCCACCGGTGTTGTGGAGCTGGTAGGCCTCTCTCCATCCTCCAACAGAACCCTCCACTGAGGCTTGATGGTGAGAGCCTCATCAGCTAGAGCTGCAGCTTCCTCCACAGTGGCTGGTCTCCTCTCACGCACCCATTCCCGGATCTCAGCAGGGCACTTGAAGTAAAACTGCTCTTTTAGGATAACCTGGAGGAAGGTCTCCCAGGTTAAGGCCTCATCTGCCTCCAGCCAGCGATGACATATCTGTTTGAGTCTGTGGGCATACATCTTGAAAGTCACTTCCTCATCACAGACTAAAGTACGGAACTGAGTCCTGTAAGTGTCTGGGGTAACAGCATAATGTTCTAGAATAGTCCGTTTAATCTCCGCATACTCACAGTTCCCCTGAGGGTCCATAGCTCTATAGGCTGCGGCAGCTCCACCCTCTAAGAGCCCCACCAGATGTCGGACTCGGTCCCTTTCCGGGACTTCCATTAATCGACACTGATGCTCAAAGTCCTGGAAGAAGCCCTCAATGTCGCCTGCAGCCTCATTAAAGGGCTTGAAGTCTTTGCGGGACACTCTGGGGAGTTCCCTCATGGTGGGTGCTGGGGTTAGAGTCTGTCTGGAGCTTCTAGCTGATTCCAAAGCGATCTGCCTCTCCAGCAATGCCATCTCCTGAGCTCTGTCCTCGGCTCTGTGAATGGCCTCCCTCTCCCTCTCCTCGGCTCTGTGAATGGCCTCCCTCTCCCTCTCCTGAGCTCTGTGAATGGCCTTCATCTTATAGTCTATGGTGGCCTCTTCTCCCAGCAATGCCAACTCCTCCTCGTACCACACAACCCACTGACTTTTTTGGGTATTTACCTCCGGCTGCCTTCTTTCCTCCATTTGCTGTGAGGATCCTTCCTCAGCGTCATCTTGCAGGCGAACTCCTTCCAAAGCCTCAATAAGCTGCTCCTTGGAGAGTCCTTTAAAACGGACTCCTACTTCCCGGGCCTTTGATTGTAGGCTCCCCAAACTCCAGTTCTTGTACTCTGTAGTGCTGGTTCTCGATGTTGATGGGCCGTTGTCCTCCATTCCTTCTGCTCTGGTCCCACTGCTTGCCACCAGTTTGTGACGGGGTGTACGGCAGAGCAAGAAGGGACAACAGGCCGAGGGATGATTCAACAGATTTATTATCAAGAACGCTGGAACAACACATGCAGGTAGATCTACAGAGTCCACAATTAGTCCAACAGAACAGGTTCGGGGCACCTCCCAATAGTCCTTGTGCCAGGTAACAAAGCAATAGTCCACAATTAGTCCAATGGATCCCAAAACAATCTCACGAACGACGAGATATGTCCTCAGCTCAAGTCTCGCCCCGTTTGCTTCCACAGTCCCAGATGGGCGTGGGGTCTTGCCTCAGCTAAGAATCCCCACTCCTTCTCCTTCAAGGATCAACTCACATCTGATCTCAAAATAAGAATGGATTGTCTGAGCTCCTGGGATCCGCCCATGAAGGGGGTAGGGGTTACACCTTCTATTCAATGGTTGGGTCCACCAGAAGATTCTAGACTGGTGGGCTCCAGGCAGTCTATGTAATATGTACATTTGACTAGCCACCTGCTGTGAGGAAGAATGGCTATTCCTCCACTAGTGATGTTGACAAAGCTTAATTACATTAGGGCTTAAGGCCCTTTCACACTCAGCGACGCTGCAGCGATACCGACAACGATCCGGATCGCTGCAGCGTCGCTGTTTGGTCGCTGGAGACACAGACAGCTCTCCAGCGACCAACGATCCCGAAGTCCCCGGGTAACCAGGGTAAACATCGGGTAACTAAGCGCAGGGCCGCTCTTAGTAACCCGATGTTTACCCTGGTTACCAGCATAAAAGTAAAAAAAACATACATACTTACCTACCGCTGTCTGTCCCCGGCGCTCTGCTTCTCTGCACTCCTCCTGTACTGGCTGTGAGCACAGCGGCCGGAAAGCAGAGCGGTGACGTCACCGCTCTGCTTTCCGGCTGACCGACGCTCACAGCCAGTACAGGAGGAGTGCAGAGCACAGCGCCGGGGACAGACAGCGGTAGGTAAGTATGTAGTGTTTGTTTTTTTTTACTTTTACGCTGGTAACCAGGGTAAACATCGGGTTACTAAGCGCGGCCCTGCGCTTAGTTACCCGATGTTTACCCTGGTTACCAGTGAAGACATCGCTGGATCGGTGTCACACACGCCGATCCAGCGATGTCCACGGGAGATCCAGCGACAAAATAAAGTTCTGGACTTTGTTCAGCGACCAACGACATCACAGCAGGGGCCTGATCGTTGGTCGCTGTCACACATAACGATTTCCTTAACGATATCGTTGCTACGTCACAAAAAGCAACGATATCGTTAAGGATATCGTTATGTGTGAAGGTACCTTTAGGGCTGCAAGTATTGGGGGAAGGAGACATTGTTACAGGTGAACTCCCAGCCAAGAAAATACATAAATTACAGCTAATAGAAACCAGAGAACAGTTACATACATCAAATGGCATATTATTCAAATACAGGACAGGGCAAAAGTACATATCATGACACATAGTGAGCCCTTTAAACCCCCAGGTGCTTCACAAATTGATCCGTAAAAATGAAAAAGTACTTTTTTTTCACAAAAAAATTCTTTTAGCCTCAATTTTTTCATTTTCACATGGGCAACAGGATAAAATGGATCCTACAATTTGTTGGGCAATTTCTCCTGAGTGCACCGATACCTCATATGTGGGGGTAAACCACTGTTTGGGCACACGGCAGGGCTCGGAAGGGAAGGAGCGCCATTTGACTTTTTGAATGTAAAATTAGCTCCAATTGTTAGCGGACACCATGTCACGTTTGCAGAGCCCCTGTGTGCCTAAACATTGGAGCTCCCCCACAAGTGACCCCATTTTGGAAACTAGACCCCCCAAGGAACTTATCTAGATGCATACTGAGCACTTTAAACCCCCAGGTGCTTCACAGAAGTTTATAACGCAGAGCCATGAAAATAAAAAATAAATTTTCTTTCCTCAAAAATGATTTTTTAGGCTCGAATTTCCTATTTTGCCAAGGGTAATAGGAGAAATTGGACCCGAAATATTGTTGTTCAGTTTGTCCTGAGTACGCTGATACCACATATGTGGGGGTAAACCACTGTTTGGGCGCACGACAGGGCTCGGAAGGGAAGGCACGCCATTTGGCTTTTTAAATGGATAATTAGCTCTAATCATTAGCAGATACCATGTCACGTTTGGAGAGCCCCTGTGTGCCTAAACATTGGAGATCCCCCACAAATTACCCCATTTTGGAAACTAGGCCCCCAAAGGAACTTATCTAGATGTGTGGTTAGGACTTTGAACCCCCAAGTGCTTCACAGAAGTTTATAACGCAGAGCCATGAAAATAAAAAAAAAAATTCTTTTCTCAAAAATGATTTTTTATCCAGCAATTTTTTATTTTCCCAAGGGTAACAGGAGAAATTTGACCCCAAAAGTTGTTGTCCAGTTTCTCCTGAGTATGCTGATACCCCATATGTGGGGGTAAACCACTGTTTGGGCACATACCGGGGCTCGGAAGTGAAGTAGTGACGTTTTGAAATGCAGACTTTGATGGAATGCTCTGCGGGCGTCACGTTGCGTTTGCAGAGCCCCTGATGTGGCTAAACAGTAGAAACCCCCCACAAGTGACCCCATTTTGGAAACTAGACCCAGAAAGGAACTTATCTAGATGTGTGGTGAGAACTTTGAACCCCCAAGTGCTTCACAGAAGTTTATAATGCAGAGCCGTGAAAATAATAAATACGTTTTCTTTCCTCAAAAATAATTTTTTAGCCCAGAATTTATTAATTTTCCCAAGGGTAACAGGAGAAATTTGACCCCAATATTTGTTGTCCAGTTTCTCCTGAGTACGCTGATACCCCATGTGTGGGGGCAAACCACTGTTTGGGCACATGCCGAGGCTCAGAAGGGAAGTAGTGACTTTTGAAATGCAGACTTTGATGGAATGGTCTGCGGGCGTCACGTTGCGTTTGCAGAGCCCCTGGTGTGCCTAAACAGTAGAAACCCCCTACAAGTGACCCCATTTTGGAAACTAGACCCCCCAAGGAACTTATCTAGATATGTGGTGAGCACTTTGAACCCCCAAGTGCTTCACAGACGTTTACAACGCAGAGCCGTGAAAATAAAAAATTGTTTTTCTTTCCTCAAAAATGTTTTAGCAAGCAATTTTTTATTTTCTCAAGGGTAACAGGAGAAATTGGACCCCAGTAATTGTTGCACAGTTTGTCCTGAGTATGCTGGTACCCCATATGTGGGGGTAAACTACTGTTTGGGCACACGTCGGGGCTCGGAAGGGAGGGAGCACCATTTGACTTTTTGAATACAAAATTGGCTGGAATCAATGGTGGTGCCATGTTGCGTTTGGAGAAACCTGATGTGCCTAAACAGTGGTAACCCCTCAATTCTACCTCCAACACTAACCCCAACACACCCCTAACTCTAATCCCAACTGTAGCCATAACCCTAATCACAACCCTAACCACAACCCTATTTCCAACCCTAAGCCGCAGCGTGTGCATATACCTTTAGAATTAGGCTATGTGCCCACGTTGCGGATTCGTGTGAGATTTTTCAGCACTATTTTTGAAAAATCCGCGGGTAAAAGGCACTGAGTTTTACCTGCGGATTTACCGCGGATTTCCAGTGTTTTTTGTGCGGATTTCACCTGCGGATTCCTATTGAGGAACAGGTGTAAAACGCTGCGGAATCCGCACAAAGAATTGACATGCTGCGGAAAATACAACGCAGCGTTTCCTCGCGGTATTTTCCGCACCATGGGCACAGCGGATTTGGTTTTCCATAGGTTTACATGGAACTGTAAACCTGATGGAACACTGCTGCGAATCCGCAGCGGCCAATCCGCTGCGTATCCGCAGCCAAATCCGCACCGTGTGCACATAGCCTAATTCTAAAGGTATATGCACACGCTGCGGCAAATGCTGCGGATCCGCAACAGTTTCCCATGAGTTTACAGTTCAATGTAAACCTATGGGAAACAAAAATCGCTGTACACATGCTGCAGAAAAACTGCACAGAAACGCAGCGGTTTACATTCCGCAGCATGTCACTTTCTGCGGATTCCGCAGCGGTTTTACAACTGCTCCAATAGAAAATCGCAGTGGTAAAACCGCAGTGAAATGCGCAGAAAAACCGCAGTAAATCCGCAGCGGTTTAGCACTGCGGATTTATCAAATCCGCAGCAGAAAAATCAGCAGAGGACCAGAATACGTGTGCACATACCGAAACCCTAACCCTAATTCTAACCTTAGTGGAAAAAAAAAAATTCTTTATTTTATTATTGTCCCTACCTATGGGGGTGACAAAGGGGGGGGGGGTCATTTACTATTTTTTTTATTTTGATCACTGTGATAAAACCTATCACAGTGATCAAAATGCACATTGGAACGAATCTGCCGGCCGGCAGATTCGGCGGGCGCACGGCGCATGCGCCCGCCATTTTCGAAGATGGCGGCGCTCATGGAGAAGACGGACGGACCCCGGGAGGCTCGGTAAGTATGATGGGGTGGGAGGGAGCACGGGGGGTGGGGGGTGGGATTGGAGCATGGGGAGAGCGGACAAGCACACGGGGGGGCGGACAAGAGGACGGAGGGGAGCGGAGCAGTGTACAGGACAGATTGGTGGCTTGGGGGGGCGATCGGTGGGGTGTGTGGGGGGGGGGGGGGCAGACCAGGGTTTCCAGCCATGATGATATTGCAGCATCGGCCATGGCTGGATTGTAATATTTCACCAGTTTTAATAGGTGAAATATTACAAATCGCTCTGATTGGCAGTTTCACTTTCAACAGCCAACCAGAGCGATCGTAGCCACGAGGGGGTGAAGCCACCCCCCCTGGGCTAAACTACCACTCCCCCTGTCCCTGCAGGCCAGGTGAAATTGGAGATAACCCTTTCACCCGATCTGCAGGGACGCGATCTTTCCATGACGCCACATAGGTGTCATGGGTCGGATTGGCACCGACTTTCATGACGCCTACGTGGCGTCAAAGGTCGGGAAGGGGTTAATGGGAAACGTATGCAGGGACAAAGAGATTCCGGGGCAACTTTGACCCTTGTGAAGCCTCATCTCGTCCGGGACCAAGAGAAGACTGACCGGACAGTGGCAGTCCGTGTAGCAGGGGGAGCCATACATCGACTGCCCACTGCCAGGATTCACCTGAACTGGGGAGTTGGGGATGGCCTTGTTGAGGTCGGCTTGATGGAGGATTTGCCTGCAGACGTTTTGCTGGGAAATGACTTGGGGCCCATGTTGTCTGCCTTCTTGGTTGCCCCTCTGGCTGAGACATATCATGTGACCACCCGGAGACAAGCTCGAGCTGCGGAGGCGGAATCACACTCAGAGGAGGCCCAGGTAAGACATCCCAGCCCTACACGTATTCCCATAGCCAGACACATTTCTTGGGCCACCCCAGATGAATTTAAGAGGGAGTTACTTGAGGATCCTTCATTGGAGGGATATCGTGGGAAGGCACAGGAGGGGAGAGGGGTACTGGAAGGGCAACAGTTTATATGGAAGCAGGGATTCCTCTACCGGATCACAGAGCAGCACCACACAGGGACGAGCCCCACTATAAAACGACAGCTGGTAGTTCCCAAGAAGTATAGGCAGGAGTTACTGCAAATCTCTCATGACATACCCTTGGCCGGGCACTTCGGCGTCAGTCGCACCAGGCATCGTCTGACACAAAACTTCTTTTGGCCGGGGGTAACCTATGATGTTCATCAATACTGCCAGACCTGTGACAGTTACCAGCGCATTGGCAAGAGGGGGGATCGATGCAAGGCCAAATTACGCCCCCTCCCCATTGTGGAGGAACCATTTAGCCGAGTAGCGGTCGATCTGATAGGGCCGTTAGCCAAACCCAGTCCGTCAGGGAAAAGGTATATATTGACAGTGGTAGATTATGCCACACGGTATCCAGAGGCGGTTGCGTTACCTAACATACTGGCAGAGACAGTGGCGGCTGCCCTGCTCCAGGTTTTCTCATGGGTTGGATTTCCCCGGGAGATTATCAATTTACAGCAGAGGTGACCAACCAACTGTGGAAGCTGTGCGGCGTAAAGTCCATTAGAAGCGCCCCGTACCACCCGCAAACCAATGGGTTGTGTGAACGCTTTAACGGGACGTTAAAACAACTCATTGGGACTTTTACCAGGACCTATAGGGACTGGGAGAAATTCTTGCCTCACCTCCTGTTTGCCTATCGGGAGGTGCCCCAAGAATCCACGGGGTTCTCCCCATTCGAACTGGTATACGGGAGACGAGTAAGGGGACCCCTAGACTTAGTGCTAGAACATTGGGAAGGGGAGGGCCTCATAGAAGGGGTACCTAGTGTACCCTATGTGCTGGAATTCTGGGACCGCCTACAGGAGCTGACCCAGGCTGTATGTGAGAACATGCAGGTGACCCAGCGGCGCCAGCGCGTATGGTACGATCAGAGGGCCAGAGAGCGCACCTTGGATATAGGACAGAAGGTCCTGGTGTTAGAGCCCACTAGGCAGAGCAAGTTCCAAGCTGCACGGCAGGGGCCCTACCAGGTAGTGGGGAAAATAGCCGACACCACCTATAATGTCGCCGATTGTGACAACCCCAGGGTTATCCGCATGTTCCAACGTGAATATGCTGAAGCCCTTCTGGGAGCACCCTGAAGAGGTAGTGGCCATCTGTGCACCTGAAGCAGAGGATTTAGCCGGACTTCCCTTGCCTGATGTCTTAGGGGAGAGGACTCAGTCTAAAACATGGGACCAGGTACACTGGGGTGAAGACTTAGGTCCCCGGGAGAGACAGCAGGCGGAGGAGTTGTTGAGGCAGCGACAGAGGATGTTTTCGGGGAGACCAGGGTACACTCGCCTGGCACAACACAAGGTTGAGACCCAGGATCAGACCCCCCTGCGACAACCCCCCTTCCGCGTCCCTGAGTCTGTACGAGAGGGGATGTGACAAGAGATACAAGAGATGTTGCGTTTAGGGGTCATTGAAGAGTCAGATAGTCCCTGGGCATCCCCTGTAGTGTTAGTGCCCAAGAAGGATGGAACTACACGGTTATGTGTAGACTATCGTAAGCTCAATAAGAAAACAGTGATGGATGCATATCCCATGCCGTGTGTGGATGAGTTGTTAGACCGGCTGGCGGGGAAAAAGTATTTGACCACCATCGATCTATGCAAAGGCTACTGGCAGATTCCCTTTAGTCCTGACGATATTCCCAAGTCGGCATTTGTCCCCCAGGCCGGAATCACCCTGAACCCAAACAAGTGTCATGTGGGCAAAGCAGAGGTTCAGTATTTAGGGCATTGGGTGGGAAGTGGGAAACAGCGACCAGAACCAGCCAAGATTGAGGCCATAGCCAAATGGCCCACCCCACGCACCAAAACCCAGGTCATGGCGTTTCTAGGGACAGCGGGTTATTACAGGAAATTCGTTCCCAATTACAGCAGCGTAGCCAAGCCCCTCACTGATCGGACCCGTAAGAACCATCCCCGCCAGGTAGCCTGGACCCCAGAGTGTGAGGAAGCCTTCAGCCAACTACAGGACGCCCTCACCAATACCCCTGTATTGGCCGCACACGATCCAACTAAACGTTTCCTTGTTCACACAGACGCTTCTGTTTGGATTGGGGGCAGTACTGAGCCAAGTCGGGCCGGACGGCCAAGAACACCCGGTAGCTTACCTGAGTCAGAAACTACTGCCCCGTGAAGTAAGCTATGCGGCCATCAAGGAGTGCCTGGCGGTAGTATGGGCACTCAAAAAGTTACAACCATATTTGTATGGACGACAGTTTTCCCTCCTAAAGGACCATAATCCCCTAGTTTTCCCTCCTAATGGACTATAATCCCCTAGTCTGGCTTAATCGGGTCTCCGGAGACAATGCCAGATTGCTGCGGTGGAGTTTAGCCCTACAACCTCTGGACTTCACCATCCACTACAGACCCGGCAAACAAAACGGTAATGCCGATGGACTAAGTCGACAAACGTAACTTATACCAACCCCATAAACTTCAGTCATCCCCAAACCGATCCATTACGGATCAGACTGTGTATGCCAATCGCGTCGCTGAAAAGGAAAGCCGTGTTACGGAACCACTCAGCACCCAGAATATGTTGTGCAGTTATATGCATGTATAATAGGTTCCATGTGAGATGTGTTATGATCTGGTGGTTTAGGAGCTCTAAAGGAGGTGGTACCTGTACTGACCGCAGTCCCTAAGCTCAACACAACACTAGAAGTAGCCGTGGAATGCTCCTAACTCTCCCTAGGCACCTCGTCACAGCCTGAGAACTAACTACCCCTAAAGATAGAAACAGAAAAACTATCTTGCCTCAGAGAAAATCCCCAAAGGATAGATAGCCTCCCACAAGTAATGACTGTGAGTGGAGAGGGAAAAGACATACACAGAATGAAACCAGGATGAGCACAGGAGGCCAGTCTAGCTAGATAGATAGGACAGGATGGAATACTGTACTGTCAGTATAAAACACTACAAAAATCCACACAGAGTTTACAAAAATCTCCACACCTGACTAAAGGTGTGGAGGGAAAATCTGCTTCCCAGAGCTTCCAGCAACACTGAATTAATTCATACTGACAAGCTGGACAATCATAAAAAGCACAGAACGGATAAGTCCACAACCTGTGGACAGAAAAGAGCAAGCAAGGACTTAGCTTTGCTGAACTGGTCAGGATAACAGGGAAATCCAAAGAGATGTGAATCCAACCAGGAACCATTGACAAGTGGCACAAGCTGAAGGAAAGAGCCAGGCTAAATAGCCGAGCAGAATAGACAATCAGTGGAAGCAGCTGCTGACAGCTAAATCCAAGGAGCAGCCACTCCACTTAAAACCACCGGAGGGAGCCCAAGAGCAGAACTCACAAAAGTGCCACTTACAACCACCGGAGGGAGCCCAAGAGCGGAATTCACAACAGAGATGCATATCCCTAATGCATCAGCCCACAGGCTGCGCCCTGGGCAGAGGGGACACGATATTCCCCTTTTATCCTCCCCCCACCTTTGTAATTCCCACAGTAAATATCGGCAGGCTCCAGCCACCTGAGGCTATTGTAATGTATGTCTGGCCTGCCGCTTTTCTATTGGCCTGCCCTCTGTATCTGTGTGATATATTCTGTGTCCTGTGAGTAAAGTTTTGTCAGACTGGAAATACGTGGAGAAGCAGTGATATTTTATATGCGCCCATGTAACCAAACAATTCCAGCCAGCGTCCTTCATTCAGACTCCATCCAAAGCTGAGTGGACCTCCTGAAACACGGGGTGGTACTGAAAGAGGTACCCCAGCGTGGTAGACCCCGTTACAGGGGGTATAAAGACAAAAAGAAAATAAAGCCAGCTCACCACCCTCCAGGTGCACGGAACCTCCGTCCTGATGAGACGATATGCAGCATAAGAGAAAAAAATTGGGGGGGGGGGGGTTGGGGGGGTAGGCATAGGGTTAGGGTATATTGGATGTAGCTCCCTTTATATATACTTTGCTCTGTGTTATTGGGGGAGGCAGATGGTTATGGTATATTGGATATAGTTCCCTATGTATATACTTTTGTCTGGTGTCACTGGGGTGAGGCAGAGGGTTAGGGTATATTGGATTTAGCTCCCTTTGTATATACTTTGGTCTGGTGTCATTGGGGGGAGGTGGAGGGTTAGGGTATATTGGATGTAGCTCCCTTTATATATACCTTGGTCTAATGTTATTGGGGGGAGGTGGAGGGTTAGGGTATATTGGATGTAACTCCCTTTGTATATACACTGCTCAAAAAAATAAAGGGAACACTAAAATCCCACATCCTAGATATCACTGAATGAAATATTCCAGTTGTATATCTTTATTCATTACATAGTGGAATGTGTTGTGAACAATAAAACCTAAAAATGATCAACGTAAATCACAACTAATATGCCACGGAGGTCTGGAGTTGGAATGATGCTCAAAATCAAAGTGGAAAATGAAGTTACAGGCTGATTCAACTTCAGTGGAAATGACTCAAGACAAGGAAATGCTCAGTAGTGTGTGTGGCCTCCATGTGCCTGTATGATCTCCCTTCCCTACAATGCCTGGGCATGCCCCTGATGAGGCGGCGGATGGTCTCCTGAGGGATCTCCTCCCAGACCTGGACTAAGCATCCTCCAATTCCTGGACAGTCTGTGGTGCAACATGACGATAGTGGCTGGTGCGAGACATGATGTCCCAGATGTGTTAAAACTGACTCAGGTCTGGAGAACGGGCGGGCCAGTCCATAGCTTCAATGCCTTCATCTTGCAGGAACTGCTGACACACTCCAGCCACAAGGTTTGACATTGTCCTGCATTAGGAGGAACCCAAAGCCAACCACACTAGCATATTGTCTCACAAGGTCTGAGGATCTAATCTCGGTACCTAATGGCAGTCAGGCTACCTCTGGCAAGCACATTGTGTGGCCCTCCAAAGAAATGCCACCCCACACTATTACTGACCCACTGCCAAACCGGTCATGCTGAAGGATGTTGCAGGCAGCAGATCGCTCTCCATGGCATCTCCAGACTGTCACATGTGCTCAGTGTGAACCTGCTTTCATCTGTGAAGTGCACAGGGTGCCAGTGGCGAATTTGCCAATCCTTGTGTTCTGTGGCAAATGCCAAGCGTCCTGCACAGTGTTGGGCTGTGAGCACAACCCCCATTTGTGGACGTCGAACACTCAGACCATCCTCATGGAGTCGGTTTCTAACCGTTTGTGCAGACACATACATGGAATATAGGCTGAACTGGATGGACAAATGTCTTTTTTCGGCCTTACTAACTATGTTACTATGTTACTATGTTACATGCACATCTGTGGCCTGCTAGAGGTCATTTTGCAGGGCTCGGGCAGTGCTCCTCCGGTTCCTCCTTGCACAAAGGCTGAGATAGCGGTCCTGCTGCTGGGTTGTTGTCCTCCTACGGCCCCCTCCATGTCTCCTGGTGTACTGGCCTGTCTCCTGGTAGCGCCTACAGCCTCTGGACACTACGCTGACAGACACAGCGAACCTTCTTGCCACAGCTCGCATTGATGTGCCATCCTGGATGAGCTGCACTACCTGAGCCACTTGTGTGGGTTGCAGAGTCCGTCTCATGCTACCACGAGTGTGAAAGCACAACCAACATTCAAAAGTGACCAAAACATCAGCCAGAAAGCATTGGTAGTGAGATGTGGTCTGTGGTCCACACCTGCAGAACCACTCCTTTATTGAGCGTGTCTTGATAATTGCCAATAATTTCCATCTGTTTTCTATTCCATTTGCACAACAGCATGTGAAATTGATGGTCAATCAGTGTTGCTTCCTAAGTGGACAGTTTGATTTCACAGAAGTTTGATTTACTTGGAGTTATATTCTGTTGTTTAAGGCTAGGTTCACATTGCGTTAAGTACATACCGTTAAACGGATCCGTTAAACGCATGTACAGAAAAGAGCCAAATTTGTTGAAAATTTGGCTTCACGTGACTGCGTTTATGTCATTCTGATGTCCGTTCGGGAAGCATCCGTTTGTCTGCGTTTGGCACTGTCAATAAAGTTGTTCTCTTTTTTTTCCTCATTTTCTCAGCGTCGGGTGTGGGTGCATACACATTCTCCATTTTGAAAGCATTGAGTGAACTTCTGCCAGCAAGATGTTTGTGTCTGAGCTTGTTAGATTTCGCTTGATGCAGTTGCGACTTCGGCAGAGAAAGCGTATTTCTCAAAGGAGATATTGGATCCATAAAGTGAATTTCTTACGGAATACATATGGTGCCTTTCACACCCTGTATGTTCAGCTTCGGGATCATCCCTTCACTGTATGTTTTGCTGGTTCCTCCTCCTCTCACCTCCCCCTTACTGTTGGGGTTCCTCAAGGATCAGTCCTAGGCCCCCTCCTCTTCTCTTTGTATACTGCCACTATTGGACAAACAATCAGTAGATTTGGTTTCCAGTGACATCTCTATGCTGACGACACCCAATTATACACTTCTTCTCCTGATATCATGCCTGCCTTTTTAGTAAACACCAGTGATTGTCTTACCGCTGTCTCTAACATCATGTCCTCCCTCTATGTGAAACTGAACCTGTCAAAAACTGAACTCGTGTTTTCTCCCTCTATTAACCTACCTTTGCCTGACATTGCCATCTCCGTGTGCGGTTCCACCATTACTCCAAAGCAACATGCCCGCTGCCTTGGGGTCATCCTTGATTCCGAGCTTTCATTCACCCCCCACATCTGATCACTGGCTCGCTCTTCTTATCTGGACCTCAAAAACATTTCTAGAACTTAACCTTTTCTTACTTTCGACTCTGCAAAAACTCTGTTTCACTTATTCATTCTCGTCTGGACTATTGTAATTCTCTACTAATTGACCTCCCTCTTACCAAACTCTCCCTGCTCCAATCTGTCCTGAATGCTGCAGCCAGGATCATATTCCTCACCAACCGTTACACCGATGCCTCTACCTTGTGCCAGTCATTACACTGGCTACCCATCCACTCCAGAATCCAGTACAAAACTACTACCCTCATCCACAAAGCACTCCATGGCTCAGCACCACCCTACATCTCCTCTCTGGTCTCAGTCTACCACCCTACCCGTGCCCTCCGCTCCGCTGATGACCTCAGGTTAGCATCCTCAATAATGAGAACCTCCCATTCCCGTCTCCAAGACTTTACACGTGCTGCGCCGATTCTTTGGAATGCACTACCTAGGATAATACGATTAATCCCCAATCCCCACAGTTTTAAGCGTGCCCTAAAAACTCACTTGTTCAGACTGGCCTACCGCCTCAACACATTAACCTAACGATCCCTGTGTAGCCTAATGTGAGGAAAATGTATATCATAAGTTAGTTTTCTTGCTAGCCTGCGTGGGCTAAGCCCCCCTTCTTGGATTGATGCTGCAACAGTTTGTAGCTTCAAATTCCTTCCCTTTCACTCAGCCAAGAGCTGCTTTGCCAATGTATGGGGGAAGAGAGGTTTTATTGCCGAAAGGAATTTACGACTAGACTCAAATCTCCTCTAGCAGAGAACTGCAGAGAACTGTTTAAAATTTTCCAAAATTCATGAAATATTCTTTGTTTGGTTTTTGTACGATATTATGCACCATGTTTACGTTAGGAACACGAAAATATATATTCGTATTCTCACTCGGTGTATCTACCCATCCCTTGATGCTTCTAACTCCGTCTGGTAAAGAAGCAGGGTTTTCTCTGTAAATATGTATCCCAGATAGGACATATTTGATCTCATTAGAATGCTCACGTTAATCCGAGATGAATGATGAGTTTGTTAGGACTATGACATGTTTTGTAGCGGAGTTATCGAAGTTAGATATAGATTAGAATAAAATGAGTTAACTGAAGAGGTAGGAGGGACGAGGTGATCCAACCCCTTTCTGGGATGTTACAGGCTTGGCTATAACTGTCTGCACACATCCCCAGCTTGCTTCTTGTCCTATTTTCCCAGAAGAGCTGAGTACATCCCATGAGCTGGGACGTATGGAAAACTGCCCTAACCTGGGGGCCTGCCATGCTTTGAACATGTGAGTGTTATCTTTTCTCCTTTATTCCCTTTATGTTATAATTACCCGTGTACATATTTGCAATTGTCTCATTTGTAACATCTTTATAAAATATTTTTGATAAAGCACTGCCTAATTTTTATGGAATATAATATTTAATATTAGTTCGTTCTCCTGTTCTAAACCGTACCCTAAGTCTTCTGAAGGGAAATACGCTACCGTTGTTGTTGTTGGGTTAACTTCGGACCCGTTTAATCGAAGCTGGTGGCAGCGAGAGTGTGCTGACTGTTGAGTGATGCGGTATCGACTGCGGCGTTGATAATTATTGTTCCTGCCTTAGTGGAAGTAGTTATCGCGTCGCTGCAGCGTGCCCAATAGCCAGTACATAGCAGGCAGCCTTTCTGGTGACTAATTACCCAGGGTGCAGTACCTAATCTTACCTGAGAGTAAGGGGAGCGCCAGAGAGCTGCAAGTGTTAAGTGGAACTGTAAGCGGGATATACATAAATTTTACCAAAAAAACCAAAGAGAGAAGTCTAACCCAATTCCTTTATATCATTCCAAGTAGAAACAGAAGCATATAACCAATACAACCTACTTGAAAATATAACAAGTAACACAAAAATTGTAAAACCAAAATATTTTATTAAATAATATAAAGACACCAACAAAACAAAACACAGAAAAACTGGAGGAGACACGCAAAATATATTAGATACTGGTATCATTAGCAAAAATATATCTGATGCACAATAGTATTATGTCCTTTACTTGCTAGAAATGCTTGTGCACACATGGGCAACAGGCAGGGAGCCACCATAAAAGTGATTGAGGTATATATGGTGCACCATACAAAATACTGATAGCAATACAAATCAAAATACACGATATGATGTTAATAAGGTTAATAAAAGGTAATTTCTGCTATCCAAATATAAGGTGCAGAGTGCTAAGCAATACAAAACCCCAAGGTATAATACCTATACAATTATAAAATAATCTCTGTGAGATACAATGGGATCCTAAGGTGCATTGTGCATATGGTGGACCTTACCGGTGCTCATGCTAGCGTTCCTGTGTCTCAACCCCGCACTCCAACGCGCGTTTCACAGCACGTCGCTTCCTCAGGGAGTGATATAGGGTAGGTATACTGCCTGCTTCTTATATATTGCCCCCAGTAGTTTAGCCAATAACGGCGCTTTAGGCGGCGCATCCCACGTCGCCGCAGCAAAGGCGTCCCCGGCACATGACCCGTGGCAACGTCACAGGAAGGCGCCCAAGCGCCTCCGATGACGTCACAAGCGGATCACGCGACAAGGTCCGCCCGCCCCGGACACAGAGGATGCGCACAAGCGCCGCAACCGCCATATCTATGATGGGCAAATGAAAGGGCAAGTAATCTAGACATGATGCTATTGGTGGCGCATCTCACGTCACCGGAATGTAGGTGCCCCCAGCACACGATCAGCGGCCACGTCACAGGAAGGCGCCAAAGCGCCGCCTGCAGCGCCGCAAGCGGATCACGCGACTAGGGACGCCCATCCGGCCACAGAGGATGCGCGCAAGTACCATGGCCGCCATATTGAAACTGGGCAAATTGAAGGGCAATCAAAACTAAATAAAGAAGTATAATATTAAATAATGACCAGTGCTATGCCGAGTAACACCTCGCATGCCGCCGCAGCGACCGCAACCCACTGCGCATGCCCACGGCGGCACCACAAACAAACGCATAAGCGCTATCCGTGATGCCCCGAATGGGAGCCACAGCGGGGCAGGCACACAGATACATGAGAAGCGCACCGGCATCACACAGGTACCACTAAATAAGAACGAGCAAATAGTAGATTTATATTAGATTTGAAAGATACCAAGATATGAGGATATAATATATAACAATAGGGAAATCCTAGACCAATAATTAAATGAAAGTGAAAAATGTGAAAAAGATATAAAATTATATAAAATACAAAAAAGGAAAAAAGTGATCTGATGTAAAAATAAAAAATAAGGTGTATATATTAATATATATATTTTATCATAATATTGATATTCACTATTGTATAAACAAATATATTATTAATTAAGAAAAAATACAAAACTAAAAAATGTTAACACAGTACAGAATCCCATCTTGAAATAATGTGCATAAGTGTTCACTGTGAATACTGAGGTCCAGGATTTTTCTCCTCAAATAGTTGTCCGTTCTTCTTCACTTTCATAGCCCATCATGATAAATATCCGTATATTAAAGACACATCAAAGTCCTAAAGATAATGATAAAAATAATTATAATCAAAACAAAAACAAAAAATCAGAGACAACCCCAGTCCAGTATAGCGACCAACTTGCAGTAACCACCCTATATAAAAGAACTTTTAAACGAGGACAACACTTACATTAAAAATATATAGTATATTTCTGTATATGAATGAATAAAAACAACACAAAAAATATATATATTAAAAAATAATAATTAAAAAACAGGCAGACGACAGCGTAGAAATCTATACGGGAAAGGGAGAATTTATAGAAAACCAGAGAAGCCCCATTGGTCATTAAGACCATGTGGCTTCACTGTTCTCAAATTGGTGATCCAGCGGCATTCTTTCTGGGCTAACTTATTCATGATATTTCCCCCACGAATGCCCAAATGTACCACATCAATACCTCTTACTTGAAGTTCTATCGGTCCAGATGGATGAAATTTCTGGTAATGGGCTGGTATTGTCTTTAATTTTACAAGATCCTCTTTCTGCGGGTTCTCTATATTCAAGAGTCTTGCGGATCTGATGTCTCTTACATGTTCCAATATTCGCACTCGAAGTTGCCTTGACGTAAGTCCCACGTAAATAAGCCCACATGGGCAAGTCAGATAATATATGACTGATATGGTTCTGCAATTAATCGAGTGGACAATTTTGTAGTCCCGTGTTTTAGATGAGTTACTAAATGTTTCTGCCTTGACCATGTATTTGCAGGCACTACAAGTCCCACATGCACGGGATCCCCACTTGGGTCCTCTTGATTCAAAAATAAAGTTGGATTTGGGTGCTACATAGTGACTATGTGTAATGGTCTCACCAATAGTTCGACTTCTTCTTGCCACTATAAGCGGCCTATCTTCAACAAGTTTTGCAAGACCAGGATCCTGTTTCAAAATTGGCCAGAATTGATTAAATATATAATTCATATCTTTCCATCTACTATGAAAATTTGTGATAATCCGCAGTCGAGAATCTTCTTTTTTTGTAACTTTATTCTGTAGTAACAAATTTCGATCCAATTCTTTGGCTTGTTGGTAACCTTGGTTAATGTCCTCAAATTTATATCCTCGATCCAAAAATCTACTTGTCATGTCTCGGGCCTGTATCTCAAATTCTTTGTTAGTATCGCAGATTCTTTTAGCACGAATAAACTGTCCTTTGGGAATCGCTCTGATAGTATGTCTCGGATGTGCTGATTTTGCATGTAACACCGAGTTGGTGCTAGTTTCTTTTCGGAAGATTGTACTATGAATGCACCCTGTCTCATCCACCGTCAGTTGTAAATCCAGAAAGTCTATCTTATTCGTGGTGATCTTAAAAGTAAGTTTCACATTCCAGTTGTTGTCGTTCAGATATACGAGAAATTTATCCAGTTCCTTTCTTTCACCCTGCCAAATAAACAACAGGTCATCTATGAAGCGCATCCAACTCACCACAGATGGACCTTGAACATCATTAAGGTATGACAGCATATGTTCGCGTTCCCAATGACCCATAAAGAGGTTGGCATATGAGGGCGCAAAAGCCGCCCCCATAGCCACGCCTCGCTGCTGTACGTAATGCCTATCCTTAAACGTAAAATAATTGTGGGTCAATGCGTATTCCAACAATTCCATTAGCAGATGTAGTAATTCACCATCAATACCTTTATTTGACAAAAAGAACTTTGCTGCAGAGATTCCCTGTTCGTGATTAATACAAGTGTAAAGGGATTCCACGTCTCCAGTAATGAGAAACATATCTAGTTCCAATGTGGCCCCTTGTAACCTCTGTAAAACATCTGCAGAGTCCCTTACATATGAGGGCAATTCCTCTACACAGGGCTTGAGATAGTAATCCAGGAATCTACATACTGGTTCATTCAATCCCCCACACCCTGATACGATGGGCCGACCGGGTGGATTGGACAGGTCTTTATGCACCTTGGGTAGGAAATAAATTGTTGGAGTAACTGGATGATTAATACGTAAGCCTTCCCAAATATTTTTAGTAATGAGGCCTCTCTCCAGTGCATCATCCAAGATACAAAAAAGTTGCCTTTGAAAGGCGGCAGTGGGGTCTGAAGCCAATTTCTGATAACACTGAGTATCATTAAGCTGTTTAAATGCCTCTTTTTCATAAAGTTGTACTGGCCAGACCACCACATTGCCGCCTTTGTCGGCCGGTTTAAAAACGACTTGTTTCATATTTTTTAATTCATTTAATGCTTGTCGTTGTGCCACTGTTAAATTGTCAAAAGGTCTATGTATTTTGAGTTGGTACAATTCATTACACACCATCCTAACAAATATCTCCACAGATGGATTTAAAGAGATTGGTGGGAAATTTGTTGACTTTTTCCTAATAAAATCCGGAAACTTACTTGGTGTTTGTTCTTGTTGCTCGAGAAGTAGCTCCTCTAGTGCGCGAAGCGCTTCCAATTCCGCTTCTGTTGAAAAGAATGCATTAGAATGATTCTTACTTTCATGGAACTTCTTTAAAAGAAGTTTTCGAGCAAACAAGAAGACATCCTTAATTGCTATAAAAGCATCAAAGTTAGACGTAGGGCAGAAAGTCAAGCCCAAGGAGAGAACCGATATTTGAGCTGGTGATAGAACGATATCGGACAGATTAATTACCTTTAAACTATTACTTTGTGTTGGCTCTTGATATTTATTGTAATTTCGCCCGTTCGTCCTTTGGCGGGTATTGTATCGCCTTGGATTAGCTGATACACTTGACTCAGCTGATATATGTGAGGAGCTACTAGAGACTGAGGCAATGGAGTTAGTACGGGTGAGGTTTTCATTCTTCCTCCATCTGTAAACCATATTTTGCTGGTAGTCAGTTTGGTCCCTCTGAAATTTTTGGGTTTTGGTTTTCTTGAGATCTTCTTCCCATTTTATATAGTCTCTATTTAATTCCTCCTCAAATACAGTCATTTCCACTGCTGACATTTTGTCTTTAAGCCTATCCTGAATAGTCCGTATCTGTCCCTCTATTTCTTCTAATTTTTTCTGGTCAAGAGAAATTAGTAGTTCCAAAAATGTTCTGGAACAATTATGACAAGCTTCCTCCCATTTATTTTTTATTCCCATATCATCAACTATAAAAGAGGGAAATATTTGTACACGCAACCCTCTAGGGACAAGTCTCCGTTGTAAGTATTGTTCAAGAGTTTTACTGTTCCACCAGGTTTTAGTGCGTTTAAACAAAAGATCCCTTAGCTGCCGTCTGTCCGCCATTAAAACATCACTACTAGTATTAACAACCACATTCTTATCTGGATTGTCCCCAAAAATTGTAGATATCTGTGAAAGCCAGTTAGTGTCCCGACTTTTATAATCCATGGTAGAAGGGGTTACTCCTGGAAAACAAAATATACTTTACCAAAAAAACCAAAGAGAGAAGTCTAACCCAATTCCTTTATATCATTCCAAGTAGAAACAGAAGCATATAACCAATACAACCTACTTGAAAATATAACAAGTAACACAAAAATTGTAAAACCAAAATATTTTATTAAATAATATAAAGACACCAACAAAACAAAACACAGAAAAACTGGAGGAGACACGCAAAATATATTAGATACTGGTATCATTAGCAAAAATATATCTGATGCACAATAGTATTATGTCCTTTACTTGCTAGAAATGCTTGTGGACACATGGGCAACAGGCAGGGAGCCACCATAAAAGTGATTGAGGTATATATGGTGCACCATACAAAATACTGATAGCAATACAAATCAAAATACACGATATGATGTTAATAAGGTTAATAAAAGGTAATTTCTGCTATCCAAATATAAGGTGCAGAGTGCTAAGCAATACAAAACCCCAAGGTATAATACCTATACAATTATAAAATAATCTCTGTGAGATACAATGGGATCCTAAGGTGCATTGTGCATATGGTGGACCTTACCGGTGCTCATGCTAGCGTTCCTGTGTCTCAACCCCGCACTCCAACGCGCGTTTCGCAGCACGTCGCTTCCTCAGGGAGTGATATAGGGTAGGTATACTGCCTGCTTCTTATATATTGCCCCCAGTAGTTTAGCCAATAACGGCGCTTTAGGCGGCGCATCCCACGTCGGGCTTTTGCGCCCTCATATGCCAACCTCTTTATGGGTCATTGGGAACGCGAACATATGCTGTCATACCTTAATGATGTTCAAGGTCCATCTGTGGTGAGTTGGATGCGCTTCATAGATGACATGTTGTTTATTTGGCAGGGTGAAAGAAAGGAACTGGATAAATTTCTCGTATATCTGAACGACAACAACTGGAATGTGAAACTTACTTTTAAGATCACCACGAATAAGATAGACTTTCTGGATTTACAACTGACGGTGGATGAGACAGGGTGCATTCATAGTACAATCTTCCGAAAAGAAACTAGCACCAACTCGGTGTTACATGCAAAATCAGCACATCCGAGACATACTATCAGAGCGATTCCCAAAGGACAGTTTATTCGTGCTAAAAGAATCTGCGATACTAACAAAGAATTTGAGATACAGGCCCGAGACATGACAAGTAGATTTTTGGATCGAGGATATAAATTTGAGGACATTAACCAAGGTTACCAACAAGCCAAAGAATTGGATCGAAATTTGTTACTACAGAATAAAGTTACAAAAAAAGAAGATTCTCGACTGCGGATTATCACAAATTTTCATAGTAGATGGAAAGATATGAATTATATATTTAATCAATTCTGGCCAATTTTGAAACAGGATCCTGGTCTTGCAAAACTTGTTGAAGATAGGCCGCTTATAGTGGCAAGAAGAAGTCGAACTATTGGTGAGACCATTACACATAGTCACTATGTAGCACCCAAATCCAACTTTATTTTTGAATCAAGAGGACCCAAGTGGGGATCCCGTGCATGTGGGACTTGTAGTGCCTGCAAATACATGGTCAAGGCAGAAACATTTAGTAACTCATCTAAAACACGGGACTACAAAATTGTCCACTCGATTAATTGCAGAACCATATCAGTCATATATTATCTGACTTGCCCATGTGGGCTTATTTACGTGGGACTTACGTCAAGGCAACTTCGAGTGCGAATATTGGAACATGTAAGAGACATCAGATCCGCAAGACTCTTGAATATAGAGAACCCGCAGAAAGAGGATCTTGTAAAATTAAAGACAATACCAGCCCATTACCAGAAATTTCATCCATCTGGACCGATAGAACTTCAAGTAAGAGGTATTGATGTGGTACATTTGGGCATTCGTGGGGGAAATATCATGAATAAGTTAGCCCAGAAAGAATGCCGCTGGATCACCAATTTGAGAACAGTGAAGCCACATGGTCTTAATGACCAATGGGGCTTCTCTGGTTTTCTATAAATTCTCCCTTTCCCGTATAGATTTCTACGCTGTCGTCTGCCTGTTTTTTAATGATTATTTTTTAATATATATATTTTTTGTGTTGTTTTTATTCATTCATATACAGAAATATACTATATATTTTTAATTTAAGTGTTGTCCTCGTTTAAAAGTTCTTTTATATAGGGTGGTTACTGCAAGTTGGTCGCTATACTGGACTGGGGTTGTCTCTGATTTTTTGTTTTTGTTTTGATTATAATTATTTTTATCATTATCTTTAGGACTTTGATGTGTCTTTAATATACGGATATTTATCATGATGGGCTATGAAAGTGAAGAAGAACGGACAACTATTTGAGGAGAAAAATCCTGGACCTCAGTATTCACAGTGAACACTTATGCACATTATTTCAAGATGGGATTCTGTACTGTGTTAACATTTTTTAGTTTTGTATTTTTTCTTAATTAATAATATATTTGTTTATACAATAGTGAATATCAATATTATGATAAAATATATATATTAATATATACACCTTATTTTTTATTTTTACATCAGATCACTTTTTTCCTTTTTTGTATTTTATATAATTTTATATCTTTTTCACATTTTTCACTTTCATTTAATTATTGGTCTAGGATTTCCCTATTGTTATATATTATATCCTCATATCTTGGTATCTTTCAAATCTAATATAAATCTACTATTTGCTCGTTCTTATTTAGTGGTACCTGTGTGATGCCGGTGCGCTTCTCATGTATCTGTGTGCCTGCCCCGCTGTGGCTCCCATTCGGGGCATCACGGATAGCGCTTATGCGTTTGTTTGTGGTGCCGCCGTGGGCATGCGCAGTGGGTTGCGGTCGCTGCGGCGGCATGCGAGGTGTTACTCGGCATCGCACTGGTCATTATTTAATATTATACTTCTTTATTTAGTTTTGATTGCCCTTCAATTTGCCCAGTTTCAATATGGCGGCCATGGTACTTGCGTGCATCCTCTGTGGCCGGATGGGCGTCCCTAGTCGCGTGATCCGCTTGCGGCGCTGCAGGCGGCGCTTTGGCGCCTTCCTGTGACGTGGCCGCTGATCGTGTGCTGGGGGCACCTACATTCCGGTGACGTGAGATGCGCCACCAATAGCATCATGTCTAGATTACTTGCCCTTTCATTTGCCCATCATAGATATGGCGGTTGCGGCGCTTGTGCGCATCCTCTGTGTCCGGGGCGGGCGGACCTTGTCGCGTGATCCGCTTGTGACGTCATCGGAGGCGCTTGGGCGCCTTCCTGTGACGTTGCCACGGGTCATGTGCCGGGGACGCCTTTGCTGCGGCGACGTGGGATGCGCCGCCTAAAGCGCCGTTATTGGCTAAACTACTGGGGGCAATATATAAGAAGCAGGCAGTATACCTACCCTATATCACTCCCTGAGGAAGCGACGTGCTGTGAAACGCGCGTTGGAGTGCGGGGTTGAGACACAGGAACGCTAGCATGAGCACCGGTAAGGTCCACCATATGCACAATGCACCTTAGGATCCCATTGTATCTCACAGAGATTATTTTATAATTGTATAGGTATTATACCTTGGGGTTTTGTATTGCTTAGCACTCTGCACCTTATATTTGGATAGCAGAAATTACCTTTTATTAACCTTATTAACATCATATCGTGTATTTTGATTTGTATTGCTATCAGTATTTTGTATGGTGCACCATATATACCTCAATCACTTTTATGGTGGCTCCCTGCCTGTTGCCCATGTGTGCACAAGCATTTCTAGCAAGTAAAGGACATAATACTATTGTGCATCAGATATATTTTTGCTAATGATACCAGTATCTAATATATTTTGCGTGTCTCCTCCAGTTTTTCTGTGTTTTGTTTTGTTGGTGTCTTTATATTATTTAATAAAATATTTTGGTTTTACAATTTTTGTGTTACTTGTTATATTTTCAAGTAGGTTGTATTGGTTATATACATAAATCCCTGCAGTTTGTGGTATATTGAAAGCAGTGGGATACCTAGAATAAGCCCCTGCTGTAAACTAAGAGGTCAATAGCCTTGTGTGTGGTTTTTCATCACATTGCTAGCAGTGGAGGGATAACTAAGATAAGCCCCCCTGCACATATGATAGCCGTCTGTTGGCCCAAAGTCACCCCGACCCGTGACGTAGGGGTGACGGTCACGGTGTGAATTGTGACAAATTGGTGGCAGCGGTCAGGGGAATCCTGACATTTGGTGGCAAGGCGGTGGGATATCTTAGAGCATTAGTGATTTGGTTTGAGTAATCATTCCTCTCACTAAAAACTTGCAGAAAGTTCTTGCGAGGACTCTGCGCAAATAAGTGTGGAGAACAAACTCAGTGTTTTTAGTCTTGAGACAATTGCGTACTGGTAATTATCCCCACCCTTTCTCTTCGTTTTTCTATCCTATCTTTTATTTGGCAACCATGGCTGCGAAAGGAGAAGCCTGGTATGCACAGCAGAAGAGGGACACTCTGGCTGGGATATGCACGTACCATGTCCTGAACTCCCAGGGCAAGACCAAGACTCAAATGGTCGCTGAACTGGTGCAATGGGAAGCCTCTCTAGACCACTCCCAGAGCCCAGAAGCCGCAGAGGCCAGCACCAGCGAACATGGTGCTGCAGCAGAGGTTCAACCACTGAATGCCGGCCCTATTAGCAATCAGGGCGAAGTGGACGCCCACCTGCTGGCGGCCTTGGAAGAACTCCCCACTGATGACCATGAGGGACGCCTACAGCTGATTCAGCAGTATCGACAGGAGGCCCGAGCCGAACGAGAGGCCCAGCGAGAGGCTGAGAGAGCCGAGCGAGAGGCCCAGCGAGCCGAGCGAGAGGCCCAAGCGGAGCGGGAGTACCAGCTGCAGATGGTCCGACTGCAAATGCAGGGGTCGTCCCAGTCCAGCCGTGAGCCCAGCAGCGCCCAGATATCTAAGCCCCGGCCCGATCACTTCCCTGTTATGGAGAAGGACGGAGACTTGGACACTTTTCTGCGGGCCTTTGAGAAAGCCTGCAGACAGTACCGGCTGCCTACAGATGAATGGGCACGATACCTGACACCAGGGCTGAGAGGTAAAGCTCTGGAGGCGTTTGCTGCCCTCCCTCAAGAACAAGATGGTGACTATGGGGCCATCAAGCAGGCTCTGATAGCCAAGTACCAGCTTACACCCGAGGTGTACCGTAGAAAGTTCCGGACCCTCCAACGTGGCCCACACGACAGTTACAGTGATGTGGTGCATGGACTGGGGACCCACTTTGACCAGTGGACCCAAGGACTGTCAGTGACCACCTTTCCACAACTGCGAGACCTGATGATCAAAGACCAGTTCTTTCATCTTTGCCCAGCTGAGGTGCGACAGTTCGTGATGGACAGAGAACCCAAAGACGTGACGAAAGCAGCACAGATAGCCAATGCCTATGAGGCCAACCGTAGATCGGAAGTGCGGAAGCCAGTCACCACCAGCTGGAGAGGGGGTAAGCCTGCAACCAACGCCAGTACCCCTGCCAGCCAACATACCAGAGGTCCTGGCCCCGTGGCCAACAGCACCAGACCTATCACCGAACCTCGCAAGTGTTACACCTGCAATCAGACTGGTCATATCAGTCCCTCCTGCCCAACCAAGCAGAAGAACACCCCAGCCAAGGCCCCAGGGCCTAATGCAGCAGTTCTTTTGGTGGGTGGTGTGGTTGGGAAGGTGTGTGACAACGTACAGCACGTCACTGTGGGAGGCCATGTTGCTACCGGCCTCAAGGACACCGGGGCTTAACGAACCCTCATCCGACCCGAACTGGCGGCCCCTGAAGAAATCATTCTTGGGAAAACCCTAACTGTCACTGGGATTGGGGGCATCAGCTGTCCCTTACCAATGGCCCGGGTTTATATTGATTGGGGTGCTGGGAGCGAGGTGAAGGAAGTGGGGCTGTCTGATAATTTGCCCACTGATGTTTCGTTGGGGACTGATTTGGGGAGGATGGTTGCATACTACGTCCCTGACACCCCTCCCCAATCTACTAATGAGGGTAAAGTTAACCCTGATGATGATGATGATGGGAAATCGCATGTGTTACCTGACCATGCTTTATCTTGTAATGATGCATCTATTAACCATTTTTTTCCTAGGATTGATGGTGAAAATGTTGTACCTGTGCCAGCTGAACCTGATAATGATTTTTCTGTGAAGGTTAATGGGTCCATAGGTACAGGCGTGCCCAGCCACGTCGCTCTGCGGAGTGAGACGGCTGAGGAACCCCTAACAGGGGCAAGTGTGGGTGCTACAGGAAGTGGGGAGCAGCATGGGAACTGTGAGAAAGGTGACGCCATGAGAGTGACCAGTGCCACCGAGGAAGGTAACTGGCCCATAAGTAGCACTGCCCCTGGAGTGTTGGGGGTGGATGGGGAGGTAGCGCCCATAGCAGCGCCGGCTGATGGGTCTTTAGAAATCCCCGGGGAGACAGCCTACGTAGCTGCTGTCACCCGCAGTCAAAGTGCCCGGAATGCAGATAACTGTCAGCCTTCCGGACTCTCCTCAGTCACCACTGTGACTGAACCAGAGGTGGACCCAGAGCAGGTCCAAGAGGGTTCCCGTGGGGAAGGGACCCTGACGTCGCTTTTGGCTTCCCCTAGCCAGGAGTTTCAGGCCGCTCTGCACACAGATGCGAGCCTAGAGAGTTTGAGACAACTTGCCGGGACGCACTTCTCCGAGGCTGATAAGGAGACGGTGTTCTGGGAACGAGGAAGGTTATACCGGGAGACAGTACCCGGAGAATCACAAAAGGAGTGGTTGAGGGAAAGACAGCTGGTCGTCCCGCAGCAATTCCGGGGTGAGTTTTTGCGGATCGCCCATGAGATCCCGCTAGCTGGACACTTGGGGATCAGCAAAACTAAGGCCCGGCTGTCTCAACACTTCTATTGGCCTAAGATGGGGACAGATGTGTCAAACTACTGCCGCTCCTGTGTCACCTGTCAAAGAGTGGGGAAGGCGGGGCCTGCTCCCCTGATCCTGTTGCCAGTGATAGAGGAGCCTTTCCAGAGGATCGCGGTGGACATTGTAGGCCCGCTGGCCATCCCCAGCAGCTCTGGAAAGCAATACATCCTTACTGTGGTAGACTACGCTACCCGGTACCCAGAGGCAGTAGCTCTGTCGTCAACTAGGGCAGATAAGGTGGCGGATGCCCTGTTGGCTATCTTTTCACGTGTAGGGTTTCCCAGGGAAATGCTTACTGATCAAGGGACCCAATTTATGTCTCGCCTAATGGAGGCTCTCTGTAAGAGAATGCAGGTGAAGCACCTGGTATCGAGTGCGTATCACCACAGACCAATGGCTTGTGTGAACGCTTCAATGGTACCCTCAAACAGATGCTACGCATGCTGGTTGAGACTCAAGGGCGTGACTGGGAGCGGTACCTCCCACACCTGCTGTTCGCTTACCGAGAGGTTCCGCAGGCCTCGACGGGGTTCTCCCCCTTCGAGCTCCTGTACGGCAGGCGAGTTCGGGGACCCCTTGGGTTGGTAAGAGAATCCTGGGAAGAGGAGACGAACCCTTCTGAAGTGTCCATAGTGGAGTATGTCATGCGCTTCCGTGATAAGATGCAGACCTTGACGCAGTTGGTGCATGACAACATGACGCAGGCTCAGGCTGATCAGAAGCACTGGTACGACCAGAACGCCCGGGAGCGGACCTACCACGTGGGTCAAAAGGTGTGGGTGCTGGTCCCCATACCAACGGATAAGCTTCAGGCAGCCTGGGAGGGCCCGTACGTCGTCCACCAACAGCTCAACCCGGTCACTTACGTGGTCACCCTTGACCACGCTCGGGGTAGGTGAAAGGCCTTTCACGTCAACATGATGAAGGCTCATCACGAACGTGAAACTTTCGTCCTACCGGTCTGCAGCTTGCCCGAAGACGGTGAGGAAGACACCCTCCTGGACATGCTGGCCCAAGCCAAGGCCAATAGGTCCATCGAGGACGTGGAGGTAAGCGCCTCGTTAACTGAACCCCAGCGGTTGCAGTTGCAAACCACACTGGAACCCTTCCGGGTCGTGTTCTCCAACGACCTGGGAGGACTAAGTTAGCAGTCCACAAGGTGGACACTGGGAATCACGCCCCACTACGGCGAACACCCTATCAAATCTCTGACCAGGTGCAGCAGACTATGCGCCAAGAGATCGATGAGATGTTACAGCTGGGGGTGATTCGACGGTCAAAGAGCGCGTGGGCATCACCTGTAGTTCTCGTGCCAAAGAAGGACCGGACCACCCGGTTCTGCGTGGACTACAGGGGGCTCAACGCCATCACAGCCTTGGATGCGCACCCAAAGCCGCGCATCGAGGAGCTGCTTGAGAAGTTAGCTGGCGCAAATTACCTAACAATAATGGATCTGAGTCGAGGATACTGGCAGATTCCCCTGAGCCATGAGGCACAGAAGTCCGCCTTTATCACACCCTTTGTACTGTACGAGTCAACGGTCATGCCCTTCGGCATGAAGAATGCCCCTGCCACTTTCCAGCGGATGGTCAACCTCCTGCTTCAGGGACTGGAGAAGTACGCCGTGGCGTACTTGGATGACATTGCCATCTTCAGTCCCTCCTGGGAGGAACACCTGCAGCATCTCGAGGAGGTGCTCAGGCGAATTCACCAAGCAGGACTGACTATCAAGCCGGGAAAGTGCCAGATGGGCATGAGAGAGGTTCACTACCTGGGGCACCGGGTAGGCGGGAACACCCTGAAGCCAGAGCCTGACAAAGTGGGAGTGATCGTGAACTGGCCCACTCCCGTGACCAAGAAACAGGTGATGTCCTTCTTGGGCACTGCAGGGTACTATAGGCACTTCGTACAGCACCATAGTAGCCTGGCAAAACCTTTGACGGACCTCACCAGGAAGAAGCTACCCCACATCGTCAACTGGACAGATGGCTGTGAGGGGGCCTTCCAGGCGTTGAAAACCGCACTGTGCAATGCCCCTGTGTTGAAAGCAGTCGACAGCAGTCGACCGTACTTGGTGCAGACCGACGCCAGCGAGTTTGACCTTGGTGCTGTGCTCAGTCAGGTTGACTCGGGGGACCAAGGGCACCCCGTGTTATACCTGAGCCGGAAGCTTTTGCCGAGGGAAGTGGCCTACTCCACCATCGAGGAGTGCCTGGCCATAGTCTGGGCCCTGCAGCGCTTACAGCCCTACTTGTACGGTCGCCCCTTCACTGTGGTGACTGACCACAACCCTCTGCGCTGGCTAAACGACATGTGTGGAACCAACGGCAGGTTGCTACGCTGGAGCCTTGCCCTTCAGCAGTTTGACTTCACCATTGAACACAAAACGGGCAAAGAGCATGGGAATGCAGATGGACTCTCCCGCCAGGGTGAACCTGCTGAGGTGCGCATGGAGGAGAACCATCAGGTCCTGCCTCCCTAGCGCACACCTGAAGGGGGAGGTGTGAGGAAAATGTATATCATAAGTTAGTTTTCTTGCTAGCCTGCGTGGGCTAAGCCCCCCTTCTTGGAGTGATGCTGCAACAGTTTGTAGCTTCAAATTCCTTCCCTTTCACTCAGCCAAGAGCTGCTTTGCCAATGTATGGGGGAAGAGAGGTTTTATTGCCGAAAGGAATTTACGACTAGGCTCAAATCTCCTCTAGCAGAGAACTGCAGAGAACTGTTTAAAATTTTCCAAAATTCATGAAATATTCTTTGTTTGGTTTTTGTACGATATTATGCACCATGTTTACGTTAGGAACACGAAAATATATATTCGTATTCTCACTCGGTGTATCTACCCATCCCTTGATGCTTCTAACTCCGTCTGGTAAAGAAGCAGGGTTTTCTCTGTAAATATGTATCCCAGATAGGACATATTTGATCTCATTAGAATGCTCACGTTAATCCGAGATGAATGATGAGTTTGTTAGGACTATGACATGTTTTGTAGCGGAGTTATCGAAGTTAGATATAGATTAGAATAAAATGAGTTAACTGAAGAGGTAGGAGGGACGAGGTGATCCAACCCCTTTCTGGGATGTTACAGGCTTGGCTATAACTGTCTGCACACATCCCCAGCTTCCTTCTTGTCCTATTTTCCTGGAAGAGCTGAGCACATCCCATGAGCTGGGACGTATGGAAAACTGCCCTAGCCTGGGGGCCTGCCATGCTTTGAACATGTGAGTGTTATCTTTTCTCCTTTATTCCCTTTATGTTATAATTACCCGTGTACATATTTGCAATTGTCTCATTTGTAACATCTTTATAAAATATTTTTGATAAAGCACTGCCTAATTTTTATGGAATATAATATTTAATATTAGTTCGTTCTCCTGTTCTAAACCGTACCCTAAGTCTTCTGAAGGGAAATACGCTACTGTTGTGTTGGGTTAGCTTCGGACCCGTTTAATCGAAGCTGGTGGCAGCGAGAGTGTGCTGACTGTTGAGTGATGCGGTAGCGACTGCGGCGTTGATAATTATTGTTCCTGCCTGAGTGGGAGTAGTTATCGTGTCGCTGCAGCGTGCCCAATAGCCAGTACATAGCAGGCAGCCTTTCTGGTGACTAATTACCCAGGGTGCAGTACCTAATCTGACCTGAGAGTAAGGGGGGCGCCAGAGAGCTGCAAGTGTTAAGTGGAACTGTAAGCGGGATATACATAAATCCCTGCAGTTTGTGGTATATTGAAAGCAGTGGGATACCTAGAATAAGCCCCTGCTGTAAACTAAGAGGTCAATAGCCTTGTGTGTGTTTTCTCATCACATTGCTAGCAGTGGAGGGATAACTAAGATAAGCCCCCCTGCACATGTGATAGCCGTCTGTTGGCCCAAAGTCACCCCGACCCGTGACGTAGGGGTGACGGTCACGGTGTGAATTGTGACAAATTGGTGGCAGCGGTCAGGGGAATCCTGACACCTAACTTAAAAAAAAAAAAAAGTTCCTCGTATCATGTTCTCATACACTTTATGCAGTTATTAGCCCTCTGTGTCTGTACTGCTACATACTTAGGCAGTTAACTGGTTCATGCAGCTTTACATGAACACCCGAGCCTTACACTATGGCTGGTCCGAATAACTAAAGCAATTGTTACCATCCACCTCTCGTGTCTCCCCTTTTCCTCATAGTTTGTAAGCTTGCGAGCAGCAGGGCCCTCATTCCTCTTGGTATCTATTTTGAACTGTGATTTCTGTTATGCTGTAATGTCTATTGTCTGTACAAGTCCCCTCTATAATTTGTAAAGCGCTGCGGAATATGTTGGCGCTATATAAATACAATTATTATTTATAAATTATTATCCCTTCAAATTCCAACGTTATCTACGGATGTCCATTGAGACCTTTGATGTTCTGCTGTCGCATGTGAAGGATGAGATACATCATCAGTGCAGCACTTTCCGTGAAAGCATTTGTGCGGAGCAACGTTTAGTGGTGACTCTGAGGTAATTATCATTTTTTTGAACATTCTTCTATTGACAAAGACAAGATGTAATTTATCGTGGGGCATAATTATGTACATTTATTATTTATTATTATACATTTTTAAAGCGCCATTTATTCCATGGCGCTTTACATGTGAATATGGGGCAAGTATAGACAAATACATTAAACATGAGCAGATAACAAGGCACATGAGTACATAAGGAGGGAGGCCCCTGCCCGCGAGGGCTCACAGTCTGCAGGGGATGGGTGAGGATACACTAGGAGAGGGAAGAGCTGGCTGTGCGGCCGTTCAGTCGGTTGAGGATCACTGCAGGCTGTAGGCTTGTCGGAAGAGATGAGTCTTCAGGTTCTTTTTGAAGGTTTCTATGGTAGGCGCGAGTCTGATGTGTTGGGGTAGAGAGATCCAGAGTATGGGGGAAGCACGGGAGAAGTCTTGGATGCGGTTATGGGAAGAAGAGATGAGAGGGGAGTAGAGAAGGAGGTCTTGAGAGGATCGGAGGTTACGTGTAGGTAGGTACCGGGAGACCATGTCAGATGTATGGAGGAAACAGGTTGTGGATGGCTTTGTATGTCAGTGTGAGGGTTTTGAACTGGAGTCTCTGGGCGATAGGAAGCCAGTGAAGAGCTTGACACAGGGGAGAGGCTGGGGAATAGCGGGGGGACAGGTGGATTAGTCGGGCAGCAGAGTGTAGGATGGATTGGAGTGGTGCCAGAGTGCTAGAGGGGAGTCCAGAGAGTAGGAGGTTGCAGTAGTCGAGGCGGGAGATGATAAGGGCATGCACTAGCGTTTTTGCAGTGTTGCGGTCAAGGAAAGCACGGATCCGGGAAATATTTTTGAGTTTGAGACAGGAGGAGGCAAGGGCTTGGATATGTGGCTTGAAAGAGAGGGCAGAGTCGAGGATCACCCCGAGGCACCGGGCGTGTGGGACAGGGGATAGTGAGCAGCCATTGACATTGATGGATAGGTCTGGTGGAGGGGTAGAGTGAGATGGGGGAAAGATGATGAATTCTGTTTTGTCCATGTTCAGTTGTAGAAAGTGAGTAGAGAAGAAGGCTGAAATGGCAGACAGTGCGGGATTTTGGTAAGTAAGGAGGAGAGGTCAGGTCCGGAGAGGTAGATCTGCATGTCATCAGGCAATTGTATTATTTCATTTTAACTAGCCTTTTTGTTAGTTGTCCTTTAAAATCCTAACAATATATATATTTTTTTCTTTGTGATTGCCGACAGATATCTGGCTACCAGAGAATCATTTGCATCACTGCATTTTCAATTTAGACTTGGGAAGTCAACAATTTGCCAACTGGTTCGGGAAACTTGTGATGCCATTTGGAACAACTTGTGCTACCAACCCTGACAACAGAAATGTGGCTAGCGATTTCCCAACATTTCGAGGATGTGGCCAATTTCCCCAATTGCATTGGTACCGTGGACGGCAAGCACATTCGTATTCAGAAACCAGCGCATAGTGGATCCCTATACTATAAAAAATACTTTTCTATTGTATTGATGGCTATTGCGGATGCTAGATACTGTTTTGTTGCTGTGGATATTGGTGCGTATGGCCAAACGATTCCAGAGTCTTCAGAGACTCCAACATGGGGAGATGTTTGTACAGCAACAACTTCAACATACCCTCAGCACGACCTCTTCCGGGGACCGAAGGCCCAAGTTTGCCCTATGTTTTAGTTGGGGATGAGGCGATCCAACTCGGACAAAATCTCCTAAAGCCGTACTCTAAACTCCACAAGATGCATTTTTAATTATCGCTTGAGTCGGGCAAGACGTTATGTGGAGTGTGCCTTTGTTGGGCAACAAAATTAATAAAGGGGATGGGAGAACTACAATACCCAGATAGATTAGCGAAATTAGGATTATTTAGTCTAGAAAAAAGACGACTGAGGGGCGATCTAATAACCATGTATAAGTATATAAGGGGACAATACAAATATCTCGCTGAGGATCTGTTTATACCAAGGAAGGTGACGGGCACAAGGGGGCATTCTTTGCGTCTGGAGGAGAGAAGGTTTTTCCACCAACATAGAAGAGGATTCTTTACTGTTAGGGCAGTGAGAATCTGGAATTGCTTGCCTGAGGAGGTGGTGATGGCGAACTCAGTCGAGGGGTTCAAGAGAGGCCTGGATGTCTTCCTGGAGCAGAACGATATAGTATCATACAATTATTAGGTTCTGTAGAAGGACGTAGATCTGGGGATTTATTATGATGGAATATAGGCTGAACTGGATGGACAAATGTCTTTTTTCGGCCTTACTATATTATTACTATTACTATATTATTATGTGGCTTTTTAAAGTGAAAGCCTACCGACTGGGAGGAGAATACCGAAGACAAACTGCTGCTGCTTCCATCACTATCCAACATCTGTGTGCAAACAAAACAATACATTTTTAGGACGTGCACTACACACTCCCATGATGTATACAGAGATATATAATACATAGAATTGTACTTGCATTGCCTCTGATCGCTTGCAAGACAATCACACTGTGCTGTAGGCGTGTTGACAATGTGTTGTAGTGTCCCTCCTCCTAAAAATGGCTGAAATCATATTTCCTGTCACATGACCACATGGACCACCCTCATTAACGCAATTCAAACGTATGGTTTTATTTGGAAATTTTGCATGATTTGCGTCTGGCTGCGTTTGCAATAGCCTTCAATGGCAGAATAGACCCTTTCCGTTAGTCTTGCGTTAGCTTGACCGGACCCGAAAACGCTGCAAGCCGCGTTCCAAGGTCCGTCATAAAAAAACGTAATGTGGCAAACGCACGTCAATTTAGGCATGCATCACGGTGCGTCAGACAATGCACATCTATGGGTGCGTTACAATGTCCGTTACATTGCGTTTTCACTACTTAAAAACGTGTCCATTAGATGGACTCCCCTAGCGCAATGTGAACCTAGCCTTAGGGTATATTGGATGCAGCTCTCTTTATATATACTTTGGTCTGGTGTTATTGGGGTGAGGCGGGGGGCCGTTTGTTCTCATTTATCAATATAATTAATAACTCAGTTACAGCTGGATATATGGAGTTGTCGATGCAATTAAATGCATAACGGTAATGTAAAGGCTTAATCTGTAACTATGAACAAGTAATTATTCGATGGTATATTGGTAACAATGTTATGTTTGCTTTCTTATCAATATAAATGATCTGATTAAAAGACGGTCAAGCTAAAGCATTATATATACAGTTTATTTTTTTAAACAATCAGGTCTCAATGACGTGGTGAAGGACGACCCGATGACGGCTGCGGCAGACGAAGCTTCGCCAGCTCCACGTCCACATCTACAAAGGTGAAGGGTGTGTAGGAAAAATGCTGCAAATTCTGGTATTTTGTGTTATCAAATGGCTCCTTGGGGGCAGCACGAGGCTCCAGGGGTAAATCTGCAAAAGAAGACAGTGATTGTAAAAGGAAAGGCAGCAGAACACAAGGATGAAGAACTCAAGGAGATGTCAAAAACATAAGGTAAGTTGCTCCCCACCGTCTCTCCAGTGACTGCAATGAGATATAAAATGGCATCCAACATGGTTCACTCATCGCTACATTTTAATGGCACATGTAGCACTGAAAGCTATGTCATAAAGAAAATTAATGACCCCTTCTCAAAATCAACATTAATGGTCACGTAAATTACGGAGTCAAAACCCTGCAGAAATAGGGAGACAAGAAATGTCAATGACCTTCGAGATGAAGGGTAAGCATCCGACTGCCGCTAATTAACAGGTCCCTGTAATGGGGTCTTGTAGCGCATCATCGCTCAGGCAATGTTCCACCAGTGTGCAGTCATCATTGCACGTTAGATGCCACACAGCACTACCGTACCCTCACATTTCACACCGTGTCATGCACATAACCAGCTTTACAAAATTGGGGTAGAAGAGGGATATTACATAATGGTCCCTGTAATGGGGTCTTGTAGCGCATCATCGCTCGGCCAATGTCCCACCCTTGTGTATAGTCCTCATTGCACGTGATATTCCGCTCAGCACTACTTTACCCTCACATTTCACACCGTGTCATGCACATAACCAGCATTACAAGACTGGAGGAGAGCAGGGATACTACATACAGCTCCATGGAAATGTTTAGACTCCTCTGTTCATACAATGGTTTTTCTTTGACATTATTTGGAATGTAGAAATTATAGTTTTGCAACCTTCAGCCAGAAACTATAAAGGAACATATATGGAAAAAAGAAATGTGTGAAAAAGAACGAAAAATAAGTGCCAAGCCTCAGATATCTACAAAGTAGTCCCTTTTTACTCTGCTGGTGGCTTTACGCCCTCTTATCTTCTCTCATCTGGTTGTCTCTTTGGAATGGCTTCCAGCAGTTGTGAACCACCTCACTGGGATGGAGTTTGGTTGATTGTGACGGCCATAGCATCAGACTCAGCCGCTCTCCTTTTTGATCACACAGCTCTCTATATAGCCTGGACATGGGTTTTGGGTGTTTGTACTAAGCGAAGACCAGACGGATGGCGGTTGCTGCCGAACACTGTGGTTGCCGTGCTGGGTAGGTGTGCCTTGGAACAAACCATTAAGTGTGTTACCAGCAAAGCACACCCAGCATCATTACACCTCTCCTCCATGCTTCACACTGGCACCACATATGTGGAAACCATACGCTCAACTTTTCTGCATCTGACAAACATGGCGCCTGGTATAAAAAATCTCAAGACTCATAACAACTCAGTCCAGGTTTTCACTGATCTCATGTCCTGTCTTTGTGTTATACGTGTTTGCAGTCCTCAGTACTGAATTGGATGCAGAAATTCTACCAGAAATTGATTCTTGTAGTCTCCTCTGGAAGGCTGACACTGAGAGGTGTCTAGTACAAATCAGTCAGAAGGATCGTCTCTCCTGGGCATGGAGGTCATAGGACGTTGCATTAAATGATACCCCGATAGCTGTGATCTGATGTCTTCTTCCAGAGAAATCCACATTTTAATGTGTAAACGAGCTGTTTTTTTCTTTTCTTTGTGTATTTTTCACCTTAATGTTATATGTCAGTACAATATATGATTAATAAAACCATTTTTATTGAATTGATGCGTTGGTGATATATATATACTCTGTTCCCTTCTTTGTGTTGAAAGACTGCTTAGAAGGAACGGTCCTGCTGACAGATTTTTTTGTGTGTGTGCATCATTTATGAGGGCTGTTATCTAAGGTGCTGCTATTTTGCGGTTTCTGAGACTGGTAACTGAAGAATTCACCCTCTGCAATAAAGGTCTTCCTTTCCTGGGTCCTCACAAGAGCCAGTTTCATCATGGCAATTGTTTTCATGACTGCATTTGAGGTTCTAGCAATTTTCCAAACGGACCGACCTTCATGTCTTGCAGTAATGATGGAATTATTTTTCTCTTCGTTGTTTCTTGCATTATTCTGGGTTAGAATAGGTGTGGAATAAGCCCAGCACTTTACGGTGCTCTGCATCATAACTGGCTTTGCAAACACACTCGACAGCAGCAAAAATTTACTGAAGGCTGAGGAATCCATTACTTCATTTTTGATTAGGTCATCTGAGGAATTTGGAGACAAGTTAGCACCTTGATCTCTTTGCCATGTTCCTCAATTCATTTCTGATCGACTGTTACCCTGCTGATGGAGGCGCAGCAATTAGGGGATCCGATGCCATGAAGGGGGAATCGAACAACGCTCAGGCAGGTGTTACATCCACATGATGCCAGCAGAGGACTCATATAGCAGAATATCTTCCCTGAAGATCACTTGCCTACTATTATATGTTTTGATGGTGGAGAGAAGTCAATTTACTACTTTGAACCATTGGAAACTATGCAGCAAGAAGTGACACAATGCATGTCCTGACACCTTTCAGTCATAGCCACCTTGCTCCACATGTTCTGGTACCTTTTTGTCATAGCCACGGTGCTCCACATGTCCTGACGCCTTTCAGTCATCGCCACTGACTGAGTGATCTGCATGTCCTGGTACCTTTCTGTCATAGCCACGGTGCTCCGCATGTCCTGACGCCTTTCAGTCATAGCCACGGTGCTCCGCATGTCCTGATACCTTTCTGTCATAGCCACGGTGCTCCGCATGTCCTGACGCTTTTGTCATAGCCACGGTGCTCCGCATGTCCTTGTACCTTTCTGTCGTAGATACGACGCTCCACATGTCCTTGTACCTTTCTGTCATAGATACGACGCTCCACATGTCCTGGTACCTTTCTGTCATAGATACGACGCTCCACATGTCCTGGTACCTTTCTGTCATAGATACGACGCTCCGCATCTCCTGGTACCTTTCTGTCATAGATACGACGCTCCGCATGTCCTGGTACCTTTCTGTCGTAGATACGACGCTCCACATGTCCTTGTACCTTTCTGTCGTAGATACGACGCTCCACATGTCCTTGTACCTTTCTGTCGTAGATACGACGCTCCACATGTCCTTGTACCTTTCTGTCGTAGATACGACGCTCCACATGTCCTTGTACCTTTCTGTCGTAGATACGACGCTCCACATGTCCTTGTACCTTTCTGTCATAGATACGACGCTCCACATGTCCTGGTACCTTTCTGTCATAGATACGACGCTCCGCATGTCCTGGTACCTTTCTGTCATAGATACGACGCTCCGCATCTCCTGGTACCTTTCTGTCATAGATACGACGCTCCGCATGTCCTGGTACCTTTCTGTCGTAGATACGACGCTCCACATGTCCTTGTACCTTTCTGTCGTAGATACGACGCTCCACATGTCCTTGTACCTTTCTGTCGTAGATACGACGCTCCGCATGTCCTTGTACCTTTCTGTCGTAGATACGACGCTCCGCATGTCCTTGTACCTTTCTGTCATAGATACGACGCTCCGCATGTCCTGGTACCTTTCTGTCATAGATACGACGCTCCACATGTCCTGGTACCTTTCTGTCATAGATACGACGCTCCGCATCTCCTGGTACCTTTCTGTCATAGATACGACGCTCCGCATGTCCTGGTACCTTTCTGTCATAGATACGACGCTCCGCATGTCCTGGTACCTTTCTGTCATAGATACGACGCTCCGCATGTCCTTGTACCTTTCTGTCATAGATACGACGCTCCGCATGTCCTGTTACCTATCTGTCATAGATACGACGCTCCGCATGTCATGTTACTTATCTGTCATAGATACAACGCTCCGCATGTCCTGGTACCTTTCTGTCATAGATACGACGCTCCGCATGTCATGTTACTTATCTGTCACAGATACGACGCTCCGCATGTCCTTGTACCTTTCTGTCATAGATACAACGCTCCGCATGTCCTGGTACCTTTCTGTCATAGATACGACGCTCCGCATCTCCTGGTACCTTTCTGTCATAGATACGACGCTCCGCATGTCCTTGTACCTTTCTGTCATAGATACAACGCTCCGCATGTCCTGGTACCTTTCTGTCATAGATACGACGCTCCACATCTCCTGGTACCTTTCTGTCATAGATACGACGCTCCGCATGTCCTGGTACCTTTCTGTCATAGATACGACGCTCCGCATGTCCTGGTACCTTTCTGTCATAGATACGACGCTCCGTATGTCCTGGAACCTTTCTGTCATAGATACGACGCTCCGCATGTCCTGTTACCTTTCTGTCATAGATACGACGCTCCGCATCTCCTAGTACCTTTCTGTCATAGATACGACGCTCCGCATGTCCTGGTACCTTTCTGTCATAGATACGACGCTCCGCATGTCCTGGTACCTTTCTGTCATAGATACGACGCTCCGCATGTCCTGGAACCTTTCTGTCATAGATACGACGCTCCGCATGTCCTGGTACCTTTCTGTCATAGATACGACGCTCCGCATGTCCTAGTACCTTTCTGTCATAGATACGACGCTCCGCATGTCCTGGTACCTTTCTGTCATAGATACGACGCTCCGCATGTCCTGGTACCTTTCTGTCATAGATACGACGCTCCGCATGTCCTGGTACCTTTCTGTCATAGATACGACGCTCCGCATGTCCTGGAACCTTTCTGTCATAGATACGACGCTCCGCATGTCCTGGAACCTTTCTGTCATAGATACGACGCTCCGCATGTCCTGGTACCTTTCTGTCATAGATACGACGCTCCGCATGTCCTGGTACCTTTCTGTCATAGATACGACGCTCCGCATGTCCTGGTACCTTTCTGTCATAGATACGACGCTCCGCATGTCCTGGTACCTTTCTGTCATAGATACGACGCTCCGCATGTCCTGGTACCTTTCTGTCATAGATACGACGCTCCGCATGTCCTGGAACCTTTCTGTCATAGATACGACGCTCCGCATGTCCTTGTACCTTTCTGTCATAGATACGACGCTCCGCATGTCCTTGTACCTTTCTGTCATAGATACGACGCTCCGCATCTCCTTGTACCTTTCTGTCATAGATACGACGCTCCGCATGTCCTTGTACCTTTCTGTCATAGATACGACGCTCCGCATGTCCTGGAACCTTTCTGTCATAGATACGACGCTCCGCATGTCCTGGAACTTTTCTGTCATAGATACGACGCTCCGCATGTCCTTGTACCTTTCTGTCATAGATACGACGCTCCGCATGTCCTGGTACCTTTCTGTCATAGATACGACGCTCCGCATGTCCTGGTACCTTTCTGTCATAGATACGACGCTCCGCATGTCCTTGTACCTTTCTGTCATAGATACGACGCTCCGCATGTCCTTGTACCTTTCTGTCATAGATACGACGCTCCGCATGTCCTGGTACCTTTCTGTCATAGATACGACGCTCCGCATGTCCTTGTACCTTTCTGTCATAGATACGACGCTCCGCATGTCCTGGTACCTTTCTGTCATAGATACGACGCTCCGCATGTCCTTGTACCTTTCTGTCATAGATACAACGCTCCGCATGTCCTGGTACCTTTCTGTCATAGATACGACGCTCCGCATGTCCTTGTACCTTTCTGTCATAGATACGACGCTCCGCATATCCTGGTACCTTTCTGTCATAGATACGACGCTCCGCATGTCCTGGTACCTTTCTGTCATAGATACGACGCTCCGCATGTCCTGGTACCTTTCTGTCATAGATACGACGCTCCGCATGTCCTGGTACCTTTCTGTCACAGCCACGGTGCTCCGCATGTCCTTGTACCTGTCTGTCATAGATACGACGCTCCGCATGTCCTGTTACCTATCTGTCATAGATACGACGCTCCGCATGTCCTGGTACCTTTCGGTCATAGATACGACGCTCCGCATGTCCTGTTACTTATCTGTCAAAGATACAACGCTCCGCATGTCCTGGTACCTTTCTGTCATAGATACGACGCTCCGCATGTCCTGGTACCTTTCTGTCATAGATACGACGCTCCGCATCTCCTGGTACCTTTCTGTCATAGATACGACGCTCCGCATGTCCTGGTACCTTTCTGTCATAGATACGACGCTCCGCATGTCCTGGAACCTTTCTGTCATAGATACGACGCTCCGCATGTCCTGGTACCTTTCTGTCATAGATACGACGCTCCGCATGTCCTGGTACCTTTCTGTCATAGATACGACGCTCCGCATGTCCTGGTACCTTTCTGTCACAGCCACGGTGCTCCGCATGTCCTTGTACCTGTCTGTCATAGATACGACGCTCCGCATGTCCTTGTACCTTTCTGTCATAGATACGACGCTCCGCATGTCCTTGTACCTGTCTGTCATAGATGCGACGCTCCGCATGTCCTGTTACCTATCTGTCATAGATACGACGCTCCGCATGTCCTGGTACCTTTCTGTCATAGATACGACGCTCCGCATGTCCTGGTACCTTTCTGTCATAGATACGACGCTCCGCATGTCCTGTTACCTATCTGTCATAGATACGACGCTCCGCATCTCCTTGTACCTTTCTGTCATAGATACGACGCTCCACATGTCCTGGTACCTTTCTGTCATAGATACAACGCTCCGCATGTCCTGGAACCTTTCTGTCATAGATACGACGCTCCGCATGTCCTGGAACCTTTCTGTCATAGATACGACGCTCCGCATGTCCTGGTACCTTTCTGTCATAGATACGACGCTCCGCATGTCCTGGTACCTTTCTGTCGTAGATACGACGCTCCGCATGTCCTGGTACCTTTCTGTCATAGATACAACGCTCCGCATGTCCTGGAACCTTTCTGTCATAGATACGACGCTCCGCATCTCCTTGTACCTTTCTGTCATAGATACGACGCTCCGCATGTCCTGGTACCTTTCTGTCATAGATACGACGCTCCACATGTCCTGGTACCTTTCTGTCATAGATACGACGCTCCACATGTCCTGGTACCTTTCTGTCATAGATACGACGCTCCGCATGTCCTGTTACTTATCTGTCATAGATACGACGCTCCGCATGTCCTGGTACCTTTCTGTCATAGATACGACGCTCCACATGTCCTGGTACCTTTCTGTCATAGATACAACGCTCCGCATGTCCTGGTACCTTTCTGTCATAGATACGACGCTCCGCATGTCCTGGTACCTTTCTGTCATAGATACGACGCTCCACATGTCCTGGTACCTTTCTGTCATAGATACAACGCTCCGCATGTCCTGGTACCTTTCTGTCATAGATACAACGCTCCGCATGTCCTGGTACCTTTCTGTCATAGATACGACGCTCCGCATCTCCTAGTACCTTTCTGTCATAGATACGACGCTCCACATGTCCTGGTACCTTTCTGTTATAGATACGACGCTCCGCATGTCCTGGTACCTTTCTGTCATAGATACGACGCTCCACATCTCCTGGTACCTTTCTGTCATAGATACGACGCTCCGCATCTCCTTGTACCTTTCTGTCATAGATACGACGCTCCGCATGTCCTGGTACCTTTCTGTCATAGATACGACGCTCCGCATGTCCTGTTACTTATCTGTCATAGATACGACGCTCCGCATGTCCTGGTACCTATCTGTCATAGATACGACGCTCCGCATCTCCTTGTACCTTTCTGTCATAGATACGACGCTCCGCATGTCCTGGTACCTTTCTGTCATAGATACGACGCTCCACATGTCCTGGTACCTTTCTGTTATAGATACAACGCTCCGCATGTCCTGGTACCTTTCTGTCATAGATACAACGCTCCGCATGTCCTGGAACCTTTCTGTCATAGATACGACGCTCCGCATGTCCTGGAACCTTTCTGTCATAGATACAACGCTCCGCATGTCCTGGTACCTTTCTGTCATAGATACGACGCTCCACATGTCCTGGTACCTTTCTGTCATAGATACAACGCTCCGCATCTCCTTGTACCTTTCTGTCATAGATACGACGCTCCGCATGTCCTGGTACCTTTCTGTCATAGATACGACGCTCCGCATGTCCTGGAACCTTTCTGTCATAGATACGACGCTCCGCATCTCCTTGTACCTTTCTGTCATAGATACGACGCTCCGCATGTCCTGGTACCTTTCTGTCATAGATACGACGCTCCACATGTCCTGGTACCTTTCTGTCATAGATACGACGCTCCACATGTCCTGGTACCTTTCTGTCATAGATACGACGCTCCGCATGTCCTGTTACTTATCTGTCATAGATACGACGCTCCGCATGTCCTGGTACCTTTCTGTCATAGATACGACGCTCCGCATGTCCTGGAACCTTTCTGTCATAGATACGACGCTCCGCATGTCCTCGTACCTTTCTGTCATAGATACGACGCTCCGCATGTCCTGGAACCTTTCTGTCATAGATACGACGCTCCGCATGTCCTCGTACCTTTCTGTCATAGATACGACGCTCCGCATGTCCTGTTACTTATCTGTCATAGATACGATGCTCCGCATATCTATTATAGCTCCGGCACTAAACCTGTTCTATCATAGCCAGCAGTAAATTTAAGTTCAGTGACTTCTATGGGACTGGGGCTGCTAGCCGTCACTTGTACTCCAATAACCTTTTCACTTGTTGCCACTTATGAAAGATATTATCCCACAAGACCTGCCATCTACTGAAAACACCTCAGAAGATCCTCCGCCTTCTGGGAACATCCCACAAGACCTGCCATATATAGAGGGTAAACGCAGGACCTGCTGTTTCCGAGATGACCAAGGCTACTTTCACACTAGCGTCGGAATCTCCCCGTCGCAATGTGTCGGGGAGAGATTCCGACGCTAGCGTTTAACGCATTGCACAACGGAGGCAGCAGATGCATTTCTCCGGCGCATCCGCTGCCCCATTGTAAGGTGCGGGGAGGTGGGGGCGGAGTTGGCCGCGCATGCACGGTCGGAAAAAGCGGTCCGTCAGGAGCAAAAAACGTTACATGTAGCGTTTTTTGCTCCCGACGGTCCACAGAAGCACGACGCATCCGTCGCACGACAGATGCGACGTGTGGCAATCCGTCGCAATGCGTCGTCAATACAAGTCTATGGGGAAAAAACGCATCCTGCAAGCACTTTTGCAGGATGCGTTTTTTCTGCAAAACGACGCATTGTGGCGGATTGCAGTTAACGCTAGTGTGAAAGTAGCCTTAGTCATCACAATTTCGCCTTGAGACTGCGACCATCATGGACACTACATTATATACACTGTTGACTGGTGAAGCCCCTGGCTCTGTAATGTCAGATCACAGTGTCATTCAGAAACAGAGAAGCCACCACACTTCGCCTTACTACCATATACCGTCCTCAATGATCCTGTCATATCTCTGCAGGAGAAACATTAGCCCCTTATAAAAATGTCAAAAGAATATACAAGGAAGGATGTTAAGGGGAATATAAGCCATTGTTACACAGAGACGTAAGGAGCAAGCAATGAAGATCAGACAGGAGCCCCCCTCCAAGTATCTGTCCAGCAGGTTTGGAGCAGGAGCTGGGAACAAGATGCAGAGTCGATGGCATAGACATGGTGGACTGAGAAGTAAGCTTTTGGATAGGAGGTAGATGGCAGAAAACGAAGGGAAGAAGCAAAGTGTCCTCACATGGTTTCTGTAGCTCTGCGGTCTTCTCTGATACTGGAAGCTCCACTGATGATGTAGATGATAGGATGTGGGTCACACTGGAATCAGAAGCTGGTGTCTCTACTGTTTCTGAGGGCAGTACCTCAAATGTTGACGGTATCACGATATCCTCGGAATCAGCTCCTTCAGAAAGCCCTGACCGATCTACTGTCTTCACTTTGTCTGATGCAAGTATTGTCATCTTTGAGTGTAGGGGTGGGGCATGCAGAACCTTCTCTTTTACGGTTACCACTTGGGCAAAGTCTTGCATATCTTCAGCATTCTCCTTGCTCAACCCCGTTCTGACCTTTTGCTCTTGTGCCACTAGACACTCTTTCTCCAGACTTGTGGGACTAGGACTGTGGGAAGACGTCTGGGCAGATGGTGACCAATCCCTGAGTTCTCCACTGCTGTGTCCTTTATTCACGCGAGTGACCTTCCTAATCTCTTCTTCACTTTCGGAGTCAGAGCTGGAATCTGAGCTAGAATCAGAGCCAGAATCATCTTCTATGTGAGATGACCCATCCATGCACTGATCAGTGTGGCTTAAAATCTTCTGTTCAGACTGCATCTCTCTGTCTGACAGTCTACCCGACCTTCCCACTTCCAGCAGCGGAGCTGCCACTGGTCTGAGGGTGCCATTTCTATTCTCACCTGCATCTGATTTCTGGAAGTGAGAAGCTTTCACTGGAAATATGACCAGTGTCTTATTGTCTCCTGTGTGAAGTGAGCCCTTACCTAAGAAAAAGAGATATTCAGGGTCACAGAACAGTCACCGCAAGATACTTCAAGCTGCGAGCTCAATACTGCAAGCAAACATCTGAGAAAGACATGGTATTACTGGCCCACGGTGGGGGAAAATTATGAAAGCCCCCAGAGCCCTTCCCCTCCCAACTACCCAGCCCTCCACCTCCAAAACCAACTTCTCCACTATTACAGAAGATCGACTCTCCACTCTACTCTCAGGATCGCATCTCACCACCTGTGCACTTGACCCGATCCCTTCCCACTTCATCCCAAACCTCGCCACAGTCTTCATCCCAACCCTAACCCATCTCTTCAACCTATCACTAACAACTGGTGTTTTGCCCTCAAGCTTTAAACATGCCTCAATCACACCTATCCTCAAAAAGCCCTCTCTTGACCCATCCTCTGTATCTAGCTATCGCCCTATATCACTTCTCCCCTATGCCTCAAAACTACTGGAACAACACGTCCATCTTGAACTGTCCTCCCATCTATCTTCCTGCTCCCTTTTCGACCCCTTACAATCAGGCTTCCGGTCACACCACTCCACTGAAACTGCCCTAACTAAGGTCACCAATGAACTATTAACCATCAAGAGCAAGCGACACTACTCTATCCTCCTCCTCCTGGACCTGTCCTCTGCCTTTGACACAGTGGACCATTCCCTATTATTACAGACCCTCTCATCCCTTGGCATCACAAACTTGGCCCTATCCTGGATCTCGTCATACCTAACTGACCGAACATTCAGCGTCTCCCATTCACACACCACCTCCTCACCTCGCCCCCTATCTGTCGGAGTCCCGCAAGGTTCAGTTCTAGGGCCCCTGCTCTTCTCCATTTACACTTTTGGCCTGGGACAGCTCATAGAATCTCACGATTTTCAGTATCATCTCTATGCTGATGACACACAGATCTACATCTCTGGACCAGATATCACCTCCCTTCTAACCAGAATCCCTCAATGTCTGTCTGCTATTTCATCCTTCTTCTCCACTAGATTTCTAAAATTTAACATGGACAAACCAGAATTCATCATCTTTCCCCCCATCTCACGCGACCCCCCCCCAACGAACCTATCTATTACAGTAAACGGCTGCCCACTCTCCCCAGTCCCACAACCTCGCTGTCTTGGGGTAATCCTTGACACTGATCTCTCCTTCAAACCGCATATCCAAGCCCTTTCCACTTCCTGCCGCCTTCAACTCAAAAATATTTCACGGATCCGTACATTCCTAAACCAAGAATCTGCAAAAACCCTAGTCCATGCCCTCATCATCTCCCGCCTCGACTACTGTAACCTCCTGCTCTGTGGCCTCCCCTCGAACACTCTCGCACCCCTCCAATCTATTCTAAACTCAGCTGCCCGACTAATCCACCTGTCCGCCCGCTATTCCTCGGCCTCTCCACTCTGTCAATCCCTTCACTGGCTCCCCATTACCCAGAGACTACAGTACAAAACCCTAACCATGACATACAAAGCCATCCACAACCTGTCTCCTCCATACATCTGTGACCTCGTCTCCCGGTACTTTCCTGCACGCAACCTCCGATCCTCACAAGATCTCCTTCTCTACTCCCCTCTTATCTCCTCTTCCCACAATTGCATACAAAATTTCTCTCGCGCATCACCCCTACTCTGGAACTCTCTACCACAACACATCAGACTCTCACCTACCATCGAAACCCTCAAAAGAACCAGAAGACCCACCTCTTCCGACAAGCCTACAACCTGCAGTAACCACCGATTGACCAAACCACTGCACGACCAACTCTACCCTCACCTACTGTATCCTCACCCATCCCTTGTAGATTGTGAGCCCTCGCGGGCAGGGTCCTCTCTCCTCCTGTACCAGTTGTGTATTGTTCAAGATTATTGTACCTGTTTTTATTATGTATACCCCTCCTCACATGTAAAGCACCATGGAATAAATGGCGCTATAATAATAAATAATAATAATAATAAAGGGGGTTAAGTCCAGAGCCTGGCCATATATACAGTCAGATCCACATCATGCCACCACACATAGGAGGAATGATACATCAGAATATGACCCAGCTGATGCAGCCACAGAGATCGTTGCACGAGGGTGGTGATCCATTAAAACAACCTGCTGACCTTCCTGGGGCTTCACACTGTGTGTCGTAGATCAACTAGTAAAATGAATGAACATATCTCCAGAGAGAGCACGTATCACCGTCACATTTAACATATGGGATTAATTATAACTAGGGAAGTTAGATAAGAACCAAAACTTCAACCTCCACTGAAGTAGGAAGTCCTGCCATGAACAGGTAATTACAGTAGGGAATCTGTTGAGAGCCAGGCACCAAGAATTGGATTCCTATACGCAGAGATAAAGTACGCTTCCTGTGTTCCAAGGTATCTTTGGAGCCAGTCATGAATATTGTGAATAAACAATTATGAGCCCAGCCTGGATGGATCATGGTAGCATATAGTCCATAGGTGATGGATGGAACCTACAGGGCCGGTATACCTGGCATAGAAGACAAATATAAAAATACAAATTGCAGCACCAACAAATATTAAATATAAAAAAATGTATTAACATATCATTAAAACAGCATGTCAAAAGATGAAGGGAAGAAAAACCTTTCTTCCCTCCATCTTTTTGGTTTTCTTGATATGCTGATTTAATTATGTTAATACCCTTTTTATATTTTATTTTTCTGTTGGTGCTGCAATTTTTCCTTTGCATTTTGATGGAATATTGGTGTTTGCATCGATCCAATATTTATGGGAGATACATTTTTGGCGTTGTGAGGAACTGACAAACATAAACCACTCACATCATGGTAAGGTCAGATTAACATCTCCAACTTAATGTCGGACAGATGGATGATGCTATCCATGCCATGTTTCATTTCCATAGAAAGGTAAAATCGTGATCGGAAGCATGACAACAATTTCTCCTGCCTGGAACCTCCAGGGGTGGAGATATCTTGAAACATGTGAATTTCTTATTCTTCTAAAGACCTAGCACATCCAACGACCAGCTCCCATATGAGCTCACCTGATGGAGGTATGTGGGTGTAACCTTGAGTTAATAGAATCAAAGTTTGGGTTTTTGTCATTTGTCAGTTCTGGAAAACACAGTGCTTCGTGGTTCTGTCCATTGCTCTAAGGAGTTCTTCCCTCCACTAAGCTCTGAGCCATTTCTATAACACAGATTTAGTATTTTCTTTAATTATCCCTTTTATCCCATGTAATTGTATATACCATATTGTTTTGCTCCCATTTTGGAACCTCTTTTGCATATTTTTCTAAACACTGCCTACTTTTCAGAATTAAATATTTAAAATAGCTTGCTTCATTCCACTTGCTCTATAAACTGCACCCCTGATGCCATACGCTATAATATGTCAGGTGTCCAATCGGCCTGTATAAACGATTGGTGGTGGCAGTTTTTCGTGGGTTATTTGGAAGCCTGGCAGTGACCAAACCAGAGTGATCCATTTCACATGTTTATTTCTGTTAATGTTGATGATTAAGGCTTACAGCCAATGAAAACACAAAAGTCATTATCCCAGTAAATTAGAATACTTTATAACACCAGTTTGAAAAATGATTGTAAAATCCGAAATGTTCCCTACTGAATTGTATGTTCAGTAAATGCACTCAATACTTGGTCGCGGCTCCTTTTGCATCACTTAATGCATCAATGCGGCGTGGCATAGAGGCAATCAGCCTGTGGCTGCTGAGGGGTTATAGAAGCCCAGGTTGCTTTGATAGTAGCCTTCAGCTCGTCTGCATTGTTGGGTATGGTGTTTCATCTTCCTCTTGACAATACTCCATAGATTCTCTATGGGGTTAAAGTCAGGCGAGTTTGCTGCCAATCAAGCCCAGTGATACTGTTGTTTTTACACCAGGTATTGTTACTTTTGACAGTGTGGACAGGGGCCAAGTCTTGCTGGAGAATGAAATTTCCATCTCCAAAAAGCTTGTCGGCAGAGGGAAGCATGAAGTGCTGTCACGACCCACAAGGGTCGGAGCAGCGGACGGCACAACACCAACAACGAGAATGGAAAAAGGGGGAGGAAGGTCCTAACAATAGGAGGCGCCCCATCCCTCATTCCCTAACACAGCTTGTGCCTATGCAGGTTCTTCCACCCCGCCACCGTCATGTGCCTAGTCCCTAACTGTCACCTCAGTATACCATGGCTAGTGCACTCGCTGGCAAGGACGCTAGGCTCACCACTGCAGTTGGTGTAAACACAGGTGGTAGTGACAAGCACGAGACAATGAAAGGGAATAAGAAAACTCAGCTTTCAAGCTTCTGCTGCAAGTTTCACACAGCAGAGGATATGGAACCAGGACCTCAAGCATCTGACACACTGCTGACACCAGAGAGCTTCCAACTCATCGGCTGGTCTCCAGAGAAAAACTATCACCAACAGTCAGCTGATGCGTCAGGTGACTAAACGATGGTGGGAGTGGTCACCATCCACATTAGCTGTCCAGAAACACTGCAGCTGCCAGCAAGGAAACTAACATTAACCCTTGCTGGCATGAAAGGAAAAAAAAGCTTCATTTAAATTATAGGGGAAACAGCTGCCACAAATCCAAAAATGCACCATGATAAGTGCTCTAAAATGTCCTGGTAGACAGCTGCGCTGACTTTGGCCTTGATAAAACCCAGTGTGGACCTACACCAGCAGATGACATTGCTCCCCAAACCATCACTGATTGTGGAGACTTCACACCAGACCTCCAGCAGCTTGGATTGTGGCCTCTCCACTCTTCCTTCAGACTCTGGGACCTTCATTTCCAAATGAAATGCAAAATTTACTTTCATCTGAAAACATCACCTTGGACCACTGACAACAGTCCGGTTCTTTTTCTCCTTGGCCCAGGTGAGACACTTCTGGCGATGTCTATTGGTCATGAGTGGCCGGACACAAGGATTGTGACACTTGTAGCCCATGTCCTGGACACGTCTGTGTGTGGCGGCTCTTGAAGCAATGACTCCAGCAGCAGTCGACTCCTTGTGAATCTCCCCCACATTACTGAATGGCCTTTTCTTAACAATCCTTTCCAGGCTGCGGTTATCCCGGTTGCTTGTGCACCTTTTCCTGCCACACTTTTTCCTTCCACTTTCCATTAATATGCTTGGATACAGCACTGTGTGAACAGCCGGCTTCTTTAGCAATGACCTTTTGTGGCTTCCCCTCCTTGTGGAGTGTGTCAGTGACGCCTTCTGGACATCTGTCAGGTCAGCAGTCTTCCCCATGATTGTGGAGCTACTGAAACAGACTAAGGCACCTTTGTAAATGCTTAGGAGCCTTTACAGGTGTTTTGTTATTTTTTCTAATTTACTAAGATAATGACTTTTGGGTTTTCATTAGCTGTAAGCCATAATCATTAACAGAAATAATCACGTGAAATAGATCACTGTGTGTAATGACTCTATATATGAGTTTTACTTTTTGTATTGAAGAACTGAAATAAATTCACTTTTTGATGATATTCTAATTTTGTGAGAAGCACTTTTATATAAATTCCAGGAGTTCACGTTCACGGAGAGCTCTCAAATATCCGGCCTAGTAATGAAAGCACTGTGGCCTCATCAGCCAATTGTAGAATTGTCTTGACGATTGGAGGCGGCGGGGTGCCGATTCGTGAACATTGGGCAACGGCAGGGAGATATCTACGGGGTCTGCAGGCTGTTCCCCGACACCACGCGTGGCTATTCATGTAGGGTCCACGCACAACCATTCAAGCAACATGGAAAGAATGATGAGGATGTGGGTCCACACCATACTGTAAGTCAGGCCATAGGTCCCAGCCTGGAAAGGTGGTCTAGCCGTGGCTGATAGGGTTCATTTTTGCAGGACTTTTAAATGGTGACATTTTGGGTCTATACAATGTAAATATAACATTTTCATTTTTTGTGGTGGACAGGGTGGAAAAAAGAACAAACAGCAATTCCACCTTTCGGTGACCTGTGCTTCCAGTGTTCACCAGCAGGTAACGGTGACAATTTAATTATCCTCACCTTTACGACTATAACATTTTTATTGGTTTTTTTTTTTTAAAGATAATTTAATTTAGTTTTATGTTTCTGAGTTCAAGGGTGCGGGATATTAGTACTTTCATGCCGGTGAGGGCAGGATTTTGAGTGCATCGCCTATGCTCTTGGTGCAGTTTTGGGGTGCACAGGTCGTACGAATCATTATGGCCACAGTAATAAGAATTATGTACACTTTAATGACACCGAAGGATTTCACGGTTATAATATGGCGAGTCACTTTGTGCGTGCAACATACTACTATGTGCAGTGGAGGGGATCACGGCTGTGCACGATCAGACATGACTGCATAGAAACAGCGCCCCCAAGGTTCTGTGCCGAGTGCCGGGGCTGAGGACTACATGGCGCCCGTCACGTCTGCTACGTGAAGTGTCAGTACACAACCTCATTCACTCAGCACCCCAAGAAGGCTAGGCTCTCTGTTATTAGGGTCTCCTCCTGAAAGAAACAGACTGCAGAAAATCCTGCCCTGAAGGAAAGCCATGAGCAGCCACTGTAGGCAGATGTACGGGTGCTGGGGTACGAGGACTTCTCACCTCCACTCTCCCCCCGGACAGGGGTCACACCGATCCTCGGGAGCAGAAGCAGCACCTGCTGGACAGATGGACATACAGTCACTACTCTCAGAAACGTTAACAGTCCACACGCTCCTGGGAAATGTTAGATTGTGGCCATGTAAAACAATCCTACAAGAAGAACCATCTCGGGACTTTTCCCTTTCATGTTGCCCATAATTTGTACAAATCTACTGAGGAACAAAATGAAATGTTATCGGGTGATAAAAGAAAAATAACTAAAATAATGCTGCTGCATAAATCTGCATACCCTTACACTAATGCATGGCTGCAGTCCCCTGTGCGTTTCAGGCAGCGGTCAGTCTTTTTGGGTCGGGATCTAGAATTGGTGATCGTTGCCGGCTCCTCACCTCTGTCATCTCCTGTATACAGCGCCCTCCTCAGGCCACCACAGATTGCCCCTTGGGTTCAGGTCTGGGTTCAGCTGCTCCAGAACTTCCATCTTCTTCTGGTGAAGCCGTTCTCTTGGCGACACTTTGAAGAGTTATCTGCTGAGAGGTGAAATTCCTCCTCATCTTCAGGTTTATTTTTAGCAGAGGCCGAGGGGTCGCATGTAAAATTGACTAATAATGGAACTGGTCATAATTCCGACTGAAGAAAAGGTTGGGAGTCCGTCCTCCAGGATGAACTCGTCCGTAGACATACACAACATCTAAAAATACATATCGAAAACATCTTCCACGCTTCTGAACCTAGATTAAACAATTTCATTCCGAAACGAGAAAGAAAACGTTCTGATAGGTAATTCTAAGTGCTGCCTGTGCACGTCTTGGAGGACAGAGTGCCGACCTTTTCTGGTAATTCTAAGTGCTGCCTGTGCACGTCTTGGAGGACGGAGTGCCGACCTTTTCTGGTAATTCTAAGTGCTGCCTGTGCACGTCTTGGAGGACGGAGTGCCGACCTTTTCTGGTAATTCTACGTGCTGCCTGTGCACGTCTTGGAGGACGGAGTGCCGACCTTTTCTGGTAATTCTACGTGCTGCCTGTGCACGTCTTGGAGGACGGAGTGCCGACCTTTTCTGGTAATTCTACGTGCTGCCTGTGCACGTCTTGGAGGACGGAGTGCCGACCTTTTCTGGTAATTCTAAGTGCTGCCTGTGCACGTCTTGGAGGACGGAGTGCCGACCTTTTCTTCAGGGCTGTTCAGACTGTCGAGTATGAATGTTAATGATGCAGGTGTGGTGTAAAGCCCCAGCTGCTGAAAAACAGCCCCAAAGCACACAGCTGCCTCCTCCATTCCTTCCCGCGGGGATGGAGATCTTCTGGTGATGCTTGGTGTTGGGTTTGTGCCCACAAAGTTACCCCTCGGTTTCATTAGACAGAACATGTTTCCTTCTTTTGGCCGACACGATGTCGATTTTGACAAAACAAATCCGGGCCTGGATGTTCTACTTTCTAAGAAAAGGCTTCTGTCTTCTTGCCCCCCCTCCAGGATGGACATATGAAGAATACAGGAGATTAATACGGGACACAACCAGCGCTGGCCACAAATTCCTGCAGCTCCTTTAATGTTGCTGCCGCCTCATCACAGCATCTATTGTGATTGTCCTCTTGTCTTTTGTTCATTTTGGGGGACGTCCAGATCTAGGTAAACTCACTGTACTGATAAATGTAAGCCCGTTCTTAATGGCGTCTTCAGTGTCCTTGGTAGATTTGATGCCTTGGAAATGTTTTCATACCTTCTCCTAACTGATAACTTTCCATAATGAGATACTTTTTTCATATTGCAGTGACACAGTAAAGTATGTGCCCCACACATCCACCTTCGGGGGGTTTCTGTGTCCCCACGCACATCCATAGACATTAATATGGAGTCGTCCCACTACAGGTATAACGGCTCCCGCTCTTCTGGGAAGGATTTCCACAAGATCTGTGTCTGTGGGGATTTTTGCCCCTTTATCCAGAAGAGCATTTGTGGGGTCTGTCAGTAACATGAGATATTTGACTGTCTATGATCACACACACTGAGCTCTGCTACGTCCCTTAAAGCTGGGCACAGACACGCTGCGGGCCATTCCGACCTCCCCTCGTCTCTCTCTGCCTGCTGCCTATGTGTATAATTCAAAACCCTCACTAGAATCACTGAAGAAGTTTTATGGCTGTATGTTGCAAATACCAGTCTCCCTACACAACCCATTCCCTCCTGCCAATCAATACCAGCCAAAACTGGTATAGCCACTTCCAAACTGTATCTTTGTTCTATTCTCTTTGTTCAAACGAATCTCTTTGCTCTATTAAAGGGATATATAGGGGCACCGATCCAGGCTAGGGATATAAGAATTATATATTCCGGATGTCCATTGATAGATCTATCACTCACTGAAAGCGCTAGCAGCTAAACGCAATGAGGGCAAAGTGCAGATTTCTCAGTAAGCGGTTCAGGTAATTGCTCCGGGTTTACACTTAAAAGAATCCCCATGATGTGGTGCACCTCGCGAGCCGGGTGTATTTCGTATACGAGATTCCTACAGCGAGCTAGGCATAAAAATAGTTTTAGGTAGCAAAAGAAAAAAGCAGGATGCACTCACCAATCTTCAAAGTAGCAAATTTTATTGAGTCTTCACAATTAAAACTTCATGGCCGGGGGAGAAGAAAAGGAGCTCGTGCGAGCAGGGGAGACGACGGCCGTTTTGCGCGGTCCTTGCGCTTCAACGGGTCTGCATGAGTGAGGGCAGAGTGGTGGATGGGATATGGTCGCCAATAAGCCCACCCCCAACATGAACCCACCCACACACCTACAACCTCACTCACACAATAAACAATTGTGAGATATCCTACAGTCGGTATTTTAAGCATTATGCAAAAAAGATTTTTTTATGCAAAAAAGATTTTTTTTATATAAATATATGCAACACAATAACTATTATATAAAAAAATCTTTTTTGCATAAAAAAATCTTTTCTGCATAATGCTTAAAATACCGACTGTAGGATATCTCACAATTGTTTATATCGCTGCTGTTTTTTGTAAAAAACTATTCTTCTTTCCCTAAACATAATTTATGTGGATTAATATTATATAACTTATCTTGTTTTTATTCAGGCTGCACTCAGATGTCACCCGAGTGCATGTTTTTAGTTTGTATTTCTTGACATGAGTGAGGTTGTAGGTGTGTGGGTGGGTTCATGTTGGGGGTGGGCTTATTGGCCACCATATCCCATCCACCACTCTGCCCTCACTCATGCAGACCCGTTGAAGCGCAAGGACCGCGCGAAACGGCCGTCGTCTCCCCTGCTCGCACGAGCTCCTTTTCTTCTCCCCCGGCCATGAAGTTTTAATTGTGAAGACTCAATAAAATTTGCTACTTTGAAGATTGGTGAGTGCATCCTGCTTTTTTCTTTTGCTACCAGGGACACATATGTTATTTCATGGTTTTGCACCCGATATCTTTTTTGCCATGGCTGTTGCTGACATGATATAGCTTTTTAGTACCGGCTTTCCTGAAGATTATGGATTTAGTTGGGGCAGTGCCGTCCATATGCTATTTTTTCTCTTTTATTCGTTTTTGATAAAAATAGTTTCCCTAAGTCTAAGTAAAGGGGAGGTTTCAGGCCCTAAGTGATGTCACCACAGGTGGAGTGCCTCGGTCTAAGGCTAGGAAATATTTGTGTGAAGCAGGAGGCTTCAGTGTCTTTTGTCTGGGGTCTAGCTGCTCTACAGATGTGACATGCATCTCCTGAGCACATGGGCAACCAGGAGGGGAAATGACCTGAACAACCTGTAAGTGTTCTTTTCAATGTTAATCCAGGTTATACACTGGGAGAGGGGGGGCAGGTTATACACTGGTGGGAGGGGCAGGTTATACACTGGGGGAGGGGCAGGTTATACACTGGGGGAGGGGCAGGTTATACACTGGGAGAGGGGGGGCAGGTTATACACTGGTGGGAGGGGCAGGTTATACACTGGGGGAGGGGCAGGTTATACACTGGGGGAGGGGCAGGTTATACACTGGGGGAGGGGCAGGTTATACACTGGGGGAGGGGCAGGTTATACACTGGGAGAGGGGGGGCAGGTTATACACTGGGGGAGGGGCAGGTTATACACTGGGGGAGGGGCAGGTTATACACTGGGGGAGGGGCAGGTTATACACTGGGAGAGGGGGGGCAGGTTATACACTGGTGGGAGGGGCAGGTTATACACTGGTGGGAGGGGCAGGTTATACACTGGGGGAGGGGCAGGTTATACACTGGGGGAGGGGCAGGTTATACACTGGGGGAGGGGCAGGTTACACACTGGGGGAGGGGCAGGTTACACACTGGGGGAGGGGGGGCAGGTTACACACTGGTGGGAGGGGCAGGTTACACACTCGGGGGAGGGGCAGGTTATACACTGGGGGAGGGGCAGGTTACACACTCGGGGGAGGGGCAGGTTATACACTGGGGGAGGGGCAGGTTATACACTGGGGGAGGGGGGGCAGGTTATACACTGGGGGAGGGGGGGCAGGTTATACACTGGTGGGAGGGGCAGGTTACACACTCGGGGAGGGGCAGGTTATACACTGGGGGGGCAAGTTATACACTGGGGGAGGGGGGGCAGGTTATACACTGGTGGGAGGGGCAGGTTACACACTCGGGGGAGGGGCAGGTTATACACTGGGGGAGGGGCAGGTTATACACTGGGGGAGGGGGGGCAGGTTATACACTGGTGGGAGAGTCAGATTATACACTGGGGGAGGGGCAGGTTATACACTGGGGGAGGGGGGGCAGGTTATACACTGGGAGAGGGGGGTCAGGTTATACACTGGTGGGAGGGGCAGGTTATACACTGGGGGGGCAGGTTATACACTGGGGGAGGGGGGGCAGGTTATACACTGGTGGGAGAGTCAGATTATACACTGGGGGAGGGGCAGGTTATACACTGGGGGAGGGGGGCAGGTTATACACTGGTGGGAGGGGCAGGTTATACACTGGGGGGAGGGGCAGGTTATACACTGGGGAGGGGGGCAGGTTATACACTGGGGAGGGGGGCAGGTTATACACTGGGGGAGGGGGGCAGGTTATACACTGGGGGAGGGGGGCAGGTTATACACTGGGGAGGGGGGCAGGTTATACACTGGGGGAGGGGGGCAGGTTATACACTGGGGGAGGGGGGCAGGTTATACACTGGGGGAGGGGGGCAGGTTATACACTGGGGAGGGGGGCAGGTTATACACTGGGGGAGGGGGGCAGGTTATACACTGGGGGAGGGGGGCAGGTTATACACTGGGGGAGGGGGGCAGGTTATACACTGGGGGAGGGGGGCAGGTTATACACTGGGGGAGGGGGGCAGGTTATACACTGGGGGAGGGGGGCAGGTTATACACTGGGGGAGGGGGGCAGGTTATACACTGGGGGAGGGGGGCAGGTTATACACTGGGGGAGGGGGGCAGGTTATACACTGGGGGAGGGGGGCAGGTTATACACTGGGGGAGGGGGGCAGGTTATACACTGGGGGAGGGGGGCAGGTTATACACTGGGGGAGGGGGGCAGGTTATACACTGGGGAGGGGGGCAGGTTATACACTGGGGGAGGGGGGCAGGTTATACACTGGGGAGGGGGGCAGGTTATACACTGGGGGAGGGGGGCAGGTTATACACTGGGGGAGGGGGGCAGGTTATACACTGGGGAGGGGGGCAGGTTATACACTGGGGGAGGGGGGCAGGTTATACACTGGGGAGGGGGGCAGGTTATACACTGGGGAGGGGCAGGTTATACACTGGGGGAGGGGGGCAGGTTATACACTGGGGGAGGGGGGCAGGTTATACACTGGGGGAGGGGGGCAGGTTATACACTGGGGAGGGGGGCAGGTTATACACTGGGGGAGGGGGGCAGGTTATACACTGGGGGAGGGGGGCAGGTTATACACTGGGGGAGGGGGGCAGGTTATACACTGGGGAGGGGGGCAGGTTATACACTGGGGGAGGGGGGCAGGTTATACACTGGGGGAGGGGGGCAGGTTATACACTGGGGAGGGGGGCAGGTTATACACTGGGGAGGGGGGCAGGTTATACACTGGGGAGGGGGGCAGGTTATACACTGGGGGAGGGGGGCAGGTTATACACTGGGGGAGGGGGGCAGGTTATACACTGGGGAGGGGGGCAGGTTATACACTGGGGGAGGGGGGCAGGTTATACACTGGGGGAGGGGGGCAGGTTATACACTGGGGGAGGGGGGCAGGTTATACACTGGGGGAGGGGGGCAGGTTATACACTGGGGGAGGGGGGCAGGTTATACACTGGGGGAGGGGGGCAGGTTATACACTGGGGGAGGGGGGCAGGTTATACACTGGGGGAGGGGGGCAGGTTATACACTGAGGGAGGGGGGCAGGTTATACACTGGGGGAGGGGGGCAGGTTAAACACTGGGGGAGGGGCAGGTTATACACTGGGGGAGGGGGGCAGGTTATACACTGGGGAGGGGGGCAGGTTATACACTGGGGGAGGGGGCAGGTTATACACTGGGGGAGGGGGGCAGGTTATACACTGGGGGAGGGGGGCAGGTTATACACTGGGGGAGGGGGGCAGGTTATACACTGGGGGAGGGGGGCAGGTTATACACTGGGGGAGGGGGGCAGGTTATACACTGGGGGAGGGGGGCAGGTTATACACTGGGGGAGGGGGGCAGGTTATACACTGGGGAGGGGGGCAGGTTATACACTGGGGGAGGGGGCAGGTTATACACTGGGGGAGGGGGGCAGGTTATACACTGGGGAGGGGGGCAGGTTATACACTGGGGGAGGGGCAGGTTATACACTGGGGGAGGGGGGCAGGTTATACACTGGGGGAGGGGGGCAGGTTATACACTGGGGAGGGGGGCAGGTTATACACTGGGGGAGGGGGGCAGGTTATACACTGGGGGAGGAGCAGGTTATACACTGGGGGAGGGGGGCAGGTTATACACTGGGGGAGGGGGGCAGGTTATACACTGGGGGAGGGGGGCAGGTTATACACTGGGGGAGGGGGGCAGGTTATACACTGGGGGAGGGGGGCAGGTTATACACTGGGGAGGGGGGCAGGTTATACACTGGGGGAGGGGGGCAGGTTATACACTGGGGGAGGGGGGCAGGTTATACACTGGGGGAGGGGCGGGGGCAGGTTATACACTGGGGGAGGGGGGCAGGTTATACACTGGGGGAGGGGGGCAGGTTATACACTGGGGGAGGGGGGCAGGTTATACACTGGGGGAGGGGCAGGTTATACACTGGGGGAGGGGGGCAGGTTATACACTGGGGGAGGGGGGCAGGTTATACACTGGGGGAGGGGGGCAGGTTATACACTGGGGGAGGGGGGCAGGTTATACACTGGGGGAGGGGGCAGGTTATACACTGGGGGAGGGGCAGGTTATACACTGGGGGAGGGGGGCAGGTTATACACTGGGGAGGGGGGCAGGTTATACACTGGGGGAGGGGGCAGGTTATACACTGGGGGAGGGGGGCAGGTTATACACTGGGGGAGGGGGGCAGGTTATACACTGGGGGAGGGGGGCAGGTTATACACTGGGGGAGGGGGCAGGTTATACACTGGGGGAGGGGGGCAGGTTATACACTGGGGGAGGGGGGCAGGTTATACACTGGGGGAGGGGCAGGTTATACACTGGGGGAGGGGGGCAGGTTATACACTGGGGGAGGGGGGCAGGTTATACACTGGGGGAGGGGGGCAGGTTATACACTGGGGGAGGGGCAGGTTATACACTGGGGGAGGGGGGCAGGTTATACACTGGGGGAGGGGGGCAGGTTATACACTGGGGGAGGGGCAGGTTATACACTGGGGGAGGGGCAGGTTATACACTGGGGGAGGGGCAGGTTATACACTGGGGGAGGGGGGCAGGTTATACACTGGGGGAGGGGCAGGTTATACACTGGGGGAGGGGGCAGGTTATACACTGGGGGAGGGGGCAGGTTATACACTGGGGGAGGGGCAGGTTATACACTGGGGGAGGGGGGCAGGTTATACACTGGGGGAGGGGGGCAGGTTATACACTGGGGGAGGGGCAGGTTATACACTGGGGGAGGGGCAGGTTATACACTGGGGGAGGGGGGCAGGTTATACACTGGGGGAGGGGGGCAGGTTATACACTGGGGGAGGGGCAGGTTATACACTGGGGGAGGGGGCAGGTTATACACTGGGGGAGGGGCAGGTTATACACTGGGGGAGGGGGCAGGTTATACACTGGGGGAGGGGGCAGGTTATACACTGGGGGAGGGGGGCAGGTTATACACTGGGGGAGGGGGGCAGGTTATACACTGGGGGAGGGGGCAGGTTATACACTGGGGGAGGGGGCAGGTTATACACTGGGGGAGGGGCAGGTTATACACTGGGGGAGGGGGCAGGTTATACACTGGGGGAGGGGGCAGGTTATACACTGGGGGAGGGGGCAGGTTATACACTGGGGAGGGGGGCAGGTTATACACTGGGGGAGGGGGGCAGGTTATACACTGGGGGAGGGGGCAGGTTATACACTGGGGGAGGGGGCAGGTTATACACTGGGGGAGGGGGGCAGGTTATACACTGGGGGAGGGGGCAGGTTATACACTGGGGGAGGGGGCAGGTTATACACTGGGGGAGGGGGCAGGTTATACACTGGGGGAGGGGGCAGGTTATACACTGGGGGAGGGGCAGGTTATACACTGGGGGAGGGGGCAGGTTATACACTGGGGGAGGGGGGCAGGTTATACACTGGGGGAGGGGGCAGGTTATACACTGGGGGAGGGGCAGGTTATACACTGGGGGAGGGGCAGGTTATACACTGGGGGAGGGGGCAGGTTATACACTGGGGGAGGGGGCAGGTTATACACTGGGGGAGGGGGGCAGGTTATACACTGGGGGAGGGGGCAGGTTATACACTGGGGGAGGGGGCAGGTTATACACTGGGGGAGGGGGGCAGGTTATACACTGGGGGAGGGGCAGGTTATACACTGGGGGAGGGGGCAGGTTATACACTGGGGGAGGGGCAGGTTATACACTGGGGGAGGGGGGCAGGTTATACACTGGGGGAGGGGGGCAGGTTATACACTGGGGGAGGGGCAGGTTATACACTGGGGGAGGGGCAGGTTATACACTGGGGGAGGGGCAGGTTATACACTGGGGGAGGGGGGCAGGTTATACACTGGGGGAGGGGGGCAGGTTATACACTGGGGGAGGGGGCAGGTTATACACTGGGGGAGGGGCAGGTTATACACTGGGGGAGGGGGCAGGTTATACACTGGGGGAGGGGGCAGGTTATACACTGGGGGAGGGGCAGGTTATACACTGGGGGAGGGGCAGGTTATACACTGGGGGAGGGGGCAGGTTATACACTGGGGGAGGGGGCAGGTTATACACTGGGGGAGGGGGGCAGGTTATACACTGGGGGAGGGGCAGGTTATACACTGGGGGAGGGGGGCAGGTTATACACTGGGGGAGGGGGCAGGTTATACACTGGGGGAGGGGCAGGTTATACACTGGGGGAGGGCAGGTTATACACTGGGGGAGGGGGGCAGGTTATACACTGGGGGAGGGGGGCAGGTTATACACTGGGGGAGGGGGCAGGTTATACACTGGGGGAGGGGCAGGTTATACACTGGGGGAGGGGCAGGTTATACACTGGGGGAGGGGCAGGTTATACACTGGGGGAGGGGGCAGGTTATACACTGGGGGAGGGGCAGGTTATACACTGGGGGAGGGGGGCAGGTTATACACTGGGGGAGGGGGGCAGGTTATACACTGGGGGAGGGGGCAGGTTATACACTGGGGGAGGGGGCAGGTTATACACTGGGGGAGGGGCAGGTTATACACTGGGGGAGGGGCAGGTTATACACTGGGGGAGGGGGCAGGTTATACACTGGGGGAGGGGGGCAGGTTATACACTGGGGAGGGGGGCAGGTTATACACTGGGGAGGGGGGCAGGTTATACACTGGGGAGGGGGGCAGGTTATACAGGAGGGTCAGACGCTATAAGGAGCCGTCCTCTACCTGCAGTCTCCGCACGGATCTCAGCGCAGCCGCCATTCTCTTCTCACTATCACAGGACTCCAGGAGGTCACACTCCCCTCACTCCGCCCACCACATCCCGAGCTCCTCTAGTACAGCGGCGGCCATGTTCCCGGAGTTCTTCCGTACAGCGGCGGCCATGTTCCCGGAGTTCTTCCGTACAGCGGCGGCCATGTTCCCGGAGTTCTTCCGTACAGCGGCGGCCATGTTCCCGGAGTTCTTCCGTACAGCGGCGGCCATGTTCCGGAGTTCTTCCGTACAGCGGCGGCCATGTTCCGGAAACCTCCCAGATCACACACGCTCTGCAGCCGGCGCCTCCCGATGATGTCATAAGCGCCAGACGCGTCTCTCACGTGTGTGCTCAGCAGCTGTGACAGAGGGGATCTTGTAGGAAAGAAACC